>NW_028327179.1:60490018-61115018 GCF_987537825.1 Furipterus horrens | reverse complement strand
TTGTATCTTTCATCGTTTCTGATGCCTCATGTTGCACTTCTCACATGGGCACACCCAGCTAAGCAACAATGGGGAAGAGCCCTGCTCAATAGCACACTGAGTTTCAGAGAATTTAATCACATCGCAAATGCTGGGACCTGGCTCAAAAACAAGTAGAAATGGCCTACTCAGAATCTGAAGTGCTTTTCTTTCCCCCACCAAGTTCATCTCAGTTTTAGAAGTTATAGCCAGAGTTTATCTTTTGTGTGGTTTTGTTTTTGGCATAAGTTAGGACAATAGTCAGATAACTCATTATTCAAATGCAAAAATGCTTGGTGATATGGACCTTATTTTATTTGTTTTAACTTGTCATTGGTGATGTTATTCATGAAATTCAATTAAGAAATAAAAATCTGGTTGTTCCTTTCTCCTATTAAAATTTTTTTGAATTCATGACCTATCTCATAAAGTCCAAAAGGACAAAATGTGTAGGAAAGAGTCAAGGTTCTGAAAAGGTATAAATAATAGACCAAAACTTAAAAGAAAACTTTTAAATGACCCAAGGGACACAATGACACTTAACTACTTACCTAGTGAACTGAATATCCAGAGCGAAGCATCAGATTTAAGAACCACAGCTCCAACTTTTGGGGACAGAAGAAAGTTTTTAAATTCTTAACAGCTGGTTCACAGTATTAAGAAATAAAAACACAATAAAACAGAACAAATAAAAAACTCCAAAGGAATAGATTTACTAAATAGTAGCAAATGTCCTTATTTTTCAAGACTTACAAGAAACTATTTTAAAAATATATTTTGTTAATTTGCATTTTATTGCTAAGTGAAATAGAATTGAGTGTTAAAAATAGATTCTTATCTATAAAAGAATATTTGGGTATTTTCATTTTTCAGTTTGGTGATTCATAATAAAGAATTTAGATTATCTGGCTATGGTACTGTTTTTGTTCTTTTTTAAAGCATGACACATGTAGTTAGAACATTCTGATCTACAGTAAACTTAATTCTGATCTATATAAACGCCTAACTTCCTAGTAACCTACCACTCTCTCTCCCCCTTTCTTTCACATTGCATCCATAGTCACTATTCTATAATAAAAATCCCCATGATATTTCTCTTATGAATAATGGTCTTACTCTTCCTTCCCTTCCTTCCCTTCTGTTTGTTTTTTTCTTTAGCCACTACACTTTATTTTTTTATTATTTATGCTATTACAGGTGTCCTAATTACCACCTCCCCTTCACCCCACTCCACCCAGCCCACCCCCAGTCATTTCCACACTGTTATGTATGTCCATGGGTCCTTCATATATGTTCTTTGACTAATCCTTTCACCTTTTTTCAAATAGTCCCTACTTCCCTCCTCTAATCTTAAAGCTGTCAGTCTATTTCATAATTCTTGTTCTATTTTGCTCATTAGTTTATTTGTTCATTAGATTCTTCATAAGTGAAATTATATGGTATTTGTCTTTCAATGACTAGCTAATTTCATTTAGCATAATAGTATCCAATTCCAACCATGCTGTCACAGATGGTAGAAATTCCTTCTTTTTTCTGCTGCATAGTATTCCATTGTGTATACATAACAGTTTTTTTAATCCACTCATCTACTCATGGGCACTTAAGCTGTTTCCAAATCTTGGCTATTGTAAACAGCACTGCTATGAACACTGGGATGTGTAAGTTCTTTTGAATTGGGGTTTCAGGATTCTTAGGGTATAATACCAGCAGAGGAATTGCTGGGTCAAAAGGCAGTTTCACGTCCATGAGTCATTTATACATGTTCTTTGACTAAACCCTTTCCTTACTTATCCCCCTTCTCTCCCTCCCCCCTCCCCCTTAATAACTGTAAATATCTTGATATGTCCAAGAAGAAGGTACTGATTGAAAGCCTTGTTGTAAAAGAGAAAGTCATGTTGTCTTTCTGAGGCATATTCTGATGTCTCTAAAGATGTCAAGGTCTGGCTTTTGACTTTCAAGATCTAGGAGAAACCATTTATCCATACCTCTGATTTTTTAAATGAAGTAGAGTTTATCAAAGTGCTATATTGATATACCTATAAATCCAGCGGAAAATTATGTAAATCAAAATATGAAAAGAAAGCAAATGAAATCATAGATTTTTTTCAATGTGGTTATTTATTATTTTTTAGCTCTGTGGCTTTATTCTCTCAGTATTCAACAAACATATATTGAGCACTTATGTAAATAAGGCAATCTTCTAGGGACCAGGGGTAGAAAATAAATAAAAATTTCTTTCCTCATAAAGTTTATATTCTAGGAAGAGGAGCTTCTCAACAAACAAGTACAGAGCTATACATAAAGTATATAGACAAAGTAAGTGATACAGACAAAAAGCAGGGGGCTGATGTTGAGTGAAGACAGTTGCAACTTTAAGTAGGATGTTCAGGAAAGACCTTATTCAAAGGTAATATTGAATGAAGGCCCAAAATTGATGAAGAAGCAAAATCAGTTAATCCCTGAGAAAACAGAATTTCAGTAGAAAGTCAAAATAATGGTGAAGGCTGTGGTGTTTGCCTACTGTAAGAAAGTATCTCAAGGAGACCTATATGGTTGGGGTGGAGGTGATAACAAGGAAACCAATATAAAATGAAGCATAAAGTGAGAGGGGGTAGAAGACATAGGGTTGCAAAAGCCATTGTAAGGTCTTTAGTTTTCAGTTGAATAAGTTGGTGCTCCACTGAAGGGTTTTTAATAGAGGAAAGATATAACTAGGCTTAGGTTTTATGGACCTCAATCATCTGGCTACTATATCTAGAATATTACATAAAAAATTGAATTTAAAAATTCTATTAAGATTTAGAATATGAAAGATCACACTGGGTAAAACTGTGAGAGAGAGAGTTTGGAACTACAAAACCTCATATAAAAGATTGAGTAACAAATGAATAAAAGGGGTCAACAACTTGTGCCTACACCTTAACCATAAAATGAGCATTTTCCCCTACCCATTTATCTTGAACTGTTATTGTACTGGTCTAACTAGGAATTAGATTGCTTAAAACCCTAAGGCTTAAAACATGAGGTAGAGTGGATTGGTTTTAGTCTGGTTTTGATCTTCTATTCTGTGGTTGGCTAAAGACAGTTGGGGTACCGAGTCAACATATTTATCTCAGTTTCATCAAAGTTATGATGTCAACATTCTACTTTAAGGTATAAGTTTGGGAATGATAATGTTGTACATTAGTATTTAACATAAAAAGAAAGTAATAATTTTTACCCTAGCATGTGGTGGGATGTATTACTACAAAATAAATGAAGATTTGACATGTCAGTCAAATTGTCTCCTTTATTAGTAATACACTTTTAAAAGTTTTTGTTTCATGGGCTACTTAATTTAACTAGGTCAAGCATTTATATTTAATAAGTGAATCAATTCTTTGAGCAGAAGACAATAGGAGAGACTCTCAACAGCCAAGAACTTCCAAGAAAGAGGTTTGGGCAGAGTCATTGCTAGTTCATGATGCATTTAGGTCTTCTGAACATAATGATAGGAGTTACCAGTGAGGGCATAAAAACTGTGAAGTTAGTTCAAGGGCTTATCAAGTTAAAAAGGGCATCTATAGACTTCTTTTGACTTGAGGGTTGTGTTGTTAGCTAGCTAATTGTTCTAATTCTCAATTCTCTATCAAAATGTTCATGAAACCTATAGAAAGATTGAAATTTGCCAAATGAGAGCCCCCAAGAGAGCTCATTTACAATTGTTTTAAATGTGAAAGCATTAGAAAAAGTTACATGAGCGATGGATGGGCTTGAGAAGCTTTGTGAAGCTGTCACACTTTTTTTTCTTTCCTTTTGAAAAAGAAAACATAATACAACACAATGTGAACCAAACAGAAAGGTGCTCACATCCACATTGCCGGATCTTACCAACATAAAGCATTACTGGACCAAAGAGTACTCAGAAACACTCTTAATTTATGAGAGAACTGCTATCTGAGGCAGTCAGTGACACTGTCTATTTCCAGTCTATGTTCATCAGTATATTTCTTCCATTACCCACTTGGAGATTACAACCTTCGTGGGTGAAAATGGGAGAAAGGAGAAGCACACTGCTTCATGGAGTAAGAAAATCACTGAGATGCAGGACACAGGAAGAGCAACAGAGAAGCACACTCAGGAAATTGAAGTTTTGTGCTTTCATTATACATCTTATGTTATCAAGGTAGCTTTTATAACAAAGACTCATTCACTGCCCTCTTCTTTGAAGGCATAAATTATTTAATCAAAGTGACAAGGAGTAGTTATAACAGCAGGGGACTATTTTTAGTTTAGCAGAGGCCCATGCATGGATGATGACTCTACAACTTTTAAGTTGGAGTAGGACTGGGGGGAAAATAGGCTGTTAAATTAAGAATAGATATTAAGGTTTACCTTGGACTGCCCACAGTGTCAACAGTCAAGAGGTTGAGGGGGAAAGGTACATAGAATTGGGAGAAAGAAGATGTTAAAACAGTGTTTATTCTGTTAATTAAAATAAATCAATATATTTAATACAATTAATACAATATTTAACTTCTTGAATAAAATTACCCACTATTTAAAAAACAATTAAAATGAAATTAAAACACTGCACAATAAATATTGAGAATGTGCCGAAGCTCTTTTCAAAGGTAAAATGAAAAAGTGGTATCATATTGCAAATGAAAAAATAAAATAAAGTAACTGAGCATTAAAGATGCTTAAAAACACATAACAAACTAAGACTAAAGGAAATTTGGCTTAGGAAATAATGAATAAAAAAACAGAAATTAGTAAAATAGGTAATATAAAAATAGCCAATTGATAATTTTAGGCCCTAGTTTTTCATAAAATAAAACAAGAGAAGACATATTTTGGACAAGTTTAATCATGAAGGAAAAAGAAAGACACTGAAGCACCCATACTAAAAAATAAAGAAGAGTATATTCTTTATATGTAGATAATAATTTAAAGGTAAAATAATAGAATATGAAGTCTGTTACATTTGAAAACTATATTGAAATAATAATTTCCTGGGAATATGTAAGTCCCCCAAAAGAACATGGAACCAGAACATCGATGGGGTCAACAGAAATAAGCAAAAGAAAAAGAGTTTGCCAAGAAGTTATCTCCAAAAAACAACTTCAGGTCTAGAAAGTTTGACTGGGGTATTCTTTCAGACTTTTGGGGCAGAAGTGATTCTCACACTTTTTAACTATTCCATGAAAAAAATGTGCGAAAGCTTTCAAATTCTTCATAAATATAACTTATATTGAAATCTGAGGACACACATTTCTTAAAAATACCAAAATAATATCAACATGGATATAGACACATAGTAATTAATAAAATGATTAAAATGAAATTTGTAATAGTTTAAATGAATAGCTCCTTATGACCAAGTGAGATTTATGTCAGAAAAAAAGAATCTATGAGCATTATTTAATCAATTAATAAAATATATCACATCAGTAGGTCAAAGGAATAAAGCCTCCTAATAAAGTTTTTAAAAGGCTATCAAAATCACATATACACAAGAAAGATGAAACATATAATCTTAGCAGTACTTAAAAGTGACAGAAATGTTCATCAAGAATTTGTGTACTTGGGGAAATAAGCCTAAATCAAAACCACTAATAATGGATATGGTTATTCCTTTGAGGAAGTAAAGCAAGGGATTATCTGCCAATATGTGAACAAAAGTTGGAGGACATCCCTCACCCACAACTGACAAAGTAAAGAGTTTAGCACTTTCCAGAGGAGAAAGGTATGCCCTGACACCTCCCCTCCTCTCCCCAGCCTTTTGAGCCATTTGAACACCTGACCCAGTCAGGAGAGAGATGTCTGCCTCAAAGGGGAATGTAAAAATTTTAGAAGGCTCAATTGAAAGATATCCCTAGAGGAGCAACTTTGTCTCCTACAAGCAGGATGGAAGCCAAAAGGGGAAGGTCAGAGAATTGGGGGATAAGAGTCCAAGGGATTGGTGTCCCAAATCTCCTCTTCATAATGGCTGCTCAAGTTTATCTCTTATACATTGAGGTCTAATTTAAGATTTTGTTTGGAAAGTGAGGCCCCTGTGGTAATCGCAAACACATAACTTTAAAACTTCTTAAACAACTCATTTAGTACATGTATTTTTAAAAAATTAATTAATTAAAAAACTTTCTCTACAACATTTGAAAAAGTAGAAGCTTTTTGGACAGTATTAGCAAGCATACATCCTGAAAAAGTTAAATATGCAGAGTTATTTTGTTGACTCATTTCAGCTGTCTATAATTTCTGTTTTTCTCTTTTCTCTTTTTGTGTGTGTCTCTCTGTGTGTATCTTTTAGTTTTTCTCTCTTATACACTCACATAAAATCTCACATGATCTGGGAAACACCATGCATGTGCAATAATATTAAGTGGTGAGTCATCGTAAGTGGCCAAGGATGACAGTTGGGATGGACTAAGGCAGTTTTTGAGGATGATGGAAATACTATAAAACTAGATTGTGGTAATAATGTATATATATGTAAGTTTACTAAAACTCATTAATATATAGATCTAAAGTGAATGAATTTTATGGTGTGTAAATTATATTTCAATGTAGCTGTTTAAAACTGAGGAAATCCATAGCACAGAATACTCCAACTTCAGTGTGTAACAACATTTTTTCCAGCTTCGTGGGGATATAATTGACATATAACTTTGTAAGTTTAAGGTGCACAATGTGGTGAGTTGATACATGCATATATTGTAAAATGGTAACAATAATGAAGTTAGTTAACACATCCATCACTTTACACAATTACAATATTTTTTATTTGTGGTGAGAACATATACTATCTACTCTCAGCAACTTTGAAGTATGTATACAGTATTGTTAACTGTAGTCACCAATGTAAATATTAGATTCCCAGAACTTATTCATCTTACCACTGAAAGTTGGTACCCTATAACCAACATCTCTACATTTTTCTCATCTCCCAGCCCCTGGCAACCATCATTTTACTTTTTGTTTCTATGAGACGGTTTTTTTTAGGTCCCACATATAAGTGAAATCATACAATAGTTGTCTTTTTCTCTCTGAGTTATTTGATTTATCATAATATCCTCAAGGAGGTCCATTGATGTTGTCCAAAAGGCAGGATTTTCTTTTCCTTGTGGCTGAATAATAATCCATTGTGTGTGTATATATATGTGTGTGTGGGAATATAACATTTTCTTTATCCATATATCTGTCAATGGAAACTTAGATTGTTTCCTTCTCTTGGCTGTTGTAAATAATGCAGCAATAGACATAGGGTTAAAGATATCCTTTCAAGATTGTGATTATGTTTTCTTTGCAAATATACTCATAATGAATTGCTGGATCATATGGTAGTTCTGTTTTTAATTTTTTTAAGGAACTTCCCCTACTGTTTTCCACAGAGACTAAACCAATTTAAATTCCCACCAACAGTGCATAAAGGTTCCCTGCTTTACACACCCTCTCCAACACATTATCTCTTGCCTTTTTGATAATAGCCATTCTAACAGGTGTAAGATGAAACCATATTGTGGTTTTGATTTGTGTTTCCCTGGTGAGTAATAATGTTAGACACCTTTTCATGTACCTGTTGGCCTTTTATATGTCTTCTTTGGGAAAACGTCTATTTAGGTCCTTTGCCCATTTTTAATCAGATTATTAGTTTTGTTTTGTTTTAATTAATTAATTTGTTTGTTTGTTTGTTTATTCTTAGAGAGAGGGGAAAGGAGAAAGGGAGAGAAACATCACTGTGTGGTTGCCTCTCACTCATGCCCCTAACTGGGGATCTGATGTGTAACCTAGTAATGTGCCCTGACTGGGAATCGAACCAGTGACACTTGGTTCACAGGCTGACACTCAACCCACTGAGCCACAGCAGCCAGGGCTTTGTTTTGTTTTGTTTTTGTTGTTGAGTTGTAAGAGTTCCTTATACATTTTGAATTTTAACTCATTATCTGAAAAATGATTTGGCAATATTTTCTCCCATTTTCGTAGGTTGTCTCTTCATTTTGTTGATTCTTTTTCTGTTTAGAAGCTTTTTAGTTTGATATAATTTCACTTGCTGACTTTTGCTTTTGTTATTTACACTTTTTGTGCCACAGCCAAAAAACCATCGTCAAGACCAATGTCAAGTAGCTTTTCCCTTATGTCTTCTTCTAGGAGTTCTTTGGTTTCAAGTTTTATATTTAAATCTTTAATACATTTTTAGTTAATATTTTGTGAGTGCTATAAGATAGGGGTTTAATTCCATTAATTTGCATGTGAATCCTGTTTTCTAACAGGGCATTTTTGCTAACCATCCACACTCTCTAAGTGAGGGTACAAAACAAGCCAAAATTATCACCTCTTCCTCTTTAGGCCATATGTGACTTTATTTCACATCACTTCAACAAAAACTTTAAACTTTTTGCTAAGACATTATATCTTTTCACATTTTAAGTATGATCATAAACCTTTAAAAGTCTTAAATACTCCCGCTTTGGATGTAGATTCAGAAATCTGATAAAACCAAATTTCATGTTACCAGGTTACAACTCACCCTTCCTCTATAACAAGAATTTCTAGTGTTTTTCTAGTAGTCTTTCTAAACCCTAATTCTATTATATTGTGGCCCTGAGAGAGAAGATGCCTACTAAGAAAAGCTCTAGGTGGATCACTGGGTTCAAATTTTAAAAAAAAGAATAGAGCCTATACAGGGGTCTCTCATTCAAACCACACTTGAGGAAGAAGCCTTTACTAAGCTGCCTGTTTCCTGCACTGAACTCCCTGCCTGTACTGTCTCTGCCATCTGAGCCAGCTATTACAAAAGAATTAGTTCCTGGAGTCCTATTTCAACCAATAAGACTTAGACTTTCCCTGTTTGATTGGAGATTCACAACTATATCCCCATCAGCATCTTTGCCGACCAATCAGAATGACCGTTGTCCATTCTGATCCATCAGGACAATGCCTTTTGGATCACATAAACTGCAAGAATTCGGAGTCCTCAATCAGGGACGAAGAGTGAGGACATCTGTCTATATAAATCAGTTCTCCTTTGGTTTAAAAGAGTACAACAGGATTAAACATTGCATCTCCCTGGCTGGCGCTGGAGCACCCAAAAATGTCTCACTGGAGCAGAGCAGACTAGAGAAGGAGCAGTGTGAGGTAGACTGGTGTAGAGGCAGTAGACCAGAGCAGGTGGAGCATACCAGACCAGAGCAAAGCTGCATAGCTGAAGAGAGGCCTCACAATGGGCCATCTCACTCCAGAGTTTCCTCACAGCCAAACTGCTTCATAATTGATCTGTAACCATGGAGCTACTCCATAGCCATGGTGCTTTCAAAGCCTCGCTGTGTCAAAATTGAGCTGTTTTGCACTAAATAAAATTTCCTTCTTTACCATACCCCAAATTAAAGATTCCTGATGCTGCTGAATTGGTGCCAATGACCATGGATTGACACTATCTTCCTTGTTATTAAATAGCCTTTTATTGCCTAAAATTACTATTTGCAGTCTTCAGTAATTTTTTATTGCTTAAATATATAATATAAAGAATTTTGCTCTGTCTTCTGTTTACTTTTTTCAGCATGTTACTACTTAATTTTATATATTTTATGCTCTAACATAAATTATTTATAATTTCTTTTACAATCCCTATTTACTTGAGAGAAATCTTAGAGAGAAATTTTGAATTTTCAAGCTGGAAGGGACAACAGAGGTCAATTAACCTCATCTCTGTGGAATGGAAGAACTGGCACATCCACAATGCTCTGGGGAATCCTTTTGGTTACAAGGAGCCTACCACTTATCAGGAAGCCCATGGGCCCATCCTCATAAGGATCAAGAATGCAGGCAGACCAAAGGAATAAAATATTGGTGCCTCACAATTGTATGAAAGGACTAATTTCCATTCTTGCCAAATGAACATTTACAAACTGGAAGTCAGGATCAAAAAGCTAGAAAAACTTTAGCATAAGCAAAGCAGCAAGGGGTGAACTATTATGTGGATAGTAAATTATACTTTCCTTGAAAACTGAAGTCTATTCATTTATCTTCAGGTATTAACTTTTGTAAGCTTAATACATATATGAATTAAAATAAAATAGATTTATTATTCCACATAAAAACCATTTGTATACTTCCTCTTTTGTCTGAAATAGGATCAAATATTTCTTTTGAAGAGTAAACAATGTAGTTAGGCAATGAGGTGAAGATTCTGTAAAATAAAGAAGACTGTCAGATATGATTTAAATTCCATTTTATTCTTGACTTGGCTATGTGATTTAAATTTTCTCTATCTGGAAAGTGGGAGTAATAACATCTTCCTGGAGCACTGTAGTGAGTGTTTCTGATGATCTACAGAAAGCACTTGCCATAATGCCTGGTTCATAGGCATACAATAATTGGTGCTTGCAGTTTTAGAATGCTGTTTTTCTGTTTGAGAGACTCTGTTTTTCACAGCCCTTTGTAATATGGAGATCCCTGACCTAGACAGTGTGATTTTCTACATCTTTCCCCATTGAATCCCTGCTTCCTGTCATCTGAGGCTCACCATTGCCAGATGATTCTCTATCCTTTGTTCATGCTCTGTATAGCATCAAAGCACATCCACACCCAGGATGTCACCCACCAACCTCTCATTGTTTGAAACCCACCCCCTTGGCTTTCAAGGTCCACTTCAAGAAGTTTCCTGTGAGCAGTAACCTATGCACTCCCAGATAAATTGGGGTCAATATGCTCAAGAGGGCACCAAGCAGAAATATAAAGTGGAGCTGGGAGACAGCATTCATTCATTCATTCTTTCATTCAATACATACTTGTGAATCTTACTATTTTTTAGACATTGTTCTAGGTACAGGGTATACAACAATATATTAAACTGCCAGAAACCTTGCTGTTATGGAGTTAACTTTCCTTACCTATTATTCTATTGTGGGGAGAAAAACAAAAGGATGAGATTAAAATGTAAAATATATACTATGTTTAAGGAAAATTGTTAATAAAAGAAAAATAAATCTAGGAAAGTGTACAGGGAATAAAAAGGGTGGTGTTACAATTTTAGATAAGGGAGTAAAGAAAGACATGTTGAGAAGGTGATGTTTGAGTGAAGACTCAAAGGAGTGGATGGAAGAAGTCAAAGACATCTAGAACAACACGGTGAATTCTAGAGAGGGCAAAAAGTTCAGTATGGCTGGAGCAGAATGAGAAGGGAGAAGGATGGGAGGGCATGAGGTCACAGGTAAGGGGGAAGATGGTGTGCAACTTGGATGCCATTGACAAGATTTTGAATTCTAGTTTGAGTGCCACCAGAGGCCATTGGAGAATTTTGAGCAGAGGCATGTTGTCTGACACATTTAATAAGATCTTTCTTGCTCTTGTTTATAGAACAGGTCATAGGGGTTGAGGTGTTGGGTACCCCAACCTGCAGAGATCCCCTAGTTTCATGGATGAAATGAAGACTTCCAAGGCAGCTTGTACTAGGGAAGATAAGGCTGGCAAGTATCTGAGAGACAAATGCCTCAACTGCCTTCCTCCAAGGTCTTTCATTGAGTGTGGTAAGCTTACGGGCATATAGCATGCATATAAAGTACTCAATGTTAAACAGTGATGATTACAGAAAACAGATTGTTCAGGGATAACAATTGAAGGAAAGCTGAGGTCTCTCTCAGGTCAGGGTGTGTTGGACACAAAGATTTTAGATGGCTGTAAAATAGGGAGGGTCAATTCATTTTGAGTTAAAACCTCTGTTGCTGGTACAATAAAGCAATCAAGCAAGGTAAAAGAACAGGGAAAGCTTCAAAGGACATAAAGCATTTTATCATGGCCTGATTCCCACCGGGGCCTACTGGCTATGAAGCATCGAGGCATGTATGCACCCAGCTTTCCCAGTTTTCCGGTCAGGTCTTACAGGCTTGACTTCCTTCACCTGGCCTACGCAGGGTTCCAAGTCTTGATACTTTCCCAGGGGGACCTTGACATTGAGGTCTCTAGAATCCACAGGTAGTCCCCAATGAACTTAAACCCTCAGCATTCATACCTTTTTATTTTATTTATTTATTTATTTATTTATTTATTTATTTATTTTATTTTTTTTACCAACATTCATGGTGGGTGGCATTGGGTCACCTACTATAGGCCTATTTTCATCAGCAGTCTTATCTCCAATTTTTTTTTTAATTTTATTTTTTGGTTTTTCAATTACAATTGTCCCATTTTTCCCCCATTGCCCCCCACCCAGCCCATCCCTTCTCCCACAATCATATCCCTCCCCATTGTCCATGTCCATGAGTCATTCATACACGTTCCTTGACTACACCGTTCCCTTACTTATCCCCCTTCTCTCCTTCCCCCCCACCAATGACTACTATTCTAGTCTTTGCCTATTTAGTTCGTTTGTTTGTGTTGCTCTTTAGTTTCCTGTATTAGGTGATATCATATGGTATTTTGTTATCTTTGCCTGGCTTATTTCACTAAGCATAATTCTTTCTACTTCCATCCGTGTTGTCGCAAATGGCAGGAGTTCCTTCTTTCTTTCTGCTACATAGTATTCCATTTTGTAAATGTACCACAGTTTTTTGATCCACTCATCTACAGATGGGCACTTAGGCTGTTTCTAGCACTTAGCTATTGTAAACAGGGCTGCTATGAACATAGGGGTGCATAGGTTGTTTTGAGTTAGGGTTTTAGGATCTTTTGGGTATAATCCTAGCAGTGCAATCACTGGTTCAAAAGGCAGTTCCATTTTTAGTTTTTTGAGGTAATTCCATACTGTTTTCCATAATGGCTGCAATAGTCTGCATTCCCACCAACAGTGCAGTAGGGTTCCCGTTTCTCCAAATCCTCGCCAACATTTGTAGTTTGTTGATTAGTTGATGATGGCCATTCTGACTGGTGTAAAGTGGTATCTCCTTGTGGTTTTTACTTGCATCTCTCTGATAGCCAATGATGTTGAGCATTTTTTCATGTGTCTATGGACCTTTGTATGTCCTCTTCGGAGAAGTGTTTATTCAGGTCCTTTGCCCATTTTCTAATTGGGTTGCTTGTTTTCTTCATGTGGAGTCCTATAGGCTCTTTATATATTTTGGAGATCAGTCCCCTGTCTGTGATATCATTGGCAAATATGTTTTCCTATATGGTTGGTTTCCTTTTCATCTTGCTGATGTTTCCTTTTGCTGAGCAGAAACTTTTTAGTTTGATGTAATTCCATTTGTTTATTTTATCCTTTATTTCTCTTGCCTTAGGAGATGTATCCGTGAAGATATTGTTACGTGGGATATCTGAAATTTTCTTGCCTATGATTTCCTCTAGAACTTTTATGGTATCACGGCTTACATTTAAGTCTTTAATCCATCTTGAGTTTATTCTTGTGTGTGGTGTAAGTTGGTGGTCTAGTTTCATTTTTTGCACGCCCCTGTCCAGTTCTCCCAGCACCATTTGTTAAAGAGGCTCTTCTCACTCCATTTTATGTTGCTTCCTCCTTTATCAAATATTAGTTGACAATAGAGGCCTGGGTTTATTTCTGGGTTCTCTATCCTGATCCACTGATCTATATGTCTGTTCTTATGCCAGTATCAGACTGTTTTGATCACAGTGGCTTTGTAGTATTGTTTGATGTCTGGTATCGTGACTCCTCCTGCTGTGTTCTTCTGTTTCAAGATTGCTTTTGTTACTCGGGGTCTTTTTTGGTTCCATATGAATTTTTTGGAGTATTTGTTCTAGGTCTGTGAAATATGTCATTGGTATTTTAATAGGGATTGCATTGAATCTGTAAATTGCTTTGGGTAGAATGGCCATTTTGATGATGTTGATTCTTCCCATCCGAGAACATGTTATTTGCTTCCATTTATTTGATCTTCCTTAATTTTTTTCTTCAATGTTGCGTAATTTTCAGTGTACAGATCTTTTATCTCTTTGGTTAAGTTTACTCCTAGGTACTTTATTTTTCTTGTTGCTATAGTAAATGGTATTTTCTTTTTTGCTTCTGTCTCTGATATTTTATTGTTGGTGTACAGAAATGCCTTAGATTTCTGTATATTTATTTTGTACCCTGCTATTTTGCCAAATTCACTTATTATATCGAGTCATCTTTTAGTGGAGTTTATAGGATTTTCTAGGTATACTATCATGTCATCTGCAAATAGTGATAGTGTTACTTCTTCTTTCTCAATTTGGATGCCTTTTATTTCTTTGTCTTGTCTGATTGCTGTGGCTAGGACTTCCAACACTATGTTGAATAGAAGTGGTGAGAGTGGACAGCCTTGTCTAGTTCCTGATTTGAGGGGGAATGCTTTTAGTTTTTGTCCATTGAGTATGATGTTGGCTTCAGGCTTCTCATATATAACCTTAATTATGTTAAGGTATGCTCCCTCTATTCCCATTGTGCTGAGTGTTTTCATCATAAATGGGTGTTGTACTTTATCAAATGCTTTTTCTGCATCTATTGATAGGATCATGTGATTTTTGTCTTTCATTTTGTTTAGGTGATGTATTATATTTATTGATTTGCGAATATTAAACCATCCTTGCATTCCTGGGATGAATCCCACTTGATCGTGATGTATGATCTTTTTGATGTATTGCTGGATCCTGTTTGCCAAAATTTTATTGGGGATTTTAGCATCTATGTTCATCAGTGATATTGGCCTGTAGTTTTCTTTCTTTGCTGTGTCTTGACCTGGTTTTGGGATTAGGGTAATACTGGCTTCATAGAAAGACTTTGGGATTTTTCCCTTTTCTTGGATTTTTGGGAGCAGTTTGAGGAGGGTAGGAGTTAGTTCTTCCCTGAATGTTTTGTAAAATTCGCCTGTGAAGCCATCAGGTCCAGGGCTTTTGTGTGCAGGGAGATTTTTGATTACTTTTTCAATTCCCTTCTTTGTTATTGGTCTGTTGAGATTTTCCACTTCTTCTTGATTCAGTTTTGGAAGGTTATTTGTTTTTAGAAATGTGTCTATTTCTTCTAGGTTGTCAAATTTCTTGCCATATAGTTGTTTGTAGTAATTTCTAACTATCATTTGTATTTCTGTGGTATCAGTCGTGATTTATCCTCTTTTGTTTCTAATTTTGTTTATTTGGGTCTTCTCTCTTTTTTTCTTGATGAGCCTGGCTAGAGGCTTGTCAATTTTATTTATTTTTTCGAAGAACCAGCTCCTAGTTTTACTGATTTTTTGGATTGTTTGTTTAGTTTCTATGTCGTTTAATTCTGCTTTGATCTTGATGATTTCCTTTCTTCTTTTTGCCCTAGGCTTTGTTTGTTGTTGTTGTTCTAGTTCTTGTAGATTTAGAATTATACCTTTTATTTGAGATTCTTCTAGTCTTTTCAGATATGCCTCTATTGCTATGAACTTCCCTCTTAGGACTGCTTTTGCTGTGTCCCATAGTTTTTGGGCTGTTGTTGTCATTAGTTTTTAGAAATTTCTTGGTTTCCTCTTTGATGTCATTGTTAACCCATTCATTATTTAATACTGTGTTATGCATTCTCCATGAGTTTGGGTGTCTTTGACTTTTTCCCCTGAGGTTGATTTTTAGTTTCAAGGCATTGTGGTCTGAAAAGATTCTTGATATGGTTCCAATATTCTTGAATGTGTTGAGGCCTGTTTTGTGTCCTATCATGTGGTCTATCTTTGAAAATGTCCCATGTGCATTTGAAAAGAATGTATATTTTACTTCTTTGGGGTGGAAAGTTCTATATATATCAGTTAAGTCCATGTGGTTTAGTGTGTTGTTCAATGCCTGTAATTCCTTGGCGTTTCTTTGCTTTGATGATCTGTCTATTGTTGATAATGGGGTGTTGAAGTCCCCTACTATGAGTGTGTTGTTGTTGATATCCTTGTGGTCTTCTAGTATTTGCTATATGTATTTGGGTGCTCCTATGTTGGGTGCATATATGTTTATCATTGTCATATCTTCTTGATGGATTGTTCCCTTAAGTATTATGAAATGTCCTTCTTTGTCTCTTTTTATTGCCCTTGCTTTGAAATTTGTTTTGTCTGATATGAGGACTGCTACCCCAGCTTTTTTTTCAGGTCCATTTGCTTGGAATATTTTTTTATATCCCTTTACTAGCAGTCTGTGTAAATCTTTTGTTTTGAGGTGTGTTTCTTGTAGACAGCAAATATGTGGGTCCTGTTTTCTTATCCATTCCGTTACCCTATGTCTTTTAATTGGAGCATTTAATCTATTTACATTTAAGGTTATTATTAACATGTCTTTATTCATTTCCCTTTGTATCTCTGTTCCTCTACTCTTTTTTTGTTTTTTCTCTTCCTTTTTCTTAGAATATTCCCTTTAGCATCTCTTGTAATGCTGGTTTGGTGGAGATGCATTCTTTCAGTGTTCCTTTGTCTGGGAAACTCCTTGTTTCACCTTCCATTTTGAAAGGGAGTCTTGCTGGGTAGAGTATTCTTGGTTGTAGGCCTTTGTTTTTCATTGCTTGAAATATTTTTGACCATTCCCTTCTGGCTTGTAATGTTTCCGTTGAGAAATCGGTCGATAGCTTTATTGGAGCTCCCTTGTATATTATTTGCTGTTTTTCTCTTGCTGCTTTTAGGATTGTCTCTTTGTCTTGGAATGTTGCCATTTTAACTATGATGTTCCTTGGAGTGGGTTTTTTTGGGTTCCTCTTCTTTGGAACTCTCTATGCTTCCTGGACTTGCATAACCTTTTCTCTCATCAGGTTCGGAAAATTTTCTGTCACTCTTTCTCCTTTCAGTTTTTCAATTCCATGCTCCTTCTCTTCTCCCTCTCTTATTCCGATGATCCTGATATTATTTCTTATCATGCTATCCTGTAATTCCCTTACATCTTGTTTATATTTTTTCAATCTTTTTTCATTTTGCTGTATTGTTTGAGAATTATTTCCTACATTATCCTCTAACTCACTAATACGATCCTCTGCTTCGTTTAGTCTGCTTTTGAGTGATTCTGCTGTGTTTTTCAGTTCAGAGATTGCATTCTTCATTTCTTCCTCGTTCTTGTTGATAGTTTCTATGTCTTTGTTATGCTGGTGTAGTTCTCTGAAAGTTCCCTGTAATTTTCTTGGAGCTGCTGGTAACTTCCTTGGAGGTCGTCATAGTTGTTTTTAAGGTTGTTAAGTTTATTGAGCCTCTTCACCACCATTGTTTTAAATTCTGTGTCTGACATTTGGACTATGTCTATTCAATCTACCTCTCTTTCTGGGGATTCCTCTTTTCTTTTCATTGAGGGGTTGTTTCTGTGTCTTACCATGTTGGATTCTTCTTGTTTGTTTTTGTTATTTGGATTTTTCTGCCTTGCCTTCCCACATTTGTGGTATGAGATTCATTATGATAGATCTGGAGGTTTCAGTGGTGCAGTCTCTTTGATCTCCTGAGCCTGATGTTCTTGGGGTACCTTCTATATCATTTTTTTATGCTGTCTGGTTATATTTCAGATGTTTTTTGTTAGGATCTTCCTTCTGGCTAGTTGATTGAGAGTCACTCTAGCCACTTTATCTTGAATTCTTTTGTGGAGATGTCAGTTCAGCCTTTGTGTGTTGCCTTGTTTTTCTGTATCCACAGCTGGTCTAATGAGGTGGGTCAGAAGTTCCTGTTTCTTGCAGCAGTGGGCCCCCGCACTGTGCATTCCTTCGGTGTCTGTTGGAGCTAGCCAAGGTGTCTTTGCAGGCACGCCTGTGAGTGGGTAAGGTGGCCATAGAGCTTGCCTCAGGTCTGTCGCGTAGCGCTCCGGGAGTTTCCCAAGGTGGCCAGGGAGTTAGCCTCAGGTTTGCCGCACTGTGCTTCAGGAGTTGGTCTCTCGGCTGCCAGTGCTGGGCCCCAGACACTTGTGTACAGTGGAAGTGAGTGATTGGTGCCTATTGATGTCGGCGAGGTATTTTTGTACTTGCGCGCCCCTACTTGCCCAAGGCAGCCAGGGAGCTAGCCTCCGCGCAGCGCTCCGGGTGAGTGTCTGTGTGTCGCTGTTGCCTGCTGTTCTGGTGCCACAGCCGCCCACCATTCCCGCACCCACCTCTCATACCCTTTTATAGTGCCATCCCTCACTGAATCTGGGACAGCCCTGTAACTGGCTTTCACCAAAGAATCCAGTAGAAGTAAAACTATGCTTATGAAGTCCTGGCTCTAAGACTTCATGTTAAAGGTTTGGCTACCAGGATGGAAAGCACATGTGAAAAGACCATGTGAACAACAAGGACACAAGCAGGAAAACCAGTTTAGGGAATTATGCTGTCTTTGGTCACAACAGAAGCATGGAGATGGAAAGAAGTGATGGTATTACCCAGGTATTTTTGAAGACAGATTTTCTGAGGCTTAGAGGTGAGCTGTGAGAGAAAGAGTTAAGTATGACTGGTGGTATCACTTGGAATTGGGATGAGGAGAGACCATCCATATAGGGGACCTCGGGGCCTCACATGGAGGCTTGGCAACCTTCAGGTGGTGTGACACAGAGTGATGGGTAGGTAAGTAGAATCATGCCATGCAGTGAAATTCTAACAAGAAGATTAGAAATCAAAGCAGATGATGGCTAGACCTTACAGAAATTCTCTGAACCAAGACATCTGTCTCCTGGGTTTATAGAAGGTACCAGTCTCTTTAAAAGTAGGCCTTGAGGGAGTCCTCAAAGCAACTAATCTGGCCTGGACACTTTTAACTTTACCATTACCACAAAGTTTAATCAATATTCTTCACTTTGTTTTCTACAAGCCTAATCTCTTTAAGCTGGTAGGCAGCCTGTTTCCTCTTCAAATCACCACACCTACAAAAGGACTTGCATATAAAAGAGCACAAATAAATTCTTCTTACATTCATACAGCGACTTCCTACTATCAGAAAAGCCATGCAGATCTTTGGTCATTTCTTCCTTCATAGATTAATTGGTTGCTCAGAGTTAAAAACAGTATTTTTCTGCATGAAAACCTGCCTTGCTAAATGTCCCACTTACTTGGGAAGCAATGCATTATTTTCTTCATCTGGCATATACTAAGTGATTGTGAAAACACAGAAAGTTCCTGTGAATTTCCTCAAGAAAGTCTTAACAGGCTCTGCACTATTTTGAACTATTCTGATTTGTATTATGACATTCAAACTGTGATCCAATAATATAACATGATATAAAATAATAAGATACTAATAAAAAAAAGAAAAAGGAAAACTTGGGCAGACAATATGAAGTTTCTTTGCCTACTGTGGTAACAAGTAAGAACATTTATATAAACAAAAAACAAGAATGAAACAAAAACAATGAAAAGTCCCATTTTTGAAATTCATGGATATAAAATTAACACAGTCAAGTTAAGTTGTTTTATCAACATTTTAGGAAGATTTTCTAAAAAAATTGATCTGTTTATATCATAGAGTCATGGAGAATCTAAACCTTATGAAAGCTTAGCTTTATTCTAGGCTAGCCTCCTCTTTGCAAAAAAAAAAAAAAAAAATCACAAGTCAGAGAGGTTATGACTTCCCCAAGATCACACAGCTGGTTAACAATTTTCATAATTCTTAATACAATTTTCTTCCTGGGGAACTCCTGAAATATTTCTAATATAAGTGTTTACACCTTGTTATCCAAATGATCACATGCACAGCCAAGGAGGGAGGAGGAAGCTTTGAGGAGGCTGGGTAGAGTCAGACAAAGGATGGTAGAAAGAAGATGAAAACAGTTCCATTCTTGTCTCACTTTCTTCTCTTCTTGTTGTAGGCCACCACAACAATGGAGCAGCATGAAGAGAAGTCAGCAAGTCCTAATATAAAAGAACTGCACCTCCTGAGTGTAACTAACCTCACCTCCTACTAACCAAACCCAGCCTTTGGTAGGAAAAAGCCATAGTGTTGGTTAAACATAGACTGCACTAATTCTTTTCCTGGCTCCATCAGTTAGAGCTGTGTGACCTTGGGTAAGTTATGTTACCTTTATGTTCTTTAATCTCTTCATATAAAAAATAGGAATAATAATGACACTAACCTCACAAGGTTGTTGTGATGATTAAGGTGACTATTTTTAAGAGCTTAGGAGAGTGTCTGGAACATATTAAGTACTAAATAAGTATTTGATCAATAAGTTCACAAAATAAACTTATTATATGTATCATGTTTATCTTCATTGAAATTTTCCTATCATTTTAGGATTATTTATGAAATAGTTCCTGTCTCGTGATCTTCTTTTTCTTTGCCATTTCTACTCACCCTATCCTAATATGGAGGGTCAAGCAAAGAGTTAGGACACTCAGAACTTCAGACACTGATCTTATGCTGTCACTACTGATGTCCTAAACTTGGAAAATTCATCATCCAACCCAGTGAAATGGCTTCTTTCACATCATTGAGTCCCATAGCCCCCAGGTCTGAGGACACTGCCAACTGAATAATGCCTAAAAAGTGAAGGGCCCAACCAGGGAGGGAGAGTTCCTAGCTGCTCCCATTAGCACAGTTACCCCAGTACCTTAGTTTCTATGTGTTGCTCTTATATTCATGATCTATGAAAAAGTTGTTGGATCTCTGCTTTTAGGAAATTTATGCTTTTTTGTTTTTGTTTTTGTTTTTGTTTTTAATTCAGAATCCTTTCCACATTTAGGTGATTATCTTTTTTCTGCTGGATCCTTAGGTAGCATCAGAAATAGCATGAGAATTTGATTATAGTATTTTTCTTCTGACTTTGTTAGCAATAGAAAATGAACACATTATTTTCGCATGATATGTGCATGTGTATCCTAAAAGAATGTCTTATTCATTTATGAATTAAAACAATTGATATGCATTAAATACTTATAGATGCCAAACCCTGTCCTCTTTTTCAGCCTAATTTGTTATGCTAATTAGCAGAGTCTCAGAGCAAGGATCCAGGCTAGAGTTGGAAATGGAATGCCTTCAGTGCCCAAAAGAATGTCAATAAGTCATGCAGATACAGAAAATAGGTAAAAAATAAGGAATAGTGGGACCTGTGGCAAATCGCAAGACATACCTTAGCTAATTAAAATATAATTGAAAGAGACCTAAATGTAATTTTTAAAAAATTAAAAGTCATTATCCTTGCTTAAGAAAATTTGTTGAGTTGGCACAATTTAAACAGGGAGCCAGTTAGGGTTCTCTGAGTTCTGACCCCCTTTATTTAGTTCTATTTAGATATATCTGAGAGACTGGATTGTACCTTGGACTAATCTGCAATATTGATCTATGAACCAGCCTCCATGGAAAGACTAATGTGCTCCTACCCAGAACCCATTCTAAGATGCCAGAGGGAAAACAGCTACCTCCTAATTTCAGCAGCTTTCTAAAAGAGAAGACTCTCACCCTGAAGAGAGAGAGGTTCAATGACTAAGTATTGAAGAAGAGGGATGATTAGGTGCTGCAGGACACATGAAACTTTGATTGGCTTACAGTCTTGCCCTATAAAAAGAGCAAGTCTCTGTAAGAAATGGAGATGGGATAAGGCAAGAGGCTCTACCTTGTTGCATTAGCACTATAGTATATGATGGCAGGTAAGGTTAATTCCTGGTCACAATGTGATATTTTTAGCAGAATAAAATAGTGCCTACCAGCAACACAAAATAAATGAAATTAGTTCTTCACTGTAGTACCCTGAGATTTCAAAAATGAAAGGCATAAGAGCAATGGATTTCACTAGGAGAGAAACAGTGTCTAGAAGGTAATGAGAAAATAGTAGATACCAAAAGGTGAAAGATATATACCAGAGTATTATGGACATTCATCAAAGTGTGTAGGAAATTCAATGAAGCCTTTTGGCTCACAAGAGTTGGATCTTAAGAATCTTTGGGCTACAGGAATTTTTCTGGAGGAAGCTGGTTCATATTAACTAGATCATTATTATGGCACCCCAGTATTTGGCAAAGTTCAGGCTACAGAATGTCTTCTTAGGAAAACATGAAGGAGCAGCCCATTTGGTCCTTCTCACAGTGTCACAAAGTGACATAGTGATATAAATTATCAGAGATGATTTTTAAATAACCAAATATGTAATATAAATTTTAAAATGACTAGAAATTGCTTAAACAGCATTTTCCCATGGTTGTGAATCAAGCAACCTGAGAAATCACGTAGAAGTTAAGAACATAAAGAAGAATTTTAAGGAGAATCTCTGGGTGTCCCAGATCAATATGACATTTGTATAAATATAAATAGGCATGAAATCAGATGTTTTAAATCATGAAGTTTGTTGATTTATTATTTCCATAGGGACCCTTCTTCAGACAAGAACATCAGAACATGGTCTAAAGGCTCTTCTGCCTACCCTTGTAAAGAACCAGATAATTGGTGCTTCTTAGCGAAGTACAATTGGCTTCAATTTAACTGAAGATTAGGAATGGGTTTTGTCAGTTGACTAATGATTGGCTCTTTTTTTTTTTTAAGTATATTTTATTGATTATATTGTTACAATAGTTCCAATTTTTCCCCTTTGCTCCCCTCCACCCAGCAACCCCCTTCCCCAACAATCCCCTCCCCAAGTCCCTGCCCATGGGTCGTACATACAAGCTCTCCTGCCTCACCCTTTCATATATTCTTCTTCTTCTTTTTTTAAAAATAATTAATTAATTAGTTAAACATTTTAACAATAAAAAATAACAATCCCTCCCTCTCAGACTCAAGACCCTTTACAATCTTATAAAGGACAATGGACGAAGGACTCGAGCTCCTCTAGCTGCTTCAAGCTGGACATGATCATCATCCTACCTACCCTTGGGTCAAGAAATCCCTAATAAGAGTGGGAGTGTGGAGGGGAGGGTGGCCTTCCCACAAGGGGAAGGATCATGCAGACTCCAGGTTGGTTGTCTGTCTCTGGACAACGGCATGCTTGGTTTAACAGGCTGGCATCCTTGTTGTATTCTGGGGGCAACAGGGTTAAAGGACATCATTCAATCTGTAACCACTAGATGACAAAAGACAGGTATTAATTTTTCAATGTCCCACATTAGGGAAAAGAAGGGCTTCTTTGGAGGAAGGTATGCCAGGTACATCTCACCTGTCCAAAACCCTTTTGCCCATTATACTTAGTTTGGACTGAGGGAAATATTTTAGGTTTCCCTCCTCTCAGGCCTCTGGACCCTTTCTGTCCAAGCCATTAGGATAGAAAAGAGAAACCAGTTTTAAAGTGAAGCCCACAGACCACCCCATTCTTCACCAACCCAGCCACTTAGTTCAGCCACACCATTGAGTCTCAGGAGGCAGCAATGCAGACAGGATTAAGTGAGGCCTATACGTACAGACAATCACTCAGGTAATGAGATCGTAGGCTTATGCCCTTTGAAAACAGAAAACACATGTTAATTTATTTAACATAACCCACATACAAGTCTCTAAATCTGTAGGACTGTCTTATCGGAAAGACATCCAGTTGCAAGGCATTTGACATTCTTCTTGCCTGTAAATTACACATCTTTGATAATGCCACAGACATAATTTAACTTTCAAATGAAAACAAATTTTAAATGAAAAGAAACTTTAAAGACGGTTAGCTGCACTACTTTATAGTTTACCACTGGGCATTGTGATCTTCCTTGAATCATGATTTTTCTCCCTAAGATCACCCTCCTTGTCATTAAAGGGACTGCATTAAGTTCATTTTTAATTTATTCTGTTCATTTGCATAAACACAACAAGAGCAGAAAATGATCACTTATGATCTTTAGTTCTGCTTTGCTGGAACTTACGCAAGGAACATTTAGGGTGACCTTCAGTCTGCCCTTCAGGGCACAGAAGCTGAGCCACATACCTGGCATTCAGCCTTGCCTGTAAACACCTGTCTTTTCCAGGTCATCCTGGGTTTCCATTGTGCCTTAAGGTCCCTTCTAGCCATCTTTCAGGAAAACAACCTTCATTCCTTCCCTGGAAAGATTGCTATGGACCGCTCATCCATCCAAGGTACCAGGCCTTTTATCTCGTGGACTTTTATTACCTTTGAAAGTCAGTCCCAGTTGCTCAGGGCTTTTTGGTAACAACCAAAGCCCAAGCATGTCTCCTTTAGGCATGACATTCCAGTCAAAGTATTAGTTAAAGAAAAAAAAAAAAAAACACCTCTATTAACAACTGGTCTTATTAGTTTTATGCAAAGAAAGTTAGGTCATTACTTACTTCTTTAGAATGCCCAATTCTGGAAGGATCAGATAGGGAGAAAAATATATAGTGTGAAGGAAAATCCTTGTCCTTCTAATATTCACTGAACTTGCATTTCTATTCTTTATATTTTTATTTTTTTCCTCCCACTAAAAAATTTTCTGTTTGTTTGTTTTTCCATTACAGTTGTCTCATTTTTTTCCCCCTCTTGCTTCCCTGCACCCTGCCCCCCCTTCTTCCACATTCAGTCTCCACCCAGTTGTCCATGTCCATGGGTCATTTATACATGTTCTTTGACTAGACCCTTCCCCTTCTTACCACTTCTCTCCCTCCCATCTCCCCCTTTGTTACTGTTAGTTTATTCCTTGTTTACATACCTCTGTTTCAATTTTGCTCATTTGTTTGTGTTGTTCATTAGTTTCCTGTAACAGGTGATAGCATAAGGTAATTTTCTTTTGTTGCCTGGCTTATTTCGCTAAACATAATTCTCTCTAGTTCCAATCATGTTTTTGCAAATGGTAGAAGTTCCTTCTTTCTTTCAGTACTTATTCATTGTCATTTTCCCCCTTTGTACTCGTGTTCCTCTCTGTCTCTCTCTGTTTCTTCATCTTCTTAAAGCAGACCCTTTAGCATCTTTTGCAATACTGGTTTGGTGGAGATGTATTCTTTTAGCCTTCTTTTGTCTTGGAAACGCCTTATTTCACCTTCCATTTTGAATGAGAGCCTTGCTGGGTAGAATATTCTTGGTTGTAGGCCTTTGTTTTTCATTGCTTGGAATATTTTTTGCCATTCCCTTCTGGCTTGTAGTGTTTCTGCTGAGAAATCTGATGATAGCCTTATTGGAGCTCCCTTGTATGTTATTAGTTGTTTCTCTCTTGCTGCTTTTAGGATTCTCTCTTTGTCTTTGAATGTTGCCATTTTAATTATGATGTGTCTTGAAGTGGGCCTGTTGGGATTCATCTTCATTGGCACCCTCTGTGCTTCCTGGACTTGCATGATTCTTTCTCTCTTCATGTTAGGGAAGTTTTCTGTTATTAGTTTTTCAAAGAGGTTTTCTATTCCTTGCTCTTCTTCTTCTCCTTCTGGAATTCCTATGATACGGATATTATTACGTTTCATGTTGTCCTGCAGCTGTCTTAGAGCCTCTTCAGTCTTGTTCAGTCTTTTTTCATTTCATTGCACTGTCTGTGAGTTTTTGTCTACATTGTCCTCCAGTTCGCTGATCCGATCTTCTGCTTCCTCTAGCCTGTTTTTAATTCCTTCTACTGTGTTCTTCAATTCAGAGATCGTATTCTTCATTTCTTCCTGGCTCTTATTGAGAGCTTCCATGTCCTTTTTGATGCTGGTATAATTCTCAGTAAGTTCCTTATAGTTCTTCTGGAGCTCACTGTAGTTTTTCTGGAGTTCTTTGTAGTTTCCGCTGAGCTCATTGAGCTTCTCCATAATCCATGCTTTCAATTCCATATCTGATAGTTTGTTCCCCTCTATTTCATTTAGCACTCTTTCTGGGGACTCTACCTTTCCTTTCGATGGGGGGTTGTTTCTCTGTCTCCCCATTTTTGTGACTCCTATTGTTTGTTGGTGCTTCTTAGAATGATCTGCACTTTCTGGATCTGCCCTTGGTGGCGTCAGATCCTGTACCAGTCTGGGCCTAGGCAGCCTGTTGGAGACTTCCAGGGATCTACTGCCTTTGTGTGTCTTCTTTAGTTGTTAATCTATTCAATCTGTGATTAGCTGTCAGGCTTAAGGACCGTGGGTGTGGCAGCTTAATTCCTGCAGGCAGGGCTTTTGCTTCCCCTCAGGCTGATGCCATTTGGCTGGGAATGGTCTGTCTGCAGCACTGGGGATGAGTCAGCACTGGGACCCAGCCGGCCGCTTCCCCAGCTCTCCCCTCAAAGCCACCACACCAAACTCTCCCCAAGCATTTCCTGTCCTCTCTGTCTTCCCTCTGCTTGTGCCCAGGGTAAGTGGGGGAGAATATTTTCATATGTGATCTGCTTAAGAGCTCTTTTTCTCCAGCTGTTTCTCTCTGGCTAGTAAGAAACCCTGTAGCTTTTCGCTTTTCTCAGCTGGATACTATTTTACTTTCCACTCTGTTGCTGTAGGCAGGGAAGCTCAGCTGGGGGTTTAGACACTGCCCTTCTCAGGGGGAATCCCCGGCTGCTAAGCTGTTTCTCAGTCCCTTTAGCTGCTACCCGTGTGACACCAGCCAGCCCCTTTTCGTCTCCGCACTCCCTACCGGTCACGTTGTGATGTAGTGGCCTTTTCTGTCTCTCCATGGTTATAAGACTTCTCTCCAGCTGGTGTTCGGTTGGTTATTCCAGATGATTTCTCCAAAATTACGTTGTAAATCCAGACTAGTTCTGGGAGGAAGTTAGTGTAGCTTCCACTTACTCCTCCGCCATCTTGTTTCTCTAATGATTGGCTCTTATTTGGCATTTCTCTCCTCCACCAATTGGCACCCATCTATCTTGGTTGCCATTTCCTCTACAAATCTTCAGGCATACCATTTTTTGGCCTCCCATGTACCATGTATTCCTCCCCCCCAAAATAACTCCATGAAATCTGCCACTGTATCTGACAGATCATAAAAATCATGGTGTGCTATAAGAAGCAAGGTCTGTCTCCCTTGATAGTTTTAAAAGAGGGAGGTTGACATGATTCAACAGGAAGCATTTCCCTCACTCAATTATCTTTACATGAAAACTGAGAAAAAGAAACTTGAAGAAATCAGGATAAATTAGCTTTAAAAGATGAAACATGCAGATGCCCACAAAAGTCCAACCTCTTGTTCTAAATAATTCCCAAAAAACATATTAGAAAAACTTGCATTATGCTAAAAAACTAAGCGTTCCACTCTCAAGACCCTTTCCCTTTTTAAGATCTATAATTTTATGACTTTTAGTTTTCATGATCTTTTTTGGGCTGCCTTTTTTCAACAAAAAAAAAGAGAAATCAGATTTAACTGTTCAGTTTTTATGTTTTATGGGAAATTAAAAACCATCAAAGGTTTAAGAGAAATGAAGAGGGGAACAAGACGCTAAAGAAGTTACATCTCTTTTGGGTAGTCCGCTGCACATGACACACTAAAGGAAATGTATGTGACTTCACTGTTCACATTGGTTTCCTCTTTTGTTTCTTGATCATTCACTGTGAAACTCAGAAAATACCATGTTTTCAAAGAGGCCTAGCCTGAGAGGGAAGAAGATGGCGGAGTAGTGAGGGGAGGCTGCGCTCTCAGGCTCCCGAAACCCATCTGTGTTTTGGACTAATTGCAGACCAATCATCTCAGTAAGCAGCTGAACACTGGCAGGAGTCGAGCCTTGGCACTGCTGGATTAGAGAAAAACCTTCTGGGAGCGACCTGTTTGGTGAGGATAGCAGAAGAAAAAGGGACGAAACAGGACTCCTGACTGGGGTGGTTGCCCAAGCTGCGGCTGGAAGGACACAAAGGCTTTTTGGTGACCACAGGCTTCCCCAGGGGGGAGTCAGGAGGAGAGCGGATCTCTGCCTGCTGGCAGAGACAGGACTTGACCAGGTGGCATTGACGCTGGAAGACAGGGGACAGCGTGCTACTGTACAAGTGGAAACGTAATTTTTCCTCTGTATTTTTCTCCTGTGAACTGCGGAGAGGGGGGAAATGTTTGGGGGTGATAAGACATTCTTAAGGAGCGCAGGTGCAGAAGTGTGCTTCCCCACTCCCCAACCCTCCCCTTGGGTCATGGGGGTACGCATAGGGAAGTGCCCTCATTCACTGGCCCAGGTGCGCAGGGCTGCACATCCAGGTGCCCCTCGGACACACGTCAACAGACATAAAATCAGTGACCCAATGGGCGCAGGGAGGGCCCACTGGACACGCAGAAGATGGTGCGCAATCGCCCCTGGCCTGCCCAGTGGGCACCAGGCCAAAGTACCAGGCCAGAATCCAGAGTGCAGAGCACTTGCCCAGGCTCTGTGCATGCCCGCTCAGGAGGTGCGGGAACGGTGGGCCGCTGTAGCGTGGGAACAGCGGGCAGCAGCGACTCACAGACACTCACGTCTACTGAGCACAAGTGTCTGCGGCCCTGCCCTAAGAGGTGAAAGACCAACTCCTGAAACATGGCGCTGCAGGCCTGAGGCTAGCTCGCCAGCCGCTTGGGTGCACACCGGCACTCGAGCGAAAAACAAACAAACAAACAAAAAAAAAACACCTCGCCAGCTTTCCCGGAGCACGGCGCGGCCGGCTTTCCCAGAGCGCTGCTCGGCAGGCCTTAGCTTAGTTCCCCGGCCGCCTTGGGTCTGCACTGATGCTTGAGTGAAAAAAACACCTCGCCAGCTTCCCCAGAGCATGACGTGGCCTGCTTTCCCGGAGCGCGGCATGGCAGACCTGAGGTGGGCTCTTGGCTGCCTTGCATTGCGCCCTGCCAGCTACCTTGCGCACACCGCTGCGGCAAGGAATAGGAATGTTTGACCCATCACATTAGACCAGCTGTGGATGCAGAAAAAGAAGACGACACAAGAAGGCTGAACTGAGTAAAAACATTTCGTTTTTTTTTTCTTTCCTTTTTCCCTTTTTCCTTTTTCTTTTCTTCCTGAAAGAGGAAGGGAGGAGGGAGGAGGGGAAGGAAGGAGGAAAAAACAAACTATATCTCTAATCTGTTTTATATAATCTTTCCTCCTTATCCCTTTTCTTAAAAAAAAAAAAAAGTTACATCTTCTTTTCAGTTGATGGCTTTTGTTTTGTCCTCAAGTCCCATATTTTACCAGGAACTTTGAACATGATATTTCTACTCATTTTCTTCAAAACGATATCCTTGCTTACTTCTGGGGGAGTAGTATTTGATTGATAGATGAATGAATAAACAAGCGAGGGAGGGAGTTAATTTATCTCTTTGAAAATACATAGAATGTACTTATATGTTTATTTCATCATACATCTGAAGATGCTTCTATGCCTGTACACCTTTAAGGATAAAGGTTCATTCTTTCTTGAGGCCATTGGTTCCATATGGAGTAGAGAAGTATTTCACACTGATTTCAAAGGGGGATGAATGTGGCCCCTCCTGATAATAAATATTCATCTAGGTAAGAAAGAAAATATCATATGTTGAAGGGTGTCACAACATTAGGCAGAGCTCAGAAATTAGACCCAGAAGGGATGTTCTAAAAAGAGTAGGTCAACATGCACTCACTTTGAAATGTATTAGCAGCATTCTCTATTGGTCTATATTAGGATAGAAGATTAGGGTAGAGTTCTCCGGCTTCGTACTACAGACGCACCGGGTCCCAGAAAGACTCAGCCTGCAGGACATTTTGGGCTGGCTCTGGCTCTAGGAGGCTCTCTATCTCAGGCTCTCGCTCTGGCCCTCACTCTCTGGCTCTCGCTCTGGTGGTCTCCCTCCATGTGGCTTGGAAGGGCAAGGGTCTCCAGGCTGCTTTAAGAAGAGGCTCTTGCCAGGCTGCTTTGAGAAGGAGAGGAGATCCACGCAGTTTACAGGAAGAAGGCAGTTTACAAGGAGGCTGAAAATCCAGGAGATTCTGCATTGAGAGCTGGAGAGCACCACAGCACAGAAAGGACCTCCCCAATCAGAACGGAGTGATTGGCAGCTACTGCCGTCGAAGGGAGCTAGAGCGCTTCTCCCAAGGGCGGGTCGGCCTGTGGGGAGTTGCCCACCTGACAGTCTCTCCTCTGCCTTTGTTTCCCGCTGGCATTGGCCCCCTCCCCAGCATCTCCACAAAAGAACTCAAGACAAAGTGGATAGAATGACTCTAAATCAACTAGCCAGAAGGAAGATACTACCAAAGAACACTTAAAATATAACCAGATAGCATAAACAAATGACATCAGGGATAAACCAAGAACATCAGCTAAGGAGATCAAGGAGACTGCACCACTGAAACACCCTGATCTCCTATAAAGAATCTCATAACACAAAGGTGGGAAGTCAAAGCAGACCATACCCTAAAAAATAAAAACAAACAAGAAGAATCCAACATGGTAAGATGCAAAAATAACCCCTCAATGAAGAGAAAAGAGGAATCCTCAGAAAGAGAGATAGATGAAATAGACATAGCCCAAATGTAAGACATAGAATTCAAAACAAGAGTGGTAAAGCAGCTCGATATACTCGACAACCTTAAAAACAACTATGACAACCTCCAAGGAAGTTACCAGCAGCTCCAAAAAAATTACAGGGAACTTGCAGAGAACTACACCAGCATAAAAAAAGACATAGAAACTATCAACAAGAACCAGGAAGAAATGAAGAATTCAATCTCTGAACTGAAAAACACAGTAGAATCAGTCAAAAGCAGACTAAACGAAGCAGAGGATCGGATTAGTGAGTCAGAAGATAATGTAGAGAAAAACTCCCAGATAATACAGCAAAATTAAAAAAGATTGAAAAAATATGAACAAGATGTAAGGGAATTACAGGACAGCATGAAAAGAAATAATATCAGGATCATCGGAATTAGAGAGGGAGAAGAAAAGGAGCATGGAATTGAAAAACTGATAGGAGAAATAGTAACAGAAAATTTTCCGAACCTGATGAGAGAAAAAGTTATACAAGTTCAGGAAGCAAAGAGAGTTCCAATGAAGAGGAACCCCCAAAAACCCACTCCAAGGCACATAATAATTAAAATGGTAATATTCCAAGACAAAGAGAGAATCCTAAAAGCAGCAAGAGAAAAACAGCAAATAACATACAAGGGAGCTCCAATAAGGCTATCAACTGATTTGTCAACAGAAACATTACAAGCCAGAAGGGAATGGTCAAAAATATTTCAAGCAATGAAAAACAAAGGCCTACAACCAAGAATACTCTACCCAGCAAGGCTCTCGTTCAAAATAGAAGGTGAAATAAGGAGTTTCTCAGACAAAGGAAGACTAAAAGAATACATCCCCACCAAAGCAGCATTGCAAGAGATGCTAAAGGGAGTGTTCTAAGAAAAAAGAAGAAAAAAAAAAAAAAAGAGAGGAGAGGAACAGAGGTACAAAGAAAAATAATAAATATATGTCAATAATAACATTAAATGTAAATAGATTAAATGCTCCAATTAAAAGACATAGGGTAACGGAATGAATAAGAAAACAGGACCCACATATTTGCTGTCTACAAGAAACACACCTCAAAACAAAAGATTTACACAGACTGGAAGTAAAGGGATATAAGAAAATATTCCAAGCAAACGGACCAGAAAAAAAAGCCGGTGTAGCAGCCCTCATATCAGACAAAACGGATTTCAAAGCAAGCGCAATAAAAAGAGACAAAGAAGGACATTTCATAATACTTAAGGAACAATCCATCAAGAAGATATGACAATGATAAACATATATGCACCCAACATAGGAGCACCCAAATAAATAAAGCAAATACTAGAAGACCACAAGAAGGATATCAACAACAACACACTCATAGTAGGGGACTTCAACACTCCATTATCAACAATAGACAGATCATCAAAGCAAAGAAACACCAAGGCTATACAGGCATTGAACAACACACTAAACCACATGGACTTAACTGATATATATAGAACTTTCTACCTCAAAGAAGTAAAATATACATTCTTTTCAAATGCACATGGGACATTTTCAAAGATAGATCACATGATAGGACACAAAACAAGCCTCAACAAATTCAAGAAAATTGAAGTCATATCAAGCATCTTTTCAGACCACAATGCTTTGAAACTAATAATCAACCTCAGAGAAAAAAATCAAAGACACCCAAACTCATGGAGAATGAATAACATGCTATTAAATAATGAATGGGTTAACAATGACATCAAAGAAGAAATCAAGAAATTTCTAGAAACTAATGATAATGAGCACACAACAGCCCAAAACCTGTGGGACACAGCAAAAGCAGTCCTAAGAGAGAAGTTCATAGCAATACAGGCATATCTGAAAAGGCTAGAAGAATCTCAAATAAAAAACCTAACCATAAAGCTACAAGAACTAGAACAACAACAACAAACAAAGCCTAGGGCAAGAAGAAGGAAGAAAATCATCAAGCTCAGAGCAGAACTAAATGACATAGAGACTGAACAAACAATCCAAAAGATCAACAAAACTAGGAGCCGGTTCTTTGAAAAAATAAACAAAATCGATAAGCCTCTAGCCAGGCTCATCAAGAAAAAAAGAGAGAAGACCCAAATAAACAAAATCAGAAATGAAAGTGGAGAAATCACGACTGATACCTCAGATATACAAATGATAGTTAGATTACTATAGACAACTGTATGGTAAGAAATTTTACAATCTAGAAGAAATGGACAAATTTCTAGAAACACATAACCTTCCAAAACTGAATCAAGAAGAAGTGAAAAGTCTCAACAGACCAATAACAAAGAAGGGAATTGAAACGGTAATCAAAAATTTCCCTGCACACAAAAGCCCTGGAACAGATGGCTTCACAGGAGAATTTTACAAAACATTTAGGGAAGAACTAACTCCTACCCTCCTCAAACTATTCCATAAAATCCAAGAAAAGGGGAAAATCCCAAACTCTTTCTATGAAGCCAGTATTACCCTAATCCCAAAACCAGGTCAAGACACAGCAAAGAAAGAAAACTACAGGCCAATATCACTGATGAACATAGATGCTAAAATCCTCAATAAAATTTGCCAAACAGGATCCAGCAATACATCAAAAAGATCATACATCATGATCAAGTGGGATTCATCCCAGGGATGCAAGGATGGTTTAATATTCGCAAATCAATAAATATAATACATCACCTAAACAAAATGAAAGACAAAAATCACATGATCATATTTATAGATGCAGAAAAAGCATCTGATAAAGTACAGCACCCATTTATGATGAAAACACTCAGCAGATTGGGAATAGAGGGAGCATACCTTAACATAATCAAGGTTATATATGAGAAGCTTGAGGCCAACATCATACTCAATGGACAAAAACTAAAAGCATTCTCCCTGAATTCAGGAACTAGACAAGTTTGTCCACTCTCTCCACTGCTATTCAACATAGTGTTGGAAGTCCTAGCCACAGCAATCAGACAAGAAAAAGAAATAAAAGGCATCCAAATTGGGAAAGAAGAAGTAACACTATCACTATTTGCAGATGACATGATAGTATACCTAGAAAATCCTATAAACTCCACTAAAAAATGACTCGATGTAATAAGTGAATTTGGCAAAATAGCAGGGTACAAAATAAATATACAGAAATCTAAGGCATTTCTGTACACTAACAATAAAATCTCAGAGACAGAAACAAAAAAGAAAATACCATTTACTGTAGGAACAAGAAAAAAAAACTACCTAGGAGTAAACTTAACCAAAGAGATAAAAGATCTGTACTATGAAAGTTACGTAACATTGAAGAAAGAAATTAAGGAAGATACAAATAAATGGAAGCAAATAATATGTTCTTGGATGGGAAGAATCAACATCATCAAAATGGCCATACTACCCAAAGCAATTTACAGATTCAATGCAATCCCTATTAAAATGCCAATGACATATTTCACAGACCTAGAACAAATATTCCATAATTTCATATGGAACCAAAAAAGACCCCAAATAGCAAAAGCAATCTTGAGACAGAAGAACACATCTGGAGGAGTCACAACACCAGATATCAAACAATACTACAAAGCCACTGTGATCAAAACAGTCTGGTACTGGCATAAGAACAGACATATAGATCAGTGGAACAGAATAGAGAGTCCAGAAATAAACCCAGGCCTCTATGGTCAACTAATATTTGATAAAGGAGGAAGCAACATAAAATGGAGTGAGAAGAGCCTCTTTAACAAGTGGTGCTGGGAGAACTGGACAGGGACGTGCAAAAAAAATGAAACTAGACCACCAACTTACACCATACACCAGAATAAACTCAAGATGAATCAAAGACTTAAATGTATGCCATGACACCATAAAAGTCCTGGTGGAAAACATAGGCAAGAAAATTTGAGATATCTCACGTAACAATATTTTCACGGATACATCTCCTAAAGCAAGAGAAATAATGGAAAAAAATAAACAAATGGGATTACATCAAACTAAAGAGTTTCTGCTCAGCAAGAAAAAACATCAGAAAGATGAAATGAAAAACCAACCATATGGGAAAACATATTTGCTAGTGACATCACAGACAGGGGACTGATCTCCAAAATATATAAAGAGCTAATACGACTCAAAATGAAGAAAACAAACAACCCAAATAGAAAATGGGCAAAGGAACTGAACAAACACTTCTCCGAAGAGGACATATTGAAGGTCCATAGACACATGAAAAAATGCTCTACATCATTAGCCATCAGGGAGATGCAAATAAAAACCACAATGAGATACCATTTTACACCAGTCAGAATGGCCATCATCAACAAATCAACAAACAAGTGCTGGCGAGGATGTGGAGAAACGGGAACCCTACTGCACTGTTGGTGGAAATGCAGACTGGTACAGCCACTATGGAAAACAGTATGGAATTACCTCAAAAAATTAAAAATGGAACTGCCTTTTGAACCAGCGATTCCACTACTAGGATTATATCCGAAGAATCTTGTAACACTAATTCAAAAGAACTTATGCACCCCTATGTTCATTGCAGCACTGTTTACAATATCTAAGTGCTGGAAACAACCTAAGTGCCCATCTGTAGATGATGGGATCAAAAAACGGTATATTTACACAATGGAATACTATGTAGCGGAGAGAAAGAAGGAACTCCTGCCATTTGCGATAACATGGATGGAACTAGAGAGAATTATGCTTAGTGAAATAAGCCAGGCAAAGCAAGAAAAATAGCATATGATATCACCTAATACAGGAAACTAAAGAATAACACAAATAAAGGAACTAAATAGAACAAAGAGCAGAATAGCAGTCAATGGGGGGGAGTGGGGAGGGAGAGAAGGGGGATAAGTAAGGGATGGGTTTAGTCAAGGAACATGTATAAATGACTCATGGATACAGACAGCGGGGAGGGATATGGTTGCGGGACAGAGGGGTGGACTGGGTGGGGGAGAGAAATGGGGGAAGGGTTGGGGAGAGAAATGGGGGGAAAATGGGACAACTATAATTGGAAAACCAAAAATATATATATAAAAAAAGAAGATTAGGATAGATGGAAGTCCAATCAAAAGTCAATTTTGGTAAGAAGTATCAAGTTCAAATAAATTTCTATCATGGTGAAGCTAAAATTATAGGTGATACCTGAAAAAGAAGGCAATTAAAGTATTTTTTAGGAAGATAGAAAACTGACACATAGTAAAGTTTAGCAGAAATGTAGAACCTCTTTTTCAGAACACCTGGAAATGCTAGCCTTGCAAAAGTACAGTATCTAGTATATCTTTAGATTTTTATATCTAATGTGTGCCTAAGTGTTCTCTGAAACTCAGAGATGATGCTGCAAAGTGAAAGCAATTGGAGCTCAGAAAATGCATCCAGGATTTCCTGCCAAGATGGAGGCCTAGACAGATATGTTGAATCTGCCTCCACAACTAAGAAGCAATACAACTACTTCAAAACTAGAGACAACCTGAAGTTCCAGAAAACCAAGAAGCATGTAAGTCCAACAAACCACAATATAAAAAAGAAATACTAATCCAGACAGGTAGGAGGGGTGGAGCCTGGGTGGAGAGGACGTGATGTGGTGGCGACGATAGTGGTGGCAGTGACAGGCCAACAGAAAGAGCAGTCACACATTTTTAAAAAGTAGGGAGGGACACCTGGGGAGCATTCCAAGCTCCTGACCAGACCTTGCAGCTCAGGGTCCCAGCACCAGAGAAAATCAAGCCTCATTGCTTCTGACTGTGCAAACCAGTGGGGGTTATGGTGGAGGCAGAAACTGCCAGTCTCTCAGCTGAGTCTGCTTGTTTAAAGGGCCCACACTGTCCTAGAATATCTGCAGACCCAACCACTCAGGGAACCACGTCCAGGGCAACAGCTAGAGAGGCGCCAGCCCCATACAAAAGTGGGACAAGTGCCTGGAAAAGGGGCAAGTGCTGAGCAAATGCATTGTTCCCTCTCTGACCACTCCCCCACATACAGCGCCACAACATGGTGAAATGGGTCACCCTGTACTGTTGAATACATAAGGTTCCACCCCTTACAACATAACATGAGTGACAGCTCTACTTTACAATGTAACAGGAGCGACAGCTCTACCTAAGACACAGAGGCAAACAAACACAGAAACCTGTCAAGATGAGACAGAGAAGTATGGCCCATAAGAGGGAACAGATCAAGGTTCCAGTGGGAGAATTAAGCAATAAGGACATGGCCAACCTAACAGAAGAGGAGATAGCCAACCTAACAGATGCAGAATTCCGAACACTGGTGATAAAGATGCTCACAGGCTTGACAGATATGCTTGAGTACAGCAAATGAATAAGTGAAGAAGTGAAAACTATGCTAAGTGAAATGAAGGAAAATCCACAAAAATCCAATAGTGAAGGGAAGAAAACCGGGGTTCAAATAAATTATTTGAAATATAAGGAAGAAAAAAACAGTCCAGCAGTACAGAATGAGGAAACAAGAGTTGAAAAAAATTAGAAGAGGCTTAGGAATCTCTGGGACAACTTTAAACATGCCAACATCCGAATCATAGGGGTGCCAGTAGGAGGAGAGGAAGAGCAAGAAATTGAAAGCTTACGTAAAAAAAAATGAAGAAAAACTCCCCAAATTTGGCAAAGGAAATAGACATACAAGTCCAGGAAGCACAGAGAGTCCCAAACAAGCTAGACTCATAGAGAACCACACCAAGACACATAATTAAGATGACAAAAGTTAAAGATAAACAGAGAATCTTAAAAGCAGCAAGAGAAAAGCAAAGAGTTACCTACAAAGGGGTGCCTACGAGACTATTAGCTGATTTCTCAAAAGAAACTTTGCAGGCAAGAAGAGACTGGCAAGAAGTATTCAAGATGATAAAAACAAGGACTTACCAACAAGATTACTCTATCCAGCAAAGCTATCATTTAAAATGGAAGGGCAGGTAAAGTGCTTCCCTGACAAAGTAAAGCTAAAAGAGTTCCTCATTACCAAGCCTTTATTATATGAAATGTTAAAGGGACTTATTTTTAAAAAGGAAGACCAAAACTATGAATACTAAAATGACAACAAACTAACAACTATCAACAACTTAATCTAAAAAGTAAAAACAAAATCCAAGCAACGAAGAATAGGAACAGAATTATAAGTATAGGAATCATTTGGAGGATTATCAGATGGGAGGAGGAAGGTGACAAAATGGGGAATTGCTACATGGATTAAGAAGCATAAATTGATACAAAATAGACAGGGGGAAGTTAAGAATAATATAGGAAAGGGTGATGCCAAAGAAGTTATATGTACAACCCATGGACATGAACCAGATTGGTGGGAATGCTGGGGGAAGGGGGGTACTGGGCAGAGGGGAGCAAAGGGGGAAAAATGGAACTACTGTAACAACATAATCAATAAAATATAGTTAAAATAAAATAAATAAAATTAATTAATTAATTAATAAGAAAATGCATACATACATCTTGGAAATTTTGATAGAGAGATAGGAAGAATTTGGACATATTGAGACATATATTTTTCAGTCATATATGTGATTAGAAAGTAAAAGAGAAATATGAATTCCCTATATGTAGCAGAATATGATTGTAACTCCTTTATCAGAGCTGATATTTATTGTAAACTACTTTTATGCTTGGCATTGTGCTAAATCGTCTACAAGGTTTACACTGCTTAATAGTCATAATAGTGCTATGATGTAGCTACTATTGCTTCATGATTCTGTACTAATGTAGAGACTTAGATTAAGGGACTTTCACAAGGTCACCCAGGTGACAAGTAGCAGGATAGGAATTTAAACCTAAGCAGTCTGTGCTTCTAACCACTTCAATATGTTTCCATCCATCTTTGTTAGGGAGTTTTTACAAACATAATTCTGTCTAATTACAAATTATCTCAATGAAGGAGAAATGTGAGAACTGCTGTGGTATAGCAAGAATCTCGGTTCTAATATCAGATTGTTACAAGTTATTTAACAACCTGGTTTATTGGTTTTGTGATTTCAATACTCAGGAAGATATTATTTATCTAACAAGTTAAAATATCTAAATTCAATAATGGTGTTCTCTATGACTCAAACAATATCTTCATAAAGTATGAATATTACATAGAAAAATTTTAGTTTTCATCCTGTGGAAGTCCCTTAACTATTTTAAAAAGAAAATGTGTAACATATATGTTGTAATTTTTCTGCAAATTAGTGCTAACATGTAAATAGTTGACCATGCTTGATAGAATACCTTTTTAAATGAGTGCCTGTATACATGATCTGATATTTGACATACATAAGATTTTATGTGTTCTATTGACAAACTATTTTTGCTCTTTATAATGGAATTAAATACCTCAGGGTGCCCTGTAAAGAGTAATGTAAGTTTTCAGATTCTAAATGTGTGGAGAAAATTGGTGTATAGAAGACTTTTATAAGTAATAAAAATCTTTGAACATGTTTGTTGTTATTATTACCCTAAGAAACCAGTGGTGTTGAATATGAGTTTTCACTTCTGTGAACTCAGATATCAGAAAGTTCTGTTACAAATTTGGGCTCAGAATTTTTAAAAAATGATTTTTCTGTAATTTCTGATAAGTTAATTAAGAAGATCCAAATGGAAAATAAACTTCAGACTCAAAAAAATCACTGAAAACAGCAAGAGCTATTCTGATGAAGTTTTTGTTAAGCTAAAGCTCAAATAATTGATTATTATCCATATGAGGGCCATGAGTTTGCATAGAAGGATGGGGCAAAAAGAAAAATTACAAAATAGATGGTTATTAGTTATTGAAAATAATTAAAGGATAATAGTGATAAGAAAGTAGGAGGAGACTGGAGAGGAATGAAATGTATTCAATATATTAAATATGGACTTGTTCTCTAAGGTGACTAGTAAATAGATAGATGAGTGAAAGGAAATAACCTCAAGGGAATTGTCCAATGGAGTGAAAAGTGACTCTGTACTGAACACTATCCTCTTCAACAGTATTATCAATTTATCAGCTGTATATTATACATTTGTATCATATTATCAGCAATATTATATTGAGAACAATGTTATCAATTTTTTTGTTTTATCTTATCAATTAATTGGTTGAAGAAAATAGACATGAAATTTGCAGAAGTCAAATGGGGGGGGTCATAAAAATGCATCCAACAATAAAATTAGATGTTTGACAATGATATTGATAAATTATAGAGAGTGCAAAACTTAACATGAAACTTAAGAGATTAAATATAATCTCTTCATTGCACAAAAATATAAACAATTTCTCTGTTTCATAGAAAACTAGCTGTGGAAAAACTGGAAGCCATTTTGTTCAATGTCAGTCTTCCCTTCTTACACATTTCAGAGTGAGCTCTCCAGTTCCTATTTAAACACTTCCAACTGTGAAAAGTTTATTTTATAGAGCGGCTAATTTTGTTTTTGAAGTACTGATTGCTCAAAAGTTTTCTAAAGGCTGTCTACATGAAAGCAAACAGACCATGCTCAAGCTGTAATTTTGGAAGTGATGAAGTCAGCCTGGTTTCTGCTGTTGAAGTTTCCTCCACATTTTTTTGCCCACTCTGGTAAATAGAGACTGAGGGTTATATCTTGTTTGATCAGAACAGCCCCGTACTTCACCCCTGCAACACAAACCCTAATCAAAACTCCTAAGATATCTTCACTCTCATCATTATCTATCTACATCAATGACTACTTTCTTCAGGAATTTCTTTACCAGTTAAATGACAGATCACAAATCTAATATACTAATGTGACAAAATATGCTAGTGGATTACCTCTTTTAGTAGTCTTTGCATGATACCATAACTCTCATGCAATATTCAAATGCCTCCTTGAACTTCAAATGACACCAAAACACCTAGTTCAAGCAAGAGCAAGTCCTTCAAACTCTGATGCATCTTACCGCATTTCTGGTCCATTATGCATTTCTATTTGGTTGATGTGACCTCTGCAAGCCCAGCACAGTCTGACCATCTCAGAACAGCAGTCATGGTTCTTGTAAGAACTGGGTTTCTATATATAGACTTAATAAGGACTCTTTCTTTTCTTTTTATTCAGAAAATAATCAGATATTTTTATTGTTGTTACTGTTTTTTTTTAATTCCTGAAAGAATTCCACTTAAATACATGAAAACTAAATAGATGAATGATGAAAAGATGGGATTAGAGTGATGACCCATGAATTTTATATAGATAAAGTCTCTGTAAGATGAAATTATAAATGTTATTAAGCAATAGTAAAGAGGAAACCATACAACTCAGTCTGTGCACACATGGTAGGTGTTCTAATAGACACATGTCAAAAGGACAGATGACACCACCCCTCAGGCTCCAAGAGACTGGCTCTATTGTCTGAGGCCTGTCCTCTCAGGTGCTGCAACTTCTAATTGAAAAAATGTTGTCTTGCTCTCTAGGACCTGGGAAAGAACAATGTCATTAGTCTCACTGAGATGTGTGATTTAACTTTTCTATGGTCAAAAATAAGATGTGCACTTTAAGAATGATTTCTTTTGCTGCTCAAAAGTAGTTGTTAATATCCTGGGACTATGAATTCACTTTTGAAAATAGGACCTGTAATGTATTGATAAACCAGTGTAAATGAACATTTGACATGCCTCAACGTTGACAGAACTTGAGTAAAACTTCCTGCAAGAACAGGTGAGGTGCGGATATTCTCAGTTGTGGTAGGGTATTGGTGCCCTCAAGGATGCATCAGATTCTAAATCCTGGGGGCTTCTTTTGAGGACATGCTGAGAATGTGGAGTTTCAGAAAAAATATTCAACATTATCATTGCCATTGATGAAATTTAATTTATGCAGCAATTTTATGTAATAAAAAGGGGAACATTAGATATTCACTTTATGAAAAGGTAATGTGGTTTAATCAGTTAAATGAACTTTGTTCTGAATTCACTCACATTGGAAGCATTGCTGTGAAAATATTGACCCACCTACTCCTGGTTGAACAAGCCCAATTCCCAATGATTCAGGCAATTTCTAGAAACAGGATGAAGAATGGCCTAGAGTAGACACTTAGTAAGTACATGCTTAATGTGTTGTAGATGGCTCAGAAACAGGCAGAAGCACCAACTTCCCTAACAACACAGCTGGGTGTTCTGAATCAGAGTTTCCCACATGTATATACATTATAACCATGAAATCCACCTTGAGCAAATGATAAACATACAAGTTTCAGAGCCCGACCACAGGCATCCTGAATCAGGGTCTCCAAGGATGGCCATGGGAATATGTATGATTTTTTAAAGTATGTTTTATTGATTACGTTCTTACAGTACCACAATTTTTCCCTTTGCTCCCTTCTACCCAGTACCTCCCTTCCCTCCAGCAATCCCACCTCCCTTAGTTCATGTCCATGGGTCATGCATATAAGTTTTTTGGTTTCGCCCTTTCCTATATTATTCTTAAATTCCCTATGTCTATTTTGTACCAGCCAATTATGCTTCTTAATCCCTCCACAATTTCCCCATTTCGTCCCCTTCCCCCTCCCATATGATAACCCTCCAAATGATCCCCATACCTATGATTCTGTTCCTATTCTTGTTTGCTTAGTTGGATTTTGTTTTTATTTTTTAGATTCAGTTGTTGATAGTTATGAGTTTGTTGTCATTTTAAGTTCATAATTTTGATCTTCCTTTCCTTGAGTAAGTCCCTTTGACATTTCATATAATAGTTTGGTGATGATGCATTCCTTAAACTTTACCTTGTCTGGAAAGCACTTTATCTGCCCTTCCATTCTAAATAATAGCTTTGCTGGATAGAGTAATCTTGGTTGTAAGTCCTTGCTTTTCAACACCTTGAATACTTCTTGCCAGTCCCTTCTTGTCTTCAAAGTTTCTTTTGAGAAATCAGCTGAAAGTCTTATATGCACCCCTTTGTTGGTAACTCTCTGCTTTTCTCTTGCTGCCTTTAAGATTCTCTCTTTATCTTTAACCTTTAGCATTTTAAGTATGATATGTCTTGGTGTGGTCTTTTTTTGGGTCTAATTTGTTTGGAACTCTCTGTGCATCCTGGACTTGTATGTCTATTTCCTTTGCCAAATTTGGGGAGTTTTCCTTCATTACTTTCTCACATCAATTTCAATTTCTTGCCATTCCTCTTCTCCTTCTGGCACCCCTATGGTTCAGATGTTTGCACATTTAAAGTTGTCCCAGAGGTTCCTAAGCCTCTCCTCATTTTTTCAAATTTGTTTCCTCATTCTGTACTGGTTGACTGGTTTTTTCTTCTTTATGTTCCAAATCATAGATTTGAACTTCGTTTTCCTTCCCTTCACCATGTGTTTTGTGTGGATTTTCCTTCGTTTCATTTAGCAAAGCTTTCATTTACTCCCTTATGTGTTTCCCATACTTAAGGATATCTGTCAAGTATTGGGCACCTTTATCATCACTGTTTTGAACTCTACATCTGTTAGCTTGGCTATCTCCTTGTCACTTAGTTCTTGCACTGGAACCTTGATCCATTCCCCCTTTTGGGCCATACTTTTCTGTTTCCTCTACTTGACAGGCTCCTGTGTTTGTTTGCCTCTGTGTCTTAGGTATAGCTATCGCTCCTGCTACATTGTGAGGAGTGGAGTCTTAGGCATGCCTAACTAATATCCCAGGTATATCTAATGAGAAAAATTTACTGTAAAGTTAGTTAACACAATTACCAAAATCTACAGTTGGGCCTTTAAAAAAAAAAACCCTAGACCCTAATTTTCTTAATTCTGCAGGGTAATTATTTATTCCTTTACTTAAGCATTTGTTGAGGTCCTGCAAAAGGCTAAAATTTAGATTACAGCATTACAAAAACAAGGAAAAAACGATGGTGGCCATTGAAAATGTGCTGTCTGGTGAAGAGACTGACCTATGCACAAAAATAAGCAAAAAGGAGACTTCCGGCCAAGATGGAGGCGTAGACAGACATGCTGCATCTCCCTCCACAACTAAGAAGGAATACAACTACCTCAAAATTAGAAACAACCAGAAGATCCAGAAAATCAAACTGCATGGAAGTCCAGCAAATAAAGATATAAAGAAGAAATGCTCATCCAGACAAGTAGAAGGGGTGGAGGCAGGGCAGAGAGGACACAGTGTGGTGGCGGCAGTGGCAGCGGTGGCAGGACAGCAGAAAGTGCAGTCACATGTTTTGAAAAGTTGGGAGGCACACCTGGGGAGCATCCCCAGCTCTTCACTGGACCTAGCAGCTCATGGTCCCAGCATCAGGGAAAATCAAGCCTCATTGCTTTGACTGTACAGACCAGAGGGGGTTGGGGGGGAGGCATAAACTTCCAGTCTCTTAGCTGAGTCCACTTGTTTAAAGGGCCCCTATGGTCCTAGAATGTCCGCAGACCCACCCACTCTGGGAATAATGGCCAGGAAAGCAGCTAGAGGGGTACCAGTCTGATGGGGAAGTGGGAAAGGTGTCTGAAAAAGGGGCAAGTGCTAGGAAGGCAGCATTGTTCCCTCTCAGACCCCTCCCCCACATACAGTGCCACAACATAGTGAAACATGTCGCCCCTTACAACATAACAGGAGTGACAGCTCTACACTGAGGCATACAAACACAGGAGCCTCTTAGAATGAGGAGACAGAGAAGTATGGCCCTAAAGGGGGAATGGATCAAGGTGCCAATGGAATAACTAAGCGACGAGGAGATAGCCAACCTAACAGATGAGGAGATAGACAATGAAACAGACACAGAATTCAAAACACTGGTGATAAAGATGCTCACAGGCTTGACAGATATGCTTGAGTATGGCAAACACATAAGAGAAGAAGTGAAGGCTATGCTAAGTGAAACAAAGAAAAATCCACATAAAACCAATGGTGAAGGGAAGGAAACCAGGGTTCAAATCAATTATATGGAATATAAGGAAGCAAAAAAACAGTCAACCAGTGCAGAATGAGGAAGCAAGAATTGAACAAAAACGTGGAAAACTTCCCAAATTTTGCGAAGGAGATGGACACACAGGCCCGGAGACACGGAGGGTCCCAAGCAAGCTGGACCCAAGGAGACCACACCAGAATGCATCATGATTGAGATGCCAAAGATGAAAGATAAAGAGAGAGTCCTGGGGGCAGCAAGAGAGAGGTGGAGAGTTGCCTACCAGGGGGTGCCTCTAGGACTATGAGCTGATTTCTCAGAGGACACTTTGCAGGGAGGAAGAGACTGGAAAACAATATTCTATGTGATGAAAGGCAACCTGCAACCAGGATTGCTCTATCCAGCAAGGCTATCGTTTGGAATGGAAGGGCAGATGAAGTGCTTCCCAGATAAGGTAAATCTAAAGGGGTTTATTATCACCAGGCTATTATTATATGAAATGTCAAGGGACTTAATTAAGAAAAAGAAGATCAAAACTATGAATACTAAAATGACAACAAACTCACAACTATCAACAACTGAATCTAAAAAATAAAAACAAAATCCAACTAAGCAAACCTGGATAGGAACAGAATAATAAGTATGGGGATCATTTGGAGGGTTATCATCTGGGAGGGGGGAGGGGGAGAAATGGGAATATGGTACAGGGATTAAGAAGCATAATCAGTTGGTCCAAAATAGACAGGGGGAATTTAATAATAATATAGGAAAGGGTGAAGCCAAAGAATTTATATGCATGACCCATGGACATGAACTAAGGGAGGTGGGATTGCTGGAAGGAAGCGGGGTACTGGGCAGAGGGGAGCAAAGGGGAAAAAATGGAACTACTGTAACAACATAATCAATAAAATATACTTTAAAAAATAAGGAAAAATGTGGCATTTCAGAGAGAAAAGTGACGTGATGCCGAAGTTGGACATAGGGCAGCAAACTATCTCTATCTGGATAATTGTGCAAGTCTTCAGTGAGGAGGACAAAGAGGTCAGAGTTGTCTTGAGGAGAAGATGCTGCACCAAAAGAAAATGTACAAAGATCTCTAAGCAGAAAGAGCCCTGCCAGGCATCCCTGAGTAGTGGTGCACTTCAAGGAGGCAAGGACATTCAGGGGACAGACAATAGATGAAGGCCTGTTTGTCAGGGGGTTTGAATTTCATCTTATAAGCAATAGGGTCAGTTGGATTTCATCCTATTAGGAAGAAGAAAAATTGCATGATGATGTTTTGTTTTTGTTTTTTAAAGATAACACTAGCAACCGGACAGAGATGGCATGGGGAAATAGTGGGGCAAGGTGGGGGTGGAGCAGGCAGCAACATAGGATATCCTGAGATCTGAGCCCTCGTCAACTTCCTTGCTCTTAAATGATCATTTCTCCGTGCTGGGGCCTTCAAACCAATTTGAAAGGTGAGAAGTTCTTCTTAACAAGACGTTTAGATTCTCAATGGGAAAAACAATGGTCTTCACAAAAGTCCAGAAAAATAATGTGCTGTACTTTTTGTCTTAGGTAAAAATAAAACAAAATGAAACAAACAAATAATCAAAGGCAGCATTATTTGAGACTCTAAGCAATAGTTCCAATGCCTCACTCCTTTGGGCTGTCAATTTTCTTTTCTCTTTCTAGATTCTACTTAGCCTATGGGGAGAATTTACACAAGTACACCTCTATTTATTTTATATTCAGTGTGTCAATACAGCCTGAATAAAAAACATGCAATCTCTGTACACTTTGACAAAATTTACCATGGATTTGGGGAGATAATGATATGTCAATATAAGTTCAACAATTGTAATAAATGTACCCTCCAGTGCATGATGTTGATAAAGGGGGAGGCTGTATGTATATGAGGCTGGGAGACTATAGGAAATCTCTACCTTTTTCTCAATTTTGCTGTGAACCTAAAACTACTCTAAAAATAAAGTCTATTTTTTTAAGTGAATTCAAGAAAGTTTAGAAAGTATGGTCCTATGTTAAATATATATGTATATACTCATCAAATTATACACTTTAACATATGTGCATTTATATGAAAATTAGACCTCAATGATAAAAAAAAAGTATATGTATATAAAAATGTACAACTCATGTTATATTTCAGGAGATGCTTGCCATGTTTTAGTTCCCTTAAGAGTGTTGTATAACTCTATGATGCAAGCAACAGCACCCTCAAGTTGATAACAGGAAAGCATTGTTGAAAGCAGAGTCCCCCCTCCTATAGTTATGAAGCTCAACCTGCTTTTCTAAAAAGTAATAATGGTTTTAGTTTAAACAACTAGAGTACTACAAAGAGATATGGTTTCTTAATGATGCCTCAACTTCCTTATCTAGGACAGACCTCATGTACTAATACATGTGTCCCCCCCATGCCTCAGGCAAAATGATATGGCTAAAATTTTGAATTCACTTTTAAAGCATATTTTAAAAAGAAAGCCCCCTTGCTTAAGATTCACATCTTTTACATGTACATTTCTCATGTAAGATAGCTTTTTTGATTATATGAGCAAAAGATTTTTTGAAAATAGTTTAAACAACCAGACTTTCAACTACATTTATAAACTAATACTCTACTAAGTTGTTCTTCAATTATAGAGTGCCCTTGGTACTCCCTCAGTAAATGGAACTCATGGGCATCCATGCACTTCTCTCCATGAATGGCTACATGGGTTGTAAGTAATTTGTCCCATATCTATATGTGTTACATACCACCTACATCTGTATCTCCCTATATGCCACTTAGGAAATTGTATGTAGGGTGAACTCTGCCTTAGCAGACTCTGTGAAGAATAACTGACATTCTATATGTGTGTGTTCACAAAATATCTCTGATCCCAAATAAGAAGACCTCTCAATTCTCCCGAGAAGTCATTGGAGAGTGTCCAGACTGACACTTGACCCTCACTCCTCAGAGGTGAAAGACAGTACACACAGTGTCACCTGGGCCCTGGTTCTCTTTCCCTTTACACTTAATCAGCCCCGGTCCTGATTAACGAATGTGCTTGGAGAAATGTGTGTCTGTGTCTGTCCTCCACATCCTCCCAGACTAAATATTCAGGCCAGTGGAGAGAGCCAGGCTGCTGCCACCAGACCCATTTTGTCCCATTTAGATCCTCTGCTGTTTGCAATGATCTCTGCTGATGACAGTGTCATACAGCCTGGACACTTAATCTTTGTGGAGGATAATCCCAAAGACATGACCTGCATCATCAGGATATAGACTCAACAGAGCCCCCAATGATAAGCTTGGCTAGCCTGGTTGCAAGAGCTGCTGTCTATCTAAAGAAGAGGAGATGCCATCAGATATTGAATGGAAAACAACTGCAGTTGCACACAAATTATGGATCAACAGTCTTTATACACACACACACACACACACACACCTGAAACTAGAAGATTACACTTTTAGCCTCAAACACAGAGCAATTGAGTTGTGTGGTCTTAAACCTAATCTGCTGCTAAAAATTTGATAATATTGATTGTTTATTAGCAAGGTGAGGGGAATTTGTTTTTCATATACTGATGTTGGGAATCAATTTGGAGAGCTCTATTTAGCTAGCAGTTTGATAAGACTTTTCAGAATCTGAAATGTGTTATATTTTGATCCAACAATTTCATTTTCAGAAATCTACTCTGTAGTATCACAATATGCATGTACCCAAAGTTATGTATCTAAGTATGTCTTTTGCAACTTCACAGAATGTGACCAAATATTAGAAACAACTAGATATCCACTAACAATGGGTTTTTAAAATAAAATATAAAATTTTATTTAATATTTGTCACTAGGCACTAACAAAAATTTTCCAAGATACCTTATAAAGTAAAATAATAGCTCATTTAGCAATATATTTATATAATATGATTTTATTATATAACAAACAACAAACAAAAAATGATGTGCTTTTTGAACTCACACACACACAAACCACATGTGCACTTACTAGAAGGATGCACTAGAACTGTTTTAAGAGCTTATTTGCAGAAAGTGCAGTGGGTTTAGAAGATTGAAGTGACTATTTCAACTTTCTCAATATATTTTTGTAGTGTTCGAATTTTTTATAATTAGTTGTTTGAGGACTGCTTTCACTTAAAAAATAGAAGTATCTGCTCCTAGCTCATGTGTTTTACGATTAGTGGGTCAAGACATACAAAGAAACAGGCACAAAACAAAGAGATTATTATACCACTAATATCCACATCTGCACGGAAAAGCAGAAGTTTGATGTGCTTCCTGGATGTTACACACAATAAACGCATTTCTTTACATCATTCATTTCTCTCTCTCTTTTTCTTTTGTTGGTATTTATAAATATATTATAGAAGTTTCAAGAATGGGAGTTCTCTTTGATCCCCAAAGTACTGAGAGTCAGGCAAAAATTCCTAGTGGATCTTGAAGAATGAGAAGGAGTTTTTTTACTGAAGAGGAATCTGCACTTCAGGCAGTGGGCCCAGGCAGCAGGTGAGGTGCTATGCTCTGGGTGCCACAACACATGCCCCATGTAGGGGTTAGGCCAAAAGGAAAGTGAGTGCAGAACCATAGCACTAGGGATAAGAGTGAGAATCTGCCTGTGAGTTCAGCCCAGAGCCCGGACTCCTTACCATGAAGTACTTTCAGACACGAGTGACATCTTGAATAGTTAGAATATAAAGGTACCTAAAGTCAGTGAGTAAAGGGAGATGATGAAAATTTGGTGAGAGAAAAAAATGTGAGAGACTTTTCTATAATTCCAATGGTAAGAAATGGATGTTTTTCTATCACATAGGAAGATGCACTGACAGTTCTAGCTTTCAAGCAAAATGTGCAAATATGGTTTGAATTTAAGTCTTTCAATCCATTGTATTAGTCATAAAACACCCTATATCTAGGCAGAGGCTGCAGGGGTAAACTGAGCTTCTGAGCCTAAGACACCTCCAGTGTCTTCCTTGTGTGCTTAGATATAATTTTAAATTCTTTATATTGAACAATATTCTTACATACATAATACACAATTTTTCATAATTTATGGTCAATGATTTTTACATTTGAATCTATTTTTAATATTCTTCAATGTTATTTAAATTCCACTTTCTTTAGATCCCAATTTTCTGCTTATCACCAATTTTGTCAGGCTTGGCTTTTATCCTAGAGTCTTCTAACACTCATTCTGTTTATAGGTGGATTGAATTGTTGATAAACACAATCATTTCAACACAACACTTCAGAATACTTAGTACAAATGTTGTTTATTTATACATCATTTTGTAGGAAAATGTCTGGGTAAGACCAATGGTATGATAAAAAATGTTTAACAATTAATTCTGCAGGAAAAAAAAATAAAAGAATAAAAATAAAAGTCTTGCTGTGTGGCATTTGTCAATTTTTTTAGTGTAAATACCCCCACCATAGCCAATTTTAATTTACCAACTTGATGTCGATGAATGCAGAGTTGAAAAGAAATATACACAATCAGGTTTCTGAAGCTGCTACAAGCCAATTCCAAGCATCATTGGAAGACCACAAGCATTTGTACTGTGCTAATAGTTTATGCAGGAAAGTTCCAATCATTTCAACTTTGTTCAAGCACTTGCACCAAGCACTTGCAATACTAAGCACTGTTCTATGGAGTAACGAAGTTGTTTAACTCATAAAACTTATAATTGGGGGTGAAGGGCAGGAGACAGATAATTTAATTAATTTATTTATTTATTTATTAATTAATTAATATATTGTATGTCATTTGGTGATAAATGCCACGGAGAAATGCAAAGTCTACTAAGAGAAACAGAATCTGATGGAAGAAGGGCTGTTTTTTTACAGGCTAGTTAGGTAAGGTCCTCATGAAGAAGAGATGGAAAAATAAGAAAGACATATGACTTGGGCAAGAACTTTCTGGGCCACAGAAACAGTATGTGCAAATGTCCTGAGGTAACACTATGTCTAGCATATTGGAGGAACAACAAGAAAGGCCACAGAGCTCAAGACAAGTGATTTCCAAATCTTCCAATTTGGAAATCCACTGACTCTTCCTCCATAAATTTGTTCCTTTTTTCCCTTTTTCTTCCCAGCAACATCAGAAATGTTCTTCCTTAAAAAGAACAGTTACTGTTATTACTTTTTATTTTCCTTAGAAAGGAAATGAAGTATATAGAAATTAAATCAAAGTCCTAATTACAGGCCCAAAATTATAATTGATCTCTGTCTTATATACACAGTAATAAAACCCATGCCAGGGAAGCTCCTGCTTGATCTCTCATTGGGTCCAATAACCACATGTTGGCCACTTCACATATTTGCCTTAACATCTGGAGCTCTACAGAAATGAAAATATTCTCCTGCATCCATCAGTAGGCCATCTTTAAGTTGTATAATATGGTTTTCATTAAAAAGTCATTTCTCCTATGATAAAATTATAATATCATTTATTCATTGTTTAATTTGTCCACCAAATATTTATTGAACAAAAACTGTGCTCTAAAACATGTATAGGAACTAAAGATACATCACTGGACAAAACATATTTTCCTCTTTCCTAAATGGTGATTAAAGTTTAGTGGAACAAACGTTTAACAAATATTTAGTACCAGTAATTTGAGAAATATCATTGTGATGATAAGCATTATAATATTCAATAATATGTATTAGAACAGAAATGGCACAACTATAAGAGAAATTAAGATATCTCAGACAAAAATGGCTTTTTAAATTAAAATAAAAATACATTGGGAGATAAAATATAATGAATTGAGTTGAGACCCAGGGGTAGGTAGCCTGCAGGAGCTGCACTGGAGAATGCTGTGCTTCAGTAGTGAGAAGAGTTGACATGAATGCCACAGGGATGGTGGGAATAAGCATTCAACTGGGGACAGTGACAACCTAAGAACTTGAAAAAAAGAGAAATTTAAAGCTATGTCTGGTTAGAAGAGGGAATGGATAAAAATTGTATTTGCAGAGCATCTCGCATGAGTTGGAGAAAAGTGCCAAATGCCCGTATAAAAGGATATTGGGGCTGCTGGAAGACAGAGCCCCAAGGCTCCTGGCTCCTCCTTTCCTTGGAATAACCAGGGAGCTTTCTTTCTTGGAAGGGGTGGGGGAAACACTGTGAAAATCCTGGTAGTGGCCTCACTTATATTCACAACCTGGTGGCTGTGGATGAAAGGATTGAATTCCCTGAGATGAAAACAGAACACATTTCAGGAGAGAAACCTGAAGTGGGCAGTGTCCCAAATTTTACCTAGTCTGGCACTTTGGGCCCCTCTAACTGGGTCTGGCCCTGGGAAGTGACTGTGGATTAGAAATGAAAGTCTCTATCATGGCATAGGCCTCAGGCCAAAGAGAGTGTCCAGGTCCCAGGGTTGACCATTTTGCTAATGCTTGATTTTTTTTTTCCAACAACGAATTGTCAAGAAAGAGCTCTGCTCTCCTATCAGTGTCATGTCCTGAATCACAGGCCCTTGTTCTGTCTGACAGGTACTTGGCCTTCCTGGCGTCCCTGCAACTTCTGTCAGAGTGCCTTGAGTCTTCAGGTTTGGAAATACACCTTGCAAGGGTCTCTGACCTACCTTTTACGCAAGCAGCAAGACTGTGGTATCCAGCACTGTCCGAGCTGAGGGTGGGTAGAGTTTCCATACAGTGATCTGTACCCCCTCTACTGAGCACACACTGAAAGAAAGTTCACCTCTGAATTGTGGCATCTGAGAGATGGGTGAGGAGTAGGACCCTAGACCTCCTGATACTAGTGAAGAGAGGAAGGATGAGGTAAAGAGTGCTCAGAAGTTTGCAAATTTGTGCTGGCAGAGTAGTTAGTTGATCTCCAGGTAAGGGATACCTTATGACATAAGTCTGATAACTTGATTGAAAATATCAAACCCAATAAGTCTGTTTTAAATTATTTTTTATTTTAAGAGATCTGAAGAGTTTCTTTTTAATAGCTAAATATGAATGTAACTGAAGCATATTTTTACTTCTCTCATAACAATGATTTCTCACGAAACTTAAGAAAATAAAAGAAAGATAAGAAAGAAGAAGAGGAAGAAGAGGAAGAAGAGGAAGGAGAAGGAGAAGAAGAAGAAGGAAGAAGAAGAAAGAAGAAGAAAAAAGAAAGAAGAAGAAAGAAGAAGAAAGAAGAAGAAAGACTACATGTATCCAGTCTGAGTCTCATGTAATCAGAAGCATGGGGAGAGTAAGAAGGCTTCCTTGCCAAAAAAGAACCACTGTTGAAATGATGGAGTGAATAAACCACAGGCCCCCAATTAACAGCAGTGTAGGACACTGTTAGGCCACACACATACTCTCTGGGCAATGTTAAAGGAAGTAGAGAATTGGAAATTCTCAGAAAATAGATAGAGACAGGAATAAGTGAGGGGGGCTTGAGAAAGGACATTTTCAAATAATCTTCCCTCATTTGAACCAGATGGAATAGTCTTAATTCTCTAACATAGCAACTTTAGACAAAACACATGTCTACCACTGAGCAAACATTTTGGTAAGAAATAAACCAGGGATTCTGCGATCTTGTATTCATGCATGCAGGATGCTCTTCCATCAGCTGTCCTCCATATTGGTGGACCACTTCAGTGATGTTACCAAAAATGTTCTAGGTATTTTTAAACAAATGTGACCAATTATCCTAGGAGGGGATAGTGGGAAGTTCTTGTGGAAAGAGATTTTCAGTGCTAAAAAGTGGGACAATCCTGGTCAAACTGGGTGATTTGGTGATCCTGTTTTAGACTCACTCATTTGGGGCAATCTTTGCCAATTCCCACACTTGTTCAGCCAAGGTCTCAGCCTAGCAGATGGCATCTATTCCCCAGACTGACAATATGGACTTGGCTTAAGCCCCATGGAGGGATGTTGCAGACAGAGGCATAGGGAGGTTTTTTTTATACCAATTGCTGGATGTTACCAATTAAGAGCCAAAGTGACACAGTGAGACTCAGAGAGAAACCAATTTTTTTTTTCTATGTGTCCTTTACTAGTCTGTAGTTTTGTGAGCTCTGAGAACCAACACCAAGGACCACGTTCTCAACTCCAAATCATCCAAGGCAGCAGGCTCAGGGTGAAGGGCTGCCCTTAAGTGGCTTTGCGGGCTCTGAGCATTGCCTATGGGACCAGGTGGAAAACATCAGAGGTCTGTCGGTGTCACATATGAGATGTCCCCAAAGGCCCAAGAGGCAACTGGGAGTCCAGGAGTAGAAGAGAAGCAAGGATGGGAGGAGGGCGGGGATGTAAGATGGCAGAGTCATGATTCAGTGAGATTTTATTATTATGGTTAATGTGACCCTGTCAGTAGTTATAAACTGCAAAGGCCTAGAGAAATATGGATTGCATCTGGGTCTGGTAGAACTGAATGGTATGGTTATTGAGAAGAATATAAAAATTATTTTTGAATTATTATGTGTCAGATATTGTGCTAAGGGTATGTAAGCATTTTATTTGAACTTTAAAGAAATTTTATGAAATAAGAACTATTACTATTCATCCCTATTTTAAAGTGACAGAGAAGTTTAATGACTTCCCCAAGGTCATGTAGGGCTTCTGGCTTCTTATTTAGTGGTTACAAAAGGAACTTGTTGCTAAGAGGTGAAGCCATGGGGCTTGGAGCCAAACTTCTTGCAAAGAAACCCTGGATTTGTTCCCTTATCAGTTGCTGGTTGAGACAATTTAATGAAATAAACCTTGAACAAAGCCTGCCACATGGTAAGTGATAAATAAATATTGGCTATTGGCAATATTTATTGTCAATAAAAAATATTGCCAATAAAAGCCTCACAAGGAGAAACTCGGGTTTGAAACAGTCTGACTCCATAATCTAAGCTCTTTACTTTGCTCTTAGTTAAGCCCCACTTTTGATAGCTGGTATTCATGCTGTCTCAACCACCAGCTGCTCCAGCACAGGGTTTTCCTCTGAACCCGTTACTTTATCAACAGTTAGTACATTTCTTTTTTTTGTAGGAACTGTGTAACCCCCAGTCTCTGGTGGTTACATGGTGATCACAGGAATATATATCACTGGGTGGCTTTGCTGTTATTTTTGTTCTACATTTTAGGACAGCTTTCTGTTTGTTAGCTTCCAGTTTTTACATTTTTACAGAATTGCTTGGGGTAGAAGTATTTCAGTTTATTCCCTCAAGTTTCATCATATTAGAAGGGGTCCTTGGAAATAGCCCTCACTGAACTTCACATAGATGTCTTGATCTTGTCTATTCAGTTTTCAACCATTTCCTGACATTTGACATGTTATCTACCTAAATATAAAGAGGTTGCTTTTTTGGCATTCTGATTTATCTATAAGAATGGAATCTTCAGTTCTTTAGCATTTGACATAACACCATATGCCTTTCCTAGAATTTTCTAGCATTCAACTGCTGTTCAGTTGCTGTCTTTCCCCACAGCTAAGTGTTAAGCTTGAAATAATGGATTTGTTAACAATTCTGCTTCTTTTATTTCTTGCAGAAAAAGTGTCATTTGGCAATACTTTTCCTGTGATTGTGGGTATTGAAGACAAAAAACCTAGAATGTGATTTTTATTTTCTAGACTAAGTGGATGTTAGTGATATCTGCAGCTGGCTCACTAGTTACTGCCCTCTCTCAAAAAAGAAGCTGATCCCAAGAGCAGCTATTTTTTAAAAAATGGTTTTGGCCGTAAGAAATTCAAAGACCTTTCTAAAATATGTACTATTTGTAATAACTTTACACTTTTTTCAAAGCTTTATTCACCAGTTTACTGGTTACCATTATTACTTAAAAATATTTTTCTTTAACTTATACATAATATAGTTTAGACACATGTTAATCCACTAAATTCATTTTTTATTTTCTTCTTTTTGCACACTTCTAAAGTTATGCAATTTCTAGACATGGCCAAGGCAGAAAACATATTTAAATTCTATTAAAAAATTTTATTTTTTTCTGCATGCAGTGTTTTATTTTCAAAGTTTTTCTTATAGGTTATAAAGATGTTGCCAAAGGGAATGATTCCTAATGACTGACATATTATGCAAAATTGATGTGTTTTTTTTTTTGTGTGTGTGGTAAGCCTATACATTTTGTAACTTTAATGATATTTCAAATTGATTTTATTCAAGTAAGGACCTACATGCTTAGAACAAACCAACTAAAATTGAGTCATTTCTGAGTGTCAATTGTACAGAGAACTTTCAGATAGAAATAGAGCCTATCTACTCAAGCATGTTTTATGAAGATGAAGTCTATAAGATTTCACTGATGTTCCCATTAATGTACCAAAATAATGTTATGAATTCTGATTAGGTTAATGTACCTCTTGCCTATTCTGAGCAAGGGGTCATTAACTTGAAATTCAGCTGGTAATAATTGAAATTCTATGGAATGAAATCAAATGAGCACCAGAAGAACAACCTGGCTATTGGTCCAAAGGAAGTAAAGTTTTATCTTTAAGAACCATGATATTGCCTGCATGAATTTAGGTGTGAATTGTGTCCCCTAAAAAGATATGTTGAAATCCCAACTCTTGGCACCTGTGAATGTAATCTTATTTAGAAAGTGTTTTTGCATATATAATCAGGTTAAGACAGAGCATGCTGAACTAGAGGAGACCTAAATTTAGTGATTTGTGTCTTTATATGAAGAGGAGAGGAAACACACGTGACATGAGAGGCAGAGATTGGAGTAATATAGCTATAATCAAAAGAATACTAATGACTGCTGGCGACACCAGAAGATATGAAGAGGCAAGGATAGATTTTTCTCCAGAACTTGCAGAGGGAGCATGGCTTTTCCTAGACTTTGATTTTAGACTTTGTGGCCTTCAAAACTGAATACATTTCTGTTCTGAATTACCAGGTTTGTGATTATTTGTTGTGACAGCCCTAGAAAACTAATACAGTATGAAGTTCAAATTTTCATTTTCTATGTAACTAGGAAGAAACTGACGTAAAGCCTCATCCCAGATAAGTGTTATTTCTGGAGTGCCTTTATATAACAAATACAAAAATTCTCTAATACCACTTCCAACACACACACACAGAGAAATACACATTCACTCAGAAAATAAATTCACTAACAAAATGTCACAACTACCGAAGGAAACAATCTTCCATGAGGAGGAGAGCGTAAACATAGCATTTGAATTTAAGATAAGAGGATACAAAAAGGGAGGTTTTGAAATGATATATGAAACATGAAAAATATATGGCACTGAGAAAAGAACAGATAGTTTTAAAAATAATATAAAAGAATATCTAGGCTTTAAAAAGTAAGTAAGATAAAAATTTCAGTGATTGAAATGTAAAACTTAATAGACAGGTTAAATAAAAAAATTAAATGAAGTTAAAGAGGAATATAGATTTCAATAAGTTATAGGAAACAATCATAAAATTTTAAAAATATTTATGTATACATATCTTTCCACTACTTTATTCTCTATAATATTATAAAATAATAAGGTAATTGTCATTTCTATTTACTTGGCTTCTATTTTATTTTTAAGTTGAAGAAACTCATGGACCAAATTTTAATAAATTTTGCTGTTGTGGTTGAAGCTGATTGATTCTGGATAATAAGCTTTTCCAGTTTTAGTATGTGTGTTGCCTAAGTGAGCATGATAAGCTCCTTTCAAGACATCAACTTGCATTCTTTCTTCCACAGCTGTGTATGCAACATGAGTTTAAAGGCAACACAAAACACCATAGCTTAAGCTATTCTTTCTCTTAGCACTGACATGAAGCTAATATATAAAATCAATAATTCTCAGAATTTATTATAATATGATTCAACACATTATTTATCAAACCTCTAACACAACACAAATAGTGTTATAATAATGACTTACTGGCTTTAGATGGTCTAACAGGAAAGGCACCAGGAGTCAGAGATGGTGCACTATGAGTTTAGTCTGGGCTCATCAACAGCTGGTTAAGAGTGATAAGTCATTCTGAGAGGTGCTAGGAATTTTAAGTAAAGAAGAGAAACTCAGTTTGTCAACAGTGGAGAAGAGCAGCATTGGAAGACTTGGCTATGCCCTTGTACCTATATTCTTTCCTTCCCTTTCCACTATTCTTCTGCTCTATATACATCGACATAGATTATTAACTTATTGACTAAGGAAGAGTACAGTTTGAACATAAATATGGTAGTAATGAACAAGGTAATTTAATGACTGAAGTTTAGAAAGCACTGGGTTAATGCTACAAATAAGATATTATTGCAGTCCCATCAGAGAATAAAAAGAAATAAAAGGTATCCAAATTGGAAAGGAGGAAGTAAAATTGTCATTATTTGCAGATGACATGATAGTGTACGTAGAAAACCCTATAGGCTCCACCAAAACACTACTCTACCTAAGAAGTGAATCTGGCAAAATAGCAGGTACAAAGTCAACATTCAGAAGTCAAAGACATTTCTGTACACCAACAATAAAATATCAGAGATAGGGAGAGAGAAGTGGGTGGCAGAGTAGGTAGCAGTGTTGTCTGCTTGCTCCCATCAAAGAAAAACTTAAAATACAAACACAGAGAGTAGTGACTGTGGATTTCAGATAGCGAGAACAAGGAAGGGAGTGTGGGAGCAGCATGAAAGAGAGCAGAAAGCTCGCCCGCGCTCTCAAAAGGAATCACTGGGCCCCCCAGCCTGGTGCCACTGCCACATTGCACCCCAAAGGGGCAGCTGCAGACTGGCTCATTAGTCGAGATCTGCTTGGAAACTGCTGCTTGACATAGGCGCTGGGACCAGCAAAGTCCTGAAGGGAGTCAATGAGAGGGTTTTCTTGAAACAGCTGGAGGTGTGGGAAGGTGGTGAACAGCCAGGACTGTGGGAAACTGTGTGAACTGAGTCTAGGTGGAGACCCCCTGGACTGGCAAATTTGAGCTGGCATCCCTGAGCCCTGGGCACGCACATCATGGCACCATCAAACAAGAAAGTAAAATTGAGCTGGGGAGAGGAGCCCATGCATGAAGGCTGCTGCAGAGGCACAGACTCATTGGGGATCCCAGGCAGGCAAGCAGTGCGCACAGGCAAACAAAAGATGCTACCTGCTAGGGATGGATGCGGCCTGGTGCTGTGGCTTGGGGCACAGAGACTTTTTGGGAGGAAGAGTGAAGACAGGACCTGAGGCTGGGCGGGGACTAGGGACATGCAAACTAGCTTGCCAGCAAAACAATGTTGCTAGACAAGCCTGAGGATTATTGGAGGGTGCCACAGAACAAGTGGGGAAACCCAACTCAGTGTGGCTCACACCAGAAAACTACAGCAGGCACATGAGTGAGAAAAAAACAGCCACAGAAACCAGCCAGATCTCCTCACAGTCAGCCAGCCAGAAAAGATTTGAAACCCACAGAATTTGACCAGGGGTGGACCTAGAAAAAAAAAGACTGCACCCAAAGGTTGAACTGAGTAAAAACTCTTTCATTCTTTTCTTTTTCTTTTTCTTTTCTTTTCTTCCCTTTCCTTTTTTCTCTTCCATTTTTTCTTCCTTTTTAAAAAACTCTTTCTTTAATCTGTTTCTTACCTTCTTTCCCTCTTATCCTTCTTCTTTAATTTTTGTTTGTTTTTTTGTTTTGTTTATTCTCCCTTTCACACTAAACATATAAAATAGAACTGCTATATAAACCTAATAATATACACTTCCACTTTCTAACTTCATTCTACATTCTTCCCTCCCTTTTTCTTTTTCCATTTTCTAAATTATTTATTTATTTATTTGCTTGTTGATTTATTTATTTTTAGAGATATGGGAAAGGAAAAAGAGAGGGAGAGAAACATCACTGTGTGGTTGCCTCTCACTCGCACTCCCAACGGCGGACCTGACATGCAAACTAGCCATGTGCCCTGACTGGGAATTGAACCAGTGACACTTGGTTCATAGGCCAATGCTCAGTCCACTGAGCCACAGCAGCCAGGGCTTTCTTCCCTCCCCTTTCCAACATACAGTGTAAATATTACTTACTGTCTCACATAGCCTTCACCCTACTTGCTACTATTATTATTCTATCATTTTCCCTCTCAAAAATAATCTTTTTTTCACTTAAAACAACTCTTATATGTTTCTCCCATAGTATAATAGTCTTAATCTCACTACATTTATATTAATACTAGCTCATTTGCTGCCGATAGTGGAATTAAGGGTGGAGGATATTTTTGAGGGTGTGGGTTTCTTGCCTGGGTTGTGTGTTTATGTTTTAACAGCATCTCCACAAAAGAACTCAAGACAAGGTGGGAAGAGGTACTCTCAATCAACTAGCCAGAGGGAAGGATCCACCAAACAGTAACTGAAATACAACCAGACAGCTTAAACAAATGGCATAAAGGCCATCCCAAGAGCGTCGACTCAGGAGATCAAAGAGACTGCAACATTGAATCCCACAGGTCTACTATAAAGAATCTTATACCATGAAGGTGGGAAATCAAAGCAGACTAATCTAGTAAACAAAAACAAACAAAAAGATTTCAACATGGAGAGACACAGAAACAACCTCCCAATGAAAGGAAAAGAGGAATTCCCAGAAAGGGAGATAGATGGAATAGACATAAGCCAACTATCAGAATTGGAATTCAAAAGAATGGTTATAAATAAACTCAAAGGAAATTACAAGGAAGTCCAAAGAAACTACTAAGAATTGCAGGGAAGCTACAAAGAGCTAACAGAGAACTACACCAGCATAAAAAAGGACATAAAAATTATTAATAAGAACCAGGAAGAAATGAAAAATACAATTTCTGAACTGAAGAACACAGTAGAATCAATCAAAAACAGGATAAATGAAGCACAGGATTGGATCAGTGAGTTAGAAGACAATGTAGAAAAAATTCCCGAACAATACAAAAAAAATGAAAAAAGATTTCAGAAGAATTAAGAGAGTTTAAGAGAACTGCAGGACAACATGAGACTAAACAACATTAGAATCATAGAGATACAAGAAGGAGAAGAGAAGGAGCAGGGGATAGAAAACCTGAAAAAAAAATAATGACATAAATTTTTCTAACCTGATGAGAGAAAAAGTCATGCAATTCCAGAGAGCACAGATGTTCCCAATGAAGATGAACCCAAAAAAGCCCACTCCAGCACACATCACAATTAAAATGACAACATTCAAAGACAAAGAGAGAATCCTAAAAGCATCAAGAGAGAATCAGCTAATAACATACAAAGGAGCTCCAATAAGGCTATCAACTGATTTCTCAACAGGAACACTACAAGCCAAAAGGGAATGGTCAAAAATATTTCAAGCAATGAAAAACAAAGGCCTACAACCAAGAATACTCTACCTAACAAGGGTCTCATTCAAAACGGAAGGTGAAATAAGCAGTTTCTCAGACAAAAACAGACTTAAAGAATACATCTCCACTAAAGCATTATTACAAGAGATGCTAAAGGGAATGCTTTAAGAAAAAGAAGAAAAAGAGAGAGGGAGAGCAACAGAGGTGCCAAGAAAAATTAATAAATACCTGTCAGTAAAACAAATGTAAATGGATTAAATGCTTCAATTAAACACATAAGGTAGCGGAATGGATACAAAAGCATGACCCACATATATGCTGTCTACAAGAGACACACCTCAAAACAAAAGATTTACACAGACGGAAAGTGAAGGGGTGGAAACAAGTATTCCAAGCAAATGGACATGAAAAAAAAAAGCAGGGATAACAATACTTATGTCAGACAAAATGGATTTCACTGCAAAGGCCATGAAAAGAGACAAAGAAGAACATTTTATAATACTTAAGGGAACAATCCATCAAAAGATGTAACCCTGATAAACATATATGCACGCAACATAGGAGCACCCAAATATATAAGGAAAATATTGGAAGACTACAAGAGGGATATCAACAGCAATACACTCATAGTTCGATACTTTAACATCACATTGTCAAAAATAGACAGGTCTTTGAAGCAAAGAAACACCAAGAATATACAGGCATTGAACAACACACTAAACCACATGGACTGAACTGATATATATAGAACTCTTCACCCCAAAGAAGCAAAATATATATTTTTTTCAAATGCACATGGGACATTTTCAAAGAGAGACCACATGATAGGACACAAAACAATCCTCAACACATTCAAGAAAATAGAAATTATATCAAGCATCTTCTCAGACCACAATGCCTTGATACTAGAAATGAACCATAAAGAAAAAATCAAAAACATCCAAACTAATGGAGAATGAATAATATCATATTAAATAATGAATGGGTTACAATGACATCAAGGAAGAAATCAAGAAGTTTCTGGAAACTAATGATAATAAACACACAACAGCCTCAAACTTGTGAGACACCGTAAAAGCAGTCCTGAGAGGAGAGTTCATAGCAATACAGGTGAAAAGAATTGAAGAATCTGAAATGAAAAATCTAACCCTACAACTAGAAGAACTAAAAAAACAACAACAAACAAAATGTGGGGTGAGTAGAAGGAATGAAATCATCAAGATCAGAGCAAAATTAAATGACATAGAGACTAAACAAACAATTCAAAAAATTAACAAAAGTAGAAGCTGGTTCTCTGAAAATATAAATAAAATCGACAAGCCTTTAGCCAGGCTCATTTAGAAAAAAAGAGAGAGGACCCAAATAAACAAAATCAGAAATGAAAGAGGAGAAACCACGACTGATATCATAGAAATACAAAGAATGGTAAGAAATTACTACAAACAATTGTATGGCAAGAAACTTGACAACCTAGAGGAAATGGACAAATTTCTAGAAACATATAATCTTCCAAAGGTAATTAAAGACGAAGCAGAAAGCTTGAACATACCGATAACCAAGAGTGAAATTGAAACACTAATCAAAAATCTCCTGGCACACAAAAGTCATGGACCGGATGGCTTCACAGGCGAATTTTACAAAACATTTAGGGAAGAACTAACTCCTACCTTCCTCAAACTATTCCAAAAAATCCAAGAAGAGGGGAAAATCCCAAACTCTTTCTATGAAGCCAGTATTACCCTAATCCCAAAACCAGGTCAAGACACAATGAAAAAAGAAAACTATAGGCCAATATCACTGATGAACATAGATGCTAAAATCCTCTATAAAATTTTGGCAAACAGGATCCAGCAATACATCAAAAAGATCATACACCACGATCAAGTGGGATTCATCCCATAGATGCAAGGATGGTATAATATTCACAAATCAATAAATATAATACATCACCTAAACAAAATGAAAGACAAAAATCACATGATCATATCAATAGATACAGAAAAAGCATTTGATAAAGTATAACACCCATTTATGATGAAAACACTCAGCAAAATGGGAATAGAGGGAGCATACCTTAACATAATTAAGGCTATATATGAGAAGCCTGAAGCCAACATCATACTCAATGGACAAAAACTGAAAGCATTCCCCCTCAAATCAGGAACTAGACAAGGCTGTCCACTCTCTCCATTCCTATTCAACATAGTGTTGGAAGTCCTAGTCACAGCAATCAGACAAGAAAAAGAAATAAAAGGCATCAAAATTAGGAAAGAAGAAATAAAACTATCATTATATGCAGATGACATGATAGTATACCTAGAAAAATCTATAAACTACGCTAAAAGACTATTCAATATAATAAGTGAATTTGGCAAAATATCAGGGTACAAAGTAAATATACAGAAATCTAAGGCATTTCTGTACACCAACAATAAAATATCAGAGACAGAGACAAAAAAGAAAATACCATTTACTATAGCGACAAGAAAAATAAAGTACCTAGGAATAAACTTAACTGAAGAGATAAAAGACTTGTACTCTGAAAATTATGTATCGTTGAAGAAAGAAATTAAGGAAGATACAAATAAATGGAAGCGTATACCATGTTCTTGCATGGGAAGAAGCAACATCATCAAAATGGCCATACTACCCAAAGCAATTTACAGATTCAATGCAATCCCTATTAAAATACCAGCGACATATTTCACAGACTTAGAACAAATACTCAAAAAATTCATATGGAACCAAAAAAGACCCTGAATAGCAAAAGCAATATTGAGACAGAAGAACACAGCAGGAGGAATCACAACACCAGATATCAAACAATACTACAAAACCACTGTGATCAAAACAGTCTGGTACTGGCATAAGAACAGACATATAGATCAGTGGAACAGAATAGAGAGTCCAGAAATAAACCCAGGCCTCTGTGGTCAACTAATATTTGATAAAGGAGGAAGGAACATAAAATGGAGTGAGAAGAGCCTCTTTAACAAATGGCGCTAGGAGAATTGGACAGAGATTTGCAAAAAAATGAAACTAGACCACCAACTTACACCACACACAAGAATAAACTCAAGATGGATCAAAGACTTAAATGTAAGCCATGACACCATAAAAGTCTAAAGGAACACATAGGCAGGAATATTTCAGATATCTCACGTAACAATTTCTTCACGGATACATCTTCTAAGGCAAGAGAAATAAAAGAAAAAATAAACAAATGGGACTACATCAAACTAAAAAGCTTCTGCTCAGCAAAAGAAAACATCAGAAAGATGAAAAGAAAACCAACCATATGGGAAAAATATTTGCCAGTGACATCACAGACAGGGGACTGATTTCCAAAATATATAAAGATCTTATACGACTCAAAATGAAGAAAACAAACAACCCAATTAAAAAATGGGCAAAGGACCTGAACAAATACTTCTCCGAAGAGGACATACAGAAGGTCCATAGACACATGAAAGAATGCTCAACATCATTAGCCATCAGGGAGATGCAAATAAAAACCACAATGAGATACCATTTTACACCAGTCAGAATGGCCATCATCAACAAAACAACAAACAACAAGTGCTGGTGAGGATGTGGAGAAATGAGAACCCTACTGCACTGCTGGTGGGAATGCAGTCTGGTACAACCATTGTGGAAAACATTATGAAATTACCTGAAAAAATTTAAAAAATGGAACTGCCTTTTGAACCAGGGATTCCACTGCTAGGACTATACCCGAAAAATCCTAAAACACTAATTCAAAAGAACTTATGCACCCCTATATTCATAGCAGCACTGTTCACAATAGCTAAGTGCTGGAAACAGCCTAAATGCCCATCTTTAGATGAGTGGATCCAAAAACTGTGGTACATTTACACAATGGAATACTATGTCACAGAGAGAAAGAAGGAACTCCTGCCATTTGCGACAACATGGATGGAACTAGAGAGAATTATGCTTAGTGAAATAAGCCAGGCAAAGAAAGAAAAACACCATATGATGTCATATAATACAGGAAACTAAAGAACAGCACAAACAAATGAACTAAATAGGACAAAGAGCAGAATAGCATTCAACAGGGGGGGGCGGGAGGGAGAGAAGGGGGATAAATAAAGGAAGGATCTAGTTAAAGAAGATGTATAAATGACTCATGGACATGGACAATGGGGAGGGATATGATTATGGGAGAAGGGGTGGGCTGGGTGGGGGAGAGAAATGGGGGAAAAATGGGACAACTATAATTGAAAAACCAAAAAAAAAAAAAAAAAGATATGTCATGTTTAAAAGCCATTAAGTATAGATGAGTTCAACAAAATAAAATACACAGACAAAATAAAAGATATTTGGATACAAATTTAGTTTTTACTTTTTATTCTTTTATTTTATGACTTTTTCCATTTTGTTTGTTGTAGATGTATAGGATTATATTTTTAGGCAGTGAATATTTTATTCTATCTTGAAAAACTTTTCTATAAATGTTTTCCCTGGCGAAAGACCAAGGAAGACAGTTTTTTCTTTCTTTGTTTTACTTCCTTTTTTCTTTCTTTCTTTCTTTCTTTCTTTCTTTCTTTCTTTCTCTTTCCTTTCATATTTATTTTCTGTGTGTGTGTGTGTGTGTGTGCGTTTCAAGTAGAAAAGAAAGATTGGGGTTCATGGTAACAGAACATTACATTCTAAAATGTGACAAAGAATTAGATATTTAAATTAAATTTATTAGTGTGACACTGGTTAATAAGATTATATAGGTTTCAAGTGTACATTTCTATGATACATGATTTGTATATTATACTGTGTGCCCTTTAACCAAAGTCAAATCATCTGTCACCATATATTTGGTCCCCTTTACCTCTTACTACTCTCTGTACTGCCTTCCCTCTGGTAACCACCATACTATTATCTGTATCTATAAGTTTTTGTTTGTTTTTCTTGTTTGTTCATTTATATCTCACATATGAGTGAAATCATATGCTTCTTAACTTTTTCTGGCTGACTTATTTCTCTTGTCCATTCATGTTGTCACAAATGGCAATATTTTATCTTTTCTATGGCTGAGTAGTATTCCATATTTATGTTCCAGATATATATATATATATATATATATATATATATATATATATATATATATATATATCTTCTTTATCCAATCATATATTGAAGGATACTTTGGTTATTTTCATTTCTTGGTCACCTTGAATAATGCTGCTATGAACATAAGGGTGCATATATATTTGTGAACAAATATTTTCAAATATTGGGTCATATGGTAACTCTATTCTTAATTTTTTCAGGAACCTCCATACTGTTTTCCATAGTAGCTATACCAGTTTACATTCCCACCAGCAGGAAATGAGGGGTCCTTTTTCTCCACAACCTCTTCAACACTTGTTATTACGTACCTTGTTGATAAAAACCTTTCTAAAAGGTGTGACCTCAAAGGCAAGGGAAGTAAAGGCAACACAATAAATGAATAAGACTATATTAAACTAAAAAAGCTTCTGCACAGAAAAAGAAATTGCCAACAAAACAAAAAGGCAATCACCTGAATGGAGAAGATATTTTCAAACAACAGCTTTGACAAGGGGTTAATATACAAAATATATAAAGATCTCATACAACTCAACAGCAAAGAAATGAACAATCCAATTAAAAATGGGCAGAGGACTTGAACAGACACTTCTTCCAAGACATAAAAATGACCAAAAATTATATAAAAAGATGCTCAAATTCACTAGCTATTAGGGAAATGCAAATCAAAACTATAATAAGGTACCACCTCAGACCTGTAAGAATGGGATTAATCAAAAGATATATCCTGGAATCATAGGTAAAGAAAAGGGATTAGGCTCAATGTCAGAGGAATTAACCTTAAAGAGGGAAATAAGTGAGGATGCACATAACTCAGAATGTTTAGTGTGCTTGTATCAGCCAAGAAATCCTCAGTGATGCAAGACACGTTATCAGAGATAACCCAGGAAGGCTGGAAAGATGAGCAGAAGGCCTTGAGGTTGGGGGTTAATATTTTGAAAAATGTAAATGTCAAAAATGGGTGATGAAGCTGTTTAGACACCCTGGAATGGTGCAAAAAAAAAAACAGGTTTCACTGAAGATCTTAAATTTGTTGTGACACTACTGTCAGGCATGGGTGTAGAGCCAATAAGCCCATCAGTGTAACTGCAGTGAGGGACAATGGCAGAGATGTCAGGTTCAGATGAGGGCAGAGAAAGGGGTAGAGTCATTTCCCCCAGGTTTAGGCCAGCAGAAAAAGAAGTAAAACTATGACAGGAAGCCTGGGAGAAGAGAAAGGGAAACTTAGGGGAGTGGGTAGCTCCCCAGGAAAACTTATCAAAATAAAGATGTGTGAGTCCTCATTCTCAGAGAGGTTAATTTATTGGTAGATTCCAGCAAAGTGCATTTGTATTAATGAGTCAGGTGACCTTGGGTTGTTCTTTAAGAAATCTTAGAGTATTTTTCTGTCAAAAAGGCTGGTAGATAAATACAGTACTGCCACCTTCCCACAAAAACCTACAACTACACTGCAGAGCAATCATCATTCAGAACCACCTGAAATTTAGCTGAAGTTCTCCAACTAAGGATATAAAGAAGACACATTGAGACTGATGGGAGGGGCAGAAATGGGGAACCAGCTGGTCCTATATCCACAGTTGATGGTTAAAAACTAGGAGGGATATCTCAGCTGCAGATGTCCCCCTTGAGAAGTAAGTGGTCCCAGTCTTGCACCAGACCCCCCAACCCAGGTTTCCAGTGCTCAAAAGAAATGTCCCCATAACTTCTGGCTGTGAAATCAGCTGGGATTGTGACTGAGTGAGACAAAGGGCTTCTGGAGTCCTAGATGTGCCTCTTAAAGGGCTGGTACACTGACTTACATAGGCACCTTAACTCTGAGTGCTCCAGCACTGTGGCAGCAGCTCAAAAGGCACCAGGGACATATGGGGAGAAATAAATTGTCTGGCTTTGGAGCAAGAGTTGGAAGAACAACTTTCTCTAGGCAGAAGTGCTGGCAGAGGCCATTGTTCTTTTGCTGAGTCCTCTTCCTGCAGAGTCAGCAAGCAGGCACCATATCTGAGTCTCCATCAACCTAACACTGTTCATCCTGCCCTAGTGATTCCCTGAGACCCTACCTCAACCCAACTGATTGGTCCACACAAGCCATTTCCAGCACCCTTTCTATACAAATGGCCTGTCTTAGATCATGCTACAAACTTTCATAAAATCTCTCAAAGGTTCACAAGTAGCCTCTGGCCTCTGCATACCCCATACCTCTTTCTAAGTGGCCCCAGGCTTGGCGCTACAGGCAGGTGGCTTCTGTTTGCAGCTTGGCTTCTCCTTGGCACCTCCAAATCCAGCACAAGTATCAGCCATCTGTAGATCTTCCTGCAGCTCATGACAAAGGGCCCTGGACAGGGCAAAGGAGGCAGCTGATCTTGTCCTGCACCAGCTGGTCATTTCCAGACAATGCCCAAGCACTACCCAACCATCCATAAGTGACACACTCCACATGTGGATTTGTCAGGCACCAGAGTCCCACTGAAGTGAGTCCTTCTCTGTGGTGTTGGCCTCTGCACAGTAGCTCCTCTGTTGTAGTTGTAGCCAGTCCTTGCAGCCTATAGGCCTACAAGTAAGTCCCTCCCATTGACGTGCCAATAACAATCAAGGCACAGCTACAACAGGAGGGTGCAAACAGCCAAGATAAGGTTTCCTGAGCATGGGTGACCAGGGAGGCTGTGTCACTGGACCCTAAAGGACACTTACTACATAAGGCCACTCTACCAAGAGTGGAAGACCTGGCAGCTCTACATAATATATAGAAAGAAACACAGGGAGTCAGCCAAAATGAGAAGACAGAGAAACATGTCTGTAATGAACAAACAGAACAAAACTCTAGGAAGGGAACTGAATAAAATGGAGATAAACAATCTTCCAGATACAGAGTTCAAAATGCTGGTAATAAAGATGTCCAATGAACCTAGGTGAAGAGTAGATAAACTTAGAACTTCAACAAAGAGATAGTAAATGTAAAAATAGAGATAGTACACTTGAAAAAGAACAACTCAGAAATGAAGAACACAGTAACTGAAATGAAGACTATATTAAAAGGAATCACAGTGGAATAGGTGAAGCAGAGGATCAAATCAGCAATTTGAAAGTTAAGGAAACAGAAGACACTCAATTATAACAGACAAAAAGGAAAAAGAATCCAAAAATATAGGGATAGGATAAAAAAACCTCTGGAACAACTTAAAAACATACCAACATTTGCATTACGGGGTTGCCAGGAGAAGAGAGAGAGAGCAAGAAACTGAAAACTTATTTAAAAAAATAATAGGAAAAGTTTCCTAACCTGGTAAAAGAAATAAAGACATCAGTCCAAGAAATGCAGAGTCCCAAACAACATGAAAACAGAGTCCCACACAAGACACAGCATAATTAAATGGCAAATGTTAAAGACAGAGAATTTTAAAAGTAGTAGCATAAAGCAACTAGTTACCTACAAGACAATTCCCACAAGATTGTCAGATGATTCCTCAACAGAAATTTTACAGGTCAGAAGGGTCTGGCATAAAACATTCAAGTAATGGAAAGCAAAAACCTGCGACCAAGATTAGTCTACCCAACAAAACTGTCATTAGAATATAATGACAGGTAAAGAACTTCTCAGACAAGAAAAAGATAGAGTACTTTATCACTACCCAACCAGTTTTATAAGAAATGTTAAAGGGTCTTCAAGAAGAATAAAAAGAATAAATATATAAAAAATAAAATATAAATAACATTTCAATAAAAAATCACTTTAAATATAAATGTATTAAATGATCCAACCAAAAGACATATGGTGGCTGATTGGATAACAAAAAAAGACCCATACATGTTATGTCTAAAAGAGACTCATTTCAGACTGAAAGACACACACGGACTGTAAAGGGATGGAAAAAATATTTCATGAAAATGAAAATAGAAAAAAAAGCTGGGATATCAATACTTATACTGGAATAAGTAAACTTTAAAACAATGGCTATAACAGTAGACAAAGAAAGACCCAGCAATTCCACTTCTGGGTATTTATCCAAAGAAACTCAAAACACTGAATCAATAAGACATGTACATACATATGTTCATTGTAGCATTATTTACAATACCCAAGATATGGAAGCAACCTAAGTGTCCATCAATATATGAATGAAGAAAAATGTTGTGCATATATACAATGAAATATATCTCAACTATAAAAAAATAATGAAATCTTGCCATCTCTAACAACAACAGACCTCAAAGGTATTTTGCTCAGTTAAATAAGTCAGGCAGAGGAAGAAAACTATCATATGACTTTATTTACATGGGGAATCCAAAAAACAAAATAAACTGACAAGCATACCAAGAACAGCCTCATAGATACAGAGAATATTTTGATGGTTGCAAGATTGGAGGAGAGGGGGTGGAGGAGTACATGTTATAGGTGAAGGAATTAAGAAGTACAAGTTGGTAGTTACAGCATATGTAATGGTCAGTAACATTGAAATAGCTAGGTATGATGCTAAGATGGGCACTAGATTATTGGGATGGTCACAGTACTTTGTAAGTTATATACATGTCCAATCACTGGGTCATACCTGAAACTAATATAATATTGTATGTCAACTGTAACTGGAAAATAACTTTAAAAAAGAAACAAAAATCTTAGAGTGGCCATTATAAGTCTCATAAGACATGATATAACTCGTAAGACTTTAAAAACAAGAGTAGTGAGAGAAAAAAGAAAAATGTGTCAACCTTTGCACAAAAATTCAGGAATTGACCATGTGAACCTGAGATCTCAGAGGTCCTTGATGGTGGCGGGGTTTGGACCATGACTATGGAAGTCCCTTGCTGAGAAGGAGCATGAGCATGGCCATGTTGGAGATCTGGACATTAAGAAACCCTGTAATCTGGCTGTTGGGAATTTCGTGCAGTTTGCCAACAAAAATTTTCTATGTACTATTTCCCAAACTTGCTTTCCATGGAACAAGGCTATGTAATTATAGGAACTACTAAGGAACAAGGGAAAGAAAGTATTCCATCGTCAGGTCATTTAGGAAAACACTGGCTTAGAAAAAAGTGGGATGATTTGATCTTTATGTATTTCCTAAACACGTTTATATGTCATTGTTTTATGAATGTCTAATGAAGAGAATTCAGCATGCTGCTCAAATACATTTAGGTAAAGGAAACTTTTTTCCTAAAAGCATATTTTAATATCTCATGAAACTAAAGATCTGCAAATAGGGGAGGGGGGGGGAAGAGAAGGAAAAGAAAGGAAAAGGAAGGGAAGGGAAAGGAAGAGAGAAAAGCAAGATGGGGATTCCTAAACTCACATTAGCCAAGGTAATGTCACCTTAGTCTTTTTTGCATGGTCTTGCTCTGTTTCCTGCCTCCCCTTCAGTCCCTAACAGATATTGTCCATTTCTGTTTAGTTGACAGAAACACTGCAACACTGCCCAGACAGTTGTATATTTTCTCAACATATAGAAATTACCCTCAACCTGAGTTTTCTAAGAAGTTTGTTCATGAAATAATTCAATTTTTTTTTTTACTTTTTGCTAGTGGTTTTGGTATATAAACCTTTTTAGTTTTTTAAAATCCTTGCCTAAGTATATGTTTGTTGACTTAATTTTTAGAGATAGGAAGGTGTGTGGGGTTGGTGGGGGGAGAGAGAGATCCATCACTTGCCTCCCATACATGCCCCGACCAGGATTGAACCCACAACCTAGTTATGTGCTGTGACCAGAAATCAAACCCACAACCTTTTTATGTATAAGATGATGCACCAACCAACTGAGCTACCCAGCCAGGGTTCAGGGTTTTGTTGTTGTTGTTGTTGTTTTTAATTGGTAAACACATATTGAACTTTAGCAAATAATTTTGGGCATTTATTAAGGTAATAATTTTTCTTTTAATCTGTAAATTACAGCAATAAATTTCTTCTATTGGGACTTATTTTCATTCCTTAGTAAATGCTAATTTTGTTATTTATTATTTTTAAAAATATACTAATGGATAGGTGTGGGTAATTTTTTGTTTAGAAGTTTTTAATCTATGTTTATAAAACTGACTTATAGATTTAATTTCTTAAGCTGTTTTTGTCCATTTGTTAGTAGACTCCTGCTAACCCAATAGCCAAGTAATTTGGCCTGTGGTTATTGAGTGTGCTCTAAAATTATGATTCCATGAATGATGTTATACCTTAACAAAACTATCTGATTCTCCTGGTGCCTTTTGATAGCATTTTACTTTCTTCTATATTGGTGTATATAGGTTGTCTACTTCATCTTCAGACAAACTTGTAAATTTTATATTTCTAGAAAACTATTCCAGCATATTTACTAATGTTTTGAAATAAAGTTGTACAATATTTTAAAATTTCAAAAAGTTTGTTATTTTAAAAAGTAAAATATTCACTTAGTAAAATCAAATTGTTAAAAGGTGGCTATATCACTCTTACTCATACTTACAGTCTTCACTTTTTCCCCTGCCATTCAGTCTATGAGTTTTACAGGTTTCTTAATCCCTGTAAAGAAATAGTTTATGCATGTGTGTGCTAGCATGTGTGTATATGTGTCTGTGTCATGGCAGGTATATATAAACACTCTATATATTTCTTTTAAAAATAAAAATACTAATATATGACATACACTGATCTGCACTTTAATTTTTTCACTTATTTTTGAAGATACTGCTTATAAAAGGGAACAAAAATATGGCTACTTATCTGCTCTAATTTATTCAGTCTGTCTTATTTTTTGTCTCTTGTTCTATAGTTAATGGTAACTCTCTTATTTTTTATTTATATTAAGTAATGAGCATGTTACAAAATAAGAATAGATAAGAAATAACAGATTGATGCATTTCATATGCTAATGAGTAAGTATATCTTCCCAGAGATATAACCCAGGAAAATGGGATAATATGGGCACAGGGCAGAAATTGACCACTGAAGTCACTGGCATATCCTATACATAATAGCAACTAAAATACTATACTTGTAGAATTAATGGACTGACTAAAGATATAATCAGCTGACATGAAATTAGTTGATATGGAATTTAGTAAATTATAAGGCAACATTCTCAAATCTATATTTAAGGCAATCACTAGATTTTTGTTCATGCCAAGTTCATCCAGTACACACTTTCTGAGGCTTTGCATTAGGTACTGTGGATGTTATAGAAAAGAACGAATACTCTACTCCTATGTACTCTGAATTTCACAGTTGTAACATTATTTGCATCAGCCCATATCTTCTTCTGAAGGTCTCGAGAATAAGGGAGAAAAAAAATAAAGGAAGGATAGTGTGAAAGTACCTAAGATGTCATTTATAAGGTTAAGAATAAGGGACCTATGTAGACAGTTTTTTGTTTTGTTGTTTGACTCTGGTGGTTGAAAAAACAATGTTTTCATTAAAACAGAGTTGATATAGTTGTCATTTAACATCATTTATTGATTTACTGGGAGATTAATGTGAATTTTTTATTTTTATATTGGTGCACTTGTGTGTAGTTAGATTCCCTATTTGCAGGATATTGCAGCAGAGTAGACATTTCCAAGTGTGCTAGTGAAGCTGGAAGTGGAAGTAATTCACAAAACACAGTCTAGATCCTTGAATGTGTGTAATGAGACCAAACATGATGGTTATGTTCACTGTGTCTGACATTCTTGCTAGTCAGAATAATACATTTACACTATTTATGTTTTTATAGTGATGCATCTGAATCACTGTGCTTTATACTTTTGTTGGTCTCAAGAAAGAAAACACCTAGTAAGAAGGGTTTCTGGTGGCTAATTGGGCTCAAATTTTAAAAAGGAAAAATTAAAAAGAAGAGTGCCTGGAATCACATTTCAAACAAAGGCTGAGCTTGTTGCTATCCAATCAGAGCTTTAAAGTTATATCATCATTAGCATCATAATGGACCAATCAGAGTGGCCCCATTGCAGTCAACCAGAGGAGTACCTACCTTTTGGACCAATCAAACTGTGATGATTTGGAATCTTCGTTTGCATAATAGACTGATCAGGGACAAGGGACAAAGGCTTTTCTATATAAGTCAGCTCCTCTCCTATTGAAATGCACTCTTTCCCTTTCTCCCAAAGTTTGTTTTCATTACTGAAGTTGAAACACAGAAGCTGAGTGTCACTGTCCCTGCTGAATGGAGTGGAATAGATCCAAGTGTACTAGACGAGAGCAGAGTAGATCCAAGCAGTGCAATGCAGAGTGGAGTAGAACTGTCTAGCTGGGGAGGGGAAAAGCTACAACACAGAGGTAGGGCTGCCTCAAACCCAGAGCCACTTAGCTTCAGGGTGCATTGTTTCATAATTGAGCTTTAACACTACTGATCTGTTCCATAGCAATGCTGTATTACAGTTGAGCTGTTTACACTGAATAGTCTTCTCCTTCACCACACCACAAATTGGGGATCCCCGTGGGTATAAATTGACATCAATGACCATAACTTTTGAAAGAAGTTTAAATTCTGAATCATTTTATAAATTACTTAATGTTACATACATTGCCTTACACCAAACTTAGAAGTTTTGAACATTATAAATTATTATTTTGCATATTGCCCAGTTAAATAAAATGTGTATTTTTTCTTTTTAACTTAATTTATTTCATTGTTTTTTTATTACAGTTGTCCCATTTTTCCCCACTTTTCCTCTCCACCCAGCCCACCCCTTCTCCCATAGCCATTCCCAACCCCATTGTCTATGTCCATGGGTTATTTATACTAGTTCTTTTACTATACCCTTCCCCTATTTACCTCTCCTTCCCCTATTTACCCTTTCTTCCCAACACCGAACCCCAATAACTGTTTTTCTGTTGCTTGTTCAATTTTATTTATTTTTTTGTGTTGTTCATTAGTCTCCTGTATCAGGTGATATCATATTGTATTTTTCTTTCATTGTCTGGCTTATTTCACTAAGCATAATTCTCTCTAGTTCCATCCATGTTGTCACAAATGGCAGGAGTTCCTTCTTTCTTTCTAACGCATAGTATTCTACAATGTAAATGTACCAGAGTTTTTTAATCCACTCATCTACAGATGGACACTTAAGCTGTTTCCAGCACTTGGCTATTGTAAACAGTGCTGCTATGAACATAGGGGTTCACAGGTTCTTTTGTGTTGGAGTTCTAGGATTCTTCAGGTATAGTCCTAGCAGTGGAATCGCTGGTTCAAAAAGCAGTTCCATTTTTAGTTTTTTTTAAGGTAATTCCATACTGTTTTCCAGAGTGGCTGCACCAGTCTACATTCCCACCAACAGTGCACTAGGATTCCTGTTTCTCCACATCCTCACCAAAACTTGTTCTCTGTTGAACTGTTGATAATGGCTAGTCTGACTGGTGTAAAGTGGTATCTCATTGTGGTTTTTATTTGCATCTCTCTGATGGCTAGTGATATTGAGCATTCTTTCATATGTCTATGGACCCTCTCTGTATCCTCCTTGGAGAAGTGTTTGTTCAGGCCCTTTACCCATTTTTAAATTGGGCTATCTGTCTTCTTGGTGTTGAGATGTGTAAGATCTTTATACATTTTGAAGATCAATCCCTTGTCTGAGGTATCATTGGCAAATATATTTTCCCATATGGTTGGTTCCATTTTCATCTTGCTGATGTTTTCCTTTGCTGAGCAGAAACTTTAGTTTGATGTAGTCCCATTTGTTTATTTTTTCCTTTATTTCCCTTTCCTTAGGAGATGTATTGGTGAAAATATTGCTACGTGGGATATCTGAAATTTTCCTGCCTCTGTTTTCCTCTAGGACTCTTATGGTGTCATGGCTTACATTTAAGTTTTTGATCCATCTTGAGTTTATTCTGGTGTATGGTACAAGTTGGTGGTTTAGTTTCATTTTTTTGCACATCCCTGTCCAGTTCGCCCAGCACCATTTGTGGAGAGGTTCTTCTCACTGCATTTTATGTTCTTTCCCCCTTTGTCAATTATTAGTTGAGCATATAAACCTGGGTTTTTTTTCTGGGCTCTCTGTTCTTTTCCATTCATTTACATGTCAGTTTTTATGCCACTACCAGGCTGCCTTGATTACAGTGACTTTGTAGTATAGTTTGATGTCAGGTATTGTGATTCCTCCTATTGTGTTTTCTATCTCAAGATTGCTGAGACTATTTGGGGTCTTTTTTTGTTCCATATACATTTTTGAAGTATTTGTTTTAGGTCTGTGAAATATGTCATTGGCATTTTAATAGGGATTGCATTGAATCTGTAAATTGCTTTGAATAATATGGACATTTTATTGATGTTGATTCTTCCCACCCATGAACATGATATATGCTTCCATGGATTTGTATCTTCCTTAATTTCTTTCTTCAGGGATGTAGTTTTCTGAGTACAAGTCTTTTATCTGTTTGGTAAAGTTTATTCCTAGGGACTTTATTTTTCTTGTTGCTATAGTAAATGGGATTTTTTTTTTTTTTTTAGTTTCTATCTCTGATATTTTATTGTTTTTGTACAAAAATGCCCTCTATTTCTGAATATTGACTTTGTACTCTGCTATTGTGCCAAATTCACTTATTAGATCGAGTAGTTTACTAGTGGAGTCTATAGGGTTTTCTGTGTAGACTATCATTTCATCTGCAAATAATGACAGTTTTCCTTCCTCTTTTCCAATATGGATGCCTTTTATTTCTTTTTCTTCTCTGATTACTGTGGCTAGAACCTCCAACACTATGTTGAATAGGAGTGGAGAGAGTGGACATCCTTATCTTGTCCTGATTGCAGGGGGAAATGCTTTCAGTTTTTGCCCATTGAGTATGATGTTGGTTTCAGGTTTCTCGTATATGGCCTTTATTATGTTGAGGTATCCTCCCTCTATTCACAGTTTGCTTAGTGTTTTCATATAAATGGGTGTTGTACATTATCAAAAAATTTTCAGCATCTATGGATATGATCTTGTGGTTTTTGCCTTGCATTTTGTTATGTGGTGTATTACTTTTATTGATTTGCAAATGTTAAACCATCCTTACATCTTGGGATGAATCCCACTTGATTATGGTGTATAATCTTTTAATGTGTTGCTGGACCCTGTTTGCCAATATTTTGTTGAGGATTTTAGCATCTATGTTCATCAGCAATGTTGGCCTGTAGTTTTCTTTCTCTGTTGTGTCTTGACCTGGTTTTAGAATTAAGCTAATAATGGCTTTATAGAAAGAGTTTTGGAGTTTTCCCTATTCTTTGATATTTTGGAATAGTTTGAAGAGGTTAGGCATTAATTTTTCTCTAAATGTTTTGTAAATTTCACCCGTGAAGCCATCTGGCCCAGGGCTTTTGAGTGCTGGGAGTTTTTTGATTACTGTTTCAATTTCATTCTTTGTTATCAGTATGGTCAGGCTTTCTGCTTCCTCTTGATTTTCTTTTGGAAGATTATATGTTTTTAGAAATTTGTTCATTTCATCTAGGTTGTCAAATTTCTTGCGATATAGTTGTTAGTAGTAATATCTTACAATCCTTTGTATTTCTGTGATATCGGTTGTGATTTCTCCTCTTCTGTTTCTGATTTTGTTTATTTGTGTCCTCTCACTTTTTTTCTAGATGAGCCTGGCTAAAGGCTTGTCAATTTTATTTTTTCAAAGAACCAGCTTCTACTTTTGTTGATCTTTTCAATTGTTTGTTTAGTCTTTACGTCATTTAATTCTGTTCTGATCTTGATGATTTTTTTCCTTCTACTTGTCCCATGTTTTGTTTGTTGTTGTTCTAGTTCTTGTAGCTGTAGGGTTAGATTTTTTTAATTTGAGATTATTCTATTCTTTTGAGGTAGGCCTGTATTGCTGTGAACTTTCAAGACTGCTTTTGCTGTGTCCCATCAGTTTTGGGATGTTGTGTGTTCATTATCATTTGTTTCCAGAAACTTCTTGATTTCTTCCTTGATATCAAGGTTGGTTGGCAGCCGTCCGTCTCGAGAGACGATGGTGTAGCTTCTCAAGAGTCCATCTGCACCGCCGAGAATGGCTGTGCAGTCCGACTCGGGAGTGACATGGTAGTATCTGTCTCCTCCCGTGTTGAATCGACATCTTGCGATGACGCTGAAGCTACAGAGCCTGGGCAGGGTGATATGGAGGGTCTGCTGTTGCCCATGCAGCAGACCCCCCCTCTCTTCGCAGCTGAAGGGTCCAAGGGAAAGACGGAGTCGATACAGCTTGGGTTCAGGTGCGCCGCAGGAGTTGCCGGTGTTGACTACAACGTCAAACCGCCTTAAGGACTCCGGCTCCGGATTTTCTGTAGGGGTTTACTCCCTTAGCCTTTCCCCTGAAGAGGTATGCCGCAAGGCAGCGGAGGTTTTTTGGAGTCAGAGTTTTCCTTCTCTGATGTACCTTGACTGGAAGATCGAACCAGCGACACTTAGCTCGCAGGCCGACGCTCAATCCACTGAGCTAAACCAGCCACACACACACATATAGATTGACAGATAAGCAATAGGCAAAAGTGAACCATTGTTAAAATTAGTAGTGGGTACATACAGGGTGGGGCAAAAGTAGGTTTACAGTTGTTTGTATGGAAATAATACAATAATTAATAACACAAGAATAAACTGTGTTTTGCATACTCATAATTGCTAACCTCCTTTTGCCCCTCCCTGTATAGTTATTCATTGTACTATTTCGTGTTTCTGTAAGTTTGAAAATTATCATAGTAAGTCAAATACAAAACCACAGGAGCTGAGCCATTACGGAAAAAGCCCCTCCAGAAACTGTCCTGTGTGGATCGGGGACCCACCCCCAGCCCATGTACACCAACCCAGCGCTGCACACAACCCCTCTTCCCGAGAGGCAGGCGCAGCTGTTACCCCATTCATTATTTAATAGCATGTTATTCATTCTCCATGAAGTAGAATGTCTTTGATTATTTTCCTTGAGGTTGGTTTCTAGTTTCAGGCCATAATGACCTGAGAAGATGTTTGATATAATTTCAATATTAGTGAATTTGTTGAGGCTTGTTTTGTGTCCTACCATGTGGTCTATCTTTGAAAATGTCCCATGTTCATTTGAAAAGAATGTATATTTTGCTTCTTTGGGGTGAAAACTTCTATATATATCGACTAAGTCCATTTGATCTAGAGTGTTGTTAAGTGCCTCAATATCCTTGGTGTTTCTTTGCTTTGAAGATCTTTCTATTGTTGACAATGGGGTGGTAAAGTCCCCTACTATGAGTGTGTTGCCATTGATATCTTTCTTGTAGTCTTCTAGTATTTTCTTTATATATTGGGTGCTCCTACGTTAGGTGTATATATGTTTAGCAGAGTTATATCTTCTGGATGGATTTGTCCCTTAAGTATTATGAAATTCCCTTATTTGTTTCTTTTTATGGCCTCCACTGTTAAATCTGTTTTGTTTGATATAAGTTGTTGCTACCCTAGCTTTTTTCATGTCCATTTGCGTGGAATATTTTTTTCCATTCCTTCACTTTCAGTCTGTGTAAATCTTTTGTTTTGAGATGTGTCTCTTGTAGACAGCATAATGTGGATCATGTTTATGTATCCATTCAGAATGTCTTTTGATTGGGGCATTTAATCCATTACATTTAAGATAATTATTGACAGGTATTTATTCATTTTCCATTGTACCTGTGTTCCTCTCCCTCTCTCTTTTTCTTATTTTTCTTAAAGCATTTACTTTAGCATGTCTTGCAATGCTGGTTAGGTGATGTATTCTTTTAGTATTCCTTTGTCTGAAAACAACTTATTTCCATTTTGAAGGAGAGCCTTGTTGGGTACAGTAGTCTTGGTTGTAGGTCTTTGTTTTTCATTGCTGGGAATACTTTTTGCCACTCCCTTCTGGCTTGTAGTGTTTCTGTTGAGAAATCAGTTGATAACCTTATCGGAGCTCCCTTGTGTGTTATATGCTATTTTCTCTTGCTGCCTTTAGGATTCTGTCTTTGTCTTTAAATGTTTCAATTTTCATGATGATGTGCCTTGGAGTGGCCTATTTTGGGTTCATCTTCATTGAGACCCTCTGTGTTTCCTGCACTTGCATGACTTTTTCTCTCATCAAGTTAGGAAAATTTTCTGTCATTAGTTTTTCAATAAGTTTTTCTATCTCTTGCTCCTATTCTGCTCCTTCTTGTATCCTTATCATACATATATTTTTTTCATTTCATGTTGTCCTGCAGTTGTCTTAAACCCTCTTCATTCTCTTTCAATCTATTTTTATTTTGATGTATTATCTGGGAATTTTTTTCTACATTGTTTTCTAACTCACTGATCCAATCCTCTGCTTCATTTAGCCTTCTTTTGATGGATTCTACTGTATTCTTCAGTTCAGAAATTGTATACTTCATTTGTTCTTGGTTGTTACTGATAGTTTCTACATCCTTTTTTATGCTGGTGTAGTTCTCCATAAGTTCCTTGTAGCTTCCCTGGAGTTCTTTGTAGTTCCCCTGGAGTTCGTTGTAGTTTTCTCTGAGTTTTTCAAGTTCATTGAACTTCCTTATAACCATTCTTTTGATTTCCATGTCTGATAGTTTGCTTGCCTCTGTTTCATCTCTCTCTCTCTCTCTGGGGATTCCTCTTTTCCTTTTATTGGGAGGTTGTTTCTGTGTCCCCCCATGTTGTATGCTTCTTGTTTGTTATTGGTTCTTGGATTTGTCTGCTTTGATTTCCTGCTTTCGTGCTATGAGATTCTGTATAGGAGATCTGGGGGATTCAGTGGTGCAGTCTCTTTGATCTCCTGAGCTTGATGCTCTTGGGATGTCTTTTATGTTATTTGTTTAAGCTGTCTGTTTGTATTTCAGTTACTTTTTAATGGAAGCTTCCCTCTGGCTAGTTGATTGAGAGTCACTCTGCCCACCTTGCCTTGAGTTCTTTTATGGAGATGCTGTTAAAACATAAACACACAACCCAGGCAGGAAACCCGCACCCTCAAAAATATTCCCCATCCACAATCACACTATCAGTAGCAAATGAGTCAATATTAATATAGATGTAAAGAGGTTAAGACTATGATACTCTGTGAAAAACTGATAAGAGTTGTTTTAACTGATAGAGCGATGATTTTTGAGAGGGAAGATAGTAGAATAATAGTAGTAACAAGTAGGGTCAAGGTTATGTGAGACAGTAAGTAGCATTTACATTGTATGTTGAAAAAGGGTGGGAAGAATGCAGAATAAAGTGAGAAAGTGGAAGTGTATAGTATTAGGTTTACATAACAGTTATATGCTATATATTTAGTGTGAGAGGGAGGATAAACAAACAGACAAACAAACAAACAAAAATTAAAGAAGAATAGGAGGGAGAGAGGGTAGAAAACAGATTAAAGAAGATTTTTTTCTCTAGTACAACTTTTGGGCATGGTTCTTTTTTTTTCTGGTTCCGCACCTGGTCAAAAGTCCATGGGTTTCATATCTTCTTTTCTGGCTGGCTGGCTGTGAGGAGGTCTAGCTGAATTCGAGTTTGCTGTTCTGTCACTTGTGGGCCTGCCAAAGCTCCCTGCTGTGAACCACGTGGAGTTGGGTCTCTCCCCACTTATCCTGCGGCACCCTCCAGCACTTCTCAGGCTTGTCTAGCAACATTCTGCTGGCAAGCCAGTGCACAAGCCCCTAGTCCCTGCCCAGCTTTGGGTCCTGTCTCCACTTTTTCTACGAAAACGTCTCTGTGTTGCCCCCAGGCTGCAGCACTAGCCTGTGTCCCTGGTTGGCAACATCTTATTGTGCACCTGTGCATACCGCTTGCCTGCCTGGGGTCCCTACTGAATCTGCGTTTCTGCCACAGCTTTCCTGTATGGGCCCCTCTTCATGGCTTAATTCTGCTTTTTTCTTTGGTTGAGCCATGATGTGAGCATCCAGGTCACAGGGTTGCCAGCCCAGGGTTGCCAGCACAGGGAGTCCCCACCTAGACTCAGTTCATGCAGTTTTTCACAGTCTGGCTGTTTCAACAAAACCTTCTCATTGACTCCTCCCGGGACTTTGCTGGTATGAGCGCCAAGGCAGGGGGAAGTTTCTAAGCAGATCCCTGTTAATGAGTCAATCAGCAGCTTCCCCTTTTGGGTGTGGTGTGGCAGAGGTGCTGGGCTGGGAGGCCCAGCAACTCTGCTTGGAGAGCATAGGCCGAGCTTTCTCCCCTCTTTCATGCCACTCCCACACTCCCTTCTCTGTTTGCACTATCTGAAATCTGCACTCACTCACTCACTTCTCTCTGTTTGTACTCCAAGTTCTTCCATGATGGGAGCAAGCAGACAGCACTGCTACCTACTCCACCATCATCTTCTTCCCTCTCACTATATTTTTTTTCTCTAAAATATGTATTTCTTTAACAATCTTTACCTTGATTTAAAGATTTACAATTTATATGTTTCTGATGCATTTTTTCTTGCAACATCAAAATGTAATCAATTAATAACCATTTGATCTCAGGACACATTTTAAAACTAACTTTATTTTCTTTTATAAGAAGTAAGTAGTATTTTGTTAGCTGCAAGGAAGTTAAAACATCAAAGAGTTCAGATTTGATTCTGAAATTTTAACTGCAACTAAAATTGGTCCAAGTTCTTCCATCCTTTCTTAAAGCGTGCATACTGCTCTTCTAAGTGAGTTTTTAAAATTATTTTTAATTGAACAATGCCCCAGTAATGTTTTTAATCTCACAGTGAGTAAACAAAAAGAATAGGGCAGACTCCACCCTCAAAGAGGATGGTTTTGACTTTTACCACAAACTCTGTAAGTTTAAATATCTTAGAACAACATCCGTGTAGGAACCACAGGTAGCTAACAAATACATCATTAGGATTCTATTACTCTGGTATTGCCACAGAAACAGTAATATGTGTATCAGCTTTTCCTGAAATGTGGCTCACTCTAGACTGCTGAGAAAATCTTCATTGCTCTAGAGATTAAGAGAACACAGAAAGAGCAAATAAAAAATGTTGCTAAATATGTAACATTCCATTCCAAGCATGATAAGCAACAGGCATATTGTTTTGTATTCTAAAAATCTTCTAATGGATCCAAAACATGAGAGGCATTTTTAGTTTTTAAGCACCACGATTTTGTATTATCTCCAAGTAAAAGTGGAGACTGGAGAGAGAGTGGAGTGCATAGAAGGGAGAAAAAAGAGAGAGAAAGAAAAAGAGAGAAAGAGAGACAGAGGATGGGGGGAAGGAAGGGAAGCAGAGGGGAATGGGAGAGCAAAGGGAGGAAAGGAGGAAGGAAGCGGGGAGGAGTGAAGGGATTAAGGAATGACTAAATCACATCTTCATTAAGAACTCAGATGTTACAGCGGTACAACAAAATTATGTGTTATATTCAGAAACCAATGTCACAGAATCTTTACTTATGGTTCCTGGAATCCAATACTATGTGCTCACCCAAATTAAAACAAACAGAGGGGCTTCCTCTCATGTAGGCCCATTATTGTAAGTCCCTTAAACAAAGGGGGATTAAGTTCTCTTTTGTCACATCCAGCTGTTCTCAACAGTCTTTGATGTTTCAGAGCTCTATTTTATCTGTAAGTGTAAAAAGTGGAAGTTAGTAAAGAAACATTTCTCAAATTCTCAACAATAGATGTGGATCTGTAAAGTCACTGAGTACTTATTGTTCTCTGTTAGCATCTCTGTTCTCAAATTTAATGTGAAAGTAATATGTATGCATTTAATTAATTATATGAATAACTTTAAAGACAGAGATAGAAATTGAAAAAAATACACAGAAAAGGCAAGGTGAACCTTTCTATAAGGATTTTCCTTAAATCAGTCAATAATACAAGCAATCAATTATCCCACAAATTTCCCCTCCTAGTCCTCTCAAAATGATTTCTCTCTTTAGCTTATGATCTCATGACTTAATATGCTTTTAACATCTGAAAGACTTTGGGTCAGGTGGATTTATTTTATTGTACTATGGATAGTTGGTTTCCAGTTAGGAGAAAGTCAGGCTCTCATCCCTGAGGTAAGGGAGGGTTGGATATGTCCCAAACATCCAACAAAATCTCTTTCTATTAGAGAGTTCTTAAAGCATAAAGAGAGTTCTGTGGGGGGGAGAAACAAGATGGCAGAGGAGTAAGTAGAAGATACACTAACTTCCTCCCAGAACTAGTCTGGATTTACAACGTAATTTTGGAGAAATCATCTGGAATAACCAACCGAACACCAGCTGGAGAGAAGTCTTAAAACCACGGAGAGACAGAAAAGGCCGCTACATCACAATGTGACCGGTAGGGAGTGCAGAGACGCGGAAGGGGCTAACTGGGCTCCCACAGGTAGCAGCTGAAGGGACTGAGAAACAGCTCAGCAGCTGGGGTTTCCCCCTGAGAAGGGCAGGGTCTAAACCCCCAGCTGAGCTTCCCAGTCTACAGCAACAGAGTGGAAAGTAAAATAGTATCCAGCTGAGAAAAGTGAAAAGCCACAGGGTTTCTTGCTAGCCAGAGAGAAACAGCTGGAGAAAAAGAGCTCTTAAGCAGATCACATATGAAAATATTCTGCCCCCACTTACCCTGGGCACAAGCAGAGGGAAGACAGAGAGGACAGGAAATGCTTGGGGAGAGTTTGGTGTGGTGGCTTTGAGGGGAGAGCTGGGGAAGGGTCCCAGTGCTGACTCATCCCCAGTGCTGCAGGCAGACCATTCCCCTCCAAGAGGCTTCAGCCTGAGGGGAAGCAAAAGCCCTGCCTACAGAAATTAAGCTGCCACACCCACGGTCCTTAAGCCTGACAGCTAATCACAGATTGAATAGATTCGTCGGCAGCCGTCCGTCTCGAGAGACGATGGTGTAGCTTCTTTAAGAGTCTATCTGCACCGCCGAGAATGGCTGTGCAGTCCGACTCGGGAGTGACATGGTATCTGTCTCCTCCCGTGTTGAATCGACATCTTGCGATGACGCTGAAGCTACAGAGCCTGGACAGGGTAATATGGAGGGTCTGCTGTTGCCCATGTAGCAGATCCCCCCTCTCTTCGCAGCTGAAGGGTCCAAGGGAAAGACGGAGTCGATACAGCTTGGGTTCAGGTGCGCCGCAGGAGTTGCCGGTGTTGACTACAACATCAAACCGCCTTAGGGACTCCGGCTCCGGATTTTCTGTAGGGGTTTACTCCCTTAGCCTTTCCCCTGAAGAGGTATGCCGCAAGGCAGCAGAGGTTTTTTGGAGTCCTGGAAGTCTCCAACAGGCTGACTAGGCCCAGACTGGTACAGGATCTGACGCCACCAGGGGCAGATCCAGGAAGTGCAGATCATTCTAAGAAGCACCAACAAACAATAGAAGTCACAAAAATGGGGAGACAGAGAAACAACCTCCCATCGAAAGGAAAGGTAGAGTCCCCAGAAAGAGTGCTAAATGAAATAGAGGGGAGCAAACTATCAGATGTGGAATTGAAAGCATGGATTATGGAGAAGCTCAATGAGCTCAGCGAAAACTACAAAGAACTCCAGAAAAATTACAGTGAACTCCAGAAGAACTATAAGGAACTTACTGAGAATTATACCAGCATCAAAAAGGACATGGAGCTATCAATAAGAGCCAGGAGGAAATGAAGAATACGATCTCTGAATTAAAGAACACAGTAGAAGGAATTAAAAACAGGCTAGAGGAAGCAGAAGATCGAGTCAGCAAGATGGAGGACAATGTAGACAAAATCTCACAGACAGTGCAATGAAACGAAAAAAGACTGAACAAGACTGAAGAGGCTCTAAGACAGCTGCAGGACAACATGAAACGTAATAATATCCGTATCATAGGAATTCCAGAAGGAGAAGAAGAAGAGCAAGGGATAGAAAACCTCTTTGAAAAACTAATGACAGAAAACTTCCCTAACATGAGGAGAGAAAGAATCATGCAAGTCCAGGAAGCACAGAGGGTGCCAATGAAGATAAACCCCAACAGGCCCACTTCAAGACACATCATAATTAAAATGCCAACATTCAAAGACAAAGAGAGAATCCTAAAAGCAGCAAGAGAGAAACAACTAATAACATACAAGGGAGCTCCAATAAGGCTATCATCAGATTTCTCAACAGAAACACTACAAGCCAGAAGGGAATGGCAAAATATATTCCAAGTAATGAAAAACAAAGGCCTACAACCAAGAATACTCTACCCAGCAAGGCTCTCATTCAAAATGGAAGGTGAAATAAGGAGTTTCCAAGACAAAAGAAGGCTAAAAGAATACATCTCCACCAAACCAGTATTGCAAAAGATGCTAAAGGGTCTGCTTTAAGAAGATGAAGAAACAGAGAGAGACAGAGAGGAACACGAGTACAAAGGGGGAAAATGACAATGAATAAGTACTGAAAGAAAGAACTTCTACCATTTGCAACAACATGATTGGAACTAGAGAGAATTATGCTTAGCGAAATAAGCCAGGCAACAAAAGAAAATTACCTTATGCTATCACCAATTACAGGAAACTAATGAACAACACAAACAAATGAGCAAAATTGAAACAGAGGTATGTAAACAAGGAATAAACTAACAGTAACAAAGGGGGAGATGGGAGGGAGAGAAGTGGTAAGAAGGGGAAGGGTCTAGTCAAAGAACATGTATAAATGACCCATGGACATGGACAACTGGGTGGAGACTGAATGTGGAAGAAGGAGGGGCAGGGTGCAGGGAAGCAAGAGGGGGAAGAAAGTGAGACAACTGTAATGGAAAAACAAACAAACAGAAAATTTTTAGTGGGGGGAAAAATAAAAATATAAAGAATAGAAATGCAAGTTCAGTGAATATTAGAAGGACAAGGATTTTCCTTCACACTGTATATATTTTCTCCCTATCTGATCCCTCCAGAATTTGGCATTCTAAAGAAGTAAGTAATGACCTAAGTTTCTTTGCATAAAACTAATAAGACCAGTTGTTAATAATGATTTTTTTGACTAAGACTTTGACTCGAATGTCATGCCTAAAGGAGACATGCTTGGGCTTTGGTTGTTACCAAAAAGTCCTGAGCAATTGGGACTGACTTTCAAAGGTAATAAAAGTCCACGAGATAAAAGGCCTGGTACCTTGGATGTATGAGCGGTCCATAGCAATCTTTCCAGGGAAGGAATGAAGGTTGTTTTCCTGAAAGATGGCTAGAAGGGACCTTAAGGCACAATGGAAAACCAGGATGACCTGGAAAAGACAGGTGTTTACAGGCAAGGCTGAATGCCAGGTATGTGGCTCAGCTTCTGTGCCCTGACGGGAATACTGAAGGTCACCCTAAATGTTCCTTGCGTAAGTTCCAGCAAAGCAGAACTAAAGATCATAAGTGATCATTTGCTGCTCTTGTTGTGGTTATGAAAATGAACAGGATAAATTAAAAATGAACTTAATGCAGTCCCTTTAATGACAAGGAGGGTAATCTTAGGGAGAAAAATCAAGATTCAAGGAAGATCACAATGCCCAGTGGTAGACTATAACGTAGTGCAGCTAACCGTCTTTAAAGTTTCTTTTCATTTAAAATTTGTTTTCATTTGAAAGTTAAACTATGTCTGTGGCATTATCAAAAATGTTTAATATACAGGCAAGAAGAAAGTCAAATGCCTTGCAACTGGATGTCTTTCCGATAAGACAGTTCTATAGATTTAGAGACTTGTATGTGGGTTATGTTACATAAATTAACATGTGTTTTCCGCTTTCAAAGGGCATAAGCCTACGATCTCATTACCTGAGTGATTGTCTGTACGTATAGGCCTCACTTAATCCTGTCTACATTGCTGCCTCCTGAGACTCAATGGTTTGGCTGAACTAAGTGGCTGGGTTGGTGAAGAACGGGGTGGTCTGTGGGCTTCACTTTAAAACTGGTTTCTCTTTTCTATCCTAATGGCTTGGACAGAAAGAGCCCAGAGGCCTGAGAGGGGGAAACCTAAAATATTTCCCTCAGCCCAAACTAAGTATAATGGGCAAAAGGGTTTTGGACAGGTGAGATGTACCTGGCATACCTTCCTCCAAAGAAGCCCTTATTTTCCCTAATGTGGGACATTGAAAAATTAATACCTGTCTTTTGTCATCTAGTGGTTACAGATTGAATGATGTCCTTTAACCCTGTTGCCCCCAGAATACAACCAAGCATGCGGTTGTCCAGAGACAGCCAACCAACCTGGAGTCTGGACGATCCTTCCCCTTGTGGGAAGGCCACCCTCCCCTACATGCCCCCACTCTTATTAGGGATTTCTTGACCCAAGCGTAGGTAGGACGATGACCATGTCCAGCTTGAAGCAGCTAGAGGAGCTTGAGATTCTCGTCCATTGTCCTTTATAAGATTGTAAAGGGTCTTAAGTCTGAGAGGGAGGGATTGTTATTTTTTATTGTTAAAATATTTAACTAATTAATTAATTATTTAAAAAAAAGAAGAAGAAGAATATATGAAAGGGTGAGGCAGGAGAGCTTGTATGTATGACCCATGAGCATGGACTTGGGGAGGGGATTGTTGGGGAAGGGGATTGCTGAGCAGAGGGGAGCAAAGGGCAAAAATTGGAACTCTTGTAACAATATAATAAATAAAATATACTTTAAAAAAAAAAAGAGTTCTGTGGTATGTGCATGAACCCATTTGACTTACTTCTCACTGAAGGAGTCAATCAGCAGGACCTACAGTTTCTTGACTCCTCCAAATTTTGCTAATACCAACTTATAATATTAGGATAAAATATTAAATAGACTGTTAAAATCACCAAATAAAAAGTTCATTTGTATGAACAATATAGACCTTATTTTCCATCTTGGGCCTTATTGCTGATTTTACTTGTACTCTTACCATTGTTTTAATTATCATAAACTAAGAATGTTATTTTCCTTTTTCTCCTAGACCATCTCCCACTCTCAACTTTTCAAATTACGTTTAAAAGTTAATTGACTTATGCTGCATTTTTTGTTTGTGTAGTTTGGTTGAGGTGTGGATAGTTGTCCTCTTTTATTGGTTTATTTAATTGGTTGTTACCATGGTAACATTTTTAGTACATTTTTATAGAATGGTGAAGGATGCTTTGGGGTTTTTGTGTGGTCTGTTAATCTTCAACAGACCCTAACAGGATTCCTTTGTGCCTTTTCCTCCTCTATTTTCAAGTGAATTGACTTATTTAACCCTTTAGAGGCTAACTAAGTACCATTGTTTCTAAACATCTTATCTTTAGGCAGTGGTTGTCTGACTGAAATTGCAGAGAAGTGGCTAATACATAACCATAGAATCATTATCATGAGAGATTTTTAAGAAGAGCCTATAAAAAGGTATCTAAATATTTATACTATAACTATAAATTTTATAAAACATAATGTGGCAATTTATTTTATATTTTGATATCAATAAAAGGAAGTGTACCTTTGTAATTTTTTTGTAGACACTTTTTGACTTAGTGGTTGCCTAGAGGCTATTATTAGTGAACTGCTTTCAGCAAGACTTAGTTATGCCCTTTAAGTTTGAGACAGTAGAAATAAAATAATTTATGCAACATATTTGAATGTTTGTTCTCTTAAATATATCACTCAGCAAAGGACAACTCGGAAATTTGTTAGAAAATATTGAGTTGGTCTAAATGCTTGTTTTTTCCCTAAGATGGCTCTAGCAGTGTTTAGTTGTCTTTAACTTCACTGTAAATAATTTTGTTAGATTGTTTGTGACAGCTGTCATATCAGCGTACATTAAAACATCAAAATTGGTGAAATTTTGTGTAGTCTTTTAATATTGAAAATGGAAGAAAATAAGCAACCATTTGGGCACATTATGCTTTATTATTTCAAGAAAGGTAAAAATGAAATTGAAATGCAAAAAGAAAAGATTTGTGTTGTATATAAGGAAGGTGTTGTGACTGATCAAACACGTCAAAAGTGGTTTGTGAAGTTTTGTGCTGGAGATTTCTCGCTGGACAATGTTTTGTGATCAGGTAGACAAGTTGAAGTTGATAGTGATCAAATGAAGACATTCCTTGAGAACAATCAATGTTATACCACATGGGAGATAGTCACATAGTTATTGGTGAAAGTTAAAAAATGTCTTTTTTATTTCACATAAAGAAACTAAATGAACTTTTTGGTCAATGACCTTTGAAAATGAAGCTTTCATGGTCAGCTACTTTGGAAGATAGTTTAGAATTTCCTTACAAAAGCAAGCATACTCTTACAATGCAATCCAGAAACCATGTCCCATGGTGTTTACTCCAAAGAGTTGAAAATTTTTGTCCACACAGAAACCTGCACACAACTTACAGTCAAATTGGGAGAGTAGGTAAATGCTATATTCACCTCCTCCCATGAGCACATCAAAATTGCCACTGAATTATAGAACAACCACACTTGAGAATCACCTGAGGCTTGCTGAACAGAACCATAACTAAGGATATAAAGAAGAAGCCACATTAAGACTGGTAGGAGAGGCAGAGATTCAAAATGAGTTGTCCCACACCCATGTGTGGCATTTTAGAATTGGAAAGGATATCTTGGTTGTGAAGGACCTCATGAGCCACTAAAAGTTCCAGCTCCACATCAGTGTCTTCATCCCAGAGCATCAGTGCTGGAACAAGGAGTACCCACAAGCTGCCTGTAATAATCAGCAGGGGCTCAGTCAAGGTGAGATGAAAGGCAGCTATATACTCAGATGTCCTCTTTGAGGGCTGGGTCACAGAACCACTCACCTACAAACAATTAGCCTAAGCTCCAGAGAAAGGATAGTTCCTCAGAAAGTACCATAAAGGCAGAAACTGAATTGTTTACGTTCAGTGCAAGGGCTAGAGGGAAGCTCTCTCTGGGAATAAAGTGCCTAAAGACACCATTGTTCCTTTGTTGATCCCTTCCCCCACACAGCCAGCAGGTGTAGGTGGGTGACAAGACTGAGTCTCCATTAACCAGGCTAACACTGTTCTTTCCCTGCTTTTGTGATTCTCTGAGTACCTGTCTGGCCCAATTCTCTTCAGTAGCTAATCCACACAAAGTGTGGGCCTGGGCCTATGCTGTGAACTTTCCTAAAATCTTTCAAAGGCCCATTAATGCCAAACAATAAGTTGTGTTGGCATGTTACTTAGCAACCCAAAGCCAGGCCAGGCAGTAGTGGAAGCTGGCCTCAGCTCACAGAATAACCATTTTCAGGCTACAACAAACCCAGCACAGGCAACTATCAACTGAAAATCACTTTGTAGCTCCTATCAGGTAGTCCCTTGCCACACAAAGGCAGCAGCTTGCCTTGACCTACACCATAATACCTCCCAAGAAGCCCCAGAAAAAATACAACTGGGAGCCTAGTTCAAATCACATCCAAAGCACCATAAAATTACTGCCACAAATTATATACCCAGAGAGTAGACATGGTAGGAACTAGGGTCCTGCTAAAGAGAATCCCACTCCATAGGGTCAGCCCCCACACTACTGCTTGCCCAAGTAGGTATGAACCATTCTTACAGCCCATCAACCTGAAGGTCAAGTCCACCCACAGACATGTCAACCATAATTAAGACTCACTACAATAGGAGAGCATGCACAACATTCACAAGGGATACCCTTAGAGCACACAGCTCAGGTGAATGGAGAGGTTATGCCATTGGGCCCCATAGGATACCACCTACATAAGATACCTATGTCAAGAGTAGGATATGTGGGAGATCTGTCTAATACATAGAAACAAACACAGGGGAAAAAAGCCAAAATGATGAGACAAAAAACATGTCCCTAATGAAAGAACAAGACAAAATCTCAAAAAAAAAAAGAGGTAAACAAAATGGAAAGAAGCTATCTACCAGATGCAGAGTTCAAAGCACTCATTACAAGGAAGGTCAATGAACATACGGGAAGAGTGCATGAACTTGGTGAGAACTTCAAAGAATGGATAGAAAAACATAAAATGTAAAGTGTAAAATGTAAAAATGGAGATAGAAAACATTAAAAAACTAAAAAAGTGAAAACTATAGTAACTGAAATGAAGAATACATTACAGAGTACAGTACATTAGATAAAGCATAGTATCTAAACAGTGATTTGGAAGAGAAAATAGTGAAAAAAAACCAATCAGGACAACAAAAAGAAAAAGAAAAAAATAAGGACTGTTTGAGGGACTTCTAGGACAAGTTCAAGTGTAACAACATTTGCATCATAGGGGTAACAGAAGGAGAAGAGAGAGCTTAGGACTTAAAACCTACTTGAAGAAATAACTGACAACTTTCCTAAGCTTGTGAAAAAATAGGCATACAAGTTCTGGCAGTACAGAGAATTCTGAAGAAAATAAACCTAAAGAAGCCCACATCACAACACACTGTTACTAAAATGTCAATTAAAAACAGAGAGAATCTTTACTTTGATAACTTTTATTCTTCAATTATAGTTTATATATAATTTTATATTAGTTTCAGGTATGATTAGACATTGATCGCTCCAAAAAATATAGTACCCATATGACAGCATACACAGTTATTACAACGTTACTGACTATGTTCCCTATGCTGTACATTACAGCCCCATGATTATTATTATTATGTAACTACTAATTTATACTTTTTAATTTCTTCATTGTCTTTACTCATTCTGCCAAAGCCCATCCCACCTGGAAACCATCAAAATTCTTTCTCTGTATCTATAAATCTGCTTCTGTTCTACTTATTTGTTTATTCTGTTTTCTAAGTTACACATATAAGTGAAGTTATATGACATTTAGACATTTGTTTTTCTCTTTGTTGATTTTTTACAGCACAATACCTTATAGGTCCATTCATGTTGTTGAAAATGGCATATTGTAACATCTGAATTATATTTCATTGTATATATGTACTACTTCTTTATTCATTCACCTATTGAGGGACACTTATGTTGCTTCCATATCTTAAATATTATACATAATGCTGCAATGAACATGTAGATGTATATATGTTTTTATTTATTGTTTTTGGATTTCTTTGGAAAAATAATCAGAAGTAGATTTCTGAGTCCTTATTTGTCTCCTGTTATGGCCTTTGTTTTAAAGTCTTTTTTGTCTGGTATAAATATTGCTACCTAAGCTTGTTTGTTTGTTTTGATTTTTATGATATACTTTTTTTTGTCTGTTTACTTTTAGTGCATATGTGTCTTTTGACCAGAACTGAGTCTCTTGTAGACAGAATATGTAAAGGTCTTGTTTTTTTATTCATTCCACTACTGTATGTCTTTTGATGAGAGCATTTTATTCATTTGCATTTAAAGTAATTGTTGACTGATATGTATGTTATGCCATTCTATTGTTCATATTTTTAAGCTTTGTTTTTCTTTTTAAAGAAGACCCTTTAACATTTATTATAAAACTGGTATGGTAGTGCCATGGCTGGTGTTGTTCAATTGGTTGGAGATCATCCAGTACACCAAAATTTTGGGGGTTCAGTTCCCGGTCAGGTATATACCTAGTTTGTGGGTTCAATCCCCAGTCATGGTACATATAGGAGGCAACCAATCAATGTTCCTCTTTCACATCAATGTTTCTTTATCTCTCTCTCTCTTCCTCTTTCTAAAATCAATAAACATATTTAAAGTAAAAAAAAAAGAAACTGATTTGGTGGTGATAGACTTCTTTTCCTTTTTCTTGACTGAGAAGTTCTTTGTCATTCTATTCCACATGATAGTTTGTTTTTTAGAGCAACTTTGGTCTCATGCCCTTGCTTTTCACTACCTTGAATTATTTCATGCCAATTTTTTTCTGGTCCTCAAATTATTTGTTGAATACATCAACTGAAAGTCTTATGGGAGCTCCCTTGTAATTAACTGTTCTTCTGTTGCTGCTTTTAAGTTTCTATCGTTGTCTTTAGTATTTGCCATTTTAATTACAATGTGGGACTCTTTGGTTTCATGTTGTCTGGGAATCTCTGCAATTCTTCCATTGGTATCTATTTCCTTCATGAGGTTAGAATAAATTTCTGTGATTATTTTTTCAAATAGATTTTTAATTTTTTGCTCTCTCTCTCTTCTCTTGGCAACCCCATAATGTGAATATTGATATGTTCTAAGTTTTTCCAGAGGTTTCTTATCCTATCCCAACATTTTTGGATTTTTTTTTCTTTTTCTCTGTTCTTATTGGGTATTTTCTGTTTTCTTAACTTCCAAATTGCTGATTTGATCCTCTGTTTATTTACTCTATTGTTCATTCCTTATAATATATTCTTTATTTTTATTATTGTATTCTTCACTTATGTCTAGCTATTTTTCATATTTTCTATCTCCAGTTTTATGTTTTCCAACTCTTTGTTAAAGTGTTCAATAACTTCATTTACTCTAATCATAAGTTTATTGAGCATTCTTTTTACCAGTGTTTTGAACTCTTACTCTGGTAGATTGTTTGTGTCCATTTTATTTAGTTCCTTTTCTGGATGCTGTTCTTTTCTTTCATTAGGGAAATGTTTCTCTGTCCCCTCATTTTAGCTGCCTCTCTGTGTTTGTTCTATGTATTAGATAGAGCTGTTACATCTTCCAGTCTTGATAGAGTGGCCTTACGGAGTAAGTGTTCTATAGAACCCAATGGCATAGCCTCACTTGTCATCCAGGTCTGGAACTCCAGGTGTGCACCCTGTGTTGGCTTTGTGCACCCTCTTGTTGTAGTTAAGCCTTGATTACTGTTGGCATATAGTGGGAGGGGTTTACCCCCCCCCAGCACAACGGGGTGTGAGAACTGGCCAGAACTTTGATCAATGAATCTGCTGCTCAAGACTGACCAAATGAATAGGACTTACTTCAGCAGGTCTCTAGTATGTATTGAGTCCATCCTTTGAGTGCATCACAGGTAGAGGTAGTTTGGTTGTACTTTGGCATTTTCTAAATCTTTCCATTGAGAGTATTGGCTCTTGAGTCTCTGTGGAGGTGCATGCAAAGATGACCTGTCACTTGTGTTCCTTCTGGCACCACCCAGAAAGAGCTGCAGAGCAATCTGCCAATTACTTGTACTTGTGCTAAGATTGAATGTGGCAAGAAGTTAAGCTGTTTACTAAGGCCAACTCTGTTAGTGCCTGGCCTGAGGCCACTTAGCAATAGGCACAGGGCTCTCTGAGGCCAGATGCTACTTGTTTGGGATGTGAGTCTTGAGAAATTTTAGGGAATTCACAGCATGAGTCAAGTCAGTCCATTTGTAGAGAAAAACCACTGGAAATGGCCTGGTTGGGAGTGTAATTTGCATGGAATAATGTGTTAGGGCAGGGGTCCCCAACCTTTTTGGTGCCAGAAATTGGTTTTGTGGAAGACAATTTTTCCATGGACTGGAGGCAGGGGTATGGGGCAAGAGAGGAGAGAAAACTGCTCACCTACTGTTGTACCCCTGTCTTACAGAATCACCAGGCAAATTTTGGCACACTATAAGAGCAAAAACGTCTGAGATTAATTGTACCAAAGATCATAAGAGGAAGTTTCTTTATACTGACATCACCACACACACACACCCCATGGTGACAAAGCTCAGTGTCAAGAGACACTTTTGGCCTGAAATTTCTGTAGTGGGCAACTGTGAGAGTCAATGGATGACTGCCAAGCTTCTCTAGCAGTAAAAGAAGCTGCCAAACATGATTCTTCTTTTTTGTCCAATTCAACATACTACGGTAAGCTGCATGACCAAGAGGTAGGGAGGGGCAGTGATAACAGCAACCAGGGCTCATAACATTATTAAAAAATGTGGATACTGCTAACTACTTCATGGACTCCATCACAGAATCTTCCATGAGTTTCCATTAATGGTATGTTTACAGAGGACTTCATAGGCCTAAACACACACTCAAATTCTCTGTGCACACTATGGTCAGCTCCCTGTGTCTTCTCCCAACAACAGTGAATGAAAACCTTTGCAAATAGCTAGGAAACATGCATAAAGCTATCTCAAGCCTGCAGGGTGGGAGAAAGCACACAAATATAAACATTTAGCACAACCATAAAGCAAGCAAGAAGGAAAATGTAAGCACTCAGCCTGACTTCACAGGTTAAAGGGAAGGTATCCCATAGAAAATCCACTATCCCTAACAGAAATGACAGAAGGTATTATTCTCTTAAAGCTAGTCAGTAAAGAATAGAGAAGGTGGCTTTTTTTTTCCACTGAAAAGATGACAGCACAGTCTTCAAGGAACATAAAAATTCAAGGAAATATGACAACACCAAAGGAACACAATAATTTTACTCTAACTTACCCCAGAGAAAAGAACTATAATTTTCCCTGAAAGAATTCAAAATAGTAAACTACAACAAAATGCAGAAAAACAATTCAATAAATTCAGGAAAGAAACTATGTGAACAAAATAATATGTTTAACAGAGATATAAATAATAAAAAGAACCAAACAGAAATTCTGTCATTGAAAAATACAATGAATAAAATGAAAATTGCAGTAGAGATAAATATTAACAAAAAACTTGAGCAAGTGGAAGAGAGAATCTGTGAACTCTAAAATCAGCCATTAGAAATTATCCAGTCACAAGAGAACAAAGATTAAAAAGAGCAAAGAAAGGCTAGGAGAATTATAGAATACTATCAAGAGAAATAATTTATGCATTATTGGGTCCCAGAGGAGAAGAGAGGAAGAAAGGAGCAGAACACTTAGTTAGAGAAATAATGAATGAGAACTTCCCAAATCTTAGGAAAGGTTTGGGCATTCAAATTGTATGATGCTCATAAATCCCCAAACAGATTCAACCCAGAGATCTCCAAGACACATTATGATTAAATGGTCTAAATTTAAAGACAGAGAAAAAAATTTTGAAGCATAAAAAAAAAAACCACTATTCTTTACATTCCAGAAAATCCCCATAAGACTATCAGTGGATTTCTTAGCCAAAACTTTGAAAGATTATATATTCAAAATGCTAAAAGGAAAAACTATCAATAAAAAAATTTACCCTGAAAATATCACTTTTATTCAGAAATGGAGAGATAAACATTTCTCAGAAAAACAAAAGCTGAGGGACTTTATTACCACTAGGCTTGCCTTACTAGAAATATTGAATACATAAATGAGTGAAACAAGAGGTTGATCTCTCTCTCTATCTCTTTCTTTCTCTTCCCCTTCCTCTCTCTAATAAAATCAATTTTAAAATACTTTTTAAATATTAGTGGTGTGTTAATCACTTGACTCCAGTACAAAGGTTAAATGACAAAAGTATTAAAAATAACTATGGTCACAATAATTTGTTAATGGATGCATGATATAAAAAGATGTAAATTGTGACTTCAAAAATATGCAATGTGTGAAGTAGAAAGAGTAGTGAGTTTGTGAGTAACTGAAGTTAAATTATCAGCATAAAGTATACTGTTAAAACTATAAGATACTTTACATAAGCCCCATGAAAACTACAAAGCAAAAACCAACAGCAGATAGTGAGAAGGAGATTAAAGCATATGATTCAGAAAATCACAATTCACAAAGGAAGATAGAAAGAGAGAAAGAAAGAAACAAAGAAACTATGAAACATCTAGAAAACATTAAAAGAAATGGCTTTTAAAAGTTTTTACCATTAATAATTACATGGAAATGGATTCAATTTTCTAATAAAAGTGCATAACATGAAAATAGATAAACAATAAGCAAAACTTTATGCTGTCTGCAGGAGACTAACCTCCATTTTAGATACACACATAGGCTAAAAGTGAAGGTTTGGAAAATAGTATTCTATGCAAATGGAAATCATAAGAAAACTAGGGTACACAAAATAGACATTAAGTAAAAACTGTAACAAGAGACAAAGCAGGTCATTATATAATGACAAAGGGGTCATTCATCAAGAAGACAAAAAAGTTATAAGCATATATACATTCAAAATTGGAACACACAAATTCTAGTGGATTTAAATGAAAAATTAGATAATATAATTATAGTAGGGGACTTCGTTTCCCCACTTTTAACAATGGATAGTTCATTGAGATAGAAAATAAATAAGGATATATTGGACATGAACTATATTTTAGGCCAATAGACTATACACACACACACACACACACACACACACACATTCATACATATATGTGTGTGTGTGTGTGTGTATCCATTTAACTTCAACAGAATATATATTTTCCTTAAGTATACATAGAACATTCTTCAGTATAGATCAGAGGTTAGACCACAAAATAAGTGTTTAAAAATGTTAAATCACTGAAATAATATCAAGCCTCTTTCCTGACCACCATGGTATAAAAATAAAAATAAAAAAACAGAAAGAAGACTGAAAAATTTATAAATACAGGAGATCAGCCAATGGGTCAAAGAATAATATCAAAGGTATGTTAAAAAGTCTTGGGACACAACTTACCAAAACTTATAGAATGGAGCAAAAGCAGTTCTAAGATGAAAGTCGATAGTGATAAACACTTACATTAAGAAAAAATATAAATAAACAATTTAACTTTTATATCAAGAAACTAGAGAAAGCCTAAACTAAGTGTGAACTTTGTAGAAAAAAAAGGAAATAATAAATAGAGCAGAAACAAAATAGAGAATTGAAAGATAATAAAAAGGATCAATAAACGGAATTGTTTTTATCAAAATAAAATTGACAAACCTGGACTTCCAGTCAAAACAGAGGTGTAGGTAAACATGCCTAACTCCTTGCACAACTACAGAAAAATTTATAACTAGACTACAAAAGAAATATCACCCAAAATCATCAGAAAATCAAGCTATATGAATGTCTGAATACCAAGAATTTAAAGAAGCTACATTCATTCAGATGAGTAGGAGGGGGTCAAGATACAGAGAATCAAGGAAAGATTCAGAGATGTAGACAGGCATGCAGAGAGAGACACAGAGACAAAAGTGGTGCAGACAAACATGGAGATGTGGAATAAACAGTCCTACATACATGTGTGGTAGATATAAATTCGGAGGGATACCTCAGGAATGAGGGATCATAGCCTCAGGTGGATCACTAGCCCAGGGTTCCAGTGCCAGAAAGATAAGTCCCAGTAGCTTCCGGCTGTAAAAAACAGTGGAGGTTGGGGTGGCAGAAGAAACTGCAGGATTCCACTTAAAGGGTCTGAAACAGACTTAGGACTTATGCAGACTCACTCCCTCTGGGATTCAGGACCAGGGCAAAAGCTGGATGGGCACCAGTGGCAAAGAAGGGGAAATTAAAGTAACTGGCATCAGGGTGTGTGCTGGAAGACAGTATTCTCCTGGGCAAAACTCCAGAGGCCAACACTCCCCTATATAAAGCCACAAAGCAGTAACTTGTGTTGCCTTGCACTGGTGATTACCTAAATATCCATCCCATATAACTTACAGATGTACTTTGCTACAATACATCATGCTACTAAGAGAGGGAGTCAGAGTAGCTCTACCTAATACACAGAAACAAACAAAGGGAGGCTGCCAAAATGAGAAGACAAAGAAATATGACCCAAATAAAAGAACAGAACAAAACTGCAGAAATAAAAACTAAACAAAATGGAGATAAGCAACCTGCCAGATGTAGAGTTCAAAACATTGGTTATTAGAATACACAGGGAACTCATTGGGTATTTCAATAGCATAAAAAAGACCCAGGCAGAAATGAGGGTTACATTAAGTGAAATAGAGAAAAATCTACAGGGAGCCAACAGTGGAGGGGATAAAGCAAAGAATCGAATAAACAATTTAAGACATAAGGAAGAAAAAAATATTGAAACAGAACAAGAAGAAAGAAGAATTTAGAAAAAAGTGAGGATATACTAAGGAGCATCTGAGATATCTTCAAACATACCAGCATCTGAATCGTAGGGGTGCCAGAAGGAAAAAAAAAGAGCAAGTAATTGAACACCTATTTGAAAAAAATAATGAAAGAAAACTTCCTAAATTTGTAGAAGAAAATAGACATACAAACCCAGGAAGCAGAAAGTCCAAAACAAGTTGGACCCAAAGAGGACCACATCAAGACACATCATAATTAAAATGCCAAAAACTAAAGATAAAGATTAAAAGTAGCAAGAGAAAAGCAGAAAGTTACTTACAAAGGAGTTCCCATAAGGCTGTCAGCTGACTTCTCAAAAGAAACTTTGCAGGCAAGAAGGGACTGGCAAGAATTATTTAAAGTGATAAAAAGTAAGGACCTACAACAAAGATTACTTTATCCAGCAAAGCTATCATTTAGAATGGAAGGGCAGAAAAAGTGCTTCAAAGACAAGATAAAGCTAAAGGAGTTTATCATCACCATGCCATTATTATATGAAATGTTAAAGGGAATTATATAAGAAAAAAGATCAAAGCTATGACTATTAAAATGTCTAAATTCACAACTACCAACAATTAAATCTAAAACACAAACTAAGAAAAGAACTAGAACAGGAACAGAATCATAGATAAAGAGATCATTTGGAGGAGTATCCGTCGGGAGGGGGAAGGGGGACAATGGAGAAAAAGGTGCAGAAATTAAAAAGTACAAATGGGTAGGTACGAAAGAGACAGAGGAATGTTAAGAACAGTATTGGAAATGGAGTAGCCAAAGAACTTATATGCATGACCCATGAACATTAACTAAGGGGATGATTGCTTGAGAGAATGGGAGTACAGGGTGGAAAGAGAATAAAGGGAACATTGAGAAAACTGTAAGTATAATAAATAAAATACACTTAAAAATAAAATAACAAATATTTGGTAGAGCAACTAAAGCAAATAGAAGGAAGAGTCAAATAAACAAAATTGTAGATGAAAGAGAAGATTTACAATTGATATAGCAGAAATATAAAGAATTATGGAATCTACTATGAACAACAATATACCAAAAAATTGATTAACCTAGAAAAAGTGAATAAATTACTAGAATTTACAACTTACCAAGACTGAATCACAAAAATTAGAAAATCTTAACAGACCAATAATAAGTAAGAAGATGGAATTAGTAATAAAAAATCACCAGTATAATCCTGGACCAGATGGCTTCAATGGTGAATTCTAGCAAATTCTTTAAAATAATTAGTATGAACCTTTTTCAAGGTCTTCTAAAAACTAAAGCGTAAGGAACATTTCCAAAATACTGTATGAGGCAAATATTACACTGATATCCAAACCAGACAATAATACCATAAAAAAGAATTACAGGCCGATATCTCTGATGAATATACATGGAAAAATCCTCAGCAAAATATTATCAAACTGAATTCAGCAGTAATAAAATGGGAAAGATCTGATCAAGTGGGATTAAGGATAGTTCGACATTTGCAAATCCATAAACCTGATACACTATATTAACAATATGTAGGATAAAAATAATATAGTAATCACAATAAATGCAGAAAATACATTTGACAAAAATAAACATTCTTTTGTTATAAGTTAGGTAGGGATAGCATGTACCTCAACATAATAAAGACCATAAATAATAATCACACGGCTCACATCATATTCTATGGTGTAAGGCTATAACCTTTTCTTCTAAGAACAAGAAAAAGGTAAACGTATCTCTGACAACTTGTACTCAATATAGTACTTGAAGTCCTAGTCAGAGCAATTAGATAAAATAAATAAATAAAAGTAATTCAAACAAAAAGGAGGAAATCAAGAGATTCGTGTGCCAGCCCCAGCTCAATGGCACTTATGGAGACCCCCTTCTCCATAGAGGTAGTGGCCCAATCATTGTCTGATAAGTTCGTGGAAACCTACAAGCATGCGGTATACTGACATTGGCCTCACCCCATTTTCTGACAGGAAACAGGGAAAAGCTGCCAAAGTCAGATGTGGTGCACACCCAGGGGCATGACTCAGGCTGATAGACTGGATGAGGCATGGGAAATATACTGTTCCCAAGCTTCTTCAGTGAAAAAACTTATGAAGATTTCAAGGAGCTCAACAAAAGAATTTAAGATACGGTAGGCAGAGTGACTCTCAGTGCACTGGCCAGAGGAAAGTTCCCTCCAAAGAGCAACACGACAACAACCAAAACTGAAATACAACCAGAAAGCCTAAACAAATGCCATAAAGGGCATCCCAAGAGCATCAAGCTCAGGAGATCAGAGAGACTGCACCACTGAATCTCCCAGGTCTCCTATTACAGAAGGTCATACCGTGAAGGCAGGACATTAAAGCAGATAAATATAAGAAACAAAAACAAACAAGCAGATTCACCTAAAATGAAGAGACACATAAACAACCCCTCAACGAAAAGAACAGAGGAATCCCCAGAAAAAGGGCTAGATGAAACAAAGGCAAGCAAACTATCAGACATGGAATTCAAAAGAACGGTTATAAAAAAGCCCAATGAACTCAACAAACTCAGAGAAAACTACAACAAACTCCAAGGGAATTACAGAGAACTCAGGGGAAACTACAATGAACTCCAGGGAAGCTACAAAAAATTTACTTAGAAATACACCACCATTAAAAAAAACATAAAAAATATTAATAAGAGCCAGGAGAAAATGAAGAATACAATTTCTGAACTGAAGAACAGAGTAGAAGGAATCAAAAGCAGGCTAGAGAAAGCACAGAATCAAATCAGCGAGCTGGACAAAACCGTAGAAAACATTTCCAAACAGTGCAACAAAATGAAAAAAGATGGGAAAACAATGAAGAGGGTTTGAGCGAACTGCAGAACAACATGAAACATTAAAAAATGCATATCATAAGCACACCAGAAGGAGAAGAAGGCGAGCAACGGATAGAAAACCTGTTAGAAAAGGTAATGACAGCAGACTTCTGGTCAAGATGCAGGCATAGACAGACATGCAGAGTCTCCCTCCACAACTAAGAAGGAATACAACTACCTCAAAACTAGAAACAACCAGAAGTTTTAGAAAATCAAACTACACGGAAGTCAAGCAAAAAAAAGATATAAAAAAGAAATACTCAGACAGGTAAGAGGGGCGGAGCCAGGGTGGAGAGGACGAGGTGTGGTGGCAGCAGCAGCAACAGTGGTGGGCCGGCAGAAAGCACAGTCATACATTTGAAAAAGTCAGGAGAGACACCTGGGGAGCATTCCCAGCTCCTCACCAGACCTCACAGCTCACGGTCCCAGCACCTGGGAAAATCAAACCTCATTGCTTCTGACTGCAAACCAGTGGGGCTTGAGGTGGAGGAAGAAACTACCAGTCTCAGCAGAGTCCAATTGTTTAAAGGGCCTCCCGGTCCTAGAACATCCGCAGACACACCCACTCTGGGAATCAAGGCCAGGGCAGCAGCTGGAGTGGTGCCAGTCCAGTGAGGAAGTGGGAGAGGTGCCTGGAAAAGGGGTGAGTGCTGGGCTGGTGGCATTGTTCCTATCCGACCCCTCCCCCACATATAGCTCCACAACGTGGTTAAACAAGTCGCCCTGTACTGACAAAACCCTAAGGCTCTGCCCCTAACAACACTACAGGAGTGACAGCTCTACCTGAAATGCAGAAGCAAGCAAACACAGGAGCCTGTCAGAATGAGGAGACAGGGAAGAATGCCCAAAAGGGGAAACAGATTAAGGTTCCAGTGGGAAAACTGAGCGACGAGGAAATAGCCAACCTCACATATGAGGAGGTAGATAACCTGACAGACACAGAATTCAAAACACTGGTGATAAAGATGCTCACAGGCTTGATAGATATGCTTAAGTATGGCAAACACATAAGGGAAGAAGTGAAGGCTATGCTAAGTCAAATGAAGGAAAATCCACAAAAAAAACCAATGGTGAAGAAAAAGAAACCAGGGTTCAAATCAACAATTTGGAATATAAGGAAGAAAAAAACAGTCAATCAGTGCAGAATGAGGAAACAAGAATTGAAAAAAAAAAAAAAAGAAAAACTTCCCAAATTTTGCTAAGGAGATTGACATAGAGGTCCGGGGAGCACGGAGGGTCCTGGACGAGCAGGACCCAGAGAGGACCACACCGGGACGCATCTTGACTGAGATGCCAAAGGTAAAAGATAAAAACAGAATCTTGGGGGCAGCAAGAGAGAGGCAGAGAGTTGCCTGCAAGGGGGTGCCTATAGGACTATCAGCTGATTTCTCATTGGACACTTTGCAGGCAGGAAGGGACTGGCAAGCAGTATACAATGTGATGAAAAGTAACCTGCAACCAGGACTACTCTATCCAGCAAAGCTATCATTTAGAATGGAAGGGCAGATGAAGTGCTTCCCAGACTAGGTGAAGCTAAAGGAGCTCATCATCAGCAAGCCATTATTATATTAAATATCAAAGGGACTTACTTAAGAAAAAGAAGATCAAAACTATGAACACTAAAATGACAACAAACTCACACCTATCAACAAATGAATCTAAAAAATAAAAACAAACCCAACTAAGCAAATGAGAATAGAAACAGAATCATAGGTATGGGAATCATTTGTAGGGTTATCAGCTGGGATGGGAGAGGAAGAGAGATGGGGAAATGGTGCAGGGACTAAGAAGCATAATTATTTGTTACAAAATAGACAGAGGGATGTAAAGAATAATATAGAAAAGGGTGAAGCCAAAGAACTTACATACATGACCTATGGACATGAACCAAGGGGATGGGACTAATGAAGGCGAGGGGTGTTCTGGGAAGAGGGGGGGAAAGGGAGAAAAATTGGGACTACTGTAACAACATAATCAGTAAAATATATAGTCAAGGAGAGTGTGTAAATGACTCATGGACGTGGACAATGGGGAGGGATATGATTGCGGGAGAAGGGGTGGGTTGGGTGGGGGGAGCAATGGGGGAAAAATGGGACAACTGTAATTGAAAAACCAAAAAATAAAAGAAAAAAATTTAAAAAATAAAATAAAATAACACTTAAAAAAAAGAAGAAGAAGGTAATGACAGAAAACTCCATGCCTTGAGGAGAGAAGCACACAGGGTCCAAATGAAGATAAACTCAAAGAGGTCCACTCCAAGACATAATTAAAATGGCAACATTCAAAGACAAAGAGCATATCATAAAGGCAGCAAGAGAGAAACAACTAATAACATACATGGGAGCTCCAATAAGATTATGAGTGGATTCCTCAACTCTCAACAGAAATATTACAAGCCAGAGCAGAATGGCAAAAAATATTTCAAACAATGAAAAACAAAGGCCTATAACCAAGACTACTCTACCCAGCAAAGCTCTCATTCAAAATGGAACCTGAAATGAGGATTTTCCCAGACAAAAGAAGGCTAAAAGAATACATTTCCACCGAACCAGCATCACAAGAGATGGTAAAGGGACTGATTTAAGAAAATAAAGAATAAGAGAGAGAGAAGAACACAGGTACAAAAGGGAAAAAATCACAATAAATAATAACTTTAAATGTAAATAAATGGATTAAATACTCCAACAAAAAGGCACAGGACAACTGAATAAATAAGAAAACATGACCCATATATATGCTGTCTACAAGAGACCCACTTCAGAACAAAAGAAATACACAGAGTGAAAGTGAAGGGATGGAAAAAGTATTTCAAGCAAATGGACATTAAAAAAAAGCTAGAGTAACAATACTAATATCAGACAAAACAGATTTCACAGCAAAGGCCATAAAAAGAGACAAAGAAGGACATTCGTAATACTTAAAAGAACAATCCATCAAGATATAACCCTAGTAAACATATATGCACCCAACAAAGGAGCACCAAAATATATAAGAAAAATCTTTGAAGACTACAAGAAAGATATCAACAGTAACACACTCATAGTAGGGAATTTTAACACCCCGTTATTATCAATGGACAGCTCTTTGAAGCAAAAAACACCAAGGGTATTGAGGCATTAAACAACATTCTAGATCAAATAGAGTTACTGGATATATATAGAAATATTCATTCCAAAGAAGTTAAATATACATTAATTTCTAGTGCACATGGAACATTTTCAAAGATAGGCCACATGGTATAACACAAAACAAGCCTCAACAAATTCAAAAACACTGAAAGCATATCTAGCATTTCCTCAGATCACAATAGCCTGAAACCAAAAACCTACCTCAAGGAAAAAACTCAAAAACATTTAAACTCATTGAGAATGAATAACATGTTATTAAATAATAAATGAGTTAACAATGACATCAAGGAAGAAATAAAAAATTTCTGGAAACAAACGATAATGAACACACAACAGTCCAAAACCTATGGGACACAGGAAAGGCAGGCTTGAGAAGGAAGTTCATAGGAATACAGTCCTACCTAAAAAAAATAGAAGAATCTCAAATAAAATAATCTAATTCCAACAGCTGCAAGACCTAGAGGACCAACTCAAACAAAGCCCAGAAGAAGAAGAAGGAAGGAAATCATCAAGATCAGAATAGAATAAAATGACATAGAGACTAAACAAACAATTCAAAAGATCAATTAAACCAGGAGTTTGTTCTTTAAAAAAAAAAAAAAAAACCGACAAAACTAACTAGGCTCATCAAAAAAAAGAGAGGGAGAGAAGACCGAAATAAACAAAATCAGAAATGAAAAAGGAGAAATCACAGTCGATTCTACAGAAATATCAGGGATTAAAGAACTTACTGTGAACAACTGAGTAACAAGAAATTTGACAACATAAATAAAATGGACAAATTTCTGGAATCATATAATCTCCTAAAACTGACTTAAGAAGAAGCAAAAAGCCTGAATAGACCAATAACAACTAGTGAAATTGAGGCAGTAGTCAAAAACTCCCAGCATACAAAAGTACTGGACTGGATGGTTTCACAGGCTAATTTTGCAAAATTTAGGGAAGAACTAACTCCTATTCTCAAACTACTCCAAAAAACTCAAGAATAGAAAAGACTCCCAAACTCTTTCTATGAGGCCAGAATTACCATATTTCTAAAACCAAGTCAAGACTCAACAAAGAAAGAAAACTATAGACCAATATCACTGATAAACATAAATAATAAATGAATCCTCAACAAAATATTAGCAAACCAATTCCAGCAACACATTAAAAAGATCATACACCGGAAAACAAGATGGCAGAGGAGTAAGTGGAAGATACACTAACCTGCTCCCAGAACTAGTCTAGATTTACAACCTAATTTTGGAGAAATCATCTGGAATATCCAACCGAACAAGAGCTGGAGAGAAGTCTTATAACCACGGAGAGACAGAAAAGGTTGCTACATCACCACGTGACTGGTAGGGAGTGTGGAGACGTGGAAGGGCTGACTGGGCTCCCATGGGTGGCAGCTGAAGGGACTGAGAAACAGCTCAGCAGCTGGGGATTCCACCTGAAAAGGGCAGGGTCTAAAACTGAAACCAAGCTTCCTAGCCTACAGCAACAGAGTGGAAAGTAAAATAGTATCCAGCTGTGAAAAGTGAAAAGCCAGTGTTTCTTGCTAGCCAGAGAGAAACAGCTAGAGAAAAAAAGGTCTTAGGCGGATCACATACGAAAATATTTTGCCCCCACTTACCATGGGCTCAAGCAGAAGGAAGGCAGACAGGACTAGGACTTGAGGAGAGTTCGGTGTGGTGGCTTTGAGGGGAGAGCTGGGGAAGTGGCTGGCGGGGTCCCAGTGATGACTCATCCCCACACTGCAGGCAGACCATTCCCCTCCAAGTGGCGTCAGCCTGAGGGGAAGCAAAAGCCCCGACTACAGGAATTAAGCTGCCACAGCCACGGTCCTTAAGCCTGATGGCTAATCACAGATTGAATAGATTAACAACTAAAGAAGACACACAAAAGCAATAGATCCCTGGAAGTCTTCAACAGGCTGCCTAGGCCCAGACTGGTACAGGATCTGACGCCAGCAGGGGCAGATCCAGGAAGTGCAGATCACTCTAAGAAGCACCAACGAACAATAGGAGACACAAAAATGGGGAGACAGAGAAACAACTCCCCATCGAAAGGAAAGAAGAAATCCCCAAAAAGAGTGCTAAATGAAATAGAAGGGAGCAAATTATCAGACATGGAATTCAAAGCATAGATTATGGAGAAGCTCAATGAGCTCAGTGGAAACTACAAAGAACTCCAGAAAAACTACAGGAAACTTACTGAGAATTACACCAGCATGAAAAATGACATCGAAGCTATCAATAAGGGCCAGGAGGAAATGAAGAATACAATCTCTGAATTGAAGAACACAGTAGAAGGAATTAAAAGCAGGCCAGAGGAAGCAGAAGATCGGATCATGGAGCTGGAGGACAACTTAGACAAAAACTCCCAGACAGTGCAACAATATGAAAAAAGACTGAACAAGACTGAATAGGTTCGAAGACAGCTGCAGGATAACATGAAACATAATAATACCTGTATTATAGGAATCCCAGAAGAAGAAGAAGAGCAAGGGATAGAAAACCTCTTTGAAAAACTAATGACAGAAAACTTCCCTAACATGAGGAGAGAAAGAGTCACACAAGTCCAGGAAGCACAGAGGGTCCCAATGAAGATGAACCCCAACAGGCCCACTTCAAGACACATCATAATTAAAATGCCAACATTCAAAGACAAAGAGAGAATCCTAAAAGCAGCAAGAGAGAAACAACTAATAACATTCAAGGGAGCTCCAATAAGGCTATCATCAGATCTACAACCAAGAATACTCTACCCAGCAAGTCTCTCATTCAAAATAGAAGGAGTTTCCAAGACAATAGAAGGCTAAAATAATACATCCCCACCAAACCAGCATCGCAAGAGATGCAAAAGGGTCTGCTTTAAGAAGATGAAGAAACAGAGAGAGACAGAGAAGAACACGAGTACAAAGGGGGAAAATGACAATGAATAAGTACTGAAAGAAAGAAGGAACTTCTACCATTTGCAACAACATGGTTGAAACTAGAGAAAATTATGCTTAGCGAAATAAGCCAGGCAACAAAAGAGAAATACCTATGCTATCACCTATTACAGGAAACTAATGAACAACACAAACAAATGAGCAAAATTGAACCAGAGGTATGTAAACAAGGAATAAACTAATAGTAACAAAGGGGGAGATGGGAGGGAGAGAGGGGGTAAGAAGGGGAAGGGTCTAGTCAAAGAACATGTATAAATGACCCATGGACATGGACAACTGGGTGGGAACTGAATGTGGGAGAAGGGGGTGCAGGGTGCAGGAAAGCAAGAGGGGGGAAAATCTGGGACAACTGTAATAGAAAAACAAACAAATAAAAATTTTAGTGGGGTAAAAAAATGAAAATATAAAGAATGGAAATGCAAGTTCAGTTAATATTAGAAGAACAAGGATTTTCCTTCACTCTATATTTTTCTCCCTATCTGATCCTTCCAGAGTTTGGAATTCTAAAGAAGTAAGTTAATGACCTAAGTTTCTTTGCCTAAAACTAATAAGACCAGTTGTTAATAGAAGTTTTTTTGTTTTTTTGTTTTTTACTAAGACTTTGACTGCAATGTCATGCCTAAAGGAGACATGCTTGGGTTTTGGTTGTTACCAAAAAGCCCTGAGGGACTGGGATTGACTTTCAAAGGTAATAAAAGTCCACAAGATAAAAGGCCTGGTACCTTGATTGGATGTGCGGTCCATGCCAATCTTTCCAGGGAAGGAATGAAGGTTGTTTTCCTGAAAGATGGCTAGATGGGACCTTAAGGCACAATGGAAAATCAGAAGGACTTGGAAAAGACAGGTGTTTACAGGCAAGGCTGAATGCCAGGTATGTGGTTCTGCTTCTGTGCCTTAAAGGTCAGACTGAAGGTCACCCTAAATATTCCTTGCATAAGTTCCAGCAGAGCAGAACTAAAGATCATAAGTGATCATTTGCTGCTCTTGTTGTGTTTATGCAAATGAACAGGATAAATTAAAAATGAACTTAATGCAGTCCCTTTAATGACAAGGAGGGTAATCTTAGGGAGAAAAATCGTGATTCAAGGAAAATCACAATGCTCAATGGTAGACTATAAAGTAGTGCAGCTAACCATCTTTAAAGTTTCTTTTCATTTAAAATCTGTTTTCATTTGAAAGTTAAACTATGTTTGTGTTATTATCAAAGATGTTTAATTTACAGGCACAAAAATGTCAAATGCCTTGCAACTGGATGTCTTTCCAATAAGACAGTCCTACAGATTTAGAGACTTGTATGTGGGTTATGTTACATAAATTAACATGTGTTTTCTATTTTCAAAGGGCATAAGCCTACGATCTCATTCCCTGAGTGATTGTCTGTATGTATAGGCCTCACTTAATCCTGTCTTCATTGCTGCCTCCTGAGACTCAACGGTTTGGCTGAACTAAGTGGCTGGATTGCTGAAGAATGGGGTGGTCTGTGGGCTTCACTTTAAAACTGGTTTCTCTTTTCTGTCCTAATGGCTTGGACAGAAAGAGCCTAGAGGCCTGAAAGGAGGGAAACCTAAAATATTTCCCTCAGCCCGAACTAAGTATAATGGGCAAAAGGGTTTTGGACAGGTGAGATGTGCCTGGCACACCTTCCTCCAAAGAAGCCATTCTTTTCCCTAATGTGGGACATTGAAAAATTAATACCTGCTTTCTGTCATCTAGTGGTTATGGATTGAATGATGTTTTTAAACCCTGTTGCCAAATCTGTTGCCTCCAGAATACAACAAGGACGCCAGCCTGTTAAATCAAGCTTGCCATTTTCTGGGGATAGCCAACTGACCTGGAGTCTGCACGATCCTTCCCCATGTTGGAAAGCCACCCTTCCCTCCACACCCCAACTCTTATTAGGGATTTCTGGATCCAAGAGTAGGTAGGACGATGACCATGTCCAGCTTGAAGCAGCTAGAGGAGCTCGAGACCTTCGCCCATTGTCCTTTATAAGATTATAAAGGGCCTTAAGTCTGAGAGGGAGGGATTGTTATTTTTTATTGTTAAATTAATTAATTAATTATTTATTTAAAGAAGAAGAAGAATATATGAAAGGGTAAGTCAAGAGAGCTTGTATGTATGACCCATGGGCATGTACTTGGGGGGGCAATTGTTGGTGGTGGAGGGGTGCTGGGCGGAGGGGAGCAAAGGCAAAAAATTGGAACTATTGTAACAGTATAATCAATAAAATATACTTTAAAAAAATCATACAGCACGATCAAGTGGGATTCAAACCAGGGATGTGAGGATAGCTTAATATTTTCAAATCCATAAATGTAATACACCACATAAACAAAATGAAAGACAACAATCACATGATCATATATATAGACGCTGAAAAGCATTTTATAAAGTACAGCACCCATTTATGATGAAGACAATCAGCAAAATTGGAGTAGAGGGAGCATACCTCAACATCATAAAGGCCATATATGCAAAACCTAAACCCAACATCATACTCAATGGACAAAAACTGAAAGCTCTCTCCCTAAGATCAGGAACAAGATAAGGATGTCCACTATCTCTAGTTCTATTCTACATGGTTTGAAAGTTCTAGCCACTATAATCAGACAAAAAAAAAAAAAAAAGAAATAAAAGACATCCAAATTGGAAAAGAGGAAGTAAAATTATCATTATCTGCAGATGACATGATAGTGTACATACAAAACCCTATACACTCCACCAAAAAACTATTCAACATAATAGTAAATTTGGCAAAGTAGCAGGGTATAAAGTCAATATTCGGAAATCAAAGGCATTTCTGTACACCAACAACAAAATAGCAGAGATAGAAACTAAAAAATCCCACTTACTACAGCAAAAAGAAAAATAAAGTACTTAGGAATAAGCTTAACCACGGAAATAGGAACCCTTTACTCAGAAAACTACATAACCCCAAATAAAGAAATTAAGGAAAATACAAATAAATGGAAGCATATACCATGTTCTTAAATGGGAAGAATCAATATCATTGAAATATCCATACTACCCATTGCAATTTATAGATTCAGTGCAATCCTTATTAAAATACCAATGGCATATTTCACAGACCTAGAACAAACACATCAAAATGTATATGGAATGAAAAAAGACCCCGAATAGCCACAGCAATTCTGAGGAAAAATAACACAGCTATAGGAATCACAATACCTGATATCAAACTATACTACAAGGTTACTGTAATTTAAATAGTCTGGTACTGGCAAAAAAACAGACATATAGATCAATTTAACAGAAGAGAAAGCCCAGAAATAAACCCATGTATATATGGTCAACTTTGACAAAGGGAGAAGGAACATAAAATGAAGTGAAAATAGGAGAACTGGACAGGGACATGCAAAAAAATTTAAACTAGACCACCAACTTACACTATATACCAGAATAAACTCAGGATGGGTCAATCCTTAAATGTAAGCTGTGACACCATGAAAGTCCTAGAGGAAAATGTAGGCAAGAAAATCTCAGATATCCCACATAGCAATATTTTCACCAACATATGTCCTAGAGCAAAGGAAATAAAGGAAAGAATAAACAAATGAGACTACATCAAACTAAAAATTTCTGCTCAGTGAAAGAAAACATTAGCAAGATGAAAAAAAAACCTACTGTATAGGAAGACATGTTTGCCAATGATACCTCGGACAATGGATTGATCTCCAAAATATATAAAGAACATATGCATATCAACACCAAGAAGACAGACAATCCAATTAAAAAATAGGCAAAGGACCTGAAGAAAGACTTCTCTAAAGAAGACATACAGAGCGTCCAAATGCATATGAAAGAATGCTCAACCTCACTAGCCATCAGAGAGATACAAATTAAAGCCACAATGAGATACTACCTCACACTGGTCAGAATGGCCATCATCAACAAATCAACAAACAACAAGTGCTGGTGAGGATGTGGAACCCTAGTGCACTGTTGGTGCGAATGCAGACTGGTGCAGCCACTGTGATAAACAGTATGGAATTTCCTCAAAAAATTAAAAATGGAGCTTTATTTTATCCAGTGATTTTATTGCTAAGATTATACCTCCCAAATCCTGAAACATCCATTCAGAAAACCTATGCACCCCTACATTCATAGCAGCACTATTCACAGTAGCCAAGTGCAGGAAATAGCCTAGGTGTCCATTTGTATGTGAGTGGATTAAAGAATTGTGGTACATTTACACAATGGAATACTATGCAGCAGAAAGAAAGAAGGAACTCCTACCACTTGTGACAACATGGATGGAACTGGAGAGTATTATGCTTAACGAAATAAGCCAGACAGTGAAAGATAAATACCATGTAATATCTCCTAACTCAGGACACTAATGAACAACACTAACAAAAGAGAAAAATAGAACTAGAGGCAAGTAAACAAGGAGCAGACTGACTCTGACCAGGTGCGGGGGGCGGGCAGAGGGGAAAAAGGGGGAGTAGAAGGGGAAAGGTTTAGTCAAGGAACTAGTATAAATGACCCATGGGCATGAGCAATATGGTAACGAGGTGGAGATGGACTGTGGAATAATGGGTGTACAGAGTTAGGGGGAGCAATGAGGGAAAAATGGGACAACTGTAACAGAAAAAAATAAATAAATTAACCAAAAAAGGAGAAAATCAAGTTGTCTCTGTTTGCATATGACGTGATCATATATAGAGAAAACTCTAAGGACTCCAAGAAAAATATTTCAAAATTGATAAATGAATTCAGTAAAGTTGTAGGATAACAAAACCAACACACAAAATTCAGCTGCATTTTTATACACTAACAACTGCCTGAAAAATAATTTAAGAAATTTATTTTATTTACAAAAGCATTAAAAATAAAATACTTAGAAATAAATTTATCCAAAGAGGTAAAAAATCCATACACTGAAAATTATAAAACTATCCCATCTTTCTGGGTTGGAAGAGCTAATATTGTTCGAATTTTATGCTACCCAAAGTAATCTACAGATTTCATCGCAGTCCCATAAAATGTAATGGCACTTTTCATAGAAATAAAACAACTGGTCCTAAACTTTGTATGGAACCACAGAACACAAGTGGATAGTAATATTGAGCAAGAAAAACAATGCTTGACTCTTCACATTTCCTGATATCAAGTTATATTACAAAGCTTTGTAATCAAAACAGTATGTATTTCTATAAAATAGACACGTTGATCAATGTAACAGAATAAAATCCATGTATATGTTTTCATATTCTTTTGACAAATGCTAAGAATACAGAGTGGGAAAATAGTTTATTTAATGAATGCTGTTAATAAAACTAGATATTCTATTTTTTTGTTTTGTTTTGAAATTTTTAAGTATATTTTATTGATTATGTTGTTACAGTAGTTCCAAATTTTTCCCTTTGCTCCCTCTGTTCAGTACGTCCTTCTCTCCAGCAATTCCACCCCCCTTAGTTCACATCCATGGGTTGTGCATATAAGTTCTTTGGCTTCGCCATTTCCTATATAATACTTAACTTCCCCCTGTATATTTTTACCAACCAATTATGCTTCTTAATCCCTGCACCATTTCCCCATTTCTACCCCTTCCCTTTTCCAGCTGATAACCCTCCAAATGATCCCAATACCTATTATTCTGTTCCTAATCTCGTTTTGTCCTGGCTGGTTTGGCTCAGTGGATTGAGCTTCGGCCTGCGAGCTAAGTGTCGCTGGTTCGATCTTCCAGTCAAGGCACATCAGAGAAGGAAAACTCTGACTCCAAAAAACCTCCGCTGCCTTGTGGCATACTTCTTCAGGGGAAAGGCTAAGGGAGTAAACCCTGACAGAAAATCCGGAGCCGGAGTCCCTAAGGCGGTTTGACGTTGTAGTCAACACCGGCAACTCCTGCGGCGCACCTGAAGCCAAGCTGTATTGACTCCGTCTTTCCCTTGGACCCTTCAGCTGCGAAGAGAGGGGGGGGCTGCTGCATGGGCAACAGCAGACCCTCCATATCACCCTGCCCAGGCTCTGTAGCTTCAGCTTCACTGGAGAGGACACTCCAGAATCATCGCAAGATGTCGATTCAACACGGGAGGAGACAGATACCATGTCACTCCCGAGTCGGACTGCACAGCCATTTTCGGCGGTGCAAATAGACTCTTAAGAAGCTACACCATCGTCTCTCGAGACGGACGGCTGCCGACGATTCTCGTTTGCTTAGTTTGTTTTTGTTTTTTAGATTCAGTTGTTTATAGTTGTGAGTTTGTTGTCACTTTAGGGTTCATAGTTTTGATCTTCTTTTTCTTAAGTCCCTTTGACATTTCATATAATAATGGCTTCGTGATGATGAACTCCTTTAGCTTTACCTTGCCTGGGAAGCATTTTATCTGTCCTTCCATTTTAAATGAAAGCTTTGCTGGATAGAGTAATCTTGGTTGTAGGTTCTTGCTTTTCATCACATTAAATACTTCTTGCCAGTCCCTTCTTACCTGCAAAGTTTCTTTTGAGAAATAAGCTGATAGTCTTAAAGGCACTCCTTTGTAGGCAACTCTCCACTTCTCTCTTGCTTTTAGGATTCTCTCTTTATCTTTCACCTTTGGCATTTTAATCATGGTGTGTTTTGGTGTGGTCTCCTCTGGGTCCATCTCGCCCAGGATTCTCCATGCTTCCTGGACTTGTATGTCTATTTCCTTCACAAAATTTGATAAGATTCCCTTCATTATCTTTTCACATAAGTTTTTAATTTCTTGCTCTTCCTCTTCTCCTTATAGTACCCCCATGATTTGGATGTTGGCATATTTAAAGTTGCCGCAGAGGTTCCCAAGCCTCTCCTCATTTTTTTCAATTATTTTTTTCATCATTCTGTACTGGTTGACTGTTTTTTTCTTCCTTACGTTCCAAATCATTGATTTGAACCCTGGCTTTCTTTCCTTCACAATTGATTTTGTGTGGATTTTCATTCGTTTCACTTAGCATAGCCTTCACTTCTTCCCTTATGCATTTGCCATACTTGAGCATATCTGTCAAGCCTGTGAGCATCTTTATCACCAGTGTTTGGAATTCTGTGTCTGTTAAGTTGGCCATCTCCTCATCTGTTAGGTTAGCTATCTCTTCTTCACTTAGTTCTCCCACTGGAACCTTGATCTGTTCCCTCTTTTGGACCATACTTCTCTGTCTCCTCATCTTGACAGGCTCCTGTGTTTGTTTGCCTCTGTGTCTTAGGCAGAGCTGTCGCTCCTATTACATTGTAAGGGGTGGAGCCTTAGGCATTTTTCAGTAAAGGGCGACCTGTTTCACCGTGTTGTGGAGCTATATGTGGGGGAGGGGTCTGAGAGGGAACAATGCTGCTTGCCCAGCATGTGCCCATTTTCCAGGGACTTCTCCCACTTCTATATGAGACTGATGCCTCTTTAGGTGTTGCCCTGGCCATTGTTCCCAGAGTGGGTGGGTCTGCGGATGTTCTAGGACTGTGGGGGCCCTTTAAACAAGCGAACTCTACTGAGAGACTAGTAGTTTCTGCCTCCACCTGAACACCTACTGGTTTGCACAGTCAGAAGCAACAAGGCTTGATTTTCCCCGGTGCTGGGACAGTGAGCTGCATGGTCTGGTGAGGAGCTGGGAACGCTCCCCAGGTGTCCCTCCTGACTTTTTCAAACATGTGACTGCATTTTATGCTGGCCTGCAGCTGCTGCTGCTGCTACCACCACCACACAGCATCCTCTCCACCCCAGCTCCGCCCCTCCTACCTGTTTGGATGAGTATTTCTTCTTTATATCTTTGTTTGTTGGACTTCCATGCAGTTTGATTTTCTGGAACTTATGGTTGTTTCTAGTTTTGAGGTAGTTGTATTCCTTCTTATTTGTGGAGGGAGATGCAGCATGTTTGTCTACGCCTCCTTCTGGGCCGGAAGTCCTCACTGGATAGTCTCATAAAAAAAATAAAAATTAAAAAAAAAAAAAAGGATTCCTATCATACCCCATACACAAAAATCAACTCAAAAATTAACTCAAATTGGATTAACGACTTAAATGTAAGACCTGAAACCCTAAACATTCTAGAAGAAAACATAAGTGAAAATGTCCTTGACATGGTCTTAGAAATAATGTTTTCAGTTTGACACCTAAAGCAAAGGCAACAAAAGTGAATATAAATAAGTGGAACTATTGGAATTTCTTTGTAGGTAACTCTCTTATTTTCTCTTGCTACTTTTAAGGTTCTCTCTCTTTATATTTAACTTCTGGCACTTTAATTATGATGTGTCTTGGTGTGGTCCTCTTTGGGTCCAACTCATTTGGGACTCTGTGCTTCCTGGATTTGTATGTATATTTCTTTCACCAAATTAGGAAAGTCTTCTTTCATTGTTTTTTCAACTAAGTTTTTAAATTCTTGCTCTTTCTCTTCTCCTTCTGGCACCCCTATGATTCAGATGTTGGCATGTGGAAAGTTTTCCCAGAATTTCCTAATCCTTTCCTTGTTTTTTTTCAAATCTTGTTTCTTCATTCTGTTACCATAAATGTTTCTTTCTTTTGTTCCAAATTATTGATTTGAATCATGGCTTCCTTCCCATAACTCTTGGTTCCTTTTATATATTTTTTTATTTCACTTTTTTTAAACCTTCACTTCTTCCTTTTCTTTGTGGCCATACACAATCATTTCTCTGAGCATCCTGATCACGAGTGTTTTGAACTCTGAAAAAGAGGAGTGCTACTTGCAAAAGAGTTCCCATAAGACTATCAGCAAATTTCTCAAAGAAACTTTGCAGGCAAGAAGGGATCGGCAAGAAATATCCAAAGTGATGAAAAGCAAGGGCTACAACCAGGATGACTCTATCCAGCAAAGCTATCATTTATAATGGAAGGACAAATAAGATGCTCCTCAGACAAGGTAAAGCTAAAGGAATTCATCATCACCAAGCCATTATTATATTAAGTGTTAAAGGAATTACTTAAGAAAATAGAGAAGATCGAAACTGTGAACATTAAAATGACAACAAACTCATAACTATCAACAACTAAATCTAAAAAATAAAAGCAAAACCAAAAACAAACCAAGCAAATAACCAAAATAGGAACAGACTCACAGATATGGGGATCATTTTGAGGGTTATCAATGAAGAGAGGGAAGGGAGAGGAGGAGGAAAAGCTGCAGGGATCAAGACGCATAATTGGTAGGAACAAATTAGACAGGGGAACCTTAAGATAGTATAGGAAAGAGTGAAGCCAAAAAACTTACATACATGACCCATGGACATGAACTAATGTGGAGAATTGCTGGAGGAAAGGGGTGTACTTGGCAGAGAGGAGCAAAGGGAAGAAAATTGGGACAACTGTAACAGCATAATCAATAAAATATACTTTAAAAAACCAGGGGGACAGCATTAAACTAAATTCTTTATGTATAGCAAAGGAAACAACAAAATAAAAAGGCAATCTGTTAAATGGGAGAAAATATTTGCAAATCATATAACAGATAATATATATATATATAAAAACACTTACAACTCAGTAACAAAAATACCAGCAAGTAACCCAATTTGAAAATCGGCAAAGGACAGGTTCTGAATAGACTTTTTTCCAAAGAATGCATATAAATTGCCAATAAGTACACTAGAAGGTACTCAACACCACTAGTCATCAGGAAACTTCAAATTAAGGCCATAATTAACACATCACCTTCTACATGTTTAGATGTCTGTTATCAAAAAGACAAGAGATAACAAATGCTGGATATGATGTGGAGGAAAGAAAGTCTTCATACACTATTGTTAATAGGATTGCAAGTTGGTGCTGCCATTATGGAAAATAGTTTGAAGGTTATTCAAAATATTAAAAATATGATCCAGTAACTCACTTCTGGGTATATATTCAAAGGAAATAAAATCTTTATTTCAAAAAGATAACTGTACTCTTATATTCATTGTGGCATTCTTCACAATAGACAAAATATAGACAATAACATGTCTGTCAATAGATAAGTGAATAAAAATGTGATATATATATTATATATATATATATATATATATATATATATTATATATATATATATAGTGATGTCCACCTGGCTGATGTGGCTCAGTGTATTGAGTGTCAGCCTGAGAACCAAGTGTCGCTGGTTCGATTCCCAGTCAGGGCACATAACTAGGTTGTACATCAGGTCCCCAGTTGGGGGCATGAGTGAGAGGCAACCACGCAGTGATGTTTCTCTTCCTCTCTTTCTCCTTTCCCCTTTCTCTAAAAAAATAAGTAAACAAACAAACAAACAAACAAATAAATAAATATAAAAGAAAGAAAGAATGTCTTGCCATGTGTGACACAAATTAACCAGGAGGACATTATGCTAAGTAAAATAAACCAGACAAGGAGAGACAAATACTTTACAATTTCACTTATATGTGAAATCTGAAAAAGCTAAACTCATAGAAACTAAGAGTAGAATGATGGTTCTCAGGGCCTGGGATGGGGTGGAGAAGCAATAAGAGATTTGGTAAATGGTACAAACTTAATGTTATAAGGTAAATAAGTTAAAAAAATCTAATCAGTGTACAATATAATGATGTAGTTAATAACACTTTATCATATACTTCAAATTTGCAGTAAATTTTAAGCATTCTCAACAATAAAAATAACTATGTGAAAGGATGGATGTGTTAATTAATTTGATTGTATTAATTCTTTTACAATGCATATCAAGTCATCATGTTGTGCAATTTAAATATATTATAATTTTATTTGTTAATTATACCCCCATAAAGCTGGGAGAAAGCAAAAATTTACATGGAATATAAATTAAATGATTTACATAATTTGATAAAGTCTTATTACTTTACATCCAAGACTTTACATCCAAGACATAAGAGCTTGGAAATCAAAAGGAATGGAAAATGGTACATGTTTGTGTGAACAAGACCTCATATATGCCTCTTTCCATTCCCTAGGTGGATTACATTGCATCTACTCCCACCCTTGCAGTAGTTTCCAAATAGATGTTGGATTACAAATAGCTGAAGGTCTCAAACTGCAACCTGTGTTCTCTCAGTATCAACCTGACCCCAACATGCTCCCTCAGATTCAATGTCTAAACACATATTGTAGAAAATGGTCCTACTTGTGTTACCTCATGTGTCTGGGCACCTGATGAACAGGACTCCTATGTGTGAGAACTAAAGTCATCATAATGTCCTTTCTCCAGTAAGCAAAAGGAACCCCAAATGCTACTAGGCTGTCTCAAACTCTTCAAGCTATTTTCTAAGATGTTTTTCTGCTCCACCAAATCTAAAACATTCCTTTCCATTTTTTCTCCTTAAATTTTTAAACCCAAGGGTATTTTAAAGAAAATTTTATCCATATGTTTTTCATTAATTTACACTTAAATCATTAAAAGCCTGCTCTGTCCAAGCTTTTTGATGTCCAGAGAGTATTTTTATGGGTCCTTTTCATAAGTCATTTAAAGCTGGTCTTTCTATTTTCCTCTGACACTGTCTTTCACTTGCAAAGGTGAAAGATAGAAAGAAAGGAAGGAAAGAAGAAAGGAAGGAAGGAAGGAAGGAAGGAAGGGAGAAAAAGGAAGAAAAATGGAGGGAAGAAGGAAAAAATATGTATTTAGCTGGGAGCAGATAATTTTTAATCTGAGGTGGTGTCTTTTAAACCTTCAGCTTACATGTAACAATATATTTCTAAACTAAGAAGTGTGCACATGCATTCTCAAAAAGTCAGACACCAGGTAGTTAAATGTAATGGCCATGTAAGAATCTTTCTGCCAAAGTAAATAATACTCTTTAAGGTTTATTTACAATCCCCTCACTTTACACAATTCACATTGCACAAATCATACGTACATCATGTTGCCATTCCTGCTCTCTCTCCTATTCCCTAAGCACCCCAATGTCACACTGTCAGGCTTCCACGAATTTTTAAAACTCAATTCCTCAATATAGGTTCTAAACTCAACATACCTGAGTTTATAGGTACTAAAATTGTGCCTGAGGGGAAATGGAAGTGGAGAAAAGAATATCATGCAGATTATTGGGGGTGGGGTCTGAATTATTTTCTTAACTACTGAAAAAAGTATGTTTTGGAGGAAATTAATTCTGTGGAACATGTTAATTGTTGCAACACTTGATGTTGTGTACAAACATCCAGGTACTCAGTTTCATAAACCAATGCCATGTGAGTCTTTCACAATGGGTTTTCTTGTATTTTTCAACAGTAATGCTGGGCAACTTATCTTGAGCCTTTTTTCAGTTCAGAAAATACTACATCATGGTGCTGAAAAGTTAATGAGTAGTTTTTTTCTCTACAAATATTTTATGCCAACTTAAAGTTCTAAGCAAAGCATTAATGGTAGTACTAATGGAAAATGAGTTCTCAAATTTTGAACTACTTGTAATTAAATAATTGCATATATAACACAATATAGCAGAAAACAAGAAAATCCACATACACTTTACCTGACCGATTTAACTTGGAGAAATTTATGCAAAGTAAATAGCAATAATTTTTTTTTTTTTAGTAGCAAGGCCATTTTATTCCCCACATAAAGTAACACAGGTCTGTAAGACTAGCATCCAAAGTGTTCTAGCTTAAATTAAAAAAGAAAAGATATTTCACACTACTAATAAAAATATTATTTATGATTTACTCCTAATAAAAACTACATTATTGATCACTGTATTCTAGTAAATATATTACATTTCACTTATAATTACAAAGGCATTTACAGCCTTCTTACAGGACCTTACTGAGGAGCACTTTCATTGAGCATCACACTCATCTTATTAAAAAAAAATTTTTTTAACCTTATTTTATTTATTTTTGTTTTTCTATTATAGTTGTCCCACATTTTCCCCCATTGCTTTCCCCGCTGCTCACCCCTTCTCCCTCAGTCAATCTTCACCCCATTGTCCATGTCCATGTGTCATTTATACTAGTTCCCTGACTAAACCATTCTCCTATATCCTCCCTTCTCTCACTCCCCCCTGGTCACTCTTAGTCTGCTTCTTGTTTACATGTCACTGCTTCAGTTTTGCTCATTTGCTTGTGTTGTTCATTAGTTTCATGAATTAGGTGATATCATATCACCTAAGGAAAACTCTGACTCCAAAAAACCTCCACTGCCTTGCGGCATACCTCTTCAGGGGAAAGGCTAAGGGAGTAAACCCCGACAGAAAATCCGGAGCCGGAGTCCCTAAGGCGGTTTGACGTTGTAGTCAACACTGGCAACTCCTGCGGCGCACCTGAAGCCAAGCTGTATTGACTCCGTCTTTCCCTTGGATCCTTCAGCTGCGAAGAGAGGGGGGGTCTGCTGCATGGGCAACAACAGACCCTCCATATCACCCTGCCCAGGCTCTGTAGCTTCAGCTTCACTGGAGAGGACACTCCAGCGTCATCGCAAGATGTCGATTCAACACGGGAGGAGACAGATACCGTGTCACTCCCGAGTCGGACTGCACAGCCATTCTCGGCGGTGCAGATAGACTCTTAAGAAGCTACACCATCGTCTCTCGAGACGGACGGCTGCCGACGACGATATGGTATTTGTTTATCATTGCCTGTCTTATTTCACTAAGCTTAATTCTCTCTAGTTCCATTCATGTTGTTGCAAATGGTTGGAGTTCCACTGTTTTTTGATCCATTCATCTACAGATGGGAACTTAGGCTGTTTCCAACACTTGGCTATTGTAAATAGCACTGCTATGAACATAAGGGTGCATAGGTTTATTTGAATTGGTGTTTCAACATTCTTCAGGTATACCCTAGCAATGGAACTGCTGCGTCAAAAGGCAGTTCCATTTAGTTTTGTGAGAAAATACTATAGTGTTTTCCATAGTGGCTGTACAGTCTACATTTCCACAAACAGTGCACTAAGATTCCCTTTCTCCACATCCTCACCAGCACCCGTTGTTTGTTGATTTGTTGATAATGGCCATTCTGACTGGTCCAAAGTGATATCTAATTGTGGTTTTATGTGCATCTCTCTGATGACTAGTGATGTTGATCATTATTTCACATGTCTATGGACTCTCTGTACATCCTCCTTGGAGAATTGTTTGTTCAGGTAACTGGCCCATTTTTAAATTGGATTGTCTGTCTTCATGGTGTTGAGTCTTATAAGTTCTTTATATATTTTGGAGATCAAACCCTTGTCAGAGGTATTATTGGCAAACATGTTTTCCCATACAGTTGGTTCTGTTTTCATCTTGCTGATGTTTCCTTTTGCTGAGCAAAAATTCTTTAGTTTGATGTAGTCCCATTTGTTTATTCATTCCTTTTTTCTTCTTGCTTTAGGAAATATATTAATGAAAATATTTCTAGGTAGGATCTCTGATATTTTCCTGCCTATGTTTTCCTCTAGGACATTTATGGTGTCACAGAATACATTTAAATCTTTTATCCATCTTCAGTTTATTCTGGTGTATGGTGTAAGTTGGTGGTCTAGTTTAATTTTTTTACATATCCCTGTCCAGGTCTCCCAGCACCATTTGTTGAAGAGGCTATTTTCACCCCATTTTGTTTCTTCCCTCTTTGTCAAATATTAGTTAACCATAGAGACCTGGGTTTATTTCTGGGCCTTCCATTCTATCCATTGATCTATATGCCTGTTCTTATGCAGTACCAGACTGTTTTAATTACAATAGCCTTGTAGTATAGTTTGATATCAGGTACTGTGATTCATTTAGCTGTGTCCTTTTTCTTCAAAATTGCTGTGGTTATTTGGGGTCTTTTTTTTTTTTGGTTCCTTATAAATCTTTGAAATAATTGTTCTAGGTGTGAAATATGCCATTAGTATTTTAATAGGGATTGCTTTGGGTGTATGGACATTTTAATGATGTTGATTATTCCCATCCATAAACATGGTATACGCTTCCATTTATTTGTATCTTCCTTAACTTATTTCTTCAGTACTCTATAGTTTTCCAAGTACAGGTCTTTTATATCCGTGCTTAAGTTAATTCCTAGGTACTTTATTTTTCTTCTTGCTATAGTAAATGGGATTTTTTTTATAAATTTTAACTCTGATATTTTGTTTTTGGTGTATAGAAATGCCTTCAATATCTGAATATTGACTTTGTACCCTGCTACTTTGCTAAATTCACTTATTATGTTGAGTAGCTTCTTGGTGGAGTTTATTGGGTTTTCTTCTTTTTCTTTTTTACCTGAAAATTTTTTATTTATATTATTTTTTTATTTTATTTATTTTTTCTTTTTTGGTTTTTCAATTACAGTTGTCCCATTTTTCCCCCATTCCTCTCCCCAACCCAGCCCACCCCTTCTCCTACAATTATATCCCTTCCCGTTGTCCATGTCCATGAGTCATTTATACACATTCTTTGACTAAATCCTTCCCTTACTTATTGCCATTCTCTCCTTCCCTCCTCCCCCATATTGATTGCTATTCTGCTCCTTGTTCTATTTAGTTCTTTTCTTTGTGTTGTTCTTTAGTTCCCTGTATTAGGTGATATCATATGGTATTTTTCTTTCTTTGCCTGGCTTATTTCACTAAGCATAATTCTCCTTAGTTTCATCCATGTTGTCTCAAATGGCAGCAGTTTCTTCCTTCTCTCTGCTACATAGTATTCCATTGTGTAAATGTACCACTGTTTTTTGATCCACTCATCTACAGATGGGCACTTAGGTTGTTTCCAGCACTTAGCTGTTGTAAACAGTGCTGCAATGAACATAGGGATGCATAAGTTCTTTTGAATTGGTGTTTTAGGATTTGGGGGGTATAATCCTAGCAGTGGAATCGCTGGTTCAAAAGGCAGTTCCACTTTTAGTTTTTTGAAGTAATTCCATACTGTTTTCCATAGTGGCTGCACTAGTCTGCATTCCCACCAACAGTGCAATAGGGTTCCCGTTTCTCCACATCCTCGCCAGCACTTGTTGTTTGTTGATTTGTTGATGATGGCAATTCTGACTGGTGTAAAGTGGTATCTCATTGTGGTTTTCATTTGCATCTCCCTGATGACTAATGATGTTGAACATTCTTTCATGTGTCTATGGACCTTCAGTATGTCCTCTTCGGAGAAGTGTTTGTTCAAGTCCTTTGCCCATTTTTTAATTGGGTTGTTTGTTTTCCTCATAATGAGTCGTATAAGCTCTATATATTATGGAAATCAGTCCCCTGTCTGTGATGTCATTGGCAAATATGTTTTCCAATATGGTTGATTTCCTTTTCATCTTGCTGATGTTTTCTTTTGCTGAGCAGAAACTCTTTAGTTTGATGTAATCCCATTTGTTTATTCTTTTCTGTATTTCTCTTGCCTTAGAAGATGTATCCGTGAAAATATTGTTACATGGAATATCTGAAAATTTCCTGCCTATGTTTTCCTCTAGGACTTTTATGGTGTCATGATTTATATTTAAGTCTTTGATCCATCTTGAGTTTATTCTCGTGTATGCTGTAAGTTGGTGGTCTAGCTTCATTTTTTTTTGCAAGTCCTTGTCCAGTTCTCCCAGCACCATTTGTTAAAAAGGCTCTTCTCATTCCATTTTATGTTCCTTCCTCCTTTATCAAATATTAGTTCACCATAGAGGCCTGAGTTTATTTCTGGACTCTCTATTCTGTTCCACTGATCTATATGTCTGTTCTTGTGCCAATACCAGACTGTTTTGATCACAGTGCTTTTGTAGTATTGTTTGATATCTGGTGTTGTGACTCCTCCAGATGTGTTCTTCTGTCTCAAGATTGCTTTTGCTATTCGGGGTCTTTTTTGGTTCCATGTGAATTTTTGGAGTATTTGTTCTAGGTCTGTAATATATGTCATTGGTATTTTAATAGGGATTGCATTGAATCTGTAAATTGCTTTGGGTAGAATGACCATTTTGATGATGTTGATTCTTCCCATCCAAGAACATGTTATTTGCTTCCATTTATTTGTATCTTCCTTAATTTCTTTCTTCAATGTTACGTAATTTTCGGAGTACAGGTCTTTTATGTCTTTGGTTAAGTTTATTCCTAGGTACTTTATTTTTCTTGTTGATATAGTAAATGGTACTTTCTTTTTTGTCTCTGTCTCTGATATTTTATTGTTGGTGTACAGAAATACCTTAGACTTCTGTATATTTATTTCGTACCCTGCTATTTTTCCGAATTCACTTATTATATCGAGTAGTCTTTTAGTGCAATTTATAGGGTTTTCTAGATATACTATCATGTCATCTGCATATAATGATAGTTTTATTTCTATTTTCCAATTTTGATGTCTTTTATTTCTTTTTCTTGTCTGATGGATGTGGCTAGGACTTCCAATACTATGTTGAATAGGAGTGAAAAGAGTGGACAGCCTTGTCTAGTTCCTGATTTCAGGGGGAATGCTTTCAGTTTTTGTCCATTCAGTATGATGTTGGCTTCAGGCTTCTCATATATAGCCTTAACTATGTTAAAGTATGCTCCCTCTATTCCCATTGTGCTGAATATTTTCATCATAAATGGGTGTTGTACTTTATCAAATGCTTTTTCTGCATCTATTGATATGATCATGTGATTTTTGTCTTTCATTTTGTTTAGGTGATGTATTATATTTATTGATTTGCATATATTATACCATCCTTGCATTCCTGGCATAAATCCCACTTGATCGTGGTGTATGATTCTTTTTATGTATTGCTGGATATTGTTTGCCATAATTTTATTGAGAATTTTAGCATCTAAGTTCATCAGTGATATTGGCCTGTAGTTTTCTTTCTTTGTTGTGTGTTGACCTGGTTTTGGGATTAGGGTAATACTGGCTTCATAGAATGAGTTTGGAATTTTTCCCTCTTCTTGGATTTTTCGGAATACTTTGAGGAGGATAGGAGTTAGTTCTTCCCTAAATGTTTTGTAAAATGTGCCTGTGAAGCCATCTGGTCCAGGGCTTTTGTGTGCTGGGAGATTTTTGATTACTGTTTCAATTTCCTTGTTTGTTATTGGTCTGTTGAGACTTTCTACTTCTTCTTGATTCAGTTTTGGAAGGTTATATGTTTCTAGAAATTTGTCCATTTCTACATGGTTGTCAAATTTCTTGCCATACAGTTGTCTGTAGTAATTTCTTACAATCGTTTGTATTTCTGTGATATCAGTCGTGATTTCTCCTCTTTCATTTCTGATTTTGTTTATTTGGGTCTGCTCTCTTTTTTTCTTGATGAGCCAGGCTAGAGGCTTGTCGATTTTGTTTATTTTTTCGAAGAACCAGCTCCTAGTTTTGTTGATCTTTTGGACTGTTATTTTAGTCTCTATGTCATTTAATTCTACTCTGATCTTCATGATTTCCTTCCTTCTTTTTGCCCTAGGCTTTGTTTGTTGTTGTTGTTCTAGTTCTTGTAGCTTTAGGATTAGATTTTTTATTTAAGATTAATTTATTCTTTTCAGATATGCCTGTATTGCTATGAACTTTCCTCTTAAGACTGCTTTTGCTGTGTCCCATAGGTTTTAGGATATTGTGTGTTCATTGTAGTTTCTAGAAATTTCTTGATTTCTTCTTTGATGTCATTGTTAACCCATTCATTATTTAATAGCATGTTATTCATTCTCCATGAGTTTGGGTGTCTTTGATTTTTTTCTCTGAAGTTGATTTTTAGTTTCAAGGCATTGTGGTCTGAAAAGATACTTGATATGGTTTCAATATTCTTGAATGTTTTGAGGCTTGTTTTGTGTCCTATCATGTGGTCTATCTTTGAAAATGTCCCATGTGCACTTGAAAAGAATGTATATTTTGCTTCTTAGGGGTGAAAAGTTTTATATATATCAGTTAATTCCATGTGCTTTAGTGTGTTGTTCAATGCCTGTGTATTCTTGGTGTTTCTTTGCTTCGATGATCTGTCTATTGTTGACAATGGAGTGTTGAAGTCCCCTACTATGAGTGTGTTGTTGTTAATTTCCTTCTTGTGGTCTTCTAGTATTTGCTTTATGTATTTGGGTGCTTCTCTGTTGGGTGCATATATGTTTATCAGTGTTATATCTTCTTGATAGATTGTTAATTTAATTATTATGAAATGTCCTTCCTTCTTTGTCTCTTTTTATGACCCTTGCTTTGAAATCCATTTTGTCTGATATGAGGACTGCTACCCCAGCTTTTTTTTCAGGTCCATTTGCTTGGAATATTTTTTTATATCCCTTTAATTTCAGTCTATGTAAATCATTTGTTTTGAGGTGTGTTTCTTATAGACAGCAAATATATGGGTCCTGTTTTCTTATCCATTCCGTTACTCTATGTCTTTTAATTGGAGCATTTAATCCATTTACATTTAAGGTTGTTATTGACTTGTATTTATTCATTTCCTTTTGTACTTTATTCCTCTCCTCTTTTTTTCTTCTTTTTTCTTAGGACATTCCCTCTAGCATCTCTTGCAATGCTGGTTTTGTGGAGATGTATTCTTTTAGTCTTCCTTTGTCTGGAAAACTCCTTATTTCACCTTCTATTTTGAATGAGAGCCTTGCTGGGTAAAGTATTCTTGGTTGTAGGCCTTTGTTTTTCATTGCTTGAACTATTTTAGACCATTCCCTTCTGGCTTGTATTGTTTCTGTTGAGAAATTAGTCGATAGCCTTATCGGAGCTCCCTTGTATGTTATTTGCTGTTTTTCTCTTGCTGCTATTAGGATTGTCTCTTTGTCTTGGAATGTTGCCATTTTAATTATGATGTGCCTTGGAGTGGGTTTTTGGGGGTTCCTCTTCATTGGAACTCTCTGTGCTTCCTGAACTTGTATAACTTTTTCTCTCATCAGGTTCGGAAAATTTTCTGTCACTATTTCTCCTATCAGTTTTTCTATTCTTTGTTCTTCTGATTCCTCTTTTATTCCAATTATTCTAATCTTGTTTTACCTTATGCTATCCTGTAATTCCCTTATTTCTTCTTCATACTTTTTCAATCTTTTTTCATTTTGCTGTATTGTCTGAGAATTTTTCTCTACATTATCTTCTAACTCACTAATTTGATCCACTGCTTCGTCTAGTCTGCTTTTGACTGATTCTACTGTTTTCTTCAGTTCAGAGATTGAATTCTTCATTTTTTCCTGGTTTTGTTAATAGTTTCTATGTCTTTTTTTATGCTGGTGTAGTTCACCACAAGTTCCCTGTAATTTTCTTGGAGCTGTTGGTAACTTCCTTGGAGGTTGTCATAGTTGTTTTTAAAGTTGTCAGTATATTGAGCTTCTTCACCACCATTGTTTTGAATTCTGTGTCTGACATTTGGGCTATGTCTATTCCATCTACTTCTCTTTCTGGGGATTCCTCTTTTCTTTTCATTGAGAGGTCATTTCTGCATGTTACCATGTTGGATTCTTCTTGTTTGTTTTTATTTTTTGGGTTTGTCTGCTTTGACTTTCCACCTTTGTTGTATGAGATTCTTTATAGAAGATCTGGGGGTTTCAGTGGTGCAGTCTCTTTCATTTTATGAGCCTGATGTTCTTGGGTTACCCTTTATGTTGTTTTTTATGCTGTCTGGTTATATTTCAGATGCTCTTTGTTAGAATCTTCCTTCTGGCTAGTTGACTGAGAGTCACTCTATCCACTTTGTCTTGAGTTCTTTTGTGGAGATGGTTCTCACTTGCACAGTAGTATGCTGTCTCCTGTCCTTCAATGCCAATGCCACCTGGTCAAGTCCCATCTCTGCCAGTGGGTAGAGATCTGCTCTCCTCCCGACTCCTCTCTGGGCAAGCCAAACAGGTTGTTCCCAGATGGTTTTTCTCAAATCCGGAAGTTCCAAAGCTCAACTCCTGCCAGTGTTCAACTGCTCACTGAGATGTTCTTTCTGCAATCAGTCCAAACTACAGATGGGTCTCGAGAGCCTAAAAGCGCAGCCTACCATCACTCCTCCACCATCTTCTATCCGCTATAGGGTTTTCTATGTACACTATCATATAATATGGAAATAATAATAATTTTACTCCTTTTTTTCTAATTTGGATGCCTTTTATTTCTTTTTCTTGTTTGAATAATATTTTGTGAACTTCCAAGACTATGCTGAATAGGACAGGAGAGATTAGGCATCCTTTTCTTGTCCTTGATCTCAGGGGGGATGCTTTCCGTTTTTACCCTTTCAGTATAATGGTGGTTAAAGGTTTTTCATATATGGCCTTTATGATGTTGAGCTATGCTACTTCTACTCCAATTTTGCTGAATGTGTTTATCATAAATGGATTTTGTACTTTTTCAAATGTTTTTTTCAGCTTCAATTGATACGAACCTATAATTTTTATTTCATTTTGTTTATGTGGTATTACATTTATTGATTTATGAATATTAAACCATTTTTGCATCCCTGGGATGAATCCTACTTAATTGTGATGTATGATCTTTTTAATGTGTTGCTGGGTCTGGTTTGCCAATATTTTGTTGAGGATTTTAGTATCTATGTTCATCAGTGATATTGGTCTGTAGTTTTCTTTCTTTGTTGTATCTTGACCTGGTTTTGGAATTAGGGCAATACTGGCCTCATAGAAAGAGTTTGGGAGTCTTCTTTCTTCATGGAACTTTCAGAATAGTGAGAGAAAGATAGGCATTAATTCTTTTCTAAATATTTTGTAAAATTCACCTGTGAAGACATCTGGTCCAGGGCTTTAGTGTTCTGGGAGTTTTTTTTATTACTGCTTCAATTTCACTACTTGTTTTCAGTCTGTTCAGGTTTCCTGCTTATTCTTAATTCAGTTTTGGAAGATTATACTTTTACAGAAATTTTTCTATTTCATCTAGTTTGTCAAACTTTTTGTTATAGAGTTGTTCATAGTAATTTCTTACAATCCATTGTATTTTGTGATATCTGTGGTGATTTCTCCTCTTTCATTTCTGATTATTTTTATTTGGGTCCTCTCTCTATTTTCTTGATGAGCCTGGTTAATGGTTTGTCAATTTTGTTTATCTTTTCAAAGAACTAGCTTCTAGTTTCATCGATCTTTTGAATTGTTTGTTTAATATCTATGTCATTTAATTCTGCTCTGATCTTGGTGATTTTTTTCCCCTTCTACTTGCTCTGGGCTTTGTTTGTTGTTATTCCTCCATTTCTTGTAGCTGTTGGGCATAGAGTTTTTATCTGAGATTCATCTATTCTTTTTAGGTAGGCCTGTATTGCTATGATGTTTCCTCTCAGGACTGCTTTCAATGTGTCTCATTGGATTTGGGCTGTAGTGTATTCATTATCATTTGTTTCCAGAAACTTTTTGATTTCTTCCTTAATGTTATTGTTAACCCATTCATTATTTAATAGCATGCTATTCATTCTCAATGAGTTTGAATGTCTTTGAGTTTTTCACTGAGGTTAATTTCCAGTTTCAAGCCATTGTGATCTGAGAAGATATTTGATGTAATTTCAATTTTCTTGAATTTGTTGAGGCTTGTTTTGTTTCCTACCATGTTGTCTATCTTTGAAAATGTTCAATGTGCACTTGAAAAGAATGTATATTTTACTTCTTTGGGGTGAAAAGGTCTATATATATCAACTAAGTCCAGTGATCCAGAATATTGTTCAATGCCTCAATATCCTTTGAGTTTCTTTGTTTAGAAGGTCTGTCCATTGTTGAAAATGCGATGTTAAGTCCCCTACTATGAGTGTGTTGCTCTTGATATCCTTGTAGTCCTCCATGACTTTCATATATATATATGGGTGCTCCTATATTGGGTGGATATATATTTACTAGGGTTATATTTTCTTGATAGATTGTTCCCTTAAGTATTATGAAATGCCCCCTTTTATCTCTTTTTATGGCCTTTGCTTTTTTTTAATGTCCATTTCCTTGAAATACTTTTTTCCATTTCTTCACTTTCAGTCTGTATAGATCTTTTGTTTTGAGGTGGTTCTCCTGAAGACCACATATATGTGGGTCATGTTTTCACATCCATTTCACTACCCTATGTCTTTTGATTGGAGCATTTAGTCAATTTACATCTAGAGTTATTATTGATAGCTGTTTATTCATTGTGACATTTTCTCTTTGTACCTCTGTTCCTCTTTCTCTCTCTTTTTCTTTTTCTTCTTAAAACAGGTCCTTTAGCATGTCTTGCAATCCAGGTTTGGTGGAGATGTATTCTTTTAGTCTTTTGTCTTAGAGACTTATTACTTCACCTTCCACTTTGAAAGAGAGCCTTGCTGGGTAGAGTATTCCTGGCTGTAGGCCTTTGTTTTTCAGTGCTTTAAATGTTTTTTTGCCATTCCCTTCTGGCTTATAGTGTTTCTGTTGAAAAATCAGCTGATAGCCTTAACAGAAATCCCGTGTATGTTATTTGCTATATTTCTCTTGCTGCTTTAGAATTCTCTCTTTGTGTTTGAATGTTACAATTTCAATTATGATGTGTGTTGGAGTGGGCCTTTTGGGTTCATCTTCATTGGGACCCTCTGTGCTCCCTGTATACTAGTGAGGCTTTTCCTCTCCTCATGTTTGAGAAGTTTTTGTCATTATTTTTTAATCAGCTTTTGTGTCCCTTACTCTTCTTCTTCTCCTTCTGGTATCCCTGTGATATGGATATTATTGTATTTCATGTTGTCCTGCTGCTTTCTTAATACCTCTTTGATGTTTCTCAGTCTTTTTCATTTTGTTTCACTCTCTGGGAATTTTTTTCTACATTGTAGTCTAGCTCACTGATCCAATGCTCTGCCTAATTGAGCCAGCTTTTGATTCCTTCTATTGTGTTTTTTTTTTTTTTTCCACTTTATTCTTCTAGATCTGTCTCTGATGTCCCACTCTGGATCTAGGCAGTCTATTTGAGCCTACTAGTGTTCTACTGCCTGTGTCTATCTTTTTCAGTTGTTTTTAGCTCTAGTCACTCTGTAATCTGCAGTCAGGCTTAAGCAACATGGGGGAGGTGGGGCGAAGTAATTCCTCTGGGAGGAGCTGCTTCTCACCCTCTGGCTGATATCACTTGGAGAGGAGTCATATGCTTAAGAGATTGGGGATGAATCTGCACTGGGATGATCCAGTCCACTGCTCCCACAGCTCTTTCTACAAAACCAGTGCCCAAAACTGTTCCAAAGCACCTCTCGTTCACTTCACCCTCAGTTTGGCTGCAGCCTGTTTAAGGCTCACATGTGCAGCCTGGCAGGCAGGTGGGCCAAATGTGCCCATGCAAGTGAGCTTAGCTTGGGGTAGTTGAATGTGACCCTGCGAGCTTGCAGCCTGGGGTGCGCGGGTGGGCCAAATGCACCCTCGAGATTGTGCTCAGCTCAGGACCAGGTGGTGGGCCAAAGTGCTCCTGCTCACACATGTAGCTGGGCGCAGTTGGGCTAGGATGTGCTCCTGCACTTGCGCTCCTCAAGAATCTCACCCTGCCCCTTGCCTTTCCTCCCTGATCAGCAAAAAAACAATCAAACCAAAAACAAAAAAGGAAAAAAAGAAAGAAAAGAAAAAAGAAAGAACACACTAAAAATACACTGCTCCTTGCCCCATCTCTATAAGCAGGCATATCCTCAATCTCCACCTCTGACTCCTCTCAAGGGAAGCCTAGGGCCATTGAAAAATCTCTCTTTACAGCCAGCTGCTGCCTGGGCCAAGCCAGTCAGAATTCCCCTCTCTCCTGGGTCTCCTCTGCGATCCTCACCAGACAGGTTGCTCTGAGGAGGTGTATTCTGCCACCAGCCGCCCCAGGTCTCAACTCCCACCAGTACATAGATGGTAACTGAGATGCTTTGTCCACAATTAGCAGAAACTCCAGACCATTTTCAGGAATAAGCAAGCGCAGCCTTCACTCACTTCTCTGCCATCTTCCTTCAATATAATGATAAATTATTGCAAAGATTTAGCTTTAAAAATTTGTTTCTATTGGTGAAATATTGAAATAAAAGAGAATAAAGATTAAAGCAGTGAAGCAAAGTGTTTCGTGTTTCATAAAAAGCAATCAAATGCAATTATTTATAATATAGTTTTAGGATTAATATATAATAATACAAGAAGTTTATAGTATACTGAGTTTAAAATTTAAATTTTATAAGAGAATTACTACATAATCCTATATTGAACCTAAATTTGGTCTAAAATAATAGGAACTAAGATTAAGGCATTAAGAATAATTTTAATTTTTTATTGTATATATTTTTAATTTTTTCTACAATGTACCTGCAATACATCTTTGCAATATAGTTTTATATTTAAAACAGATGTAAACTGTCTTTGTGACGTTAAAATCAGGATCTCTAACATTAATTCTTAATCAAGGACATGCATTTTTCTAAGTTCGATGCTCAGATGACTATACCACATGCTAACCTTTCACCTTGTGTAACTTCTGTTGAATATGAACTATATGCTAATAATTTTATCTTTCTGTGATCCAAGAAAACAACAAGAAGCCCTGTCATCAGATGCTGGTGTCTTTTGGGACTACCTTATAGTTAGTAGTATTAAAATAATGCAGAATCTAATATCTGGCAATATGAAAAGCATAGGACCTTCATACCATAATAAAGCCTTAGTATGATCAGTGAATTAATGACCAGATAAAATTCCAAATAGCAAATGCTACTTGCATTAAGTAGAGTTCTTTATATAGCGAACTTGTATTTTTGGTCCCAGTGGTTTTACTCCCTAAATTTTATTGTAATTATATAATTTTATAACTTAAATAATTTCTCTGGTCCTAGTTCATGAAAACACTTTTACATAGAGAAATCACCTTATTGTGTATTATTTTCATTAATGTTTTGTCCTGCCATCAAGTTACTGCTTCCCCCCTTTTTTTGCCACCATGAACTTCAAATATTCTAATCACTTTAATCAGAAGATTAAACACAAACTTCAAGTTCATAAGAAACCTACGAGGTAGCAATGTTATTGTCCCCATATTACATATGAGAAAACTGAGATCCACAAAAGTTAGGCAGTCTTTAAAGTGGAGCATGGACAGTTATTAGCAGAGGCAGGATTCAACCTTAGTGCTATTCAAATTCAACTCCTTGCCATTTTGAAAGTGATGATGCATACAAAATGCTTAACACAGTCCCTGATATTCCTCCAGCAAGACGGAAAGTTACACGTTTAAGAAACATAAAGAAGAAAAATTCATTTATTCACAGTTCTCAGAGTACCTCTATTATCTTCTTAAGTAATTATATAAGTAAGGGTATCAACTCCATTTTCTTTCCATATCCAGTAAGTTTAATATATGATTTCTGACAACTTAATTATTATGATAAAATTCAATTACTATAAAACCAGTTTGAGATCCTATAATCCATTATAATATTCATTATAATGAACTTTAGACAACTGGAAGGGAAAATTATCTAAACGACACATCCTACTACTAGAATTGACAAAGGCATACATAGCTTAAAATGTCTCCTTCTGTTCACATATTTAGATTATTTCATGATACCGAAGGAAGCTAATTTTGATAATTATTTTAGTATATTTTTCATTTCATGACTTGAGGTTTATATAAACATTAAATACAAACAATAACATAATGTCCCATCCCTTTCTTCACTAAAATGTAATAAATCAAAGAGGAAAAAAGTAGAACATTAGATTGCCACATTTGAATTGTGAATCACGTGTGATCTTCTCTGAATTCTAAGTGAATCAAGATTAATAAAGAAACCACTTAAATTTCTTTTTTTTTTAACTAGTGGCAATACATTGAACACTAGTCACCTTAAAATCTTTCTTTTTTTTAATTTTAATTTTTGATTTTTCAATTACAGTTGTCCCATTTTTTCCCCATTGCTCCCCCGCACCCAGCCCACCCCTTCTCCCACAATCATATACCTCCCTTTTGTTCATGTCCATGAGTCCTCCATACCCGTGCCTTGACTAAACCCTTCCCTCACTTGTCACCCTTCTCTCCCTCCCCCTCACCGCTATTGACTGTTATCCTGCTCCTTGTCCTATTTAGTTCTTTTGTTTGTGTAGTTCTTTAGTTTCCTGTATTAGGTGATATCATATGGTATTTTTCTTTCTTTGCCTGGCTTATTTCACTAAGCATAATTCTCTCTAGTTCCATCCATGTTGTTGCAAATGGCAGGAATACCTTCTTTATCTCTGCTGCATAGTATTCCATTGTGTAAATGTACCACTGTTTTTTGATCCACTCATCTACAGATGAGCACTTAGGCTGTTTCCAGCACTTAGCTATTGTAAAAAGTGCTGCTATGAACATAGCAGTGCATATGTTCTTTTGAAATAGGGTTTCAGGATTCTTTAGGTATAATCCCAGCAATGGAATCACTGAATCAAAGGGAAGTTTCCATTTTTAGTTTTTTGAGGAAATTCCATACTGTTTTCCATAGTGGTTGCACCAGTCTGCATTCTCACCAACAGTGCAGTAGGGTTCCCATTTCTCCACATACTCACCAGCACTTTTTATTGGTGATTTGTTGATGATGGCCATACTGACTGGTGTAAAGTGTATCTCATTGTGGTTTTTATTTGCATCTCTCTGATGGCTAGTGATGTTGAACATTTTTTCATGTTTCGATGGACCTTCTATACATCCTCTTCGAAGAAGTGTTTGTTCAGTTCCTTTGCCCATTTTTAAATTGGGTTGTCTGTTTTCTTGATGTTGAGTCATATAATCTCTTTCTACATTTTGGAGATCAGTCCCCCGTCTGAGATATCATTGCCAAATATGTTTTCCCATATGGTTGGTTTCCTTTTCATCTTGCTGATGTTTTCTTTTGCTGAGCAGAAACTGTTTAGTTTGATGTAGCCCCAATTGTTTATTTTTTCCTTTATTACTCTTCCCTTAGGAGATGTATCCATGAAAATATTGTTACGTGGGATATCTGAAATTTTCCTGCCTATGTTTTCCTCTGGGACTTTTATGGTGTCACAGCTTACATTTAAGTCTTTGGTCCATCTTGAGTTTATTTTCACGTGTGGTGTAAGTTGGTGGTCTAGTTTCATTTTTTTTAGAAAATCTCTGTACAGTTCTCTCAGCACCATTTGTTAAAGAGGCTCTTCTCACTCCATTTTATGTTGCTTCCTCTTTTATCAAATATTAGTTGACCGTAGATTCCTAGATTTATTTCAGGACTCTCTATTCTGTTTTACTGATCTATCTGTCTGTTCTTATTCCAATACCGGACTGTTTTGATCACTGTGGCTTTGTAGTATTGTGTGATGTCTGGTATTGTGATTCCCCCTGCTGTGTTCTTCTTTCTCAAGATTGCTTTTGTATTCGGGGTCTTTTTTGGTTCCATGTGAATTTTTGGAGTATTTGTTCTAGGTCTGTGAAATATGTCATTGGTATTTTAATAGGGATTGCATTGAATCTGTAAATTGCTTTGGGTAGTATGGCCATTTTGATGATGTTGATTCTTCCCATCCAAGAACATGGTATTTGCTTCCATTTATTTGTATCTTCCTTAATTTCTTTCTTCAAGGTTATGTAATTTTCGGAATACAGGTCTTTTATGTCTTTGGTTATGTTTATTTCTAGGTACTTTATTTTTCTTGTTGCTATAGTAAATAGGATTTTCTTTTTTGTCTCTGTCTCTGATAGTTTATTATTGGTGTACAAAAATGCCTTAGATTTCTGTATATTTATTTGTACCCTGTTATTCTTCCCAATTCACTTATTATATCGAGTAGTCTTTTAGTGCAGTTTATAGGGTTTTCTAGGTATACTATTATATCATCTACATATAATGATAGTTTTACTTCTTCTTTCCCAAGTTGGATGTCTTTTACTTCTTTTTCTTGTCTAATTGCTGAGACTAGGACTTCCAACACTATGTTGAATAGGAGTGGAGACATTGGGCACCCTTGTCTTGTTCCTGATTTCAGGGGGAATACTTTCAGTTTTTGTCCATTGAGTATGATGTCGGCTTCAGGTTTCTAATATATAGCCTTGATTATGTTAAGGTATGCTCCCTCTATACCCAATTTGCTGAGTGTTTTCATCAAAAATGGGTGTTGTACTTTATCAAATGCTTTTTCTGCATCTATTGATATGATCATATGATTTTTGTCTTTCATTATGTTTAGGTGATATATTATATTTATTGATTTGCATATATTAAACCATCCTTGGATCCCTGGGATGAATCCCACTTGATCATGGTGTATGATCCTTTTTATGTATTGCTGGATCCTGTTTGCCAATATTTTATTGAGGATTTTAGCATATATGTTCATCAGTGATATTGGCCTGTAGTTTTCTTCCTTTGTTGTGTATTTACCTGTTTTGGAATTAGGGTAATACTGGCTTCATAGAAAGACTTTGGGATTTTTCCCTCTTCTTGGATTTTTTGGAATAGTTTGAGGAGGGTAGGAGTTAATTCTTCCCTAAATGTTTTGTAAAATTTGCCTACGAAACCATCCAGTCCAGGACTTTTGTGTGCTGGGAGATATTTTATTACTATTTCAATTTCCTTTTTTGTTATTTGTCTCTTGAGACTTTCTAAATCTTTTTTTAAAATATATTTTATTGATTATATTGTTAAAATTGTTCCAATTTTTTTCTCTTTGCTCCCTTCCACCCAACACACCCCCTTCCCCAGCAATCCCACCTCAAGTCCATGCCCATGGGTTGTACATACAAGCTCTCCCGCTTCACCCTATCATGTATTCTTTTTTTAAAAAATAAATAAATGATTAATTCATTATTTTAACAATAAAAAATAACCATCCCTCGCTCTCAGACTTAAGACTGTTTATAATCTTATAGAGGACAATGGGCAAAGGTCTTGAGCTTCTCTAGCTGCTTCAAGCTGGACATAGTCATCGTCCTACCTACCCCTGGGTCCAGAAATCCCTAATAACAGTAGGGTTGTGGAGGGGAGGGTAGGCTTTCCACATGGAGAATTATTGTGCATACTCCAGGTCAGTTGGCTGTCCCTGGACAACGGTCTGCTTGGTTTAACAGGCTGGCATCCTTGTTGTATTCAGGGGGCAACAGATTTGACAACAGGGTTAAAAGACATCATTCAACCCATAATCACTAGATAACAGAAAGCAGAAATTAATTTTTTAATGTCCCACATTAGAGAAAAAAAGTGCTTCTTTGGAGGAAGGTATGCCAGGCACATCTCACCTGTCCACAACCCTTTTGCCCATTATATTTAGTTTGGGCTGAGGGAAATATTTTAGGCTTACCCCCCCTCAGACCTCTGGGCCGTTTTGGTCCAAGCTACTAGGATAGAAAAGAGAAACCGGTTTTAAAATGAAGCCCACAGACAACCCCATACTTCACCAACCCATCCACTTAGTTCAGCCAAACCATTGAGTTTCAGGAGGCAACGATGCAGACAGGATTAAGTGAGGCCTATACGTACAGAAAATCACTAAGGTAATGAGATGATAGGCTTATGCCCTTTGAAAACAGAAAACACATTAATTTATGTAACATAACCCTCATACAAGTCCTTAAATCTGTAATACTGTCTTATTAAAAAGACATCCAGTTGCAAGGCATTTGACATTCTTCTTGCCTGTAAATTAAACATCATTGATGATATCACAGACATAGTTTAACTTTCAAATGAAAACAAATTTTAAATAAAAATAAACCTTAAAGATGGTTAGCTGCACTACTTTATAGTCTGCCACTGATCATTGTGATTTTCCTCGAATCACGATTTTTCTTCCTAAGATTACCCTCCTTGTCATTAAAGGGACTGCATTAAGTCCAGTTTTAATTTATCCTGTTCATTTACATAAACACAACAGGAGGAGAAAATGATCACTTATGATCTTTAGTTCTGCTTTGCTGGAACTTATGCAAGAAACATTTAGGGTTACTTTCAGTCTGCCCTTCAGGACACAGAAGTTGAGCCACATACCTGGCATTCAGCCTTGCCTGTACACACCTGTCTTTTCCAAGTCTTTTCGGTTTTCCATCGTGCCTCAAGGTACCTTCTAGCCATCTTTCAGGAAAACAACCTTCATTCCTTCCCTGGAAAGATTGCCGTGGACCGCACAACCAACCACGGTACCAGGCCTTTTATCTCGTGGGCTTTTATTATCTTCGAAAGTCATTCCCAGTTCCTCAGGGCTTTTTTTTTTTTTTTTTAAATTTTATTTTTTGGTTATTCAATTACAGTTGTCCCCTTTTCCCCCCATTGCTCCTCCCTACCAGCCCATCCCTTCTCCCCTTAGGGCTTTTTTGTAACAACCAGAGCCCACGCATGTCTTCTTTAGGCATGACATTCCAGTCAAAGTCTTGGTCAAAAAAAAAAAAAAAAAAAACCTCTATTAACAACTGGTCTTATTAGTTTTATGCGAAGAAACTTAAGTTATTACTTACTTCTTTAGAATTCTAAACTCTGGAGGAATCGGATATGGGTAAAAATATACAGTGTGAAGGGAAATCCTTGTCCTTCTAATATTCACTGAACTGGCATTTCCATTCTTCATATTTTCATTTTTCCACCACTAAAAATTGTTTTGTTTGTTTTTTCATTACAGTAGTCCCTCTTTTTTCCACCTCTTGCTTCCTTGCATCCTCTCCCTCCCTACTCTCACATTCAGTCCCTACTCAGTTGTCCATGTTCGTGGGTCATTTATACATGTTCTTTGACTAGACCCTTCCCCTTCTGACCCCCTTCTCTCCCTCCCAGCTCCTCCCTTGTTACTGTTAGTTTATTCCTTGTTTACATACCTCTGGTTCAATTTTGCTCATTTGTTTGTGTTGTTCATTAGTTTCCTCTAATAGGTGACAGCATAAGGTATTTTTCTTTCACTGCCTGGCTTATTTTGATAAGCATAATTCTCTCTAGTTCCATCCATGTTGTTGCAAATGGTAGAAGTTCCTTCTTCCTTTATGCTACATAGTACTCCATTGTGTAAATGTACCACAGTTTTTTGATCTACTCATCTACAGATGGGCACTTAGGTTGTTTCCAGCACTTGGCTATTGTAAATAGTGCTGCTATGAACATAGGGGTGCATAGGTTCTTTTGAATTGGTGTTTCTGGATTTTTCAGATATAATCCTAGCAATGGAATTGCTGTTTCAAAAGGCAGTTCCATTTTAGTTTTTTGAGGAATTTCCAAACTGTTTTCCATAGTGGCTACACCAGTCTGCATTCCCACTGTTGTTAGAAATCAAGTCTCTGGGTAAGGGCACTTCATGCCCCCCCTGCCCAGGTGTCCTGTGACTCAGTTAAGCAAGCTGGACTTGCTAATGCTGGCAGCTGCATGCTAGCTGCAAGCTGTTTCAGGCCACTGAGCTATGGTATCCTGAAGACAAAGAGACTTTGCTGAGTACTCCATTACTCCCTTGTCCTATCATCTTGTTTGGAACTTAGCCTTAAGGACTTACAGTTTTATTTGTACCTAAGTAGTTAGTTTGAACCTGGGTATCCTGTTTTCTCCTTAAGTGTTAGGATGTGTATCCTGTAATTGCCACCCTCAGATTTCAATAAAAGGAAGGTCCTTGCTCTGCTCAGTGCTGATCCTTCCTGAGCGAGCGGCAGCCCTCCGACTGTCCCACATTTTGTCTGCTGGAATTACTTCTGCGCCCTTTACCACAAAGAACTACAACACCCACCAGCAATGCACCAGGGTTCCCATTTCTCCACATCTTCTCCAGCACAAGTTGTTTGCTGATTAGTTGAAGATGTCCATTCTGACTGGTGTGCGGTGGTATCTCATTGTAGTTTTCATTTGCATCTCTCTGATGGCTAGTGATGTTGAGCATTCTTTCATATGTCTATGGGCCCTCTGTATGTCCGCTTTAGAGAAGTGTTTGTTCAGCTCCTTTGGCCATTTTTTAATTGGGTTGTCTGTCTTCTTCGTGTTGATATGCATATGTTCTTTATATATTTTGGAGATCAATCCCTTGTCTGAGACATCATTGGCAAATATATTTTCCCATATAGTTGGTTTCCTTTTTATTTCGCTGATGTTTTCTTTAGCTGAGCAGAAACTTTTAAGTTTGATGTAGTCCCATTTGTTTATTCTTTCCTTTATTTTCCTTGCCTTAGGAGATATATCAGTGAAAATGTTGCTACGTGGAATATCTGAAATTTTCCTGCCTATTTTTTCCTTTAGGACTTTTATGGCGTCATCGTTACATTTAAGTCTTTGATCCATTTTGAGTTTATTGTGGTGTAAGTTGGTTGTTTAGTTTCATTTTTTTTGCATGTCCCTGTCCAGTTCTCAGAACACCACGTGTTGAAGGGGCTCTTTTCACTCCATTTGATGTTACTTTCCCCTTTGTCAAATATTAGTTGACCATCTAGTCCTGGGTTTATTTCTGGGCTCTCTATTTTGTTTCATTGATCTATATGTCTGTTCTTATGCCAGTACCAAACTGTTTTGATTATCGTGGCCTTATAGTATAGCTTGATATCAGGTATTGTGATTCTTCCTACTGTGTTCTTCTTCCTCAAAATTGCTGTGATTAATCAAGCTCTTTTTTGGTTCCATACAAATTTTTGAAATATTTGTTCTAGGTTTGTGAAAAATGTCTTTGGTATTTTAATAGGAATTGCATTGAATCTGTAAATTGCTTTGGGTAGTATGGACATTTTAATTATGTTGATTCTTCCCATACATGACCATGGTATATGCTTCCATTTATTTGTATCTTCCTTAATTTCTTTCTTCAGTGTTACGTAGCTTTTTGAGTAGAGGTCTATTACCTCCTTGTTTATGTTTATTCCTAGGTACTTTATTTTTCTTGTTGCTATGGTAAATGAAATTTTTCTTTTAGCTTCTGTCTCTGAGATTTTATTGTTGGTATACAGAAATGCTTTTGATTTCTGAATACTGACTTTATGCCCTGCTATTTTAATAAATTCACTCATAAGGTAGAATAGTTTTTTTTGTGGAGTCTATAGGATTTTCTATGTACACTATCATGTCATCTGCAAATAATGACAGTTTTACTTCCTCTTTTCAATTTGGATACCTTTTATTTCTCTTTCTTTCCTGATTGCTGCAGCTAGAACTTCCAATACTATGTTGAATAGGAGTGGAGAGAGTGGACATCCTTGTCTTATTCCTGACTGCAGGGGGAATGCTCTCAGTTTTTGCCCATTGAGTATGATGTTGGTTTCAGGTTTCTCATATATGGCCTTTATTATGTTGAGGTCTGCCCCCTGTATTCCCATTTTGCTGAGAGTTTTCATCATAAATGGGTGTTGTACTTTATCAAATGCTTTTTCTGCATCTATTGATATGATCATGTGGTTTTTGTCTTTCATTTTGTGTATGTGATGTATTACCGTTATTTATTTGCAAATATTAAACCATCCTTGCATCCCTCGGATGAATCCCACTTGATCGGGGTGTATGATCTTTCTAATGTGTTGCTGGATCCTGTTTGCCAATATTTTATTGAAGATTTTAGCATCTATGTTCATCAGCGATATTGGCCTGTAGTTTTCTTTCTTTGTTGTGTGTTGACCTGCTTTTGGAATTAGGGTAATACTGGCTTCATAAAACAAGTTTGGAAATTCTTTCTCTTCTTGGATGTTTTGGAACTATATGAGGAGGATAGGAGTTAGTTTTTTCCTAAATGTTTTGTAGAATTCACCTGTGAAGCCATCCGGTCCAGGGCTTTTGTGTGCCGGGAGGTTTTTGATTACTGCTTCAGTTTCACTAGTTGTTATTGGTCTATTCAGGCTTTCTTCTTTTTTTTGATTCAATTTTGGTAGACTATATTTTCTAGGAATTTGTCCATTTCTTCTAGGTTGTCAAATTTCTTGCCATACAGTTGTTTGTAGTAATTTCTTACTATAATTTGTATTCTGTGGATTCAGTCGTGATTTCTCCTCTTTCTTTTCTGATTTTGTTTATTTGGGTCTTCTCACTTTTTTTCTTGATGAGCCAGGTTAGAGGCTTGTCGATTTTGTTTATTTTTTCAAAGACTCAGCTCCTAGTTTTGTTGATCTTTTGAATTGTTTTTTTTGGTCTATATATCATTTAATTCTGTTCTGATATTGATGATTTTCTTCCTTCTACTTGATCTGGGCATTGCTTGTTGTTCTTCCTCTAGTTCTTGTAGCTGTAGGGTTAAATTTTTTATTAGAGATTCTTCTAGCTTATTTAGGTAGGCCTGTATTGCTATAAACTTTACTCTTAGGACTGCTTTCGCTGTATCCCACAGGTTTGGGGTTGTGTGTTCATTATCATTAGTTTCCAGAAACTTTTTGATTTCTTCCTTGATGTCATTGTTAACCCATTCATTATTTAATATCATGTTATTCATTCTCCATGAGTTTGAATGTTTTTGACTTTTTTCCTTGAGGCTGATTTTCGATTTTAAGCCATCGTGGTCTGAGAACATGCTTGATATGATTTCAATATTCTTGAATTTGTTGAGGCTTGTTTTGTGTTCTACCATGTGTTCTATCTTTGAAAATGTTTCATGTGAACTTGAGAAGAATGTATATTTTGCTTCTTTGGGGTGAAAACTTCTATATATATCCACTAAGTCCATTTGATCTAGAGTGTTATTTAGTGCCTCAATATCTTTGGTGTTTCTTTTCTTCGAAGATCTGTCCATTGTTGAAAATGGGGTGGTAAAGTCCCCTACTATGAGTGTGTTGCTGTCTATATCTTTCTTGGAGTCTTTCAAAATTTTTCTTACATATTTAGGTGCTCCTAAGTTGGGTGGATATATATTTATAAGGGTTATATCCTCTTGATTTATTTTTCCCTTAAGTATTATGAAATGTCCTTCTTTGTCTCTTTTTATGGCCTTTGCTGTGAAACCTGTTTTGTCTAAGTATTGCTATCCCAGCTCTTTTTTCATGTCCATTTGCTTGAAATATTTTTTTCCATCCCTTCAATTTCAGTCTTGTAGATCATTTGTTCTAGGGTGGGTCTTTTGTACACAGCATATATGTGGATCATGCTTTCTAATCCATTCACCTACTGTATGTCTTTTCGTAGGAGCATTTAATCCATTTACATTTAAGGTTATTACTGATAAGTACTTATTTATTGTCATTTCCCCCCTTTGTACTCATGTTCCTCTCTGTCTCACTCTGTTTCTTCATCTTCTTAAAGCAGACCCTTTAGCATCTGTTGCAATGCTGGATTGATGGAGATGTATTCTTTTAGCTTTCTTTTGTCTTGGAAACTCCTTATTTCGCCTTCCATTTTGAATGAGAGCCCTGCTGGGAAGAGTATTCTTGGTTGTAGGCCTTTATTTTTCATTCCTTGGAAAATTTTTTCCATTCCCTTCTGGCTTGTAGTGTTTCTGCTGAGAAATCTGATGATACCCTTATTGGAGCTCCCTTGTATGTTATTAGTTGTTTTTCTCTTGCTGTTTTTAGGATTCTCTTTTTGTCTTTCAGTGTTGCCATTTTAATTATGATGTGTCTTGAAGTAGGCCTGTTGGGTTCGTCTTTATTAAGACCCTCTTTCCTTCCTGGACTTGTGTGTCTCTTTCTCTCCTCATGGTAGAAAAGCTTTTGTCATTAGTTTTTCAAAGAGGTCTTCTATCCCTTGCTCTTCTTCTTCTCTTTCTGGAATTCCTATGATACGGATATTATTACGTTTCATGTTGTCCTGCAGCTATCTTAGAACCCCTTCAGTCTTGTTGAGTCTTTTTTCATTTTGTTGCACTGTCTGTGAGTTTTTGTCTACATTGCCCTCCAGCTCGCTGATCTGATCTTCTGCTTTCTCTAGACTGCTTTTAATTCATTTCACTGTGTTCTCCAATTCAGAAATCGTATTCTTCATTTCTTCCTGGCTCTTATTGATAGCTTCTATGTCCGTTTTCATGCTGGTGTAATTCTCCATAAGTTTCTTGTAGTTTTTCTGGAGTTCCCTGTAGTTTCCCTGGAGTTTTTTGTAGTTTCCACTGAGCTCACTGAGCTTTCTCCATAATCCATGCTTTGAATTCCATATCTGATAGTTTGTTCCTCTCTATTTCATTTAGCACTCTTTCTGAGGATTCTACCTTTCCTTTCGATGGGGGGTTCTTTCTCTGTTTTTCAATTTTTGTGACTCCTATTGTTTGTTGGTCCTTCTTAGAGTGATCTGCACTTCCTGGATCTGCCCCTGGTGGCGTCAGATCATGTTCTAGTCTGGGCCTAGGCAGCCTGTTGGAGACTTCCAGGGATCTACTGCCTTTGTGTGTCTTCTTTAGTTGTTAATTTATTCAATCTGTGATTAGCCATCAGGCTTAAGGACCGTAGCTGTGGCAGCTTAATTTCTGTAGGCATTGCTTTTGCTTCCCCACAGGCTGACGCCACTTGGAGGGGAATAGTCTGCCTGCAGTGTGGGAATGAGTCAGCACTGGGATCCAGCCGGCTTCTTCCCCAGCTCTCCCCTCGAAGCTACCACACCAAACTCTCCTCAAGTCCTAGTGCTCTCTGCCTTCCCTCTGCTTGAGCCCATGGTAAGTGGGGGCAAAATATTTTCGTATGTGATCCGCCTAAGACCTTTTTTTCTCCAGCTGTTTCTCCCTGGCTAGCAAGAAACCCTGTGGCTTTTTGCTTTTTTCAGCTGGTTACTATTTTACTTTCCACTCTGTTGCTGTAGGCTGGGAAGCTCAGTTGCGGGTTTAGGCTCTGCCCTTCTCAGGGGGAACCCCGGCTGTTGAGCTGTTTCTCTGTCCCTTCAGCTGCCACCCATGGGAGCCCAGTCAGCCCTTCTGCGTCTCCGCACTCCCTACCAGTTACGTTGTGATGTAGGAGCCTTTTCTGTCTCTCTATGATTATAAGACTTCTCTCCAGCTATTGTTCGGTTGTGTATTCCAGATGATTTCTTCAAAATTAAGTTGTAAATCCAGACTGTCCTGGGAGGAGGTTAGGGTAACTTCCACTTATTCCTCCACCATCTTAGATCCTCCCTAATTCAGCTTCATTCAGTTTTGGAAGGTTATACGTTTCTAGAAATTTGTCCATTTCTTCAAGGTTGTCAAATTTCTTGCCATACAGTTGTTTGTAACAATTTATTATACTCCTTTCTATTTCTGTGGTATCAGTCGTGATTTCTCTTTTTTCATTTCTGATTTTGTTTATTTCGGCCTTCTCTCTTTCTTCTTGATGACCCTGGCTAGAGGCTTGTCGATTTTGTTTATTTTTTCAAAGAACCAGCTTCTAGTTTCGTTGATCTTTTGAATTGTTTTTTTGGTCTCTATGTCAATTAATTCTGCTCTGATCTTGATGATTTCCTTCCTTCGTCTTGCCCTAGGCTTTGTTTGTTGTTGTTCTAGATCTTGTAGCTTTAGGGTTAAATATTTTATTTGAGATTCTTCTATCCTTTTCAGATATGCTTATATTGCTATGAACTTCCCCCTTGGGATTGCTTTTGCTGTGTCCCATAGGTTTTGGTATGTAGTGTGTTCATTATCTTTAGTTTCCAGAAATTTTTTGATTTCTTCTTTTATGTCATTTTTAACCGATTTATTATTTAATACCATGTTATTCATTCTCCATGTGTTTGGGTGTCTTTGATTTTTTTCTCTGAGGCAGATTTTTAATTTCAAGGCTTTCTTGTCTGAAAAGATGCTTGACATGGTTTCAGTTTTCTTGAACGTGTTGAGTCTTGTTTTGTGTCCTATCATGGGTCTGTCTTTGAAAATGTCCCATGTGCATTTGAAAAGAATGTATATTTTGCTTCTTTGGAGTGAAAAGTTCTATATATGTCAGTTAAGTCCATGTGGTTCAGTGTATTGTTCAATGCCTGTATATCCTTGGAGTTTCTTTGTTTTGAAGATCTGTCTATTGTTGATAATGGAGTGTTCAAGTCTCTTATTATGAGTGTGTTGTCGTTAATGTCCTTCTTGTGGTCTTCTAGTATTTACTTTATGTAATATGGGTGCTCCTATGTTGGGTGCATATATGTTTATCGGCGTTATATCTTCTTGATGGATTGTTCCCTTAAGTATTACGAAATGTTCTTCTTTGTCTCTTTTTATTGCCCTTGCTTTGAAATACTTTTTGTCTGATATGAGGACTGCTACCCCAGCTTTTTTTTCAGGTATATTTGCTTGGAATAAATTTTTGTATCCATTTACTTTCAGTCTGTTAAAATCTTTTGTTTTGAGGTGTGTTTCTTGTAGACAGCAAATATGTGGGTCCTGTTTTCTTATCCATTCCGTTACCGTGTGTCTTTTAATTGAAGCATTTAATGAATTTACATTTAAGGTTATTATTGACGTGTATTTATTCATTTTCCTTTGTACCTCTGTTCCTCTTTTCTTTTTTTCTTCTTTTTATTAAACATTTCCTTTAGTATCTCTTGCAATGCTGGTTTGGTGGAGATGTATTCTTTTAGTCTTCCTTTGTCCGGGAAACTCCTTATTTTACCTTCCATTTTGAATGGGAGCCTTGCTGGGTAGAGTATTCTTGGTTGTAGGCCTTTGTTTTTCATTGCTTGAAATATTTTTCACCATTCCCTTTTGGCTTGTAGTGTTTCTGTTGAGAAATCAGTCGATAGCCTTATCGGAGCTCCCTTGTATGTTATTTGCTGTTTTTCTCTTGCTGCTTTTAGGATTGTCTCTTTCTTTTTGAATGTTTCTATTTTAATTATGATGTGCTTTGGAGTGGGTTTTGGGGGGTTCCTCTTCATTGGAACTCTATGTGCTTCCTGAACTTGTATAACTTTTTCTCTCATCAGGTTGGGAAAATTTTTGTCATTATTTCTCAGCTTTTCTATTCTTCGTTCCTCTTCTCCCTCTTTTATTCCTATGACTCAGATGTTGTTTTTCCTCATGCTATCCTGTAATTCCCTTACATCTTCTTTGTACCTTTTCAGTCCTTTTTCATTTTGTTGTATTGTCTGAGAATTGTTTTCTACATTGTCCTCTAACTCACTGATTTGATCCTCTGCTTAGTTTAGCCTGCTTTTGATTGATTCTACTGTGTTTTTCACTTCAGCTTTTGTATTCTTTATTTATTCCTGGTTCTTGTTAATAGTTTCTATGTCTTTTTTTATGTTGGTGTAGTTCTCTGCAAGTTCCTTGTAATTTTCTTGGAGCTGTCGGTAACTTCCTTGGAGATTGTCATAGTTGCTTTTGAGGTTGTCGAGTATATTAAGCTTCTTCACCATCATTGTTTTTAATTTCGTGTCTGACATTTGGGCTATATCTATTTTTTCTACCTCTTTCTGGGGATTCCTCTTTTCTTTTCATTGAGAGGTTGTTTCTGTGTCTTACCTTGTTGGATTCTTCCTGTTTGTTTTTGTTTTTTTGGTTTGTCTGCTTTGAATTTACGCCTTTGTGGTATGAGATATTTTATAGGAGATCATGGGATTTCAGTGGTGCAGTCTCTTTGATTTCCTGAGCCTGTTCTTGTGTTACCCTTTATGTCGTTTGTTTATGCTGTCTGGTTATATTTCAGATGCTCTTTGGTAGGATCTTCCCTTTGGCTAGTTTATTGAGAGTCACACTGTCCACTATGTCTTGAGTTCTTTTGTGGAGATGCTGTTAAAAACATAAACACACAGTCCAGACAGGAAACCCATACCCTCAAAAACATCCCCCGCCCTCTGTCGCGCTATCGTCAGCAAATGAGCAAGTATTGATATAAATGTAGAGAGGTTAGGGCTTTTATACTATAAGAGGAATAGGTAAGAGTTGTTTTTAAAGAAGAAAGATATTATTTTTGAGGGAGACGATGATAGATTAGTAATAGTAGCAAGTAGTGTCGAGAGTATACAAGAATATAGGAAATATTTACATTGTATGTTAATTATAATAAAAGAAAAAGAGGGAAGAATGCAGAATATAGTAAGAAAGTGAAATTGTATAGTATTAGATTTATATAGTAGTTATATTCTATTTATTTAGTGTGAAAGGGAGGCTAAACTACAGAGACAAAGAAATAAACAAAAATTAAAGAGGAATGATGAGAATGATAGATGGTATGAAACAAATTAAAGAGATAGTTTAAAAATATTTTTTTAATTAAAGTAAAAATAAAAACTAAAATTAAAATAAAAGATGAGAAATTAATAAAGATTAAGATAAAATACAAATAAAAAACTAAAATAGAAATAAAAATTAAAAAATATATATATACAAAATGAAAGTTTTTACTCAGTTCAGCCTTTGTCATCTTCTTTTTCTGGATCCACAGCTGGTCTAATGAGGCAGGCCAGAGTTTCCTGACCTTTGCAGATTTGGCGCCTGTTTGGAGTCAGCCAGGGTGCTTGTTTGACAGTGCATGTGTGCGTGCAAGGCGGCCTGCGCACTAGCCTCAGGCTACCGAGCCGCGCCCCGGGAGTTGGTCTCTTGCCCCTTGGGGCAGGGCCCCGGACACTTGTGCATGGTGGAAGTGAGCATTTGTGATTCGCCGCCACCCGCTGTTCCTGAGCCTCAGCCACCTGCCATTCCTGCACCCACCTGGGCAGGCACGAGCAGAGCCCGCCCAAGTGGTCTGCGCTCCAGCCTGGTGCCCACTGGGGTTGGCCAGGGGTGTCTTTGCCCTGTCTTCTGCCTGCCCAGCAAGCCCTCCCTGCACCCATTGGGGCACTGATCTTAGGTCTGAGGGGCACCCAGATGCACAGCTGGCGAACTGGTTGTGAGCCTGGGCCAGTGTATGAGGGCACTTCCCTGTGCGCACCCGCACTACCCAGGGGGAGGGTTGGGGAGTGGGTGAGCACACGTCTGTGCCTGCGCTTCTCAAGAATGTCCTATCACCCCCAACCTTTCCTCCCCTCTCTGCAGTATATAAGAGAAAAAAATGAAGGAAAATCACATTCTCACATGCACAGCAGTATGCTGTTTCTTGTCTTTCAGTGCCAGATGTCACCTGGTCCTCTCCTGGCTCTGCTAGCGGACAGAGATCTGCTCTTCTCCTGATTCCTCTCTGGGGAAGCCTGTGGTAGCTAAAAAGTCTTTGCATACTTCCAGCCACAGCTCAGGGAGCCACCCCAGTCAGAAATTCAGTCTTGTCCCTTTTTCCTCCACTATCCTCACCAAACAGCTCACTCCTGGATGGTTTTCTCTAATCCAGCAGTGCCGAGGCTCGACTCTTGCCACCAACTGCTCACTGAGATGTTCTGTTTGCAATTAGCCCAAACTACAGACGGTCTCGGGAGCCCGAAAGTGCACTCCTCTGCCATCTTCTACTCTTAAATTTCTTTTATAACCTAGTATGGCTGTGGTATATATTTTAGGTTATGGTTGTTATAAAAATAACATCAAAAATAAAATTTTCCATTTCATTTTTCAATAATTAACATTTATTAATAAATATGTATTACAAACTTCATATTTATTATACTAAGGTTTGAAACTTGCTATTTGAAGGTTTTATTTTTAGAGAAATTTTCAGTAGACAACAAAATTGAGAGATATAGCTGCTATCCCCACACATAGCCTTCACCATCATCATCACTCCCCAAAATGTTACTTTTTATTAACCAAGAATAAACCTACATTGACATATACTCACGCAATGTCCATAGTTTACATTAAGGTTCACTTTCAGTGTTGCACTTTCTATGGTTTTGGACAAATATAAAATGACATATTAAATCATAACATCATAGATAGTATTTTTACTGTCTTAAAACTTCTGTGCCCTGCCTATTCATCTTTCTTCACACAAATCCCCTGACAACTACCTATCTCTTAATTGTCTCCATAGTTTTGTCTTTTCTTGAATTTCATATAGTTGGGTACATGAAGTAGGTAGCCTTTTCAGATTGCCTCATTTCACTTCGTAATATACATTTAAGTTCTATCCATATTTTTTATGGAGTCGTATCTTACTTATTTTTAGTAACAAATATTTCATTATCTGGATGTACCCCAGTTCACTTATCCATTCACCTACTACAGGACATTTTGGTTGTTTCCAAGTTTTGGCAATTATGAATAAAGCTGCTATACACAACCATGTGCAGGGTTGATTTTAGGTTTAATTTTTAATTTGTATTTTTCAATTACAGTTGACATTAAAAATTATATTAGTTTCAGGTGTACACCATAGTGGTTAGACATTTAATTAATATAACTTACAAAGTGATTTTCCCTGATGTTTTGCACCTAACTGGCACCATGTGTAGATATTACAATATTGGCTATAGTCCCTAAACTGTATTTTATATCCCTGTGATAATTTTATAACTACTATTTGTACTTAATAATCTCTTCATCTTTTTCACTCAGCTCCCCAAACTCCCATCCTATCTGGTAACCATCAGTTTGTTCTCTGTAACCATAAGTTTGCTTCAGTCTTGCTTTTTCATTTGTTTTATTTTGTGATTCTACATATAAGTGAAGTCATATGGTGTCTGTCTTCTCTGCCCAACCTATTTCACTTAGCTCCATATATTCTACATCAATCTATGTTGTCACAAATGATAAAATTTATTCTTTTTTATGGTTAAGTAATATACAGTTGAATATATGTACCACTTATTTTTATCCATTCACCTCTGATTAAAACATTTATTAACATTAAAGTAATTATTGATTGATATGTAATTATTGCCGTTTTAATAATTTTCTGGGTTTTTTTTTTAGTTCTATATTTCTTATTCTCTTGCTCTCTTGTATGTTGATGACTTTATGTAGTGTTGTGTTCAAATTTCTTTTTCTTTATTTCCTTTTTTTAATGCAAGCAAAAGTTTATTTAGAAAGTCACAGAGGTAGGTGGGAAGATGGTAGAGGAGTGAGGGGAGGCTTCACTTTCAGGCTCCCGAGACCTGTCTGTAGTTTGGACTAATTGCAGACAGAACATCTCAGTGAGCAGCTGGACACTGGCAGGAGTCAAGCCTTGGCACTGCTGGATTAGAGAAAAACCAGTTGGGAACAACCTGTTTAGTGAGGATAGCAGAGGAAAAAGGGACGAAATGGGATTCCTGACTGGTGTGGCTGCCCAAGCTGTGGCTGGAAGTACACAAAGGCTTTTTGGTGACCACGGGCTTCCTTGGAGAGGAGTCGGGAGGAGAGCGGATCTCTGCCCACTGGCAGAGATGGACTCGACCAGGTGGCATTGGCACTGCAAGTGAGAACATAATTTTTTCTTTGTATTTTTCTCTTGTGAACTGCAGAGAGGGAGAAAGTTTGGGGGTTATAGGACATTCTTGAGGAGCGCAGGTGCAGAAGTGCGCTCGCCCACTCCCCTACCCTCACCTTGGGTCGCGCGGGCACGCATAGGGAAGTGCCCTCATTCACTGGCCCAGGTGCGCATGGCCCAGGTCCAGGAACCCCTCGGACACACCCCAACAGACATAAGATCAGTGCCCCAATAGGTGCAGGGAGGGCCCACTGGACACAGGGAAGACCATGTGCAGACACCCCTGACCAGCTGCAGTGGGCACCAAGCCGGAGCGCAGACCACTTGTTCAGGCTCTGCTTGTGCCTGCCCAGGTGGGTGCAGAAACGATGAGCAGCTGCAGCACGGGAACAGCAGGCAGCAGTGACTCACAGATGCACACTTCCACTGTGCACAAGTGTCCAGGGCCCCACCCTAAGAGGCGAGAGACCAACTCCCAGAGCCTGGCTTGGCAGGACTGAGGCTAGCTCTCAGGCTGCCTTGCATGTGCAAGGGAGCACAAGAGCACTTCGGCCTGGCTTCAATGGTTGCCAATCACTCACTTCCACTGTGCACGAGTGTCCTGGGCCCAGCCCTGGGAGTTGAGAGACCAACTCCCGGAGCACGGCTCGGCAGGCCTGAGGCGGGCTCTCAGGTCGCCTTGCGCGCGCAGGGGCACATGCGCAAGGGCACCTCAGGTAGCTCCAATGGGCGTCAAAGGAACGCGCAGTGCCAGCCACCATGGGCGCACACTGCTGCTGCAAGGAATAGGAACCTCTGACCTGCCTCATTAGACCAGCTGTGGACGCAGAAAAAGAAGATGATGTACAAGGCTGAATGAGTAAAAACATTCCTTTTTCTTTTTCTTTTTCTTTTTCTTTTTCTTCCTTAAAGGGGAATGGAAGGAAGGAAAAGGGGGGGAAAAAAACACAACAATATCTCCGTTTCATACAAACTCTCCTTCTCATCCTTCCTCTTTAATTGATGTGTATTTGTTTGTGGGTCTAGTTTAGCCCCCCTTTCACTATAAATAAATAGAATATAACTACTATATAAATCCAATACTACACAATCCCACTTTCGTTCTATATTCTGCATTCTTCCCTCCTTTCCTTCTATAGTTATTTACATACAATGTAAATATTAACTACTGTTTTGCACAGTCTCAACTATTATTAATCTATCATCCCCTCTCTCAAAAATCATATTTTTCCTCCCTAAAAACAACACTTATCTATTCTTCCTATAGTATAAAAGCTCTAACCTCTCTACATGTATATTAATACTGGCTCATTGGCTGACGATAGTGGGATAGAGGGTGGGGGATGTTTTTGAGGGTGTGGGTCTCCTGCCTGGGCTGTGTGTTTATATTTTTAACAGCATCTCCACAAAAGAACTCAAGACAAAGTGGATAGAGTGACTCTCAATCAACTAGCCAGAAGGAAGATCCTACCAAAGAGCATCTGAAATATAACCAGACAGAATAAACAAATGACATAAAGAATACTCTGAGAACATCAGGCTCATGAGATCAAAGAGACTGCACCACTGAAATCCCCCGATCTCCTATAAAGAATCTCATACCACAAAGGCAGGAAGTCAAAGAAGACAAACCCCCCCCAAAAAAACAAACAAGAAGAATCCAACATGGTGAGATGCAGAAACAATCTCTCAATGATAAGAAAAGAAGAATCTCCAGAAAGAGAGGTAGATGAAATAGACATAGTCCAAATGTCAGACATGGAATTCAAAACAATGGAGGTGAAGAAGCTCAATATACTTGATAACCTTAAAAACAACTATGACAACCTCCAAGGAAGTTACCAACAGCTCCAAGAAAATTACAGGGAAGTTGTGGAGAACTACACCAGCATAAAAAAAGACATAGAAATTATTAACTAGAACAAGGAAGAAATGAAGAATTCAATATCCAAACTAAAAAACACAGTAGAATCAGTCAAAAGCAGACTAAAGGAAGCAGAGAATTAGATTAGTGAGTTAGAAGATAATGTAGAAAAATTTCCAGATGATACAGCAAAATGAAAAAAGATTGAGAAAATATGAAGAAGAGGTAAGGAAATTACAGGATAGCATAAGGAAAAACAGTATCAGAGTCATTGGAATCAAAGAGGGTTCAGAAGAGAAAGGAATAGATAAACTGATAGGAGAAATAGTGACAGAAAAAAACCCACTCCAAGTCACATCATAATTAAAATGGCAACATTCCAAGAAAAAGACAGAATCCTAAAAGCAGCAAGAGAAAAACAGAAATAACATACAAGGAAGCTCCAATAAGGCTATCGACCGTTTTCTCAAGAAAAACACTACAAGCCAGAAGGGAATGGTGAAAACATTTCAAGCAATGAAAAACAAAGACCTAAAACCAAGAATACTCTACCCAGCAAGGCTCTCATTCAAAATGGAAGGTGAAATAAGGAGTTTCTCAGATAAAGGAAGACTAAAATATACATCTCCACCAAACCAGGTTTGGAAGAGATGCTAGAGGGAATTTTCTAAGAAAAAAGAAGAGAAAAAAAAAAGAGGAGAGGAACAGAGATATAAAGGGAAACAAATAAATACACGTCGATAATAACCTTAAGTTAAATGTAGATGGATTAAATGCTCCAATTAAAAGACATAGGGTAATGGAATGGATAAGAAAACAGGACCCACATATTTGCTGTCTACAAGAAACACACCTCAAAACAAAAGATTTTCACAGGCTAAAAATAAAGGGATATAAAAAATATTCCAAGCAAACGAACCTGAAAAAAAAGCTGGGGTAGGAGTCCTCATATAAGACAACACGGATTTCAAAGCAAGCACAATAAAAAGAGACAAAGAAGGACGACATTTCATAATACTTAAGGGAACAATCCATCAAGAAGATATAACACTGATTAACAAATATGAACCCAACATAGGAGCACCCAAATACATAAAGCAAATACTAAAGACCACAAGAAGGATATTAACAACAACACACTCATAGTAGGGGACTTCAACACTCCATTATCAACAATAGACAGATCATCAAAACAAAGAAACTCCAAGGATATACAGGCATTGAACAACACACTAAACCACATGGACTTAACTGATATATATATAGTAGTTTTCACCCCAAAGAAGCAAAATATACATTCTTTTCAAATGCACATGGGACAGTTTCAAAGATAGACCACATGATAGGACACAAAACAGGCCTCAACACATTCAAGAAAATTGAAATCATATCAAGCATCTTTTCAGACCACAATGCCTTGGAATTAAAAATCTGCCTCAGAGAAAAAAAATCAAAGACACCCAAACTCATGGCGACTGAATAACATGGTATTAAACAATGAATGGGGTAACAATGACATCAAACAAAAAATGGAGAAATTCCTAGAAACTAATGACAATGAACACACAACAGCCCAAAACCTATGGGACACAGCAAAAGCAATCCTAAGAGGGAAGTTCATAGCAATACAGGTATATCTGAAAAGGAGAGAAGAATCTCAAATAAAAAAATCTAACCCTAAAGCTGCAAGAACTAGAACAACAACAACAAACAAAGCCTAGGGCAAGAAGAAGGAAGAAAATCATCCAGATCGGAGCAGAATTAAATGACATATAGACTAAACTAACAATCCAAAAGATCAACAAAACTAGGAGCTGGTTCTTCGAAAAAATTAACAAAATTGATAAGCCTCTAGCCAGGCTCATCAAGAAAAAAGAGAGAAGACCCAAATAAATAAAATCACAAATGAAAGAGGAGAAATCACGACTGATTCCACAGAAATACAAAGGATTGTAAGAAATTATTACAAACAACTATATGGCAAAAAATTTGACAACCTAGAAGAAATGGACAAATTTCTAGAAGCATATAACCTCCAAAACTGAATCAAGAAGAAGAAGAAAGTCTCAACAGACCTATAACAAAGAAGGAAACAGAAACAGTAACCAAAAATTTCCCTGCACACTAAAGCCCTGGACCGGATGGCTTCACAGGCAAATTTTACAAAAACATTTAGGGAAGAACTAACTCCTACCCTCCTCAAACTATTCCAAAAAATCCAAAAAGAGGGGAAAATCCCAAACTCTTCCTATGAAGGCAGTATTACCCTAATCCCAAAACCAGGTCAAGACACAACAAAGAAAGAAAACTACAGGCCAGTATCACTGATGAACATAGATGCTAAAATCCTCAATAAAATTTTGGCAAACAGGATCCAGTAATACATCAAAAGGATCATATACCACGATTAAGTGGGATTTATTCCAGGGGTGCAAGGATGGTTTAATATTCTCAAATCAAAAAATATAAAGCATCACCTAAACAAAATGAAAGACAAAAATCACATGATCATATCAATAGATGCAGAAAAAGCATTTGATAAAGTACAACACCCATTTATGATTAAAACACTCAGCAAAATGGGAAGAGAGGGAGCATATCTTAACATAATTAAGGCTATATATGAGAAGCCTGAAGCCAACATCATACTGAAAGCATTACCCCTGAAATTAGGAACTAGAAAAGGCTGTCCACTCTCTCCACTCCTATTTAACATAGTGTTGAAAGTCCTAGCCACATCAATCAGACAAGAAAAAGAAATAAAAGACATCTAAATTTGGAAAGAAGAAGTAAAACTATCATTATATGCAGATGACATGGTAGTATACCTAGAAAACCCTATAAGCTCCACTAAAAGACTTCTTAATATAATAAGTGAATTTGGCAAAATAGCAAGGTACAAAATAAATATAGAGAAATCTAAGGCATTTCTGTACACCAACAATAAAATATCAGAGACAGAGACAAGAATGAAAATACCATTTACTATAGCAACAAGAAAAATAAAGTACCTAGGAATAAACTTAACCAAAGAAATAAAAGACCTGTACACTGAAAATTACACAACATTGAAGAAAGAAATTAAGGAAGATACAAATAAATGGAAGCAAATACCATGTTCTTGGATGGGAAGAATCAACATCATCAAAATGGCCATACTATCCAAAGCAATTTAAAGATTCAATGTAATCCCTATTAAAATACCAATGACATATTTCACTGGCCTAGAAAAAATACTCCAAAAATTCATATGGAACCAAAAAAGACCCTGAATAGCAAAAGCAACCTTGAAACAGAAGAACACAGCAGGAGAAACCACGTCACCAGACATCATACAATACTACAAAGCCACTGTCATCAAAACAGCCTGGTACTGGCATAAGAATAGACATATAGACCAATGGAACAGAATAAAGAGCCCAGAAATAAACCCAGGACTCTGTGGTCAACTAATATTTGGTAAAGGAGGAAGGAACATAAAATAGAGTGAGAAGAGCCTCTTTAACATATGGTTCTGGGAGAACTGGACAGGGACATGCAAAAAAATGAAACTAGACCACCAACTTACACCACGCATGAGAATAAACTCAAGATGGATCAAAGTCTTAAATGTAAGCTGTGACACCATAGAAGTCCTAGAGGAAAACATAGGCAGGAAATTTTCAGATATCCCACATAACAATGTCTTCACGAATACATCTCCTAAGGCAAGAGAAATAAGTGAAAAAGTAAACAAATGGGACTACATCAAACTAAAGAGTTTCTTCTCAGCAAAAGAAAACATCTGCAAGATGAAAAGGAAGCCAACCATATGGGAAAACATATTTGCCAATTATAACACAGACAGGAAACTGATCTCCGAAATATATAAAGAGCTTATACGACTCAACATGAAGAAAACAAACAACCCAATTAAAAAATGGGCAAAGGACCTGAACAAACACTTCTCTGAAGAGGACATACAGAAAGAAGGTCCATAGACACATGGAAAAGTGCTCAGCATCATTAGCCATCAGGGAGATGCAAATGAAAACCACAATGAGATACCACTTCACACCAGTCAGAATGGCCATCATTAACATATCAACAAACAACAAGTGCTGGTGAGGATGTGGAGAAACGGGAACCCTACTGCACTGTTGGTGGGAATGCAGACTAGTCCAGCCACTATGGAAAACAGTATGGAATTACCTCAAAAAACTAAAAATGAAACTGCCTTTTGAACCAGTGATTCCATTCCTAGGGTTATACCTGAAAAATCCTAAAACCCTAATTCAAAAGAACTTATGCACCCCTATGTTCACAGCAGCCCTGTACAGTAGCTAAGTGCAGGAAACAGCCTAAATGCCCATCTGTAGACGAGAGGATCAAAAAACAGTGGTACATTTACACAATGGAATACTATGTAGCAGAGAGAAAGAAGGAACTCCTGCCATTTGCAACAACATGGATGGAACTAGAGAGAATAATGCTTAGTGAAATAAGCCAGGCAAAGAAAGAAAAATACCATATGATATCACCTAATACTAGAAACTAAAGAACGACACAAATGAACTAAATAGGACCAAGAGCAGAATAGCAGTCAATAGAGGGGTGGAGGGAGGGAGAGTAGGGGGATAAGTAAGGGAAGGGTTTAGTCAAAGAATGTGTATAAATGACTCATGGACATGGACAACGGGGAGGTATATGATTCTGGGAGAGGGGGTGGGCTCAGTGGGGGGAGCAATGGGGGGAAATGGGACAACTGTAATTGAAAAACCAAAAAAGAAAAGATATTAAAAAAAAAAAGTTACAGAGGTAAAAGAAGTGAGCCAGCTGGGCCCTGTGGGCTCCAAAAACAAGTTACAGAGGTGGTAAAAGGGGTCTTGGAGCTTAGGAGAAAGAAAGGCAAAGAAAAACTGCCTGGAGGGAAAAGGGGGAAAGGCATAGGCATGTATGAGATGAGAGAGAGAGAGAGAGGGAAAGAGAGAGAGAGAGGGAGAGAGGGAGAGGGAGAGACAGAGAGAGAGAGACAGAGAGGGGAGGGAGGGAGGGAGGGGGAGAGAGAGAGAGAGAGAACGAGAGAGAACACTGGGTCCTTTGTCTTTAAGGACTTTTTTCTGGAGGTCTTATGGAAAGATCTCAATATAATATTTATCAGCTTTCCAGGTGTGTCTCCTAGAGAATGTGGTCTGCACCAGAACAAGGGATCATTACTCATCACAGCTAGCTGGTCCTGATGTCAGCCATGGCCTTTCTGCTTTTTCTGAGCCTTGAGCTTAAACAAAACTGAGGCCTACATGTTACACTTGTTTAACCAAAACTCTGCCTCTGTGGTCAACAGACCTGAGGATTTGTTCCTAAGATTATTTGATGCTGGTCAAAACCTCATTATCTTGAGGGATTAATGCTTACGGGAGTAGTCATGGAAGGCCTTGTATGGGAGTCATGTGAGGCTTTTCTTTGGCTTCCTTGTTTTTCCTCTAAGGCAGTCTACAAATACCTAGCAACAGGTTAGGAAAGAAAAGGTCACAGGTGGTCTGAACTGCATGACCAGTGATATAAAAGGTCAAGCAGTCTGAACTGCATGACTAGCAATATGCTAGGGAAGAAAAGATCGCCCTAGTGGCGAGGTCCCACCTTACAATTGTCCACTGCTAGGCACCCAGGACTTTTCACCCTGGTAACCTTCTGTATCAGGCCTATTGTTCCTACTCTGCTTATGTCTGTCTAACTGCTAACTGTGTAATTCCATCCTCAAGGATTCTTGGGTCTCAATTCTTTAAAGGGAAAGGGGTGTAGAGTCTCTTCTGTATTTACTTTCTGCTGAAGAAGTGTGGGGGTTTTCTTTAGAGTCTGATTCTTGTTCTCTGTCAAAAGGAGATTGCAATGGTGTCTAGAGTTCGTAAGGGGCAGTATTCCCAGTTTACAAGTAGGGTTTTTAACCTGGTAGAGACATATTATGTTATAAATCTTAATATTATTGGCGCAAAAGTTAGAACAACAGGAACCATAACAAATGGTCTGATGATAGAGAGTATCCAAGTAAGGATACTGAGAGCCCACAGTCTGGCTGGCCTAGATTTCAGATGTTTACCCTGACAAACAAGTAACATCTCTGGTGATTAAAAAATTCAGAATCCAGTTCAATACATAGGTGGAAAAATGTAACTTTAAAGAATCAGAGTCTAATATCCACAACTGTCTATTACAGATTCTATTGAAGCAAAATTTTCCACCTAAGGTCACACTCAATTTTATTAAAGAGCAAAATTATTTCTTGCAGATTTTTAGTCTGTGGTTACCATATGCTTCATATATACCAATCTATGTTTATAGCAATCTATTTTAAGTTGATGTTTTCTTAAGTTTGAACATGTTCTACAATTGCTATCATTTTTTTTTAAGGGAGGGAGAAAGAGGGGGAGAGAATCATCAATGTGTAACAGATACATGGATCAGTTGCCTCTTGCACACCCTCAACTGGGGGCCTGGCCCACAATCCAGGCATGTGTCCTGATCGGGAATCAAACCAGTGACTTTCTGGTTTCAGGCCAGCACTCCATCCACTGAGCCAAACCAGCCAGGGAGCTACCATTTTTATTCATCCCACTCACATTTATGTTTTTGTGTATTTGTGTTTCTGTGTATCTCTTAATTTACTGTTGTAATTACATGTGTAATTATTTTTGCCTTTTAGATTTAATCCTCATTTTAGTGTTGGTTAATCCACTGCATTTATTATGTGTTTGCCTTTGTCGGTTAGAATTTTTTCTTTGCAATGTTTTCTTTTTCACAATTTTCACTTTTTCTTCTTAAAGAAGTCCCTTTAGTGTTTCTTATAATACTGGTTTAGTGAAGATAAATTCCTTCAGCTTTTGCTTGTACAGAAAGCTCTTTATCTCTCCTTTGATTTTAAATGATAGCCTTAATGGGTATAATAATCTTGGTTGTAGGTCCTTCCTTTTCATCACTTCTCACCTGCAAAGTTTCTGTTGCTAAGTCAGCTGACAGTCTTATGGGAAATTCCTTTCAGATAACTAACGTTTTTGTTTTTGTTTTTTTTTCTTACTGCCTTTAAGATTGTCTCTCTCTGGTCAAGATGGTGGAGTGGGTAAACATAGTACTTGCATCCTCCCATAACCACATCAAAATTACAACTAAACTACAGAACAACCATAATTCATCAACTCCTCAAATCCAGTGAAACAGACATCCTGTAAATAAGGATATAAAGAAGAAGCCACATAGAGACTTGTAGGAGGCTTGCAGATGCAGAATATGCTGGCCCCACACCCACATGTGGCAGTTAAAAATTGGAAGAAATATCTCAAGTGTGGAGGTTCCCCTTGAGGAGTGAGGGGTCCCAGGCCTACACCAGAACCCTTAGCCAGGAAGAGAAGTCATGATAACTTCTGGCTGTGGAAATCAGTGGAAATTGTGCCTGAGTGAGATGGAGAGTCCCTGAAGTTCCAGGCATTCCTCTTAAAAGGCCAGTACATGGACTTGAACTTACTTGCTCTGAGCTCCAACACTGGGTCAGCAACTAGAAAAATGCCAGGGACATTTCCAGGGGTCGGGTAAGGGGCTTAACTGTCTGGCTTTTGGGAAAGGACTGGAGGGGCAGATTTCTCAAAGACAGAACTGATGGCAAAGGCCATTTTTCCCCCACAGAGCTGGAGGTTGGGCACCATACCTGAGTTTTCATCAACCCGACTAATATTGTTTTTGATTTCTTTGAATAAGTACCAAGAATGAAACTGCTGGGTCATATGATAGCTCTGTTTTAATTATTTTAAGGAACCTCTATACTGTTTTTTATAGTTTCTGCACCATTTTACATTCATATTAACAGTTCATGAGGTTCCTTTTTCTCGTCTTCACCAATACTTTGTTGATTTAAGATTTATCAATTATAAATCAGTGACATTTGGGAGGTGATATCTCTTGTGGTTTTAATTTGCATTTCCCTGATGATTAGTGAGTGATGTTAAGTATATTTTTATATGCGTGTGGCCAACTGTTATGTCCTCTTTGGAGAAATATCTATTCAAACTATCTGCTCATTTTAAAACCTGATAGTTTTTTGTTTGTTTGTTTGTTTTGGTGTTAAGTTTTATAAGTATATAAGTTTCTTGCTAATTTTGGATTTAATAAATCCCTTATTGGATTTATCATTGGCAAATATCATCTTCCATTCAATAGGTTGTCTTTTCATTTTATAGGTGGTTTTCTTAACTGCAAAATGTTTTAATTAATCAATTTTCAACCTTTTTCATCTCATGGACACATGAACTAATTACTAAAATTATTTGGCACACCAAAAAATATATTTTTTGTCAATCTGACAAAAAGTTTGACTCATTCACACTGGACAGTTATTGTGTTGGTTGTTGTCATGTTTTTATTTGGCAACCTAAAGAAAAAGAGGTCAGTGCCCCTGACTAAATAGTCAGGTATTGCATGTTTTAATTTCTTTTACTATGGACATAGGCTTTATTTGGGGACTATTGAGGGAAGAAATGGAGGAGCTAGCACTGGTGGGTTTATGAGGGAAAGAGATTCTGAAGCTGCTTTTTAATTTAGTGTATGTTGCTTAGAGTTTAGGATGAGTGAGAACAGCTGTACAAAAAGGGAAGGTCATGGAATAGACACTTTCCATAGGAAAGGAAGCCAGGACCAGGATATGGGAACTGGGAGTGGGGAGGGAAGAAACTCTTCATATACTTACACTAAACCAAAGTCACTGATATCAGCTTCCCAAAACTGCCTTATCCAGGCTCCTGGCCCTGATGCCTGCTCTGCTAACTACCTCAACACAGAGGAGGGCAAAGAGGAGTGGATAATGGTGCCACCCTCTCCCTCTAAGTCTCTTTCCCAGGAGAATTGCTCATTCAGCCTGCTCTGAAGTCCCAGCCAGAGTCAGGAAGCCAGAGTACAGAGAGGGAAACAACTGTGCCCTCCAGCACCCCTCCTGACACTTTGCCCCTCCCTGGCTCCTCACATGAGATCGTAACTCTTGGATTATTCTTTGTGTATCTTTTCTTTATTCTCATTCTCCTACCCTGGCCATCCTGCCAGCTAAGGGGATGCTGCAGTCCCCAGCATGAGTCAGGGCACAGCTGCCTATGGCCATGACCAAGAAAGGCCACTGTGATCACGTGGAAGACATCCCTGAGGCTGTGCTCAGAAGACCAGAAGGAGCACTCCAGTAGGATACAGTCCACACCTTCTTGGTCAACACAATATATAACAAGGTTAAGCCACTGTGTGGAAAGCTACTTCAGCATGGTCAGGTCAGTCTGCATGTTTAGTTCAGAGCTAACTAGTAGAATCTTGGTATTGGGATAAAACTTCTGAGCCTCCCTTTGCCACTTCTTTGCCACTTTTTTTTTTTTAAATAAGTGAAGGACTTTAATAAGCTTTGTTCCAAAGATAAGAACAGACAGTAAATATATAAAAAGGTAGACATCATTAGTCATAAGAGAAATAAAAATCAAACCACAATGAGTACCTTTTCACAGCCACTAAGATTGTTGTAATTATTACCTTTGCCATCATCATCATCATCATCATCACAGAAAAAAAATGTTGTCAAGTGTGTGAAAAACCTGAAACCCTAAACATTGCTGGTGGCAATAGAAAATGTTGTAGCCAGTGTGGAAAAGAGTATGATAGTTCCTCAAAAATTTAACATAGAATTACCATGTGATCCAGCAATCCACTGCTAGGTATATGTTGAAAAAGTTTAAAACAGAGATCCAACATATACTTATATGCCAGTGTTCACTATGGCATTATTTAGAATAACCAAGAAGTAGGGAACATGATATTAAGCCTAGCATTTACTATTCTTAACATTTTTTGTTGTTGTTATAACTATAATTTATTAGTTATGTTGTTACAGTAGTCCCAATTTTTCCCCCTTTGCTCCCCTCTGCCCAGTACCCCCCTTTCCCTCCAGCAATCCCACCCCACTCAATTCATGTCCATGGGTCATGATATAAGTTATTTGGCTTCACCCTTTCTTATACTATTCTTAACGTCCCCCTGTCTATTTGATACCAACCAATTATGCTTCTTAATCTCTGCATCATTTCCCCATTTCTCCTTCACCTACCTCCCACCTGATAACCCTCCAAATGATCCCCATACCTATGATTCTGTTCCTATTCTGGTTTGCTCAATTGCATTTTGTTTTTATTTTTTAGATTCAGTTATTGATAGGTGTGAGTTTGTCATCATTTTCATGTTTATTATTTTGATCTTCTTCTTAAGTCCTTTTGACATTTCATATAATAATGGCTTGGAGATGATGAACTCATTTAACTTTAACTTGTCTGGGAAGCACTTTATCTGCCCCTCCATTCTAAATAATAGCTTTGCTGGATAGAGTAATCTTGGCTATAAGTCCTTGCTTTTCATCACCTTGAGTACTTGACAGCCCCTTCTTGCTTTTAAAGTTCTTTTGAGAAATCAGATGATAATCTTATAGGCACCCCTTTGTAGGTAACTCTCTGCTTTTCTCTTGCTGCTTTTAAGATTTTCTCTTTATCTTTAACTTTTGGCATTTTAATTACGATGTGTCTTGGAGTGGTCCCCTTTGGGTCTAGCTTGTTTGGGACTTTATGTACTTCCTGGATTTGTATGTCTATTTCCTTAACCAAATTTGGTGAGTTTTCCTTCATTATTTTCTCACATAGCTTTCAATTTCTTGCTCTTCCTCTTCTCCTTCTGGCACCCCTATCATTTGGATGTTGGCATGTTTAAAGTTGTCCCAGAGGTTCCTAAGCCTCTCCTTATTTTTTTCAATTCTTAAGAGTTTCCTCATTCTATACTGGTTGACTGTTTTGTTTTGTTTTTTCCTTCCTTATGTCCCAAATCATTTATTTGATCCCTGGTTTCCTTCCCTTCCTCATTTGTTTTGTGTGGATTTTCCTTCATTTCATTTAGCATAGCCTTCACTTCTTCCCTTATGCGTTTGCCATACTCAAGCATATCTGTCAAGCCTGTGAGCATCTTTATCACCAGTGTTTTGAACTATACATCTGTTAGGTTGGCTATCTCCTCGTCACTTAGTTCTCCCATTGGAACCTTTATCCATTCCCGCTTTTGGGCCATACTTCTCTGACTCCTCATCTTGACATGCTCCTGTTTTTGTTTGCCTCTGTGTCTTAGGTAGAGCTGTCACACCTGTTATGTTGTAAAGTGTGGACTCTTAGGTATTCATCAGTACAGGGCGACTTGTTTCACCACATTGTGGGGCTGTATGTGGGGGAGGGGTCTGCTGCTTGCTCAGCACTCACCTCTTTTCCAGGGACTTTTCCCACTTCCGTATGGGACTGGTGTCTCTCTAGCTATTGCCCTAGCCATTGTCTTCAGAGTGGGTGGGTCTGTGGATGTTCTAGGACTGTGAGGGCCCTCCAAACAAGTGGACTCTTCTGAGAGACTCGCAGTTTCTTCCTGCACCCCAACCCTCACTGGTCTGCAGAATCAGAACAATGAGGCTTTATTTTCCCTGGAGCTGGGATCATGAGCTCTGCAGTCTGGTCTGGTGCTGGGAGAGCTCATCAGGTTTCCCTCCTGACTTTTAAAAATGTTTGACTGTGTTTTCTGCTGACCTGCTGCTGCCACCACCACACTGCACCCTCTCTGCCCTGGCTCTGCCCCTCCTACCTGCCTGGATAAGTATTTCTTTTTTATATCTTTATTTGTTGGACTTCCATGCAGCTCAATTTTTTTGGAACTTCTCTTTTTTTCTAGTTTTGAGCTGGTTGTAATCCTTCTAATTGTTATGAGAGACGCAGCATATCTGTCTAGACCTCCATCTTGGCTGGAAGTCCCTTTTGCCACTTCTTGAGGATGCTATCCAGTGTTTATGTTTGCTTAATATTGAAGCAGTTTACTGCAGCACCTGTCTAAATCAGGACAGAGCAGGGGCAGGATTTATCATAGTATGAGGAACTTGAAGTGTCCCACATGCTGAGTTCAATGAGGCTGCTGACTCCCTCGCAGCTGAAGCTACAACTGTTGAACCACAAGCAACTCTCATGCCATGCAGAACCCCCAACCAGGGGGAACAGAATCCCCTCTTCCCCAGCCCCAGGCCCTCAAGGATTCTTGTGAAACATCATGTATGCCATGGCACAACAGTTGAAAATTGATGTTTTAGTTTGTTGTAGTCCCATTTTGTTGTTTGTTTCCTTTGCTGAGGGAGGTATATCCAAAGGTTATTTCTAAGAGTGATTTCAAAGAATTACTGCTTGATTTTCTTCTAGCTTTATGGTTTCAAGTCTTAACAAGTCTTTAATTAATTTTGAGTTTATTCTCATAGATGGTGTTGTAACAGGGTAGTCTAGTTTTATTTTTTTGCATATATCTGTCCAGTTTTTTCAACACCATTTATAGGTGAGACTGTTTTTACCCCATTGTGTATTCTTGTCTTTTTTTTTCATAGATTAATTGAAAATATAAGCATGGGTTTAATTTTGGGCTCTATTCTGTTCCATTGATCTATGTATCTCTTTGATGTTAGTATCATTCTGTTTAAATTACTATAGCCTTGTAGTATAGTTTGCTATCAGGTATCAGGATACTGCAAACTTTTTTTCTCAGTCAGGTTTTGTCTGTTTTGGTTCCTTTGTGGTTTCATATATATTTTAGGATTATTTGTCTAGTTCTATAAAAAATGTCATTGGTATGTTGATAGTAATTTCATTGACTTTGTGGATTGACTTGGCTAATATCAACATTTTAACAGTGTTATTTCCTATCTATATTCATGATATTACCTTTCGATAAGTTCTATTTTCTTCAGTTTGTTTCTTCAATGTTCTTAAAGTTTTCTGATTGCAGTTATTCTACTTTCTTGGTTAATTTTGTTCCTAGGTAATTCATTCTTGTTGAAGCGATTGCAAATGGGATTGTTCTCTTAATTTCAATTTCTTGTAGCTTGACATTGTCATGTAAAAATAGAACTGATTTCTGAATATGAATTTCATGTCTTGATAGTTTACAAAATGCATTTATTAGTTCTAATTTTTTTTGGTGAAATATTTACAGTTCTCTATATACAGTATCATCTTATCTGTAAATATTGACAGTCATATTTCTTCCTTTTCTATTCAGTTTTTTTTTTCCTTGACTGATTGTTATGGCTAGGACTTCCAATTCTATGTTGAATAAAAGTTGTGAAAGTAAACATTCTTGTTCCTGATCTTAAAGGAAAAACTTTCAGCTTTCACCATTGGGTAGAATATTAGCTGTGGATTTGTCATATGAAGTCTTTCCTATGTTGACATATGTTCCCTCTAGCCCTACTTTGCTGAAAGGTTTTATCATAATGGATGTTGGATTTTGTCAAATGTTTTTGCAAGTATCGACAGGATATTTTATTTTTAATCCTTCATTTTTAAATTTTTTATTTAATCTTTATTATATTTTTTTCTCATTACCATTTAGTCCCGTTATACCACCCTCCCCCGAGAAATCACACACTGTTGTTTATGTCCATGAGTCCTTTTTCCTTTTTGCTCTATCCCTCTACTTCTTAACCCCCCATTATCTATCATCTGCTCTATATCTATGATTTTGTTTTGCTTGTTAGTTCAGTTTGTTCATTATATTCCACAAGTGAGTGAAATCATATGGTATTTGTCTTCTCTGACTAGCATATTTTATTTGGCATACTGTTCTCCAGGTCCATCCATACAATTGCAAAGGGTAATTTTGTTTTTTTTTATAGCTGAGTAACTGAGTAATATTCCATTGTGTAAATATCCTATAGCTATTTTATCTACTCATCTGTTGATGGACACTTGGGCTGATTCCATATCTTATCAATTGTAAATAATGCTGCAGTAAACGTAGGAGTTCTTATGTTCTTTTGAATTAGTGCTTTAAATTCCTTTGGATACATTCCCAGAAGTAGGATCAGTGGGTCAAAAGGCAGATCCATTTTAAATTTTTTGAGGTATCCCCATATGCTCTCCACAGTGGCTGAACCAGTCTGCATTCCCACTAACAGTGCATAACAGTTCCCCTTTCTCCAGACCCTCACTAGCACTTGTTTTTAGTTGATTTATTGATGATAATCATTCTGACATGTGTAAAATCATATCTCCTTGTGGTTTTAGTTTGCATTTCTCTGATGATTCGTGACTCAGAGCATCTTTTCATATGTCTATTGGATATCAGTGTTTCCTCCTTGGAGAAGTGTCTATTCAGGTCCTTTGCCCATTTTTTAATTGGGTTGTTTGTTTTATTTGGTGTTGAGTTTTGTAAGTGCTTTGTGCATTTTGAATATTAACCCTTATCAGATGTATCAGTGAATATGTTCTCTTATTCTTGGGTTGTCTTTTTATTTTGTTGATGACTTTCTTTGCTGTGAAAAACTTCTTTATTGTGATGTAGTCCCATTTACTTATTTTTTCTTTTGTTTCCTTTGCCTGAGAAGATGTAGCTAATAAAAAATTGCTTTGAGCAATGTCCAAGATTTTGTTGCTTATGTTTTTTTCTAGGATTTTTATGGTGTTGGGTCTAACATTTAAGTCTTTAATCCATTTTGGTGAAAGAAGGTGGTTTGGTTTCCTTTTTCCACATGATTCTGTGCAGTTTTCCCAACAGCATTTATTAAATAAACTATTTACTGAAATAAGTCCATTGAATGTATTCAGTTCCTCTGTCAAATATAAATTGACTATAAAGGTGTGGGTTTATTTTTGTGCTCACTCTTCTATTCCATTGAGTTATGTGTCTCTATTTATGCCAGTATTATGCTGTTTTGATTATTATGACTTTGTAGTATTGTTTGATATTAGGTAGCATGATTCCTCTAACTTTGTTCTTCTTTCTCAGGATCACTGTTGCTATCTGGGGCCTTTTGTAGTTCCATGTAAAAGTCTCAATAAATTTAAGAAGAGTGAAATTATATCAAGCATCTCCTCTGACCACAATGCTATGAAACTAGAAATAAATCACAAGAAGAACACTGAAAAACACACCAAGACATGGAAGGTAAATAACATGTTATTAAACAATTAATGGGTCAATATTGAGATCAAGAAAGAAATCAAAAGATAACTGCAAACAAATAGAAATGAAGACATAACAAGCCAAGACCTGGGCCACTGTGAAAGCAATCTGAACAGGGAAATTCATAGTATTACAGGCCTATCTCAAAAAATAAGGAAAAGTTCAAATAAACAATCTAACTTAACATTTAAAGAAATTGAAAAAGAACACAAAACAAAGCCCAAAGTGAGTAGAATAAAGGAAATAATAAAGATCAGAACATAAATAAATAAGTCTAAAAAATGATACAAAAGACCAATGATTCCAAGAGTTCTTTGAAAAAATAAACAAGATTGACAAACATTTAACCAGAGTCATCAAGAAAAAAAACAAAGGACCCAAATAAATAAAATCATAAATAAAAGAAGAAAAATAACAACTGACACCAAAGAAATCCAAAAGATTGTAAGAAAATACTATGAATAATTATATACCAACAAACTGGGCAACCTTGATGAAATGGATAAGATCCTAGAAACATACAATCTTTCAACAATAAATCAGGAAGAATCAAAGAATCTGAATAGACAGATTACACCTAATAAAATTGAAGTCATAATAAAAAAACTCCTGGTACATAAAAGCCATGGACTAGAAGGCTTCACACATGAAATTTACCAAACTTTCCAAAAAGAACAGCTCTCCTTTTCAAAATAGTTTATAAAATTCAAGAGAAGGGAAGGCTCCCAAACTCATTTTACAAGGCCAACATTATTTTAATTTTAAAACCAGATAAAGACAGTACAAAGGACTGTCTATAGGCCAATATTCCTGATGAACACAGATGCTAAAATCCTCAACAAAATATTAGGAAACCAAATACAGCAATGCATCAAAAAGATTATATACTATGATCAACTGGGATTTATTCTGGAAATGCAAGGTTGGTACAACATTTACAAATCATTAAATGAGATTCACCACTTAAACAAAATCAAGGATAAAAACCAAATGATCATATCAATAGATGCAGAAAAAGCATTTGATAAAATACAGTACCCATTTATGATAAAAGTTCTTAGCAAAATGAGAATAAAAGAAACATACCTAAACATAATTAAGGTCATATATGACAAACCTACTGCCAGCATCATACTTAACGGACAAAAACTACAAGCATTTCTTTTAGTATTGGGAGCAAGACAGGAATGTCTGCTTTCACCTCTCTTATTCAGCCTGGTACTGGAAGTCATAGCCACAGCAATCAGACAATAAGAGGAAATAAAAGGCATCCAGAACATTAAAAAAGTTAAACTCTCTTTATTTGCAGATGACATGATATTATACATAGAAATCCCCAAAGATTTCACCAGGAAACTACCAGAACTGAAAAATGAATTCAGGAATGTAGCAAGATAGAAAATTAATATCCAGAATATCAGTTCACTTTTATATGCCAATAACAAACTAACAGAAAGGGAAATTAAGGAAACTATCTCATTCACAATTGCTTCAAGAAGAATAAAATACCTGGGGTATCACTGGCAAATATGTTTTCCATACAGTTGGTTTCCTTTTCATCTTGTTAATGTTTTCTTTCACTGAGGAGAAACTCTTTGATTTTATGTCATCTCATTTGTTTATTCTTTCCTTTATTTCCCTTGCCCTTGGAGATATATCAGCAAAAATGACCAGGGGATGGGGGAGAGGGAAGTGGGGGAAAAAAGGGGAAGGGTCTAGTCAAGGAAATAGTATAAATGACCCATGGACATGGACAATGGGGTGGGGATTGACTGTGGAAGAAGGGGTCTGCAGGGTGGGGGAGGAGCAATGGGGGGAAAGTGAGACCACCGTAATAGAAAAACAATAAATAACTTTTAAAAATACCTGGGAATAAACCTAACCAAGGATGTAAAAGACCTGTAAAGGAAAAATTATAAGACACTGAATAAAGAAATTGAAAATGATACAAATAAATGGAAGCACATACCGTGTTCTTGGATAGGAAGAATTAACATAGTTAAAATGTCCATACTACCCAAAGCAATCTATAGATTCAGTGCAATTCCTATCAAGATTCCAATGACATATTTCACAGAGCTAGAACTTATATATTCTTCATTTTTATGAGGTGTATCACATTAGTTGTTTTGGTTATATTGAAACATTATTGCATCCCAGGAATAAATCTCTATTCATCGTGGTATATAATCTTTTTAAAGTATCGTTAACTTCTGTATGCTAATATTTTGTTGAAGATTTTTATATCTATGTTCATCAGTGATAATGGCCTACACTTTTATTTTATTTTTTATTTATTTGTAGTGTGTTTGTCTGGTTTTGGTATTAGCATAATGCCAACCTCATAAATGAGTCTGTGAGTATTCCCTCCTCTGGAATTTTTTTGAATAGTTGTGAAAGATAAGTATTAAATCTTGTCATGTGTAATAAAATTCACATTTCAAGGCCTCTATCCTAGAATTTTGTTTTTTTGGATTTCTTTGATTACTGAATTGATTTTGTTAGTAGTTATTAGTCTGTTTAGTTTTTCTGTTTTTTCATGACTCAACCTTGGAATATTGTATGTTTCTAGAAATTTATTCATTTCTCTCAGGTTGTCCAATTTTTTGGAATATAATTATTTGTAGTATTTTCTTATAATCCCTTGTACTATATGATGTCATCTGTAACTTTTCTTTAATGTGATTTTAAGTATTTGGTCCCTATCTCTTTTTTTTCTTGATGAGCCAGTCTAAAGGTTTATTAACTTTGTTTATCTTTTCAAGAAACCAGCTTTTGTTTTTATTGATCTTTTCTACTTTTTGTTAATTTCTTCTCTGATTTTTAATATTTTCTTACTTTAACTCCTCTTTGGGCTTTGTTGTTGTCTCTTTTTTTTTCTAGTTTCTATAGGTGTAATGTTAGATTGTTTGTTTTAGATTTTCCTTATATCTTTAGGTAGCCTGTATTGATATGAATTTGCCTCTTAGAACTGCTTTGACTTTGTTCCATAGGTTTTTGGGTCAATATTGTCATTATTTGTCTCAAGATATGTTTTGTTTTTTTTCCTTGATTTTTTTCTTACTTATTGTTAGTAGCATGTTATTTATCCTATACGTGTTTGTGTGATTTTCAGTTTTTGTCTTATAATTGATTTCTAGTTTCATGTCGTTGTGATTAGAGAAAATACTTGATATAATTTTTAAATTCTTAAATTTATTGAGATTTGGGCTCTTGTTTTTCATGTTTTGTTGACTAACATGTGTTCTATTGTGGAAAATGTTTTATGTGCACTTAAAAATGTATATTATGCTCTCTTTGGCTGGAATGCTATAAAAATATTAGTTAGTTAAGTTTATCTGCCATAATGCATTCTTAGAGCCACTGTTTCACTGTGTCCTGGATAACCTAGCCACTGATGTTAATGGGCATGAAAGACATTATTGTCTTATTGTCAAGTTCTCCCTTTATATCTGTCAATGTTTGCTTTACATATCTAACTCCATCTATGTTGGGTGTGTAGTTGCTTACAAAAGTTATATTTTTCTGTTGGATTGATAACTTTATCTTTACAAAGTGCTCTTTTTTTTCCACTTGTTACAACCTTTGTTTTAAAGTTTATTTTGTCTGATATAAGTATTGTTACCTCACCTCTTTTTAAATGTTCATTTTCATAAAAAGTATTTTGTCATCTCTTTACTTTAAGCCTGTGTGGGTATTTCCATCTGAAGTGGATCTCTTGTAGGCAACATATATGTCTTGTTTTTTAATCCATCCAGCTACCTATGTCTTTTGACTGGAACATTTAGTCCATTTACATTTAAAGTAATTATTGATAGGCATGTAGTTATTGCCATTTTATTATTTGTTTTCCAAATGGTTTTTAGTTCTTCTCTCTTCCTTTGTTATTTTAGCTCTCTTCTCTTGTATGTTGATGACCTCTGCACTGAATGATTGGATTCTTTTCTCTTTATGTCTTGTGTATCTTATAGCTATTTGGTTTGTGTTTACCATGTGCTTCATAAACACTATGCTATGTTTATAGCTGTCTCCTTTAAGTTGATGGTCACTGAAGTTTAAACATTCTAAAATTACCATAATTTTGACTCACCCTTTCCACATTACATTTTTGAAATTATTTCTTGCTTTTTTTAGTGTGTTTGTGTATATCCTTAACTTATTATTATAATTACACACAGTCTTCTTAATTTTGCCTTTAAACTTTGTACTAGGTTTACTGTTGATTTTTTCTTTTCTTTTATTGTTTTTATCTTTGTCAGAGATCATTTTTATTTAAAATTTTCTTATTTATATTTTTATTTTTCTTCTTTAAAGAATTCCTTTTAAAATTTATGTAATACATTATTAGTGATGAACTTCTTCATCTTTTATATGTATGGGAAGGTCTTTATATCTCCGTTCATTCTAAATGATAGCTTTCTGGATAGTGCAATCTTGGCTGCAAGTTTTAGCTTTTTAACGCTTTGAATATTTTGTGCCAATCCCTACTGGCCTGCAAAATTTCTGTTAAGAAATCAGCTGACAGTCTAACAGGGGCTTTTCTTGTTAGGACAATTTACTTCTTGGGCTTGTATGTCTAATTCCTTTGCCAGTTTCAATCCCTTTATCTCTTCTCCTTCTGGTACCTTTATGATATGAATACTGTATGCTTTATGTTATCCCAGAGTCCTTTCAACTGCTCTCATTTTTTAATTCTTTTTTCTTTTTGCTCTTCTGATTGGATGTTCTCTTCTGCCTTCACTTCCAATTCACTGATATAATCTTGTGCTTCATACAATGTTCTTCTCATTGCTTCTGCTGTATTCATTTCAGCTATAGTATTTTTTTAATTTGTGCTGTTGTTTTTCATGTTTTCTATCTTGCTTTTTATGTTTTCTATTTGTGAGTGAAATTCTACTGAGATCCTCTATTCTTCCCCTATGTGCATTGAGCATCCATGTAACCAGTGTGTTTAACTGTATTTGGTAGATAGCTTGACTTCTTTTCATTTAGTTTTATTTCTGGAGTTTTGTCCTTTCTTTCATTAGGGACATGTTTCTTGTCACCTTATTTCAGTCGACTTCCTGCATTTTTTCTATGTATTAGGTAGATCTGCTATGCCTCCTGTTCTTGTTAGAGTAACATTATGTAAATGTTTCCTATGGGGCACAGTGGTGCAGGCTCTCTGGTCACCTGAGCTGAGTGTTTCAAGGATGTCCTGTATGTGGGTTGTATATGCCCTCATGTTTAATTGAGCCTGGGTTGCTGTTGGCACCACAGTGGATGGGGTTGACCTTTAGGCTAATTGGCTATGAGGGCCAGATGAGACTGCAGTAGATGAGCTGTTGTGTGAGAACTGACCCTATGGTATGGAAATCACTTTAGTGATGCTCCGGTGCCAGTCAAATATATATTTCACATGTATCACTTGTATAACTGCTTGAGAAATTTTCTGATGTGTCTAAGGAAATGCACTGGGTGTTTTGAGTTTGGAGTTTCATGGGAAGGACTCTTTTGCAGGCCATGGTCAGCTGCCACTTGTATGGGCTTGGAGATTCTTAGGAAAGCTGTGCTGAGAACCAAGGCTGGCTGATCCAAGGCTTAAGACCTTTGGTAAGGACCATGATGTGAGCTGAGGTCAGCCACCATTCATGCCTGACTTGTGGCTGCTTAGTTGAAACTACATTTCAGGCCAAATCTAGCCCCTTATTCCAGGCTTGGGACTATCTGGTGGGGGTTACAATGCAAGCTGAGGCTAATTGCTGCTGTGCTATGCTTGAGGCTACTTAACAGTATCTATAAGGTGCACCAAGATTGACTGCTACTTTTTGTTGCTTGTGGACCTTTGCAAGATTTTTGTAAAGTTGACAGTCTGGGCTGAGGCAGGCCACTTATGTGTAAGATTTTCTAGAAGGGTCTTGAGTCAGGTAGATTAATTGTGTGGGACAGGGTCTCAAGGAATCACCAGGCCAGGAAGGGTGAATGATCCTTGTCAGGTTAATGGAGAGCACAGATTTTTATGGCCACTTGCACCAGGCAGGCTGTGTATTAGGGGAGTTCAACAAAAGAAGAATGGCAGCTGCTATTGCTTTTAACCCCAGAGATAGTTACTCCAACACCTGCCTGTTTAGCCTAAAAATTGCCTAAAATTAGTCACTTTATTTCATTTCTATGTGTCCCTGGTACTTTTTGAGTTGCTGCCCTTGTTGTGGAACTTAGAGCAGTTTGTGAGTCTGGGAGTTAGTGTTTGGGCTTTTTAAAAAGAGTGTCTTGATCTCTAGTAGCACTGTGTCTTTCTAGGAAGCAATTGCAACTAGATGTTATGGGTACTCATCTTTTTGGCACTGATGCTCTGGGCTAGTAAGGCTGATGTGAGTCAGGGAGCCCTCGCTCCTTAGAGGGCACTGCCACAGCTGAGATATCCTTCCTGATTCTTAATCACCACACCTTGGGTGTGCGACCTGTTTGTTCCAGGTCTCCAGCCCTGCTAACAGTGTCCTACTGTTCCTTCTTTATACCCTTAGTTATATGAATTTTGTTCAGCTAGTGTCAGGTGGTTCTTAATAATACCTGTTCTATAATTTAGTTGAAATTCTGATGTAGCTGTGAGAGAAGGTGAGTATAGAGTCTACCTACCCTACATCGATGATTGGAAGTCTCACCTAACATAGTTGATTTCCTAAAAATTCAGCATTTATCACCAGCATCAGACAATGGAAATATACAAATAACAAAGGGAACAATTTTTAACATAATTTCTGTTGAGTTCAATTTTTCAGCTGTTTTAGTCTTAAATAGGCATGCTGATTTCAAAACTGCAGTTAGTTTTCTTCTATCATGTCAATTTTTTTCTGTACAGCTTATATTAATGCAACTGCTCTAGGCTGGTTTGAGCCTGGATCAAAGGAAGCACTAGTGCTCTTCTATTGGTTGAAGGCAAACCTCCTTTGAGTGCGGAGGGGTCAGGGATGACCTTGGAGACCAGTGACAGGTACATACTTGTTTAGGCTATTCGGTTACACATGAGACAATGTGGTGAGAGGTTGTGTGCCACTCTATATAGTGAATCATATTCTGAAGTGTAACTCGAGTTCTTGTCTGTATACAAGGAGTTAGCAGAACTAGTTTTTTTATTGAATACGTACTTATTTTTTTTTCTTCAGATCATGTCTGCTTCTGCTATTTCTCTTTGTAAGTGCCAAATAACCCTGATTCATTTTGTTATATCTGTAGAAGTTTCACCATTTTTAGTTAAAGGACAAACATCAGTGCATTTGCCAAGCAAGCTTATTTTGCATATTTTAAAGTAAAACTTGGTGATCAAGATAAGTCTTGGGCACCTCACAAGGTGTGCAGCAATGTGTCAAGAGTTTACAGATATGGATGAAAGAAACACGTGATAAATTGCCATTTGGTATACCTATGGTTTGACAAGAGCCCAGAGATCATTCAAGTGACTGTTACTTTTGTATACTGTGAATATCAAGATATAACAAGAAAACTAAATGTAAACTAGAGTGTCCTCGTCTACCATCAGCTATATGCCCAGTCCCTCATTCAACTGAAATCCCAGTGCCAGTTTTCATTGCACTACTCCCTCTTTCAAAAAATAGGAGTATGGTGAAGAACTAAGTGACAGCAATGATGAAGATTTTGAAAATGAAGATGACTCAGTTCCTAAGGGGTTTGATCAGCATGAGTTGAATAATTTGGCACAAGATTTGGGACTATCCAAAAAGGCTTCAGAACTCCTAGTATCAACACTGCACAAACTGCTGGCCAAAATGGAGGTGTAAACAGATACTCTGCATCTCCCTCCACAACTAACAAGGAATACAACTACCTCAAAACTCAAAACAATCAGAAGTTCCAGAAAATCAAACTGCATGGAAGTCCAACAAAGATATAAAGAGGAAATACTCATCCAGGCATGTAGGAGGGGCAAAGCTGGGGCAGAGAGGACGTGGTGTGGTGGTGGCACCAGTGGCAGCAGTATCAGGCCAGTGGAAAATACAGCTATACATTTCAAAAAGTCACGAGGGACACCTGGGGAGTGTTCCCAGATCCTCACCAGACCTTGAGGCTCACAGTCTCAGCACTGGGGAAAATCAATCCTCATTGTTTCTGACTGTGCAAACCAGTGGGGGTAGAGGTAGAGGCAGAGACTGCTGGTCTCTCAGCAGAGTCCACTTGTTTGGAGAGCCCCCACAGTCCTAGAACATCCACAAGCCCACCAACTCTGGGAACGATGGCCACAACAACAGTTAGAGGGGCACCAGTCCAATATGGAAGTGGGAGAAGTGGCTGGAAAAGGGGCGGGTGCTGGGCAGGCTGCATTGTTCCCTCTCAGGCCCCTCCTCCACATACAGTGCCATACTGACAAATACCTAAGGCTTCACCCCTTAAAACATAACAAGAGTGACAACTCTACCTAAGACACAGAGGCAAACAAACACAGGAACCTGTCAAGATGAGGAGACAGAGAAGTATAACCCAAAAGAGGGAATGGATCAACGTTCCAGAGGGAGAATGAAGTGATAAGAAGATAGACAACATAACATATGAGGAGATAGCCAACCTAAGAGATGCAGAATTCCAAACACTGGTGAAAAGGATGCTCACAGGCTTGGCAGATATGCTTGAGTATGGCAAATGCATAAAAGAGGAAGTGAAGGCTATGCTAAGTGAAATGAAGGAAAATCCACACAAAACCAATGCTGAAGGGAAGAAAACCATAATTCAAATCAATGATTTGGAACATATGGAAGAAAAAAATAGTCAAACAGTACAGAATGAAAAAAAAAATTGAAAAAAATGAGGAGAGGCTTAGGAACCTCTGGGACAAGTTTAAATGTGCCAACACCTGAATTATGGGGGTGTCAGAAGGAGAAGAGAAAGAACAAGAAATTGAAAACTTATGTGAAAAAATAATGGAGGAAAACTTCCCAAATTTTGTGAAGGAAATAGTCATACAAATTCAGGAAGCATGGAGAGTCCTTGGGTGAGCTGAACCCAGATGGGGCCATACCAAGGCACAACATGATTAAAATGCCAAAATGAAAGATAAAGAGAGAATTCTAAAAGCAGCAAGAGAAACGTGGAGAGTTGCCTAGAAAAGGGTGCCTATAAGACTGTCAGCTGATTTCTCAAACGAACTTTGCAGACAAGAAGGGACTGGGAAGAAATATTCAATGTGATGAAAAGCAAGGGCCTATGGCCAAGATTACTCTATCCAGCAAAGCTATCATTTATAATGAAAGGGCAGATGTCATGTTTCCCAGACAAGGTAAATCTAAAGAAGTTCACCACACCAAGCCACTATTATATAAAATATCAAAGGGACTTACTTAAGAAAAAGAAGATCAAAACTATGAATACTAAAATGACAACAAACTCACAACTATCAACAACTGAATCTAAAAAATAAAAACAAAGTCCAACTAAGCAAATCAGAATAGGGATGGCTGGAGGGGAGCAAGGTGGAAAAGACTGGAACTATTGTAACAATATAATCAATAAAATATACTTGAATAAAATTAGAATAGGAACAGAATCATAGGTATCGGGATAATTTGGAGGGTTATCAGGTGGGGAGGGGGAGAAATGGGGAAAGGGTTCAGGGACTAAGAAGCATAATTGGTTGGTATTATATAAAATAGACAGGGGGAAGTTAAGAATAATATAGGAAAGGATGAGGTCAAAGAACTTACATGCACAACCCATGGACATGAATAAGGGGGGTGAGATTGCTGGACAGAAGAGGAGATTACTGGGCAGAGGGGAGCACTCTTTGTGGGGATTCTTCTTTTCCTTTTTATAGGGGGTTGTTTCTCTGTCTCCCCCTTTTTGTGACTCTTCTTGTTTTCTGCTGCTTCTTAGATTGATCTGCACTTCTTGGATCTGTCCCTGGTGGCATCAGATCGTGTACCAGTCTGGGCCTAAGCAGCCTGTTGGAGACTACCAGAGATTCACTGCCTTTGTCTGTCTCCTTTAGTTGTTAATCTATTCAATCTGTGATCAGCCATCAGGCTTAAGGACTGAGGGTGGGGCAGCTTAATTCCTGTAGATGCGGATTTTGCTTCCCCTCAGGCTGACTCCATTTGGAAGGGAATGGTCTGCCTGTAGTATGGGGAATGAGTCAGCACTGGGATCCATTCAGCTGCTCCCTCAGTCCTCTCCTCAAAGCCACCACCCCAAATTCTCCCCAAGTGTCTAATCCTCTCTGCCCTCCCTCTGCTTGAGCCCAGGGTAAGTGGATGCCAAAATATTTTCATACGTTGATCCGCTGAAGAGCTCTTTTTCTCCTGCTGTTTCTCTCAGGCTAGCAAGAAACCCTGTGGCTTTTCGCTTTTCACAGCTGGATACTATTTTACTTTCCACTCTGTTGCTGTAGGCTGGGAAGCCCAGTTGGGGGTTTAGACTCTGCCCTTCTCAGGCGGAACTGCCTGCTGCTGAGCTGTTTCTCAGTCCCTTCAGCTGCTCCCTGTGGGAGCCCAGACAGCCCTTTTGCATCTTCCCACTTCCTACCAGTCACGTTGTGATGAAGCAGCCTTTTCTGTCTCTCGGTGGTTATGGAACTTCTCTCCAGCTAGTGTTCAGTTGGTTATTCCAGATGATTTCTCACAATTAAGTTGTAAGTCCAAACTGGTCCTAGGAGGAGGTTAGTGTAGCTTCCTGTTACTCCTCCCATGTCTTGGATCTCTCTCCTTTTTCTTGATGAGCCTGGCTAAAGGCTTATTGGTTTTATTTATATTTCTAAAGAACCAGCTCCTAGTTTTATTGATCTTTTGAATTGTTTGTTTAGTTTCTATGTCATTTAATTCTGCTTTCATCTTGATAATTTCCTTTTTTCTACACTCTGGACTTTGTTGTTGTTCTAGTTCTTGTAGCTGTAGGGTTAGATTTTTATTTGAGATTCTTCTATCCTTTTCAGTTATGCCTTTAATTCTATGAACTTTCCTCTCAGGACTGCTTTTGCTTTACCCTATAGGTTATGGGCTGCTGTGTTTTCATTATCATTTTTTTCCTGAAACTTCCTGATTTCCTCCTTGATATCATTGTTAACCCATTCATTATTTAATAGCATGTTAATCGTTCTCCATGAGTTTGAATGTCTTTGATATTTTTTCTTGAGATTGATTTCCAGTTTCATGCCATTTTGGTCTGAGAAGATGCTTGATATAATTTCAATATTCTTGAATTTGTTAAGACTTGTTTTTTGTCCTACCATGGGGTCTATCTTTGAAAATGTCCCATGTGCATTTGAAAAGAATGTATGTTTTGCTTCTTTGGGGTGAAAATTTTTATATAAATCAGTTAAGTCCATTTGATCTAGAGATTGTTCAATGCCTCAATATCCCTGGTGTTCATTTGCTTCGAGGATCTGTCCATTGTTGACAATGGGGTGTAAAGTTTCCTACTATGAGTGTGTTGCTGTTGATATCCTTGTGGTCTTCCAAGATTTTCCTTATATATTTGAGTGCTCCTATGTTGGATGCATATATGTTTACCATGGTTATATCTTCTTGATGGATTGTTCCCTTAAGTATTATGAAATGCCCTTCTTTGTCTCTTTTTATGGTCTTGGCTATGAAATCTGTTTTGTCTGATATAAGTATTGCTGCCCCAGCTTTTTTTTTTTTTTTAATGTCCATTTGCTTGGAATACTTTTTTCCATTCCTACACTTTCAGTCTGTGTAGATCTTCTGTTTTGAGGTGTGTCTGTTGTTGACAGCATATATGTGGGTCATGTTTTTTTATCCATCACACTACTCTATGCCTTTTGATTGGTACATTGAATCCGTTTACATTTAAGGTTATTATTGACAGGTATTTACTTATTTATTTATTTATTTTTCTTTGTACCTGTGTTCCTCTCTCTCTCTCTCTCTCTTTCTTAAAACATTCCCTTTAGCATCTCTTGCAATGCTGGTTTGGTGGAGATGTATTCTTTTAGTCTTTCTTTGTCTGGGAGACTCCTTATTTTACCTTCCATTTTGAAAGAGAGCCTTGCTGGGTAGAGTAGTCTTGGTTGTAGGTCTTTGTGTTTCATGCTTGAAATATTTTTGCCATTCCATTCTGGCTTGTAGTGTTTCTGTTGAGACATCAGCTGATAGCTTATCGGAGCTCCCTTGTATGTTATTTGCTGTTTTTCTCTTGCTTCTTTTAGGATTCCCTCTTTGTCTTTAAATGTTGCTATTTTAATTATAATGTGCCTTATAGTGGGCCTTTTTTGGGTTCATCTTCATTGGTACCCTCTGTGCTTCTTGGACTTGCATGACTTTTTCTCTCATCAAGTTAGGAAAATTTTTTGTTATTACTTTTTCAATCAGGTTTTCTATCCCATGCTTCTCTTCTTCTCCTTATATCCCTATAATATGGATATTGTTTTGTTTCTTATTGTCCTGTAGTTCTCTTAAGCCTTCTTCATTCTTTTTCAATATTTTTTCATTTTGTTGTATTGTCTGAAATTTTTTTTCTGCATTGTCCTCTAACTCACTAATTCAATTTTCTGCCTTTTTATTCTGCGTTTGATTGCTTTTACTGTGTTCTTCTTTTCAGAAATTATATTCTTCATTTTTTCCTGGTTCTTATTGATAGTTTCTATGTCCTTTTTTTTTTAATACTGGTGTAGTTATCCGTAAGTTTTTTGTAGTTTCACTGGAGTTCATTGTAGTTTTCTCTGAGTTTTTCAAGTTCATTGAGCTTTCTTATAACCATTCTTTTGAATTCCATGTCTGATAGTTTGCTTACTTGTGTTTCATCTAGCACTCTTTCTGGGGATTCCTCTTTTCCTTTCATTGGGAGGTTGTTTCTGTATCGCCCCATGTTGGATGTCTCTTCTTGTTTGTTTGTTTTTTTCTTATATTTGTCTGCTTTGATTTCTCACCTTTTTGGTATGATATTCTGTATAGGAGACCTGGGGGATTCAGTGGTGAAGTCTCTTTGATCTTCTGAGCTTTATGCTCTTGGGATGGCCTTTATATTATTTGGATAAGCTCTCTCATTGTATTTCAGTTACTCTTTGGTGGAACCTTCCCTCTGGCTAGTTGATTGAGAGTCACTGTGCCCACCATGTCTTCAGTTCTTTTGTGGAGATGCTGTTAAAACCTAAAAACACACCGCAGGCAAGAAACCCACACTCTTAAAAATATCCCCCTCCCACAATTACACTATCAGCAGCAAATGATGCAGTATTAATATATATGTAAAGAGGTTATGACAATTATTATATTACAGGAAAAACAGACAAGACCTGTTTTAACTGAAAGAAAAATGTTTTTTGAGAGGAAGATGGTAGAATAATTACAGTAGCAAGTAGGGTCAAGGCTATGTGATACAGTAAGTAATATTTACATTGTATGTTGAAAAAGGGAGGGAAGAATGCAGAATAAAGTGAGAAAGTGGAAGTGTATAGAATTAGGCTTATATAGCAGTTATATGTTATATATCATATTTAGTGCAAGAGGGAGGATAAACAAAACAGACAAACAAAAAAATTAACAAAGAAGAATAAGGGAGAGAAAGTATGAAAAAGATGAAAGAAAGAGCTTTTCCCCTGTACAACCTTTGGGCACTGTCTTCTTTTTCTGGATCCACCCCTGGTCAAAATTCCATGGGTTTCTATTCTGGCTGTCTGGCTGTGAGGAGATTTAGCTGGATTCTGAGGCTGCTATTCTGTCACTCATGAGACTGCTGCAGCTCTCTGCTGTGAGCCGCACAGTGTTGGGTACCCCCCACACTGGTCCTTCAGCACCCTCCAGCACTCCTCAAGTTTGTCTAGCAACACTAGTTTGTTGGAGAGCCAGTGTGCAAGCCCATAGTCCCTGGCCAGCCTCGGGTCCTGACTCCACTCCTCCAAAAAAATCTCTGTGTTGTCTCTAAGCTGCAGTACCAGCCCACATCCATGCCTGGCAGAGCCTTGTGTGGTTGCATGTGTGTGTGTACAGTGTTGCCAGCCTGGGGTCCCTACCATGTCTGAGGTTCCACCACAGCTTTCCTGTATGGGTCCATCTCCATGGCTCAGTTCTGAATTTTTATTTGGTGGAGGTTCTGTGCATGTGTGCCTGTGAGTGCAGTGTTGCCTGCCCAGGGTTCCCACGAAGTCTGCGGTTTTGCTGCAGCTTTCCCATGTGGGCCCCTCTCTGTGGCTCAGTTCTGTGTTTTTGTTTTGTGGAGCCTTGATGCGAGTGCCCTGGGTTCAGTGGGTCCCCACCAAGACTCAGTTTATACATTACTCATAGTCTGGACTGTTCTCTTCCAGCTCTTTCCACCAAACCTACTCACTGACTCCCTCCGAGACTTTGTTGATCAGGGCGCCTATGGCAGGGGGAAATTACCAAGCAGATCTGGCTAATGAGCCCGTCAGCAGCTGTCCCCTTCAGTGCGGTGGGCAGAGATGCCAAGCTGGGAATCCCAGTGACTACTTGGAGAGCACAGGCTGAGGTTTCTGCCCTCTTTCACGCTGGTCTCACACTCCGGTACCTATTCGTCCTATCTGAAATCCGAACTCACTCCACTCCATGTTTATACTCCAAGTCCTTCCATGATGGGAGCAAGCAGACAACACTGCTACCTACTCTGCTGCCATCATTTTTCTCCTACAAGTACTTTTTAATCTTGAAAAATATACAGTAATTGTTTGATCATTTTCTTTTTTTTATTTCTTCCCTTTCCTTCTTCAAAATGTTATTTCTTCAGAGAAGCTTTCTATGACCTCACATAATCCCAGCACATACATTCCCTACTCCTTACCCTAAATTTACTCTTAAATTTATATGTTTAATGTTATTCACTTACTTATGTACCAGTTGCTTCATTATATAAATATTTTATACAGTTCTTATGGATATTTGAACTTGTAATTTTTATTTGTTTTAAGTGGTTGTTTTTTCCTACCTCATGAAGGTAAGTACTTATCTATTTTGTTCTTCACCCAGTTTTCAATACTTGTCATTATGCCTGGCACATAAAAGGGCTCAGTAAATATTCATTAAATTAATAAAGTAAATGAATGATTGAGGGGAGGTTAACTTGGTGAAAGACTAAGATTGTCCAGAGACAAAAATGAAGGAGACTGAAGGAAAGTCACAAAGTTTTTAGCTTAAAAATTAACCTTATTATAAAAAAGAAAAACAAAACACTTCCACACAGATGTGCTCCTAGATCAGCAAAGAGCTTAAGTAGGCTTAGTGTTGTTTATAAGAAACAGAGCAAAAATTAATTCAATCTTTTTTGTTTAGTTTTGTTTTCAAACTTTCTCTTTTTCACTTGGAAAAATGTCTCCATTGAACATGTTTGCTCCCAAATGGTATCTAAAACAAGAAGGATCAAATAAATCCCTTCATCTTTCAGTGGTATGAAAACTCAGGAAGGCTGTCAGTCATGGAGCATCTCCCCCAAATTTGGCCTCTTCCTCCTTCCATAGACTATATACCATGACTGTGCTTCATGAGGGAAAGAGCTGAGTCTTCCCAAACCAATCTGGCCAGAGTGCATGTTTCACACAAAGGAGTCGTAGAACTGAAAAAACATGACAAAGCCACTTTGAGGAAGGTTTCAAAGCTAGGCTATGATGTTCAGATTTTATATTTTAGATTTTTTAAAAATGTTAGAATATATTCAAGTGTGCTTTAGGAAAATTTGCTGTCATTCCAGATTATAAATTAAATTTGTGTTTTTCAGAGATTTCAGATAAATAAACCTGTTAGGTGGCTGCAGCTCTAATTCTGGTTTTAGGAAATAAAAATTTGCATTACCCTATTTATCTCTATTAATTTACAATGGTTATACAATACAAAAATGGAAAAAGAGAAATAGAATCAGGGAGTAGTGATAGAAAAATTACATGCCTAACAAAAAATATAGTAATTAGGTGTAAGCATAGGAGTCTACTAGGTAATTATAACTCAACCATAAATTTGCTTTGGAGATTCCTCAAAGCTAAAGTGAAACAGAAAACATAACCATTTACATAATTTATATTTTACATTTAATAGTAATAACTGATATTTATTGTTTATAACTTTGTGCCAGTTTATATGTAGTCTTTACATAAAACCATTTCTACTATATTTGAAAATCTGCTGTTCTTCAGAGATTGTGTCGGCAGCCGTCCGTCTCGAGAGACGATGGTGTAGCTTCTTAAGAGTCTATCTGCACCGCCGAGAATGGCTGTGCAGTCCAACTCGGGAGTGACACGGTATCTGTCTCCTCCCGTGTTGAATCAACATCTTGCGATGACGCTGGAGTGTCCTCTCCAGTGAAGCTGAAGCTACAGAGCCTGGGCAGGGTGATATGGAGGGTCTGCTGTTGCCCATGCAGCAGACCCCCCCTCTCTTCGCAGCTGAAGGGTCCAAGGGAAAGACGGAGTCAATACAGCTTGGCTTCAGGTGCGCCGCAGTAGTTGCCGGTGTTGACTACAACGTCAAACCGCTTTAGGGACTCCGGCTCCGGATTTTCTGTCGGGGTTTACTCCCTTAGCCTTTCCCCTGAAGAGGTATGCCGCAAGGCGGCGGAGGTTTTTTTTTTGGAATCAGAGTTTTCCTTCTCTGAGGTGTTTACAATATATCTATAATATTTACTGGATGTAGATACACTACTCGAGTAGGATACTTTGCTCTCTCAAAGTTGCTTGAATTTCACATACCCGGACTAAAGATCGTAAGTTTTTTAATTCAGTACAAATTTCTGACATGTGAATGCTCCCCATGTTATGGGCTTCTTCTCGCAGTCTTGATGCCTGCTTCTCTGCATGATCTGCAGGCCATCCTTGAACATGTTTTATGAGATTTTCATTGAAGTGTGCTGCTAGCGTAGGTGTTAACGAACATGTAGTTCGGGTAGATGAATTCTGTGGTACAACTGTTGCATTTGATGCATTATTACCAGAACTGTGATTTGGACCAGGTGATGGACTTCTCTGGCTATTTGAGCGCTGAAGACTTCGAGGAGAGACAGGTTCATGACCTTGTGGTTTGTCAGCAGTTACAGGCTGCTGCTGTGTGGCTGATTGTGAAACTGGTCCTTGCTTAACTACTGGAGTAGTAACCTTTGGTTGTGATGAAACAGGAGGAATACTAATCAAAGGTTTGATAGGGACTGTGTTAGTCTGAGGTGTGCTTATTCTCGGAGACACATAGGATCTTGGGGATGATGCATCAGACGTTAAAGACAGAGATTACTATTAACTAAATCAGCTGATAAAATGATCTACAATGAGGAAGTAAAAATGTGTGCTGAAAAGCATCTCCTCTTTTTTCTTAAGAGAATAGTCAATCTAAATTAAACTTTTAAATTCTTTATTTAAGGCAGCCAGCTTGTTTTAACAAAGTTGCCAAATATTCTTAACCAAAAGGAAGCATTGCAAGATATGAAAACAGGAAAGCTAAACAAAAGTCAACAGTTTTGCAAATCATACATTTATGGGAAGAAAAGTTCCAGCCCTCCAGCCAAGTCTGAAAAACCTGCAAGACAATCCCTATTAACATCAACAGCATAGTGTGCTCTGCAATGGTCCTCCATATTGAGTAACCAGCAGAACTTAGACCTGGGCTTGGAAGCAGCCCATGAGTACAGGAACCTGTAGTATAAGCCTTCAGAAAGTGAGTTAGAATATGAACTAGCCCATTAGGCATACTGTCGCAGGCTAACAAAATTTGGAGGAGACTAGACATGTGTTTGATATTAAAGTCAAATTATGCATTGTTCTGTATTAAATTTGACCCTTGGAAATTAGCTCTAAGGTAACAACATTCTCAATGTTTTTGGAAAAAATCGGTGAGGATTTTTCATAGCTTTTTTTATAGCACACTGAGGCATATACAGTAGTCCCTCTCTATATCACTGTTCGCTTATGGCCTCACTGTATCGCAGGATTTTAAAAAATATTATATTTATTATTTATCACGGATTTTTTGCTATATCATGGGATTTTGTGGTACTGTATATGTATGTTGTTTAAGTTATGTAAGTTTAAGAGTGTAGAATAAATGTAAGGTTCCTACTTCGTAGGTGGGTCTGGAATGTAATACCCGTGATAAGTGAGAGAATACTGTATGTCAATGTCCCTTCTTCCAGGGGTAAAACCCAAACTATTTAGGGAGTCACCAAATTAAATGCCTAAGGGATAAAACAAGTAACAAAAATAAAACGTATATTGCAATTTAGGAATGTGGGCCCAGTGACAAGGGATCTTTCTATTTAAAAAATATATATATTTATTGATTTTAGAGAGAGGAATGAGAGAGAGAGAGAGATAAGGAGAAAGAAAGAGGGAGAGAGAGAGAGAGAGAGAGAGAGAGAGAGAGAGAAACATTGATTTGTCACCCCACTTGTTTATGCATTCATTATTTGATTCTTGTATGTGCTCTGACCGGGGGTTGAACCTGCAACCTTCCTATACTGGGATAATGCTTAAACCAAGTGAGCTACCCAGCCAAAGCTAGGATCTTTCTACTTAAAAAATAAATAAGTTGGAAGTCCAGACTTTAAATGAATTCTCCTAATTTTTAAAACGCTGATAATTATTTCAAATATATTTAATATCCACTTCAAGCCAATGCATTTCTCTATACATTGAAACCCTCAATTTAAAATTCTTCATAAGAAAGTGAACCCTTATGAATTAAGTTATTTAATAGTACTTTTAATAAAATTCAGATAGCAAACCAATGAGAGGAAGATTGGTAAAAATTTCAGGCTTTTGTTTCTCATTAATGAAAGATACATGATCACTTGAACTGACAACAGATATAAACATCCTTTTGTGAAAATTGAAGCAACACCAGGATTTACCTGAACAGCTAAGCTGAGAGAGTGTCTAAGTCAGGCCAGGGTTTTCTTTCAGCTAACACTGGGTTTGCCTTAGCAAATGAATAAATTAATATATCAGCAGTATTCCATAAAAGAGGAGGAACCACTGTGTCATATGATAAAGGATTTTTATAGGAAGTGGAACTTAAATAACTGTGGGAAGATCTGGGCAAAGGAGATTTAGAAGAGATTGTTAAGGTGTCAGAGAGAAAATCCTTGCCAGCCGACCAGAAGTACTGGCATGGGAGACAATTTGAATTTTACAGGAAAATCTGAGAAGTCAAGCATATCCTTTTGCCAAGGAACTACTGGGCTGAAAGTTCCGTGGATCTACGATCTTTGTATAACTCCACCTCTACGAGTCCACAGGCAAGCATCACACAGGAATGCAGCCTCTGTTGGCCAGTCTGAAATCTTGAGTAAGACTTATCTATTTATAGAGTTGAGGAAAGCAAAGTCCACCCCTACCCCTTGACACCTCTGCATATCTCTTTACTATATCTAACCATTAGCAGTCATTCAGAGTGTAGTGGCTCCTACTTCACTCGTGCCTCCCAAATTCCACACAAGTTTCTCTTGTGGCCAACACAGAACAATAGGTAGAAAGGCATTTGGGGAAGCAGCTCAACCAGGTAGTCTATAGAACAAATTAGTACAATGAGTGTGAAGACTTTGATTTCCCCAAAATAAGCCATGTTCATTTTAGCTGGAACATTTTCAAAACCATTTGATTCTGTATTATACGGAAAGTCTGTTGAAAAAAAACAGGGATTGACTAGGCAGTTAAATAGCTTTCGATTTGAATATTAATTAGTTGCCTTTTCATGGCCTTAAAGACAGACATTCAACCTCTGATTCAGAGTTTTTCTGCCAATAAAGTGGGGCTGATATATCAATATTAAACTTTTGTCTTAATAATTAGACACAATGTTGGAACAGTACAAAGTGTGGTCCATGGGAACAAAGGCTGTAATTTGCTTATTTATCATTGCAGCCTCTAGGATCAGGCAAGACATCTGACACAAGCATAGCTAGTGATGGTTTCTCTGATCTTTTTGGAGGTTGAAGAAAATGAATTCCCATTCCCTCAGAGGTTTTGTTGTTTCCTAGGACACATTTAAAGTGAATTGATTTTTATTCTCATAGTTAAAAATACTGGAGAAGGCAGAAGCATAACAGGTTATATGTGTAAGCATTCTTTCATTCTTTGTCCAAAAAGCATACAGATACGTGATTTCCCTAAAGGTAGATCACAATGTCCATGAGCATTTAGCATCCTGTCTGAGTAGAACCTATATTACATCCAATAAGTGGAAGACAAGCACACTGACCACACACATTGCATCTTTCTCCTTGAACACACATAAGCTGGCCTTTGGTAAGAGGCAGGGCATAAAGAGGAAGAAACAGAGATACATTCCAAAAAGACATTAGCTAAACAAAAGTCAAGTTCACCAGGCAAAGCCATCAGAAAATGGGTTAACAGATTTTCCCCCCATTTAACAAAAGATAGCAGACCCTTGTCTCAATATCTACTTTCATCACTGAAAGCTTTAAAATTGATTCATGGTTACATAACCACAACAAAGTAACCTTGAATAGATTAAAATCAAGGCTTTTTAAAAAAAATTGGATATCAACAGCAAGAATCCCACCCAGGTCTTGCTAAAAATGACTTTGGCTGACATTATGAAATGCTTCCTCAAGCTCTTCTTTAGCCAAATGAGAAGTTATCTGGAAAGGATTCATCGTTTTAGTGTACACAGAAGATCTTCTTCTTGGATCTATAAACTAAGCCTTTAAATTCCACTGTAATTACTCCAAAGACATAAATAGAGTTGATACTATTTCTGGCATCCCAGCTGGCCCATTAGACAAGGTACACAGCATTTTCAAATAAAGCTTCTACTGAGTGTGTAGATATTCTAGCAATAGGCAGATGTCTAAAAATTCTAAAACATAGTGTCCAAAAGAATTATTTCAAAAAATGTTAGTGTGTGAGTCAGGCCCCTTTTTCATTTTAATTCTCATACCAGTTGTTAAGATTGAGTTTTTTAGTAAGGACTTAAAACTATTCGGTTTTCAACCACTAACTTGGCTGCTCTCTTTTAAAGTTCTGTGTATTGAAACAATTCATTAAAATACTCATACATAAAATTTTATTAAGGGGATATGTTATTACTCTCAGGCTCACTCTGTAGCTCTTAACCAGTGCAATTTAAAAGCATCATTTCAAAAGCTGGATCCCCAGAAAAGCATCTTGGTGTTAGCGTTGATTAATGCCAACAGCATATCCATTTTCCATGTGAACACCATCAGTGTCTGGAGTTCTTCATTGATTTCAACAGGAACATTTTATGCTTGCTTTTTGTGAACAGGCTGGGCTTTCTTTAAAGAACAGACTTAGACTCCCCAATCATCCTGTACATTTTCTCTTTATTGTTTCTGGTCTCATTTTCCTGCTCTCTGAAACTTACCAAAATTTGAACCCAGGTTAAAGATATGATTGCTACAGAAAAATCGACTGGAATAATTTCCAGACTCTATGGTCATTTCGAATCCTTCATTTATTAACAGTGACAACAAAAGACCTGAGAAATAGCACCTTGTACTTCCTTTATATTTACCTGTGCCTTAGTTTCTTTATAAAATGATGGCCTGGGGAAGCCGTTGTCTAAATCTTAAACTTAGAAGGCATAGAATGTAAATGGGTACACTATTAGGCATCAGCATACAGAATATCCCCAGCTTCCTGCCTGTAAGCCTATGATAGCATTGTAGCTTCTGGCCCCCTTGTGGTGTGTGGGGTCAAGTGACTAGTTTGGATGGATGAGTTATGAGCATAAATCACATGTGTCACCTCTCTGCTAACAGTTTTATGGCCAGGGGAGACCTTCTGGAACTTTCTTTACATCTGCCATGGTGGCAAGCAGTATTTTATATAGTAGGTGCTCTATCAGTTTGGAGCAGTTTGCAGTGAGAATGACAAGGATAAGGAACAGAAGCCCCATTGATTTTCAAGGAACATATGGTGTGAATAAGAATTAAACCCTTGACTGTAAGCCATTGAGAATTTGGAATTGTTTGATACCATTGTGGAGCCTAATCTATCCTAACTGATGTAATTCATAACCCACCCAGATCTTCCCAAGTGAAGTCAAACTTTTTTTTTTTCCAAAATGGGTCAGAGGAGCTGGATGAGTATCAAACCTTTATGATATCCCATGTTGGCATATTTCTATTGGAGGTAGAAAACTTGAGAAGTGTTTAGTTATAGGCTACTTCTTCAATTAACGAGAATGATGCTCTTTATTCTTTGCAGGCACATGATAAAAATTCATTTTGAATAATGAGTACAAATGTTCACTGCCTATCCACATTCTATTCTTAGGTCCTTAGTGAGTAAAGATCCCTTTGCATATGATACTTGGGCACAAGACAAACCTGCAGCTTCAGAAACTTGCCATGTGAGTTTGTTCACAGAGAGGTTCAGCTTATTCTCAGTTAGCTCTACACTAGCCTATATTGATTAAAAGAAGAGGCTTTCAAGTTACCCAGACCTGGTTCCAATAAAAAAATTTAATGACTAGTGTATGTTCCATAATTTACTTAAACTCTATGAGTGCCAATGACCGCTTATGCAAAAAGGAAGTCCCATATTTTAATGTCTGGCACAGTGGTGTGTGAGTTGTTAATATTGACTGCTTCACAGTCATTGGTTATATCTGCTCATAAATGAAGCCTCTGCTTACAAGGAAAACCAAAACACTACACACACAAAAATTGTAGACATGATGCAGCAGACAGACTCTAAGGTGCCCCTTACCGTTGCATTGTTCCCACCTCCTGGTGTTTAACTTTGTTAAATGCCCTCCTCTTGAGTGTAGGTGGGCCCTACAACTTGCTTTTTCTCCTAACAGAATATGGCAAAGTAAATGGATATCACTCTATAAGTGTCTGCCTTAACAGGTTGGAGCTAGCGAGTTTCCTGTGGACTTAATAAAGTAAGAGGCTGTGTGGAGAAGGTCATGTGTCTGGGAGCTGCAAGAGGTTTCTAGAAACTGCAGCTAAATGAGTTTTAACAACCACTTGCATGAACCTGGGAGTGAATTCCTTCCTAGCCATGCTCCCAGGGAGAACGCATTGTAGTTCACACCTTGGTTGCAGTCTTGAGAGGACCTGAGCAGTGCCCAGATGAGCCATGGCCAGACAACTGACCCATGTAGATTTTAAGATAATAAATACATGTTTTTTTAAGCTCTTAAATTTGTGGTAATTTTTTACATGACAATAAAAAATTAATACACATGCGAAATTGAACATTTTGGCCTTATTTAAATCAGTTACTATATTTCTTCTTTTTTGTTTTCTCTTCATTCCTGAATCAAATAAAATACTTGAGCTTTCAGAATTTCATCTACAATCATATGTTTATACAAGAAGATGGCCCTTTAAACTGAGTTTAGATATTGTTTCTTTGTTTTTTGTTTACCAGTTTATTGCTACTTCAAGTAAAGAACCCAGTGTAAAGAATCAACTTTAAAAAATACTCCTGCAATAAAATTTTTAATCAAAAATCTTTGTTATGAAAAGAACTTGAGAACATTTTCTTTTAAGAAGAGAAGTAAATAATCATTTATTCACTGTCCTAGTCCTGTTCATCATTAAATATCAGCTTTTTAAAATATAATTGTTTATGCTATTACAGTTGTCTCTGCTTTTTCTGACTTTGCCAACCTTGACCTAGTCCCCAACCCTCAGTCAATACCCACATCATTGTTGATGTCCATTGACCATGCATAAATGTTCTTTGGCTACTCTTCTGCCATCATTCATCCAGTCCCCCATCCATCCCCTCCGATAGCTATCAGTCTGTTCCATGTATCTTTGCTTCTGTTTCTATTTTGTTCATTAGTTTATTTTGTTCATTAGATTCTACATATAAGTGAGATTATATGGTATTTGCCTTTCACTGACTGGCTTATTTCACTTAGCACAATATTCTCCAGGGCCATCCAACCTGTTGCAAAAGATAAGAGTTCTTTTTTTCAACTGCTGCATAGTATTCCATTGTGTAAATGTACCACAGCTCTTTAATCCACTTAGGTTTTCTAGATCTTGGCAATTATAAATAAGACTGCTATGGACATAAGGCTGTGTGTGTGTGTGTGTGTGTGCACACATGTCTGTGTGTGTGTGTTTACATATATATTTTGTATTCATGTTTTGGGATTCTTAGGATATACTTCTGGAAGTAGAAACACTGCATCAAAGGGCACTTCCATTTTTAATTTTTTGAGGATACTCCATACTTATTTCCATATTGGCTGCACCAGTTTGCATTCCCATCAGCAATGCACGAGGATTCCCTTTTCTTCACATCCTTGCCAACACTAGTTGACTTATTGATGGCAGCTATTTTGACCCTTATGAAGTGATATATCATTGTGGTTTTAATTTGCACCTCTCTCATACATTTTTTCATATGTCTATGGGCCATGTGTCCTCTTTGGAGAAGTGTCTATTCAGGTCCTTTGTCCATGTTTTAATTGGACTGCTTGTCTTCCTTGTGTTGAGTTGTATTAGTTATTCATGTATTTTGGAGATTAACAACCCACCCCCCCCAAAAAAAACCCTTAGCAATCTTGTGAAAGAAGAACAAACTTGAAAGTACCACAATACCTGATATCAAACTATACCACAAGGCCACTATAATCAAAACAGCCTGATACTGGCATAAGAACCAGCATACAGAACAATGGAACAGAACAGAGAGCTCAAAAGTCAACCAACAGCTTTATGGTCAATTGACATTTGACAAAGGAGGTAAGAGCATACAATGGACCAGAGAAAGTCTCTTCAATATATGGTATTGGGAACACTGAACTGGAACATGAAAAAAAAAAAAAAAGAAACTAGACCACTAACTTACCCATACGTAAGAATAATCTCAAAATGGATAAAAGACTTAAATGTAAGTCAAGAAACCATAAAAATTCTAGAAGAAAATACAGGCAATAAAATCTCAGATATCTCACATAGCAGTATTTTTGCTGGTATATCTTCTAAGACAAGGGAAGCAAAGAAGGAAATACACAAATGGGACTACATTAAATTAGATGTCATTTATTTATGAATAAATTTTCCATGTTTCTCCCAGATGGAATTGAGTCTTTCCTTTAGGTTCATAAAACACCTTAATTTAAAACATCTTCCCCTGTGTTGTTCCTATAAGCTATCTTTATCACTAGTCCAGGAGTTGGCAAACTATAACTCACAGACCAAATGCCACCTTCTACCTGTTTAGTAAATAAAGTTTTATTTGAACAAGCCATATTTATTTGCTTGCACAATATCCTATGGTTGTTTTCTTGGTACAATGCAGAGTTGAGTGATTATAACAAAAAACTTAGGTTTTGCAAATCTGAACTATTTACTACCAGGTCAATTACAGAAAAAGTTTGCTGATCTCTGCTCTAGGCCATGAACTTCGTGAGGTGATAGACAGTGTCTTGTTGAACTCTGTAGCTCAGAACTTTGCCAACAGCAGAAACTAAATTCATAATTTAGTATACATGAAAATGCATCGAACACCTGAAAATCAAGTCTCTAAATTATACTTTCCCTAGAAAGGCCCATAGATTTTTGTTAAGACTTACTGTCATAGAAAAACAGTCATTCTGCGTACTTTGTATTACCTTGAAAGCTGAAAACAATGAACGAAGCTAACTATTAGAGGCCATTTCCATCCTTCATTAAAAGTCTGCATTTAGATCAAATTAACATTTATTAAACAAATTTTACATTATTTATCAAGCCCATGTGCCTTTCAGGTAACAGTTATTCTGTTTTCAGATGCACTTAGGACCATTTTCCAGAATACTGATGGTGTATTTGCTGTCCAATAAACCTTTTAATTTTTGTTTATAAACATTTTTTGATGTTGTTCCCTTGTCAAGAACAGGAAGCAATTATTTTTCAGAAGTAAACATATTTAAAATCAAGTTAGCCACTCAGTTCCCCAAATCAAGATTGAGTTTTGTATACATGAAAAAAATCAACTTTATAATATTTAATGACTGTACCAAAATTCTCAAGGGAAGACCAAGAACTTTAACATTTTGTGGAAATCAAAGAAGTTGAAGAGTCCCCCATCCCAGCCAGATTTGGTTCTTCTCCAAACAGAGGGAAACCTTTCAAATCTCTTGTGATTCACTCCTTCACTATTTCTGTCCCATGAGATTAGTCTGAATACATTTTCTTCATTCATCCAGCCAGGATCCTTTAATTCACATATGGAATGTATACAGTAACACTAACCACCAAGACCAAAACAGAACAAGATGTTTGCCATGGATATCAAGTCTCAAAAGAGAAAATTAAATTGATACAAATCATCATTGCTTCCTGAATCACCATAGACTACTGTACTTTAGAATATGAAAGAAATTGCAATAAAGCGTCACCTAAAAGTTTTGTAAATAATTGTATTAAACACATAGAGGAAGCTTAATAAGTGGGAAAATATTTCTTGGTCTCATCGTGATATTTAGAAAACTCAACTCACCTCATGAGCACCTTGGAGATAAAGTGACTTCAATCTCCCACTGGAGTCAGTAAATAAGGACTTTGATGCCTTCCTGGCCCTGGACTTTGTGTCTTGGGATTGCCCTTCCACCCTTACTGCCATCAACACTATCTAGTCACCTATTCATCCTCAGCTAGAATGATTTTCCCCTACACTGCAGAGCAAACTTAGAAAAAAACCAGAATTGCTACATTAGCAGCTTTATCTATATTTACCTACCTATACATGTCCTTTTATTGTAAAATAAGCTTTTCTACTTAATTCTGGGGAATATGTTAAGTTTGTTGTATTTAATAAAATATTAATGTATTATAATAGGTTAATAATGTATAATATAATCGATTATAACATTTTAAATGTCTTTACTTTATAAAATATAAGGTTGTTTTCTTTTATCGGCTCCCCCAATTTTTTAAACTGATCCTCAAAACCACAAATATGCTGTGGAGTTAGGATGCTGAAGAGTCATTGGCTTGGAGAAGAGGATAAGGTATTAGAGAGTATTTATGACTCACAGAAGTAAATGACTTATCCAAGGTTGCTCAACTGGTTAGAGGAAGTAAATTAAAATGAATTACAACCCAAATCACTGGTTCCTGGGCCAGTGTTTCTCTTAATATTCTAGGGTGCTTGCTATAGAGCCACTGTGGCAGTTCCTGTAACAGTGCAATCAAACTTCAGCAGTTATGAAATCTTTCAGATTAGGCCTCTCCTTTGTTAATTATCTCTTTACTTTATATTTTTAACAAACTTGCATATGTAGGTTTCCCCACAATTATTTGAAAATTATTTTGAAATCAATGGCATCTTGTTTTATAAGTGTGTCAGCACATAATCTAATTCTGGGAGCAATAGTCTTGTAACTACAAAAGGAGAAGATACAGGATGCTGTGGAATGCTCAGAGAAACACCACGCATCGATCTGGCAGGGGACAGGGTAGACCATAGGGTTGAGGGGAGAGAGCAGTGGTCAAGTGAACTAACTAGAAGGTAAAGAATGAGCAGCATTAGCAGAGAAATGACAGAGAACACAGGTATCTTCAGAGGCCTGCACTTGGTCTGGATGGCAGAATATCAGGCAAAGAGATAAGGATAAAAGAAGGTGGCTTTTCAAGCAATTCTTGGGAAGCCTCAGAAGACCCAATATTTCCCCATGGGTATTCTACAGCACAATAATCCTATGATCATTCTAGAAAATAAGAGGAGGTAGGGGAACTGAAAGTCAAATAAGTTTGGAACTCAATTTTTATTTACCTATAAACGCTACAGCTACTCACAAGAATATTGGCTCAGGCCTTCTTGGCTGCTTCTCTAGTCCATCGCAGTCCCACTGTGAATATTCATTTTAAGTGCTTGAAAATATGTAAAGATAACTTTTAAGGGCTAAATAATTGACCTAAAAACTAGATATTTATAAATACCACTTGCATTCTTAAACAGTCAATAGGTGTGTCGATGCATACTTTTGTCATAAGTGACCAAAGTTCTGCTGGAGCCCTGGTGCAGCTGGTGCAGCTGCAGGAGATACCTGTGTCAGGTGTTACTCCCAAAGACAGAATTAGAATCTCTAGTGTTATGTCCCAAGCTTTGGAATTTTGAATAAGTTTCCCAGATGTTTCTGGGATTCACAGGTTTGAGGCCCATTGATCTACTCAAGAGTAGCTAGAAGTGGACATGCATTGAGAACTAGCCAGGCCCATCTGCATCTCTGGTGCAGTCAAAGCGCTGGGCATGACTGCTGCTCCCTGCAACCGGAACCTCAGCACACAGGTGTCCCACCCACCATGTGACCAGCACAGAGAAAGCAGTCTCATTTACACTTGTACAAGCAGGTTTCTGAACCTGCTCCCCCTATTCCTTGTGGACTTGTTCTTCACATTACCATATTGCACTTGACATTTTGTGAGACCTTCTGTAATGCACACGCTATTTCCTTGGTCCCAGTGCCCCTTCTCTCATGTATAAGCTTTTCCATTTTGTTTCCATTTCTCAGATCAGGCACCACCTCTGCCTTCACAGAGTCCCATTTATCATGTTTCTTATTTTGTGGCTCACCAGCATTACCAGTCTGTGTAAAGCCTTCTTTGGCTTACTTTATTTGTTATTCCTCAGCCAAGTCCATTCCCTCTCTAACAGCCCCTGCCCAGACACCCTTTATGGTGGATTATGGCATTAAACATATGTGTATATTAATGAAAAATATACAGTGTTCTGTCTTATGTATATATTATTAATGTGGGTAGGTGGTATTGTATAGAAATCTAAATGAAATCTATTTTGTACCATTGTACTGATTACTGTTTTCAAGTATGTTCCATGGTTCCATGCGCACATTCTTTTCTTTCTTGCTGCCTCACCTGCCTATGTCATATTCACTCGCCTCTTCCCTGGGGCTGGCTGGATGTCCAGATGGTGAGGAAGGACCTCCCACTCTCACACACAGGATATGGACCTCTGTAAACTTCTGTCTGAATCATGTGAATTTGCCAGCTTGAGTTTGTTCAGCCTGAACTAGATAATTATATATAAAATAGACATTTTAATTAGATGCACCATAAAAGATATAACTTCTTAATTTCTGAATGATGACTGACCAGAAAGTGGCATTTATTTGCTATATTTGCTGTATTATCAAGATGACAGGATAGGAGATAACAATAAATGTGTCTGAAGGCAGAGATGGGAGACAAATATAACTGCTTACTGCACTCTACCAAGTTCAGCCTATTTGGAAACCTAATTATAGGTACAGTGGTCTGTATGTATGCACTGTGGTCAATATCACATCGTTTATTAATGCTCAACATTACAGGTATCTTACTATTTGGTGGAAAGTAACATAGGCCTTGTTCTTTTACATAAATTTTTAAATGAGTCTGTCAAACCCATTCTTTATCCCCCTGATATCCTGTTAGAATTCCGCTTGAAATGTCACCGAATTTATGGCTTAATTTGGTGGTTTTCAATTGAATCTTTCCAAATGTGAAGGCCTCCTATTCATAAATATTTATCTGGGTTTACTTATAGATCTGTTAATAGACATAAAAATTTTTCCACAAAGAACTTAAGTAAATCTGAGAAGTTAATTTCTATATGTTCTATAGATATTGACCTCATTTTAAATGCATTATTTTTTGTTATATATTTCAGTTAGCTATGCTGACATCTCTACCTTTTCTTCTGCTAGACAGGGTGAGGTTAGATATGTGTTCATATTTACCCTTTACAAAACTGAAGTATAACAATTGTCATACCATGTAGAACATGATAATTGTTTAAGATATCTAACTACTCAATAGGAGTATGACCTTTTTAATGGCAGGAATGGTTCCTAACTCATTTTTGTATCCTCAGCAATAAGACATACTAATTTTTACATGTTTTCTTTTTTGCATGTACATAAAAATATATGCAACTATTATGTTACAGTGATATGACTAAAAATATCTGGAAGTGTGATAGAAAAGGCAATCATTCTGACTGAAGGCTCATATCAGCTATGAGATTTATCTGTTAAGTGGCAAGTTATTAGGCATTATAATTTAGATTTACTTGTTTTTTCTTGTTGTTTTTTTCTTCATTTTTTTCCTTTTGGAAGGGTTCTGTTGTCACCAGCAAAGAAGTTCTTACCCTTGTCCCTCAATATAGAAATCAAGAGAGGAGGCAAAATAGATTTAAAAGGAGGTTTACTGAAAATAAGATGAATGGAGAGGGGAGAGAAAGAGAGCTCGATGGATGAATCAAGGGAGCACACACTACAATAAAATATGGTTCCCCAAATTGCTACTGGGTATGGCTTATATAGCACTGGATTTCTTCATGCAGGTGCAGGGTTGATTATTTTGTTCACCAAGTTTGGTGCAGGTGCAGAGTGGACCTATTTGTTCTCCAGGTTCCTGCCATGGGTTGGCGTTGACTGGAGTAGTGCAAAGGTAAAACAGATTTTATTCTGAAGAAAAAATTTAACCTTATTTAAGAGAAGTTAAAAATATTAACTGAAGAACATTCCTATCCATTTTAAGAGAGTGGTGCTTACCTCACTGTCAAGACCCTCCTCTCTATTGTTGGGGCCTCTGTCCTGCTAAAATTAGGGAAAAGTAATCAGTCATTCTCTCTTTCTCATTCTCACCCTCCATCCTCACCCCATAACTGGATGACAAGGTGCTGGGATTGCAGACACAAGACTCAAACCTGTAAAGGCATCTTGTGAAAGAAATGACCCAGGCTCTTTTATAGTTCTAAGGAATAACATGAAAAGTCATACTTCTGAAAATTCTATATAGAAAGGACCCAAGATGGCGGCAGAGTAACTAATAGCTCTGTCTATTTGCTCCCACACCCGTGCTAGTCTTGTAGTCAGCCTGGCAGTGGGTGAGAACCGGCCTGCTTGCAGGGCGCCCCCGGAGGTCCAGGCTTTCCAAGTGGAGCTGCCGTGGCTGCCCAGCCCAGCACTCCTGGCTGCAAAGAGCCAGGACTGCTGTGGATTGGCACAGGAGCATCGAGCTACTGGGGTGGAAAGAAAAGGCCTGGGATGTTCAGGTTCCAGAAACAGCACAGGGGGAGCAGGCCCTGCCCTGAGGCTGAAGATCTTTGGAGGGAGAGTGATCAGCACTCGGCCATTGCCCTATATTATTATATAGCTGCAGGGCTCTTCCTAACACCATCTGAAAAAGATCTGTTACAGAAACAGGGGAGTACAAAAACAAATCCCAGAGTTTGCGGCTGGGAGATAGGGAAAAGGACGCAGCTTTCAGGATGCCTTTGCATGCCTGGGGCTAGTGGCTGGAAACTTTGTTGCACAAAGATCTGCTTTGAAACTTCCAAGGCTCAGGAATATGGGAGGGGTCTTGGACTATGGGATGGTAAGGAAGGAGCCTACAGAGCCTGTGTAGGGTTCTGTGAATGGTCAGAACTGTTTGTAACACCCACTGCATCAGAGGACGCAGTCATGGATATATAAGCAGCTGAGAATATCTTAGAGGGCGCGCTCCCTCCATGTGGCTTGGAGGAGGGGGTCTCCAGGCTGCTTTAAGAATAGGCTCTCACCACGCAGTTTGCAGGAAGAAGGTAGTTTACAAGGAGGCTGAGAATCCAGGCAATTCTGCATTGAGAGCTGGAGGGCACCACAGCACAGAAAGGACCTCCCCAATCAGAACTGAGTGATTGGCAGCTACTGGTAAAGCTGAACTGTGCCTAGGAAGTAGGGAAACTGTGTTTCTAACTTTCCTAAGACTGGCCAGGTCTGGGAGGGGGAGGCAGAACTATGTGCAAATAAACAATTCTTTTTCTTTTCACTAAACTCTGGTATTGAGAGTTATAATTCTAGTGGCGGGCAATCAGGCCCTGAAGTAAACAGCTCATGGGTTCTGTTTCAATTGGAGCAGCCCAGGGGTTCTGTTACAGATCCAGATAGAAACTTTATCTAAAACTGTCAGAGGCTCTGAAAGGAAGGGACCAGCCCTGACCCTGAGAGACTGTGATTTTTGGGAGGGTGGGTGCATGGAGGACAGGCCCCCCAGAGATCAGTGCTGCAGCATGGAGACCGCACAGGAACTCTTTTAAAAGGGGAGTTGAGGCGAGGTCCAAGACTCGGCAGGGACCCAGGGCTCACGTGTGTGTGCATGGGCACAGCGGCTCTGAAACAAGAAACTCAGAAGGATAGTCACACTGAAGTAACTGCAAGTCCTGGCCCAGCATGGCTCACAAGCAGGGTCTATTCAGAGTGGAGGATTCGAGCCGAACCTGCTGTGAGAGAGTAGTAGGTACAGGATTGGAAGGCAGGAGATGAACTCCTGAGATTTGCTGCAGCCAGCCAGATCCCCTTACACACAAGTGAGCCCAACCCCCACCTGTGGGATTACAGGCTCTACAGATCAGCAAGATCAGGCTCAGGAGTCTCCTGCTGGGTTTATTTCCCTGGGGAAAGAAAACAGCTCTGAAAGTGTCCTTCGCCAGATACTATGGACTAGCAGTTACTCAAGCCTTGATCCCCTTGATCTTTATGATTGGTGCCATTTTCTCTACTATGTAGCTTTTTAATATTCATTTCTTATCTTTAACTCTGGGCCTAATATGTCACCAGGTTTTATGTTATAGTTTATTTCAAATTTCATAGTCTGCTCTTCCCTTCTCTCATTCCACTTTACCTTCTTCCTTCCTCCTCTTATTTTTGTTTTAAAGCCTATTTTCTTTCTTTCATGACTTGTTTCTATCCCGTCCACCTGTTCCACCTGTTCCAGCCTCTCAAAACCATTTTTGCTTGTCATTGGTCATCTCACATTCTTTTTCCCATTCTTAAAACACACTTTTCTCTCTTCACCATAATCAATCTTTGCCTGTTGGTCATGGAAAAGGTGGTTGTGGTTGCATTTCTTCAATTTTATTTCTAGATAGTCACTATTTTTGTACTTCAAATCTCAAATTTTACTGCTCCCCTCTTCTACTCCACTTTGCTTGCTTCCCGCCCTTTCTTTTTTTCATTTTAAATTTAATTTTTTTCTGTCTTAGCTTGGTTTTTTATTCACCACCCTTAGTATTCCTTCTTCATCTTCTCAAAATCTCTTTCTTCCAGACATATCTTAAGCTTTTCTTTCTTTTTTTTCCCTCTTCTTATTCCCATACTACCTATTTTAATCTTAGTTTATTTAATGTTGATATTGCTGTGGTTGATCTTTTTCTCCAGTTGGGTCCCTAATTTTATATAAATAAATATATACACACATATATATACACATTTGTTGTTATTTTTCTCATTATATATAGGTATTTATTAAAATTTCAGTTTAATCCTCATACTATATGCCTCCTTTCACATACTCCATTTTGCCTTCCTTCCTGTCTTTTTTATTTACAATGTATATTTTATTTTCTTTCTCTCTTTGTCTTTCCTCATTCCATACTCTTATTATTGCTTATCTCACTACTCTCACAAAATCACTTTTCTCTCAGTTATCTCATATAAGCTTTTCCTTTCTTATAATAGTCTTAATCTCTTTATACCTTCATTAATATTGGCTTATTTGCTGTTGACAAGGTGGTTGTAGGTAGGGGTTATTTTTGCAGGTGTCGGTGTGTTTCCTGGGCTGTTTGGTTTTGTTATGGCAAAACCTGTACAGCATGATACAAGATATGATGGGCAGAGTGACTCTCAATCAGCCAGCAGGAGGGAAGACTACACCAAAGAACAATCGAACAACCAAAACCCAGTTACAACCAGAAAGCTCTCATGAATGGCATGAAGGACATCCTAAAATCATCAGACTCAGGAGATCAAGTAGACTACACCACTGAGTCCCATAGATATCCTCCCATAGAAGTTCACACCACAAAGACAGGGAGTCAAAACAAATCAATCTAAAAAGCAGAAACAAACAAGAAAGGTAACCTAAAGTTGATAGAAAAATAACCCCCAATCTAAAGGAAAGGAGGAATTTCCAGAAGTACTGTAAATGAAATTGAGGCAAGCAAACATTCAGACATGGAGTTCAAAATAATAGTCGTTAAGAATGGTCCAGGAACTCAGTGAGAACTACAAAAAACTCCAGGGAAGCTATAAGGAACTTACTGAGAACTACACCAGCAAATAAAAGGACATAGAAACTATTAATAAGAGCCAGGAGGAAATTAAAAATACAATATCAGAAATGAAGAACACAGTAGAATGAATTAAAAGCAGGTTAGATGAAGCAGAGGACTGAATCATCTAGCTGTAGGACAACATAGAAAAAGAAAATCCCAGACAGAGCAACAAAACAAAACAACAGTCAAAAACAATGAAAAGGGGTTAAGGAAGATGCAGGACAGCATGGAACATACTAATATCTATGGAATAGGGATAACAGAAGGAGAAGAAGAGGAGCAAGGTATAGAAAACCTGTTTGAAAAAGTTTTGACAGAAAACTTGCCTAACTTGATGAAAGAAAGTCACACTAGTCCAAGAAGCGCAGAGGGTCCCAATCAAGATAAACCTAAAGAGGACCACTCCAAGATACATCATAATTAAAATGGCAAAATTCAAAGACAGAGAAACAATCTAAAAATGCAGCAAGGGAGAAACAACTAGTAACTGTGGGGAACCGTTCCTTGTGGTTTCAGGAATTGTAGCCCAAGCCATGAGCCAGGCCCCCCTGGGAGGCCTTTAAGTCTTTAAAATTGGAAGGCTGAGGCAGACAGGACTGAAGGCTGCTCAGAGGGTTCCCATGGAAATTGTGTTTAAAGAATACATATTATGCTTTAGAGCTTGCTCTGCTTTTTTTCCCTCTTAGTTAACTATAAACAATTATAGCAAAAAATGTATGAAACCTTGCACTTAATGCCAGTGTGGCATCAAGATGTTTAATAGACTCTGACACATTCTGGTCATTGCGCCCTCTATATTGATATCTATAATCAGTAACTGTCAACTGTAATCCAGGTGCCTAAAAGCTAATTGATGATTTATGAATTTTGACCTTGTATTTCCCATGCATATTTTTCTCAATAAAAGGCATGAGGAACAGAGGTCTTGTGCTTTCTCCACTAGAGGAAATAGCCATCTCCCATTCCCCTCAGAAAAAATACAGTGTCCTGGATAAATATGTTCCACCATGGTCCTGAAACCTCTGTTGAACAGAAAATTTTCCAACCGAGTCAGGGCATTGGAGACAACTAAGCCTCATCAGGTGCCCGAATGTGGAGCATTCAAGAGAAGTAATGCCTGGAATGTCTATGGGGCCAAGATCCTGACCACAGACAACCACACTGCATGGAATGCGAATTTTGGCACTTCTGCCCATGGTAAGGGATTGCAGCTGCCAGGCTCTTTCTGGAAAAGGCTGCCTGTGTGGTTAAGACAGGGGAGGGAGGATCTTTCTTCTTTCTCCAATGTTCTTTGGCGGGAGTTTTGGTTTCTCTTTCATCTCCTCTTGCCCACTCTTTCATAAGGCAGAGGAGAGGGATGAAACCGAAATCAACAAAAAGGACCTACCACCTATGAAAGAAGAGGATCAGGGTTATCCAAAGAAGCAGGAAATTTATTTCTGCTTGCTCCAACAACTTCTTAAGGCTGCATACTGCTATGCTCAGAGTGCTGCGGCCTCAAAAAAACAAAGGGAAAATAAGGAAAATAACTCAGGCTTAAAAGATGCCACAGCCACAGTGGATATAGGAGAGGGGGATGGAGAGGGAAATATGCAGAGCATTACAATCTCTGCCAAGTGATCGGCTCCACAGGCTCCTCCCCTCTGGGATCCTGGAAAGCCACAATAACTCTTGCCACCTTCACCAGATGACAAGCCTGCCAAAATCTTCTTAAAAAACAAAAAAGGGGGAGTATGGAGTCCTCCCCAAAGAATCTAACTAATTTAGCAATCTGTACTTACAATTTTTTAAATTTAGCAATCTACACTTATATTTTTTTAAAATTGTGATAATGTCCTTATTATTCCTATGAAAAACTATCTTAAGGAAGTCTTAATCATTTCTGTCTCTAAATCTGGCTAAAAGAAAATCTGTTTAAATTACTGATCTGTTGTAAGCTAACAACATTTCACTTCACTCCTAGGTGACTTTTCAAATATTATTTCATAATATTCTCCATAATTCAAATGTTTAGAAACCTAATTGAGGTTAAATTTTAAAGAATTTATTATGTTTTCTGTAGAATGCTGGGTCAAAAGAATTATGTATGTTGCAGAAAGTCCAAGTAAGTTGTAAATGGTCTGTGCAAGTTGAAGAAGGATTGTGTAGGGGAAAGGAAGGAAAATTATAATGTGAGGGAAAAGGAAGGAAAAAGAAGGAATTAAGAAAAAAAAGGAAGAGAAAAAAAAGGAATAAAGGAAAGAGATTGTGCATGGCAAGGAAAAAAAGGACATTCAAGTAGGTAACACAAGGAGGAAAATAGAAGTAAAAAAGAAATAAGAAGGAAAAGTAAGCATTTAAGTCTTTAAAACATTATAAATTTTAGACTTAGAAACTGCAGTCCCAGGAATAAGCCGTGCCAAGCTTGCTATCTCCCCTACCTTCTCTAGCTTCTGTGAAAATTGTCAAGGTCACTAAATAATAAAAAGTCCACTTTTAAGCACATTAAAGAGATGAAGTAATCACCAAAAAGAAAATTGTTTCTCTTTCTCTAGCTTCAAAACAGGAACAGAAGGGGTCACTCTACACTTCCAACTCTCTCCCAGGAAATAGCTGCCACTGTTTAACTCCTTAATTACAGAAATAGGCTTGTCTCTGCTTTACACGCAGAAAGTCCTAGGTTTGCAACATCATAAAAAATGCTATCATTCCAGCAAAGGCCCTGCAACTGGGTGTCTCCACAGTCTTATAGACTCAAAGTCTAGTTTGTAAGTTATCATGTAAATTAACCATTTTGCAAGTTTACTCATTACAGGTTTATCTATCCTCCTGACAAGGCCCTACACTCACTCCAACCACAGGACCAAGTCCTACTGAAGATCTGGAGGACTCAAGACCCTGAACAGCTGCTGGCTAAACAATAGACTGGTCTCTATGAAGTCCTGTTGCAAACCTGTATTGATCAGGAAATCCTGGCCCAACTCTCAGCCACGGAATCAGCCATACTGTGGCTGGGAAAAATACAGAATGCCCTAATCACCCAACAACAGCTTACCTGTGATCCTGGGTTCTCAAGACTATGTATCACCCCATTAAAATGGAACTCTAGTCAGCATTCTTGGGCTGACAATACAACATCATTTATGGAATGCTTTTTCCACCAACCTAAAAGGCCAAATTGATTGGCTACAAGTTGAACTCCATCAACAGCTTATGGACATTAAGCAGCTTGCTAAATAAAGTGTTTCAAATCATAAATAATAATCTTCAATGGCTTAACCTTAAAACTTGGTTTCAAGAACAAAATTTACATATATAAATAATAGAAGCAGCTGGATGCTTATTGGTCATTGTTATACTCTGATTCCTCAATGTGTCTGCAAGCTGTTTTCCCATGATCCTATTTGAGAAAAGCAAGTAGCAAGCTTTATAGGTCTTTTTACTATAAATGTCTAAAAATCAAAAAAGGGGGAGGTGTGAGGGACCACTCCTTGTGGTTTTGAGAATTGCAGTGGAAGTCGTGATCCAGACCCTTCCAGGAGGCCTTTAAATCTCAATAGAAAACTAGAAGGCTAAGGCAGACATGACCAAAGGCCACTTAGAGGGTTCCCATGGGAACTGGATTTAAAGAGTACATATTGTGCTTTAGAGCTTGCTCTGCTTTTCTTATCTCTTAGTTAACTATAAACAATCTATAGCAAAGAATGTATAAAACCTTGCACCTAATGCCAGTGTTGTATCCAGATGTTTAATAGACCCTGACACATTCTAGTCACTGTGCCCTCTATATTGATATCTATAATCAGTAACTGTCAACTGTAATCCAGGTGCCTGAAAGCTAATTGATGATTTATGAATTTTGACTTTGTATCTCCCATGCATACCTTTCTCAAGAAAAGAAATGAGAAATAGAGTTCTTGTGCTTTCTACACTAGAGGAAATAGCCACCTCCGATTCCCCTCAGACAAAATACAGTGTCCTGGATAAATTTGTTTCACCATGGTCGTGAAACCTCTGCTGGACAGAGAAGTTTCCAACTGAGCTGGGGCATTGGAGTCAGCTCAGCCTCAAGTAACGTACATACAAGGGAGCTGCAATAAGGCTATCAGGCTGATTTCTCAACTTAAACACTACAAGCCAGAGGAGAATGGCAAAAAATATTCCAAATAATGAAAAACAAAGGTCTGCAACCAAGACTACCCTACCCAGAAAGGCTCTCATTTAAAATGGAAGGTGAAATAAGGAGTTTCCAAGACAAAAGAAAGCTAAAGGAATACATCTCTACCAAACCACCATTGCAAGAAATGTTACAAAGGAAGCAAATGGCAATGAGTGAGTACCTATCAGTAACAATCTTAAATGTAAATACATTAAAAGTGCCAATCAAGAATATATAACCATTGTAAACATATATGCACCCAATGTAGGAGCACCCAAATATATAAGGAAAATCAAGAAAGATATTGATAGTAACACAATTATTGTATGGAATTTTAATACCCTCTGTCAACAATGGATAGATCTTTCAAACAATCAACAAGGATATTGTGGCATTGAACAATACTCTAGATCAAATGGATTTAATTGATATATACAAACCTTTCACTCCAAAGAAGCAAAATATACATTCTTCTCAAATGCACATGGAATATTTTCAAAGACAGAACACATGGTAGTACACCAAAGAAGCCTCAACAAATTCAAGAAAATTGCAATTATATCAAGCATCTCCTCAAATCACAGTGTTTTGAAACTGGAAAAAACTGAAGGAGAAAACTAAAAAGCATTAAAGTTAATGGAGACATAATAGCATGCTATTAAATAATGAATGTGTTAACAATGAAATTAAGGAAGAAATCAAAATGTTTCTGGAAACAAATAAAAATGAACATACAACAGCCCAAAACCTACGTGACACAGCAAAGGGAGTCTTGAGAGGGAAGTTCATAACAATACAGGCCTACATAAAAAAGATAGAAAAACTTCATATAAACAACCTAACTGTACACCTATAAGAACTAGAGGAACAACAACAAACAAAGCCCAGAGTGAGTAAAAAGAGGGAAATAATCAAGATCAGAGCAGAATTAAATGACCCAGAGACAAAAAGAACAATTCAGTGGATCAATAAATCCAGGAGCTGGTTTTTGAAAAAATAAACAAAATTGACAAGCCTTTAACCAGACTCATCAAGAAAAAAAGAGAGAGGAGTCAAGTAAGCAAAATCAGAAATGAAGGAGAAGAAATTACAACCAATGACACAGAAATAACAAAGGATTGTAAGAAATTACTCTGAACAACTATATGTCAAGAAATATGACAACCTGGGCAAAATGGACAAATTTTAGAAATATAATCTGCCAAACCTGAATCAAGAAGAAGCAAAAATCCTGAATAGACTGATCACAGCTAGTGAAATTGAAGTAGTAATAAAAAACAAAAAAAAAAACTCCCAGAACACAAAAGCCCTAGACCAGACAGCTTCATGGGAAAATTTTACCAAATATTTAGGGAAGAGTTAACTCCATCCTTCTCAAACTATTCCAAAAAATTCAAGAAGATGGAAAACTCCCAAACTCTATTTATGAGGCCAGTATGATCTTAATTTTAAAACCAGGTAAAGACACAACAAAGAAAGAAAAATACAGGCCAGTATCACTGATGAACTTAAATGCTAAAATCTTCAACAAGATATTGGCAATCCAAATACAGCAATATATTAAAAAGATTGTATACCATGATCAAGTGGTATTTATCCCAAGGATGCAGGATAGTAAAATATTTGCAAATTAATAAACATAATACACCACATAAATGAAAGACAAAAATCACATGATCATATCAATAAATGATGAGAAAGCATTTGATAAATTATAGCACCCATTTATGATAAAAACACTCAGCAAAATGGGAGTAAAGGAAGCACATCTCAACATAATAAAAGTCATATACGAGAAACCTATAGCTAACATCATACTTGACAGGCAAATACTAAAAGCTTTCCCTTTAAGATCAGGAACAAGGCAAGGGTGTCTGATTTCACTACTTTTATTCCATAATATTGGAAGTTCTAGCCACAGTGATCACACAAGAAAAAGAAATAAAAATCATTTAAATTGGAAAGGAGGTAAAACTCATTGTTTGCAGATGACATAATAGTGTACATAAAAAACCCTATAGGCTTCACCAAAAAACTACTTAACCTAATAAGTGAATTTGGCAAAACAGTGGGATACTGAATCAATATTCAGAAATCAAAGGCCTTTTTGTACACCAACAATGAAATATCAGAAAGAGAAACTAGGGGGGAAAAATCTCATTTGTTCTAGCAACAAGGAAAATAAAATACTTAGGAATAAACTTGACCAAGAAGTTAAAAGACCTATGCTCAGAAAACTACAAAACACCGAAGAAATAAATGAAGAAAAACAGAAATATATGGAAGCATATACTGTGTTCATGATTTGGAAGAACTAACATCATTAGAATGTCCATACTATGCAAAGCAATCTATAGACTCAAGGCAATCTCTGTTAAAATACCAATGACATTTTTCACAAATATAGAACAAATATGTCAAAAATTTATATGGAACCATAAATGATCCTTAATAGCCTCAGCAATCTTGAGAAAGAAGAACAAAGTAGGAGGGATCACAATACCTAATATCAAACTATATTATAAGGCCACTGTAATCAAAACAGTTTGGTAATTGTGTAAGAACAGACACACAGATTAATGGAACAGAATAGAGAGCCCAGAAATAAACCCAGGTCCTATGGCCAATTAATATTTGACAAAGGGGACAGAAACATAAAATGGAGTAAAAATAACCTCTTCAGTAAATGATGTTGGGAGATCTGAACAGGTACATGCAAAAAATGAAACTAGATCATAATTTACACCATACACCAAAATAAACTCAAAATGGATAAAGGACTTAAATATAAGTCATAACACCATAAAAGTCCTAGAGAAAAACATAGGCAGTAAAATTTCAGATATCTCACGCAGCAAAATTTTTGCCAATATATCTCCTAAGGCAAGGATGTAAAGGAAAGAAAAAAACAAATAAGGCTACTTCAAATTAAAAAGCTTTTGCACGGCTAAAAAAATCATCTAAATGAAAAGGGAACCAACTCTATGAGAAAGCATATTTGCCAATGATTCCTCAGACAAGGTTTGATCTCCAAAATATATAAAGAACCCACATGACTCAACACCAGGAAGACAAACAATTCAATTAAATAATGGGCAAGGTTCCTGAATAGACACTTCTCCAAAGAGGACATATAGTGGGCCCATAGACATATGAAAGAATGCTCAACATCATTAGACATCAGATAGATGCAACTTAAAACCACAGTCATTAAAAAAATCAACAAACATGTGCTGGTGAGAACGTGGAGAAAAGGAAACCAAACCTACTGCATTGTTGATGGGAATGCAGACTGGTGCAGCCACTATGGCATTTCCTTAAAAAATTAAAAATGGAATTGTCTTTTCATGCTGGGATTATATTCCAAGAATCCTGAAACACCAATTCAAAAGAACCAATACATCCCAATGTTCATAGCAGCACTATTTATAATAACCAAGTGCTAGGAGTAGCCTAAGTGCCCATCAGTAGATGAGTGGATCAAAAATCTGTGGTAAATTCACACCATGAAATACTACACACCAGAAAGAAAGAACTCCTGCTTTTTGCGACAGAATGGATAGAACTGGAAAATACGCTAAGTGAAATAAGCCAGGTGGTGAAAGACAAATACCATGTGATCTCACCTATAACAGGAACCTAATGAACAAAGCAAACAAATGAGCATAATAGAACCAGAGTTTTGGAAACAAGGAACAGTCTGACCGTGACCAGAGGGGATGGGGTAAGAGAATAATGGGGGGAAAAAGGGGAAGATTCTAGTCAAGGAATATATATAAAGGACATGGACAACAGGGTGGGGATTGACTGTGGGAGCATGGGGTGGTGAGAGGGGTAGGAGAGAGCAATGGGGGAAAAATTAGGACAACTGTAATTGAAAAACAATAAAATAAAATAAATGAAAAAAATAGTAATGAGACTTAAAGAATTTAACAGGCGACTTCAGTTCATACTTCTATACTCTCTGCTTCAATGATTCCCACAAGCCAATTTAATCTCTTATCTAAACCAGCAATTTTCAGCTGTGTGCCACAAGAATTTTTAAAGCATGCAACACCTGACTATTTCATCAGGGGCTCTAACCTTTTTCCCCTTGGATTGTCAAATTAAAAAAATAACAACACCCAATACAGCAATAGTTTCTGGTGTGAATGAATCAAAATCATATCTTTTTTGTCAGATTAGCAAAAATATGTATCTTTTGGTGTGCCACGGAATATTAGTAATTAGTTTACGTGCGCCACGTGATGAAAGAGGTTGAAAATATCTGATATAAACCCAGGTAGAACTATTTCCCCATCAGCAAATCCAAATCAAGAAATCAGGGTTATAGGAAACCAAGTGTTAAAAACCCATTCTGCAGATTTTAATCAATGTTGCTAATTTCATCATTTTGCCATCTGTTTCTCATTATATTGTATCTTTGTGTATCTTAACTTCAAATTTGATGATGTTCTGGGATTCTGCTTGTAATTAATTGGGAATTTACAGAGGAAGGTGTCAGGAAGCAAAAAAACAAAGGGAGATAGGAAGTCATAACAGTAATTGAAGAGGCTGAGCCTCTATTTTAGCAAGGCCTAGTTTCAAATCTCAGTTCTCCTAGGAATACACCCAGCTCTAATAATTCTTAAGTCACCACCACCTTTAGCATAAATACCAGACTGAAAAATTTAGTTAAAAATTAACAAAACAAAACAAAGAGACAAACAAAAACAACAATAAAATAGTTCCTTAGGGATAATTATTAGCAGCAAGAATAGAACGGAACGGCCCCCTCCCCCCACCCCGTCTGCTCACTCCCTGCCCTCCATCAAAAGGAGCCTTTCATCATCACCTCTTCTTTTGTCCACTGCCTCTGTCCCTGGTAGAAAAAAATGCAAGTAGGAAAGACAAGATATATGGAGATATTTTTGTTATCACAAGTTCTATTAACTTTTCAAAGAGAAACATAAAATTGAGTGAAAAGTCAAAGATTTTGGTTTACTAGAAGGGTAAGAGCCCAGGAAATATATTGCTATTTTGATTTTAAATTGCTCTTAAATATGTGATTTCATAAATGCAATTTAGGTAAATCTCTTCGGAAAAAAATGGGAGAAAAGATGATTATTTTATTGCATTTGTTCCATTTGCTTTTTTTCCCTTGTATAGTCATAAAAATCCATCAATCTGTGTTATAATTTTGGAAGAACATCCCTGAAAATGCTATTTGAATTATCCAGCCAGCCTTGGGTAACCTGGCTGTCAGATATTGGCAATGATTGATGATCTATAGAAAACAAAAACAAACAAAGAACAAGTTCTAAAGTTATCCACCAGTCTAATTTTTAATGACATTACTGAAATATATAAAGGAGTATTTACACTGTGATTTTTTTTTTTTTTTTGTAACAATATGTAGTTTGGTACATTTTTCTAGGACTTGAGCTTATTCTCCTACCCACCAACACACTAGCACATTGCCTTGCACACAGAAGATTCTCTCGCATTCAGTCTTCTGGGTCCAGCTCTACCCTGAACTAGCTGGCTGATCCTGAATCTCAGTTTTCTTTTCTCCAAAAATAGAGGTAATAAAATAATACTGATATTTAATTCCTAGGTTGATTATGAAAAGTATGTAAGACAAACTTCGAGAAGTAATTCACCCAGTGTCTAGCATATAATATAATAATAGAACTGAAAGTTTTGAGACTATCTACCCCCAAGACTGATCCTCAAAGAAATGTGCAACTTCAAAAACTTAAGAAGAACCATCTCTCAGTTTTCTTATGGACTTGTTTATATACTCATTTTATTTGTTAAAATGGAAACCTGGGCCTGGAAAAGGGAAGTGATTCTTCAAAATAAAAAAGCTCCTTAGTTGTAGAATAAGAACCAGAGGTGAAATTTCTCAGTGATATGCCCAATAGTCTATCCTATTCTTCTAATTACATGTATATATACACATATATATGAATATAGATATAGACATAAATATAGATATCAATGAGAGAATAAAATGAGTGAAAGTCATTTAGTAAGGACCCACAAGAAGCAATTGAAAGAAATGGTGCTAGCCTATTCTCAGGATCATTTTAACTAACTTCAGTGACAAAAATAGAAGAAAGCAAAAAAAATTCTCAAATAGTAAATCATCATCCCATATTCATATTATCTGTCATCAGTCTCAGTGAATCTATCATGGTCTCTTCAAAAGAAGTAAAGCAGAGCCCCTGCTCCCCAGAAATCTTTTGTCTAGGTAGCACTAATACATGCCACACAGCAGGAGAATTACTCTAACAGAAGCACAGAGGATGAATGGAAAGTAGCAGAGGGTAACATTCATTCTTATTGAGGATGTGGGCTTTTTTCATAAGGTTGCACAGGAGGGAGAGAAATATTATTCAATGTATTACCTTGGTCCCTGGATTATTTGTGATTACTGCTTTCCAGTGCCATAAAAAATGTTCATTTTAGTCCCTGGTTGCTGTGGCTCAGTGGATTGAGCATCGGCCTGCAAGCCAAGTGTTGCTGGTTCAATTCCCAGTCAGGGCACATGACTAGGTTGCTCGTCAGGTCCCCAGTTGAGGGCGAGAGTGAGAGGCAACCACACAGTGATGTTTTTCTCCCTCTCTTTCTCCTTTCCCCTCTCTCTGCAAATAAATAAATAAACAAGCAAATTAACAAATCAATTTTTTTTTAATGTTCATTTTAGGGTAAGAAAAGAAAAGCTCAGGGTTAATGTCCTTATTGTCTTGTCAATTCCCCACAAGTGCTCTTCCCCTTAGCATAGAAAAGTATGTATTTCTGATGACACATGTGTACACATGGCCTCAGCTTCTCCCTCAAATCTCGTTGGCCTAGGATTTATTATTCAAAGAAACTTGCACAACATTGACCATTATGTCTCTTCTTCAGGTCCTAAATTATTATCAGATGAAGGTCTTTTAAGAAATGTTCCAGTGCTTGTCATGTCATAAGATTATATAATAGGGTTGAGATTGTGATCAATAAATTTGACTACTAGAAAGTATAACAATAAATGACCTCTAAGATTACGTTTATGTCTAAAGTGATTCTCAGAGTAAATCTAAGAAAATACTTAGAAAAGAAAAAACATAAGCCAGTGGCACCCACATTGGCCATTAGCTTTATTAACTTCACTGAGTGCGGGCAAACAGGACCCAGACCTCTTTTCCCAGCAGAACAGACTTGGCTGTATCTTCAAACAGCAGGGGCCTAAATAAATCCCAAGGAATGATGGGGAGTTAACAGTGATATCTGTTAATTACTTTCCATAAAATTTAAAACTACAATGTGTGAGTAATATGTGAATTCTTTAATACTTTTTTTCTGATAATAGAAGTGATTAAATGATTTCCTGGAAGAATCTTTATAGTTTTTAAATCTCAGAACAAAAAAGTGAAAGATCCCCAGTTCTTACAAAGATTTCTTGAGAGATCTGTTGGCATTTTCTGGGACACAGATAAGCTGTCTTTCATTCAACTCCAGGAAGTCATGCAGATCTTCCTGATGTGCTGACCAGAGCTGGCCAGAGCCAGAAGGAGGAAATATGTGTCATGCTGATACCACCTGACCCTGTCATTCAGTACAATAGCTTCCTCTGCTGGATTTCAGCTTCTTGTCTCTACAACCGGGGCTAGAGTGCAAAGCTTTTCCCAGCACTAAAATACTATGATTAGCTTGATATTTCTCTAATAATTAATATACCACCTCTTTTTAATTTTTAAGTTCCGTTGAGTTGTCCCCAGAGAATTATATTGATATGTGAAAACCAGATGTTGTAGGCAGAAAAATACTCCCCTCCCCTAATCACTGAAACCTACTATTGTTACCTTATCTGGCAAAAAAGATTTTGAAGATGTAATTAAGGATTCTTAGATGGGAAAAGGAGAGGAAGTAGTCTTTCAGAGAAAGACTGAAGCCCAGGTCAGTGGTGCTATTGCTGGCTGGGGCCCATGAGCCAAAAAATGCAGCAACTTTCAGAAGCTGGAAAACCAAGGAAGTCACTTACAGATTTTTGTTTGTCTTTAATTTGATATTTTAAAACATTTGTTAATACTTTTTTTTTTGTAAGATCATCATCTTCAGGAAAGAAAATATTTCTAAAATGTATGATCCAAAATATTGCATGCGTATGTGTGTGTACATGCATGTGATGTGTGTGTGTGTGATAATAACCTTGAGAAATCAGTTTTCTTACCTTACTCATAAAATTAAAGCAGTACTTTAGGTTTAACTCAGGACATGGCAAATTAAAAACTCAAGTTATAGACATTATGAATGATAAATTATATTGATATGGGCGAAGACAATGTAGGAGGTGAGAAAGTTGGTAACAATATTGGAGGAATTTGAGCAACCCCTCACTCTTATTCTTTACCTTTCGACATTTCGGAAAAAGCAAAGCATTTGAGCCTTTTCCCAAAAAGAACCCATGTGCGACTATGGGCAGTTCTGGCATCTGCCAAGGCATGTCAGATCTCTCAGAAAAGGATAGGGTAGCATTCTACTGTTTTTCCTGACCTCTGGTTGAAGACAATAGCCTCAGGGTGATTCATGTCTTACTCTACCTTTACTTGCGGATAAAAGATCCAGGTCTAAAAATATAAGAAAGAAAGAAAGGAAAAGAAGAAAGAAAGAGAGAGAGAAAGAAAGAAAGAAAGAAAGAAAGAAAGAAAGAAAGAAAGAAAGAAAGAAAGAAAGAAAGAAAGAAAGAAAGAAAGAAAGGAAGGAAGAAAGGAAAGAAGGAAGGAAGGAAGGAAAGAAGGAAGGAAGAAAGAAAGAAAGGAAGAAGGAAAGAAAGAAAGAAAGAAAGAAAGAAAAAAGAGAGAACCTAAGGCTTTTGAGTAGTGATGTTGTGTGGCCTCCCTTCTCTGCCTCCCATGATGCCAGACAAGACCAGAGTCAATGTTAAAAGATTTTGTAATGAAAATAAGTTCCTTGTTAAAAAGACTGAAAGTGATCTAAGTGATTTTATCTGCCATAACACTTGGTAAAATGTAAATAAGCTTTGTTTATGCTGAAGATGATATTGTAGTTTCTCTCTCCATTTCAAAAGTGTGTAGGACCAATCTACTGTGAATAGAAGTCTGCCAGCCATCAGTGGCTTTGCAAAGAGTAGAACTGTACCTGACAACCACCTTCCAATGTGGCAGATTCTCACATGAATACCGTAAGGGCCTCTAGCCAGCAAAGCAAATATAGCTTTCCTGTTCTTTTTTTCTAATAACTGTTGTTACAGAAAGCATGCTATAAACTAAGACCAGCTATAACATACAAATAAATAATAAAAGTAATTATAAAACATATTGCTAACATGAAGTGCCATGAGAATACTTTAAGTCCTAAGTACCTACTGGCTGTCTATAGCAAGACTGCAGAATACAAGTAACAGACAAACCTGGGTTCAAATTGTGACTACTTCAGACTCTGATTAACTCTTTAACCTTGAATACACGGCTTGCCCTCTCTGACCTTCAGTATTTTTGCGTATAAAATGAAATTGAACAATATCTGTTTTATAGAGTGACTGGCAAATCGAAGGCGTCCTGAAACTTGAATTTCAGGGCATAAGACTCCTTTCCCACCAGCTAGATGACAAAAATTACTCTTCAAGAACTCTTGAGAAATTTAAAGGAAAAAAAGTCAGAGTAAAAGCAGAAATAATGGGGGAAATCAATAAGAAATCGATGTAAAAACAGTGAATGTATTTGAATACTAAGGGGGGAGATGATTCTTAAGACTTTGACTTCATCCTAATGCATATTTAGGCTAGAAAATTAACTTTTGTTTCTTATGAATATATTTTATGATGTATTGTCTGACTACTACTTCAAGTGCATTTTCTTTCTTATTTCAAAACTTTTATTAAAAACAATAAAATTCTCTGAAGTACCTTTATCCCTAACTTACCCATTCTCCTTTCCATCTCAGAGAAAGTTACCATCCTGAAATTGGGATTACCCTTCTTCTCTGTAGTCTTTTAATTCCATTCCAGTCCAGATTCATGTATAATATATAACACAACGTGATTTTTAAAAACTTTGTATAAATGGCACATTTGAGTAAGCCTATCACAACTTTTTTGTGTAACCTATTTTCAAGATTTATTCAAATTAATACATGTAGATTTTTATTTATTTGAATAGTTATTTAGCTTTTTAAATGCAGGAGTGGGAAAATGTAGGTTTACAGTTGTTAGTATGCAAAACATAGTTTATTCTTATATTATTATTTAGTAATTATTGTATTATTTTCTATATGAACAACTGTAAACCTATTTTTGCCCATTCCTATATATCACAATTTACTCTTCTTGTGCCTCTATGGTTGAATATTTAGTTGTTTCTGTTTTTTCCTCTTATATATGTTGTATAAGATTATCTTTGAGTATGTTCTTTTTGCATGTGTGCCTTAACTTTACAGAAAGTGGAGTTGCTGGGTAGTATAAGTTACACATCTATAACTTTAGCAGATAATGCCAAATGACAATCTGAAAAGGTTAAAGAAACTCAGATTTCCACTAGCAATGTATGTAAGCTGCTTTTCACCATGTCCTCATTCGCACTTGGTGATACCAGACTTTTAGATTTCTGCCAGCTAGGTAGATGAGAATAGGTATATTAGTACTGTTTTACTTTGCAGGTATCTGAGTGTTAGTGATTTAAAGCATCATTTTGTATGCTTGGGGACATTTAGGTTTTCTGTCTTATAAAATACCTGCTCATATACTTTGTTAATTTTTCTTATTCTTTAAAGAATCTGGAGACCAATCACAAATTACTTCTGTTTGTGACATTTATTTTAACTTTGCTCATGGTGTCTTTTCTTATTTTTAAGTATATTTTATTGATTATGCTGTTACAGTTGTTCCAATGTTTTACCTTTGCATCAAGGTGAACAGAAGTCATTATGTCTTTTCATCTAATAGAGTTGTTTTCTAAGTTTTTCAAATTTATCAACATTTCTGCTCTAGTTTGTGTTGTATTTTTTGTCTAAGAAATATTTGCCAACCAGGAGTAATAAATATGTTCTCCTGTATTTTTAAACAATTTTGAAGTTTTTCTATTCTTAAGTCTTTAAACCATTGGCATTTATTCTTCTATATGATCGAATTTACTTTTTGTTATATGGAGTGCTAATTTTCCCAGCATAATTTACTGAATCTTATATTATTTTCCATAGTGATTTGCAATATAATTTCTCTTTTCTATCATAAAGCAAATTTCTATATGTAAAAAGGTTTATTTTCTGGCTTTCTATTCTTCCAATTGGTCCATTTGTAATTTTTACACAGCTTTATAAAAATCTTGATTCTATAAGGTGAATGCTTTATTATTATTATTATTATCATTATTATTTAAAAATTATCTTGCCTACACTTTAAATTTGAGATTCAACTGGCCAAATTTATCTTAATCTTCCATCAAACTTTTGATTAGAATTGAATTTATACTCAGTAAAGAGAAATTTATGATATTGAGTTGTCCTATTCATGAACATGATATGTTATTCAATTTACTTTCTTTTATTAGTTCTATAACAAAATTTTACATTTTTATTTTCCTTTTGGTCTTGTACAGCTTTTGTTAGTGTTATTTAGTTAGAATGGTTGATGGTTAGTTAAGTATTCCTACATACTTTATATAGTTTGTGACTATTTGTAAATTTTAACTTTTATAAAATGCTATATCTAATTAGATGTTACTGGTATCTGTGAAAGCTATTGGTTTTTGTTTATTAATATTATACCCCAAAAGCCTACTGAAGTCTTATTTGTTTTAATAGTATATTTATAGATATTTAAATTTGGGGGGCATTTTAATGGAATTACAGAAAGCAAAATAGAGAAAGCCAGAGGTCAGGAAAGGTTTGGAGTCTGTCTCATATAAGAAAACTTGTCATTGGATTTAGGCCCCACCTGGGTAATCCTCCATGGTTTTATTTCAAGATCCTTAATTATATCTACAAAGAACACTTCCAAAAAAAAGAAAAGGTATCACTCACAGGTTTTAGAGATTTGGATGTGACATAATTTTGGGGGTACCACCATTCAACCCACTATTGCCACCATGGAGGGAGACTATTCTTAAAATGAAGATAGGATCTCTCATGTATTCTCAATGCCTTCTGAGTGCTAACCCAGAGTGTTCTTGAGGGAGAAGCAACGGAGTCACAGATGGAGATGCAGGTGCTGAGGGGGGCCTAACATTCCATGAGGGCCATCAAGGTGCCGTGCTATGTAGATTTCTCTCCTTTAATGTACTAAAAAAGGAGGTAATCACTGCATTGCACAGATGGGAAACCTAAAGCTCCAGGGATGATGAAAGATCTCCAGTTCTCACAGGTAGTAAGTGGTTGGGCTGGAATTGAACTCCAGTTTGTCTAACTTCATTGTCCATACTGTTTATATTACCTTATTCTCTCTCATGATACATAAGGAGACAGTGAGGGAAGAAAAAATACTAACATCCAGCAGAGGAACTAACACTTACATAAGCTTACTAAGAGCCAAAATTTCTAATAAATACTAATATTATTAAAACAGCTTATGTTTATTGAATTTATGCTATATGTCAGCCTATGTTGCAATATTGTATTTAAACATTATAACAGCTCTTTGAAAAAGGTGTTGTTGTTATTTCTATTGTTATTATTATTATTAGTTCTATGATATAGATAGAGAAAAGGTGGCCCAAAGAGGCTGAATAATTTTCACAAGCTAGTAAGGAGCAGGATTTACACCTAGGCAGTTAGGTAAAATTTATACTCTGTAGGTGTAGGACACCATGTCAGAGGTCCTTAGACACCATACATCACAGTCATGTCCATCCTACAAAGCAAGCATTTTGCACAGGCTGGACATCAGAAAGGCTATCCCACCCTTCCACAGACTGCCCCCTGCCCAACCCTTTCAAGGAGTGCCTTTGCCCTCAGCTGGTCATGGGCATCCACACATCTGGATGGTGGGGATGGCAGACCCTGTCATCTGTGCTTGTCCAGTGGGATTAGAAGTCTCTACCTGCAAAGAGTTAAGAATGGAAGGAAGGTGGTAAAAACCTCATTTGCTAAGGGCTAGTGAAGTTTAGTTATTGTTCTAACACTGGATTCTACAAAATGTCCAGCCAGTAAGTCTATTTCAAAATGCAAAGTTCTTATGTGATTGTTAGAAGAAAATGTGTTAACATCTTTGAAATATCAAGGGTCCTGGCTTCAAAACTGAACTATACTATATTTGTTTTGAATATTATTTAGAGAGTATTATTAAGAAAATCACTGTCACAATAAATTAGACTCACTTTTACTATTTTATTATGTATATCTGCTTCAAGATCATAATTTTTATATCAGGACATACCATGCATATCAAAAACAGCCCAGGGTGAAAGCCATTTGTATTTACTTTTCCTGTAAAGCCAGTCCTTATCTGAGCCTACCTCATCTCACACATTGGACATCATGCAGTGATAAAAACTGAAACAATTGGAGTAAACATTGGAGGTGAAGCCCACCTCATTTGGCCCTAGTTCCTATGTATCACCTGGTTTGCTGGTAGATTGGGGCTTGCACTATGGCTTCTGACAGAAAGCTCTCATTTGTCTTCCTTAAGCTCTATATTTCATGGTATCATAATTTTTAAAATTATGCTTTACAGGAATTATTTTGGGAGAGCTCTAGAAAAGTCCTCAGAACAACCTTATTTCACTTATTCTGCACTAAGTAAAAATACAAATTAATATGTACATTGCTATAATAAAAAAATACAACTAATGCCTTGAAGTATCAGAATGTGATTTAAACTGATGTAAAATGTTGAGATTTTAAGGTTCACATACCATTTTATATCATGTTTAAATACAGGACTTCCAGTCAAGATAGAGGAGTATGTAGACATGCTTCACCTCCTCATGCAACCATAAGAAGAATCACAACTAACCTCAAAAAAAAAAAAAAAAACACGCAGAACTGCCAGAATATCAAACTGTATGGATATCTGACAACCAAGGATTTAAGAAGCTAAGATGGATAAGAAGGGTGGAGAGGGCGAGCTGGGGCAGGAATAACATGGTGTGGCATGGTGGCAGAGGCAATGGAACAGGTGGTCCCACATTCACATGTGGTAGATAAAAATCAGGAGGGATACCTTTGGAGCAAGTGATCCAAGCCCCGGGCCAGACTGTGCCTCCTAGGGTTCCAGTGCCAGGAGGAGAAAGCCTCACAACTTCTGGCTGTAAAAATCAGTGGGATTGGGGTGGTGGAAGAAACTGCAAGTTTCTCAGGAGAGTTTGTTTAAAAGACCTGCATGGGCTTAGAACATATGCAAACCTACCCACTTTGGGAAACACCATCAGAGCAATAGCCAGAAGGGCACCAGTCTCATATGGGAAGTGGTTGAAGTAAATGCAAATGGGGTGAGTGCCAAGCAAGCCTCCAGAGTCCTGGCAGTGGCATTGCCTCTTTTCTGACTGCTCCCTCCCACAGAGCCACAAAACAGTTAAGCAAGTTGCCCCACCCTGACAAATACCTAAGATTCCACCCCATATAACTTAACAGGTACCCTAAGATGGGGAGTCAAACAGGTCTACCTAATACACAGAAACAAACACAGGAGGGTGCTAAATTAAGAGATAAATAAATATGGCCCAAATGAAAGAACAGAACAAAACCCCAGAAAAAGAACTAAATGAAACAGAAATAGCCAACCTATCAGATGCAGAGATCAAAACACTGGTGATTAGGATGCTCAAAGGACTCATTGAGTATGGCGACAACATAAAGGAAGAAATGAAAGCTACACTAAGTAAAAAAAAGAAAAACCCACAAGGAACCAATAGTGAAAGGAAGGAAGCTGGGATTCAAATAAAATATTTGGAACATAAGGAATAAATAAACATTCAACCAGAACAGAATGAAGAAACAATAATTATTTTAAATTTTATTTTTATTGCTTTTCTTTTACAATTGTCCCATTTTTGCCCTCATTGCTACCCAACCTAGCCCACCCCTTCTCCCACAATCAATCCCCACCCCATTGTCCATGTTTATGGGTGATTTATATTAGTTCCTTTACTAAACCCTTCCCCTACTTACCCACATCCTTCCTCCCCCTCCCCCGTGATAACTGTTACTCTGTACCTTACTCAATTTTGTTCATTTGTTTGTGTTGTTCATTAGTCTCCTGTATCAGGTGATATCATATGGAATTTTTCTTTCATTGCCTGGCTTATTTTGCTAAGCATAATTCTCTCTAGTTCCATCCATGTTGTTCCAAATGGCACGAGTTTCTTCCTCCTTCCTTTCTGCTGTATAGTATTCCATTGTGTAAATGTACCAGTTATTTGATCCACTCATGTGCAGATGGGAACTTAAGCTGTTTCCAGCACTTGGCTATTGTAAACACTGCTGCTATGAACATAGGGGTGCATAGGTGCTTTTGAATTGGTGTTTCAGGATTCTTTGGGTATAATCCTAGCAATGGAATTGCTGGTTCAAAAGGAAATTCCATTTTTATGTTTTTGAGAAAATTCCATACTTTTCCATAGTAGCTGTACCGGTCTGCATTCCCACCAACAGTGCACGAGGTTTCCCGTTTCTCCACATATTCACCAGCACTTGTTGTTTGTTGCTTTGTTGGTGATGGCCATTCTGATTGGTGTAAAGTGGTATCTCATTGTGGTTTTTATTTTCTTTTCTCTGGTGACTAGTGACGTTGAGCATTCTTTCATATGCCTATGGAGCCTCTGTATGTCCTTGTTGGAGCAGTGTTTGTTCAGGTCTTTTGCCCATTTTTTAATTGGGCTATCTGTCTTCTTTGTGCTGAGATATGTAAGTTCTTTATATATTTTGGAGATCAATCCCTTGTCTGAGGTACCATTGGTAAATACGTTTTCCCATATAGTTGGTTCCCTTTTCATTTTGCTGATGTTTTCTTTTGTTGAGCATAAACTCTTTAGTTTGATGTAGTCCCATTTGTTTATTTTTTTCTTTATTTTCCCTGGCATAGGAGATGTATTCATGAAAATATTGTTATGTGGGATATCTGAAAATTTTCTGCCTATGTCTTCCCCTAGGATTTTTATGGTGTCACATCTTATGTTTAAGTCTTTGATCCATCTTGAGTTTATTATGGTGTGTGGCATAAGTTGGTCGTCTAGTTTTATTTTTTTGCATGTCCCTGTCCAGTGCTCCCAACACCATTTGTTGAAGAGGCTCTTTTCACTTCATTTTATGTTTCTTCCCCCTTTGCCAGATATTAGTTGACCATAGAAGCCTGTATTTATTTCTGGGTTCTCTATTCTGTTCCACTGATCTATATGTCTGTTCTTATGCTAGTACCAGACTGTTTTGATCACAGTGGCCTTTTAGTATAGTTTGATGTCAAGTATTGTGATTCCTCCTGCTATGTTTTTCTGTCTCAAGATTTCTTTGGCTATTCGGAGTCTTTTTTGGTTCCATATAAATTTTTGAAGTATTTGTTCTAGGTCTGTGAAATACATCGCTGGTATTTTAATAGGGATTGCACTGAATCTATAAATTGCTTTGGGTAGTATGAACATTTTAATAATGTTGATTCTTCCCATCCATGAACATGATATCTGCTTCCATTTATTTGTATCTTTCTTAATTTCTTTCTTCAGGGTTAGGTAGTTTTCGAAGTACAGGTCTTTTACCTCTTTGGATAAATTTATTCCTAGGTATTTTATTTTTCTAGTTGCTATAGTAACTGGGATTTTTTTCTAGTTTCTATCTCTGCTAGTCTATTGTTGGTGTACAGAAATGCCTTTGATTTCTGAATACTGACTTTGTACTCTGCTATTTTGACAAATTCACTTATTAGGTTGAGTAGTTTTTTTGGAGTTTATAGGGCTTTCTATGTTTACTATCTTGTCATCTGCAAATAATGACAGTTTTACTTCTTCTTTTCCAATTTGGATTCCTTTTATTTCTTTTTATGTCTGATTGCTGTGGCTAGAACTTCCAATAGTATGTTGAATAAGAGTGGGGAGGAGAGTGGACATATTTGTCTTGTTCCTGATCTCAGGGGGAATGCTTTCAGTTTTTGTCCATTGAGTATAATGTTGGTTTCAGGTTTCTCATATATGACCTTTATTATGTTGAGGTATGCTCCCTCTATTCCCAGTTTGCTGAGTGTTTTCATCATAAATGGGTGTTGTATTTTATCAAATGCCTATGTGGTTTTGTGTTTCATTTTGATTATGTGGTGTATTACATTTATTGACTTGCAAATATTAAACCATGCTTGCATCCCTCGGATGAATCACACTTCATCATGATGTATGATCTTTTTAATGTGTTCCTTGATCCAGTTTGCCAATATTTTGTTGAGGATTTTAGCATCTATATTCATCAGTGATATTGGCGTGTAGTTTTCTTTCTTTGTTGTGTCCTGACCTGGTTTTGGAATTAGGGTAATACTGGCTTCATAGAAAGAGTTTGGTAGTCTTCCCTCTTCTTAGATTTTTTGGAATAATCTGAGAAGGATAGGAGTTAGTTCTTTCATACATGTTTGTAGGATTCACCTGTGAAGCCATCTGGTCCAGGGCTTTAGTGTGCCAGGAGTTTTTTGATTACTGTTTCAATTTCACTCTTTGTTATCAGTATCTTCAGGCTTTCTGTTTCTTCTTGATTTAGTGTTGGAAGAGTATATGTCCTAGAAGTTTTTTCACTTCATCTAGGTTTTCAAGTTTCTTGTCATACAGTTATTTATAGTAGTTTCTCACAATCTTTTGTATTTCTGTGAATATCAGTCATGATTTCTCTGCTTTTATTTCTGATTTTGTTTATTTGGGTTCTCTCTTTTTTTCTTGATGAGCCTGGCTAAAGGCTTGTCGATTTAGTTTACCTTTTCAAAGAACCATCTGCTACTTTTGTTGATCTTTTAAATTGTTTGTTTAGTCTCCATGTCATTTAATTCTGCTCTTATCTGGTGATTTCCTTCCTTCTACTCGCTCTGGGCTTTGCTTGTTGTTGTTGTTCTAGTTCTTGTAGCTATAGAGTTAGATTTCTTATTTCAGATTCTTCTATCCTTTTCAGATATGCCTGTATTGTTATAAACTATCTTCTCAGGACTGCTTTTGCTATGTCCCATAGGTTTCGGGCTATTGTGTGTTTATTATCATTTGTTTCTAGAAACTTCTTGATTTCTTCCTTGATGTTGTTGTTAACCCATTCATTATTTAATAGCATATTATTCATTCTCCATCAGTTTGAATGTCTTTAAGCTTTTTCCTTGAAGTTGATATCTAGTTTCAAGGAATTGTGGTCTGAAAAGATGCTTGATATAATTTCAATTTTCTTGAATTTTTTGAGGCTTGTTTTGTGTCCTTCCATGTGGTCTATCTTTGAACATGTCCCATGTACGTTTGAAAAGAATGTATATTTTACTTCTTTGTGGGGAAAAGTTCTATATATATCAGTTAAGTCCATTTGATCTAGAGTTTGTTCAATGCTCAATATCATTGGTCTTTCTTTGTTTCAAAGCCTGTCTGTTGTTGAAAATGGGGTGTTAAAGACCCCTGTTATGACTGTGTTGCTGCTGATATCTTTTTTGCAGTCTTCCAATATTTTCCTTATATATTTTGGTGCACCTATGTTGGGTGCATATATGTTTATCAGGGTTATACCTTCTTGATGGATTGTTCCCTTAAGAATTATACAATGCCCTTTTTTTGTCTCTTTTTATGGCCTTTGCTGTGAAATCTGTTTTGTCTGATATAAGTATTGCTACTCCAGCTTTTTTTCATGTTTATTTGTTTGGAATACTTTTTCCATCCCTTCACTTTCAGTCTGTGTAAATCTTTTGTTTTGAGGTGTGTCTCTTGTAGACAGCATATATGCGGGTCATGTTTTTGTACCCATTCTGCTACCCTATATCTTTTGATTGGAGAATTTAATCTATTTACATTTAAGATTATTATTGACAGATATTTATTCATTTCCCTTTGTACCTGTGTTTCTCTCCCTCTCTTTTTCTTCTTTTCTTAAAGCATTCCCTTTAGCATCTCTTGCTATGCTTGTTTGGTTTAGATGCATTCTTTTAGTCTTCCTTTGTCTGAGAAACTCCTTATTTCACCTTCCATTTTGAAAGGGAGCCTTGCTGGGTTGAGTAGTCTTGGCTGTAGGCATTTGTTTTTAGTTGTTTGAAATATTTTTTGCCATCCCCTTCTGGCATGTAGTGTTTCTGTTGAGAAGTCAGTTGCTAATCTTATCGGAGATTGCTTGTATGTTATTTGCTGTTTTTCTCTTGCTTCTTTTAGGATTCTCTCTTTGTCTTTGAATGTTGCCATTTTAATTATGATGTGCCTTGTAGTGGGCCTTTTGCGGTTCATCTTCATTGGTACCCTCTTTGCTTCCTGGACTTGCATGACTTTTTCTCTCATCAATTTGGGAAATTTTTTCTGTTATTACTTTTTCAATCAGGTTTTCTTTCCCATGTTCCTTTTTTTCTCTTTCTTTTATCCCTATGATATGGATATTTTTTTGTTTCTTATTGTCCTGTTGATCTCTTAAACCCTCTTCATTCTTTTTCATCTTATTTCATTTTGTTGCAGTGTTTGGGAATTTTTTTCTATGTTGCCCTCTAACTCACTGATCCTATCCTCTGCTTCATTTAGCCTGTTTTTGATAAATTCTACTGCATTCTTCAGTTCAGAAATTATATTCTTCCTTTTTTCCTGGTTCTTATTGATAGATTTTATGCTAGTGTAGTTCTCAATAAGTTCTTTGTAGTTCGCCTGGAGTTCATTCAAGTTTTCTTTGAGTTTGTCAAGTTCATTGAGCTTCCTCATTACTATTGTTTTGAATTCCATGTCTGATAGCTTGCTTGCTTCTATGTCATCTATCCCTCCTTCTGTGAATCCTCCTTTCCTTTTGGGGGGTTCTATTTCTGTTTGGTGGGGTGTTATTCTGCCTCCCTATTTTGGTCACTGGTCTTGTTTCTGCTTCTTAGATTGATCTGCTTTTATTTACTGCCTTTATGGTGTTACCTTCTTGTATACAGTTGTTGAGCTGCTGCCTCCAGTTGCCACCACTTGGAGAGGAGCAGTCTCCTTAAGTAATTTCTCCTGTAGCACTTGGGATGATTCTGTACTGGGACCCAGTCCACTGCTCTCCCAGCTCTTTCCTGAGAGCCAGCACCCAAAACTTATTACAAAGTTCCTATAGTTCATTTCACCATCCTTTGGCTCCAGCTGGAGGTGAGTTCATTCCCTAGTGCAGGGCAGGAGCAGATTGACCTGTTGAGCACTGTGGGGGGCGGGTCCAAGGCAGACTGGTTGCTCTCCTGTTCTGGCTCTAGGGGAGGTCTCTTTGCGCTGGTAGGCAGGTTTGTTGTGGGCTTATTGGGGCCACCGGTGTGTTGGTTTCACGCCTTTTGGGGCGGGTCGGAGTGGTGCCTGTGCACCACGGCTGGTGCGCCGGTGCTGCGCCCATGTGCGCGGCTAGCACACTAGCCTTGTGCCTGCTGGGGTGTGCCTGGGTGGCGCTCATGCGCCGCGGCTGGCGAGTTGGTTTGGCGCCTGTTGGGGTGGGCTGGGGTTGCCTTTGTGCAGCGGCAGTGTGCACCTGCGTGCCCCTGCTGGCGCACTAGCCTCGCGCCTACTCGCGCCCTTGTGGCACCCGTGTGTGGTGTCCAGGGAACTGGTCCCATGCCCACTGGGGTGGGGCCACATGCATCCGTGCGCAGTGTAGGTGGGTGTCTGTGCATGGCGGACCACGCGTGCTGGTCCTGCACCTGTTGCACGCCTGGGCTGGCAGACTGGGGCACTTACATGAGTGCACTCGCGTGACCCAGGGGGAGGGTTGGGGAGTGGGCGAATATGCTTCTGCACCTCTGTTCCCCTAGAATCTCATCCCACCCCTAGCCTCTCCTCCCTTCTCTGCAAAAAACAAAAGAGAAAAAGAAAAAGGAAAAAACACATTCATATACACACAGCAGTATGCTGTTTCTTGCCTCTCAGTGCCAAATGCCAGCCAGCCCACTCGAGGCTCTACCAGTGGGTAGAGCCTTGGTCTCCTCCCGATTCCTCCCTAGGGGAACTTGGGGTCACTAAAAAATCTTTGCATACTGCCAGTTGCAGCTTGGGGAGCCAACCTAGTCAGAAATTCCATCTCGTCCTTTTCTCCTCCGCTATCCCCACCAGACAGGTCAGTTCTCTCTGATCCAGCAATGCCAACAAAACAATAATTTTTTTTTAAAATGAGATTATAAGAAAACTCTGGGACATCTCCAAAAGTGCCAACATCTGAATCAAGGATGCCAGAAGGAGAAGAGGAAGAGCATGAAATTGAAAATTTATTTGAAAAAATAATGAATGAAAACTTAAGTCCAGGAAGCACAGAGAGTCCCAAACAAGTCAGACCCAAAGAGGATCACACCAAGACACATCATAATTAAAATGCCAAAGATTAAAGATAAAGAGTGAATCTTAAAAGCAACAGGAGAAAAGCAGAGAGCTACCAACAAAGGAGTTCCAATAAGACTATCATCTAGTTTCTCAAAGAAACTTTACAGGAAAGAAGGGACTGGCAAGAAATATTCAAAGTGATGAAAAACAAAGACCTACAACTAAGATTACTCTATCCAGCAAAGCTATAATTTAGAATAGAAGGGCAAATAAAGTGCTTCCTAGACAAGGTAAAGCTAAAGTAATTCATCATCACCAAGCCATTATTACATGAAATGGTAAAGGGACTCATTTAAGAAAAAGAAGAGGATCAAAACTATGAACAGTAAAATGACAACAAACTCCCAACTTGTCAACAACTGAATCTAAAATACAAAACAAAAACAAAAACAAACTAAGCAACAGCTAGAATAGGAACAGAATCATAGGTATTGAGATAATTTGGAGGGTTATCAGCTGGGTGGGGAAAGGAGGAGAATGAGGGAAAAGATACAGGGATTAAGAAGCATAATGGCAAAGTACAAAACAGACAAGGAGATGTTAATAATAGTAAGGAAATGGAGAAGCCAAAGAACTTATATGCATGACCCATGGATATGAACTAAGTGGGGGGAGGGGGTACTGAAGGAAAAGAGGGTACCAGATGGTGGGGGGCAATGGGGGAAATTTTGGGACAACAGTAATAGCATAAACAAAATATACTTTAAAAAACTCACACTTATTTCCCCAAATAGGGTAAATTCCAATCCAAAAAAGTTTTTTTCTAAAAACAAAATAGATATAATAATTTTAAATTATCATCAAACTCCATTATTTTTAACATATAACTGAAGATAATTTTTAAAAGCCATGTGAATATTTTTATCAACATGAAATACATGTAGGGAAAGACTGGTTAACAACCAAGGAATTTGCTTAGTTTTATGTTGGTAAACAAATAGAAGTAGTCTGGATCAGTGTAATGGCTTTAGTTCTTAAAATTATTAGCAGTTGGGAATGATGACTCAAGGTGTGTTTGTAAATTGGCCCAAGACATGTATCTGTAAGGCTGGAGAGAGAGCTGGTACAAGCACTGTGAATTCATTTTGTGACTGTATAACCTCAGAGACCTGAGAGTAGGCATCACTGAAGAGAACCACTGATGTCAATGTTTAGAATCTAGGTCGATTCTTTAGTTGTACTAATTATTGATTAGAGCCAGTAGATCTTGGCTTTAAAAAATATTAACCAATAGGATACAAATGAAAGTCATCTCTATCTCTGTCCCAATTCTGTCACTGTGAACTTTATACCATTCTTTCATTCAAAATTGCTAATTGTATAAATTTAAACTGTGAGTCCACTTTTGTGGGCAGATGGGCTCATAATCTTTTTTTATTTTTTATCAAGTCCTTGGAAGAGAGTGTTTATTGTTTTGCTCAATAATGTTAGCTATTGATAACAGTTATCACTTTGAAATAAGTTTTATCTATAAAAACTGCTGTTTCCTTCTAAAATCAGCTGTCTACTCATGAATAGATAGATACACTTCCCAGGATTCATGCTTTCCCAGGGTATCACATTGATGCCGCTTGAAACACCTGCATAATAGATTATAACCACTTATTTAAAATGGTTTTCTTTAGTATCCAACTTAGTCTTGTCCTGTTCACAATTATTTTTAGGGTGAGTCAGAGCTTATAATACTCCACTGAAAACCTTTTTTGAATTTTCCTGGAGTACCATATGCCTAGAATGGGGAGTGAGAGGGAAGGTGGAGGAAACCTCATGTATCAATATCATTTATATAAAAGACCAGTATAGAAAACATGGGCTATGGTGATGAATATAGGTGGTCATTGAGAAGTCAGGAACACAGATGATGTTCAAAACTGATGGCAGAAGAAATACATCAAGAATATTGTTAAGGTCTACCTTATCATATGCTACCATGGAGGTCACAAATGGGGAACAGTTGACAATAAATCCATGCAGCAACACTTTTGGGCCAGCATAGTACTATGTTAGATAGAATTCAGATGCTTTAGTTAAAAGGGTAGAATGTTTATTGTGTAGCATATATAGGGTGGGGAAAAATTGGGTTTGCAGTTGTTTGTATGGAAAACAATACAATAATTAATAAATAATACAAGGGTACACTGTTTCACATATTCAGAACTGTAAGCCTACTTTTGTCACACACTGTATCTTTTCATCAACCAAAGTCTCACTATTGCTTATTGTCTTGTATCTGTCTCATGCACACATTAAAATTACCTGTTAGGCCCCATTAAGATTTGAGTTAGCATATTCTTTGACTTTGATTCCTAAAATAAGGAAATAAGGTAAGAAAATGAACTTACAAAAACTACTCCACTCATTCCCTTGTTTTCAACCACAGGATTTTAAAGATCAAAGAGAAATGGCTGCATGAAGAGCTGGTCTCCTGAGTTGCAGCCAGACTGACTCAGAATCCATACAAAGCTGTGAAAACACCATAGAGAACAATGTTGAACTATGTGGGTTTGTTGTCCAATGGGCCTGGAGGTTGAGAATTTGTGAAACAGATTCAGTGATCTAGTTTAAAATGTTCTCTCCCTGGAGAAGCAGTGGTGGAGGCCAATGGGTGACATTGATCCTCTTCAGGGTTCCCCCAGTAACTCACAGGGTGCAAAGATGCTCTAAAGCCTTCTTTGATCTGGCACAGTGCATTATGTCATTACTACTAGTTGGGCTTGCCAAAACTGTTACAAGCTCTGCATTGAAATACTGGCCTAATCATAAGGTCTGACTGGTTGGGTTTGTGCTGTCTTAGATTCTGGCCTCTTTAGTGAAAATGATTTTCCTGTTCACTTAGTTACATAACATTGCAAGCTACAGGTACATTCTAGGATTAAATGTAAAACTGTTTGAGGTATACCACCAGATATAATCCAGGTTTTTTTGCCCAGCCATCCTACTTGACCTTTTGATTCTCTCATATACTATAAGTCATGGCAGTTGATTTCTCTAAATCGTCATACTCTCTCTGCAAGACAAATGGAAGGAGCAGAAGCCAAGGTGCTCAGGGTGGGGATGAACTCCATGCTTTATGCCATGCCAATTACTTCATAATCTGGCTTCCTTTCTATCTTCACACCCTCTTCTCTGACTACTCCATACTTTACATTTTAGGTTCTACCCATGTAATAATATGAGAGGTCCCCACATGAGCCATGTACTCCTTGACCCCTTGCTCATGCTGTCTGCTTAGGATGAGTTTGCTTCTTCTCTAACCCTTACTAATCCCACAGGACCAACCAAAGGTTCCACCTGTTCCAGTAAAGCTTTCTAATCTCCCCTCTCCAAAGATGAGTTCCACACTCTTCATCTCTGTCCCTCAGTACTCTATGCTAATTTATTTCACTTCTATTTATCATTTAATGTTATAGTTACCAGTTTCTGTCTATCTTACTCAAAATTATAATCTCACTTAGGACAGGGATTGCATCTTTTTCATCTTTTTACCTCAGTGCCCAGCACAGGGTACATAGTGTTAAATCAGCCATTGCAGAGGAAATGAGTGAAAAGAGGATTTGAAAAACAACATGTAGCCATCATCTGCTATGTGCAAAATATTATGTCAGATGTATTGTTATTTAATCTTCACAAAAATATGCAAAGTGGGCATAATTATCAAAACTCATTAAATGAGAAACATTAGGCTCTAAGAGCAGACAAAATTTTCTTTAGGTCCTACAATTAGTAAGTGATAGCAGCATCTTTTGAATTAAAGCCCCTAAGACTTAAAAGTATGTATTATTTCATGATACCATCACCCACTCCCACTCTCTGATAGCCATGATTGGGAGTGTCATGGTTGGGACAGAAGAGTGCCAGTGTTTAGGCTGATACAGTACATGACAAAACTCGGTAAAGGGTATGTTGCTATTGACTATCCTTGGCTGATCACTGTGCAATATGGTTATGAGAATTAGTACTTCTAATAGCTAATCTTCTTGGAAAAATTGCCCAGGAATCAGATTCCTTTTTTCACCCACATATGAACTTAGGGTTACTGCCTCAAATTTTCTTATAACTTCACTTCCTACAGATATCTTTTAGCTTTTATAAAACCCACCCAATTTGTTATCTGCTCACATTTCTCCAGATGTTTCGCCTCCTACTCCTGTCTTTCTTAATGACTCTAGGGAGTTGATTACCAGGAGGTTTAAAGCTGTCACATTATTTTTGGCTCTCTTCCACTTATTTTTCTTGTATTTTTTTAAATTCACCTTCAAAATTCAATTAAAAATCTTCACCAATGGACCAATAACCTTTAGTCAAATTACAGTACTAGCGCTATGCAATGGAGAATAGTTTATTTTCCTATGATTCTACTCATCCTAAAGAGTTTGCTCTTGACCTTGCCTCTGGACTATCTTCCCTCCTCCTCTGCAGCTCACACCAAACCAGAGAGCTGGGAAGGCAAGAAGAGGTTGATCTTATTCAGCAAGGCCAGCCTAGGCTTCTTTGGCCTGAGATTCTTTTGCAGGGGAGGAAAAGAATATCACTGGGATCTAGAGAAATCAGCAAATTTATATCTGTCAATTTTTAGAGTGGAGAGTGAAAGCAAATATCTTTATTCATGCAATGGATTTAATGGTGCTGGCAGATTCTCTTTGTTCTAGATGCCATAGTTTATTCATGGAGCTACACAGAAATATGATGAGTGGAATGACACTTGGGGCTCTCACAATCATAACATGAAGTCCTCATCCCTGAGGTTGGCTGTTTAACCTGAGCTGGGCCTACCCACAACTCTCCCTGCAGCTGGGATAAGACTAGATAGTCCTGATTTTAATGTCAAGATCCACTTTTACTAGCACAAAATTGACAACAAGAAGTAGAACACCCTGCTTTCTTTCAACTTGTATTTTTATTGTCTCCAGAGATGTGGATCTTTTTCTTAGAGGGTGGTTCTTGATTTGGAGTTTCAGTAATAGGGTACTGAAGCAAATCTCAATTTTGAGACCTCAGGAAAGTTATTCAATTATTCTCTTGTTAAATACTAATAAGAACTTGCAACTCCTTCCTCATTTCAAGGACTCAGGTTCTTGGAATAACCTGTGAGATACCCATAGCACAAATTCAAAATATTTAAAATAGCAATAATTAAATATTTATATTACACTTAACATTTTACAAAACACATTTTCACTTAATATTTATTTTTTCAATTGGAAAAACTCTGCATTGAGTAAGAGTTAGTGTTACAACATATGATGAAGCTGTATATTATGTTTCCTTTTGAACATCATTATACATTTTCATAGACAGAAAGTTAGAGACCATCATTTGAACTGTGTGTTCACAGAACAAGAAGTTGTTTTGGGAAATGTAAGTAAAACTTTTTTTTAACAAATTTTAACTTCATCTCAAGTGATTCTTGCCCTCCATACACTCTACTCTAAGGCTGAAATTATCCAAATGATATTAAATATTATACTTTTAACCTACAGTAAATAATTATTAATGCTTTTCATACATGGCAGCTACTTACACACACACACACTACAACAGTATGCTTTTTGTAATTGGTTTTCTAGGTATAAAAGTTTCCTATGTAAAGGAGATGGAGTGAATACAGACACACATTAGATAAGATTTAAAAATAAAAATTTGTTTTGCAGCAAAGAGTTGTAGTGAAAACTCTGAGGACTAATTCACTATGTATAAGACAGCTTTAGGCTCATGTTTTAAAATATACTACATGCTTGGCAGGCCAGGCATATTTGTGAAAAAGGTATTTTTTATGTCAACATTGTTTCATAGGCTGATAGGTTTTTATACATTAATTTTTAATCCAAATATTCAAATCCAAATATTAAATATATGTAATTAGATTTCACTGTATCTGTTTATGTGGCCAGAATGTTATCAGAGTAAATGAAAACAGATAAAATTGTTAATCTGGTACCACAACTTGTCATTTCTGATCACCTTTTAGTCTGTACATAATAAGCTAGAGTGCACAGACATTTTCTTATTTGGTTCAGTTACACATTTCCTTAATACCCTTACTCAAATGTTATCTCCACATTTTCAACATAAATGGCTGGTTTGGCTCAGTGGATTGAGCGTCGGCCTGCGAGCTAAGTGTCACTGGTTCGATCTTCCAGTCAGGGCACATCAGAGAAGGAAAACTCTGACTCCAAAAAACCTCCGCTGCCTTGCGGCATACCTCTTTAGGGGAAAGGCTAAGGGAGTAAACCCCGACAGAAAATCCGGAGCCGGAATCCCTAAGGCGGTTTGACGTTGTAGTCAACACCGGCAACTACTGCGGCGCACATGAAGCCAAGCTGTATTGACTCCGTCTTTCCCTTGGATCCTTCAGCTGCGAAGAGAGGGGTGGGTCTGCTGCTTGGGCAACAGCAGACCCTCCATATCACCCTGCCCAGGCTCTGTAGCTTCAGCTTCACTGGAGAGGACACTCCAGCGTCATCGCAAGATGTCGATTCAACACGGGAGGAGACAGATACCGTGTCACTCCCGAGTCAGACTGCACAGCCATTCTCGGCGGTGCAGATAGACTCTTAAGAAGCTACACCATCATCTCTTGAGACGGACGGCTGCTGACAATTAGTTTGTTAGTGCTGCCTTAACAACTACCATAGACTGGGTTGTTTAAACAACAGGAATTTATTTTCTTACAGTTCTGGAGGCTAGAAATCAAGATCAATGTGTGGGTAGGGTTGGTTTATTCTGAGTCCTCTTCCCTTGGCTTACAGATTGCCATATTCTCCCTTTGGTCTTACCCTCTGTACATGTACGTGTCTGAATTTCTTCTTACAAAGATACTAGTTATAGTGGGTTAGAGCCCACCTGAATGACCTCATTTTAACTTAATTACCTCTTTAATGATTCTACTTCCAAATATAGTCACAATCTGAGTTACCAGAAGTTAGAATTTCAACATAGGAATTTTGAAAGGGATACAATTCAACCCCTAACAATAAATTTCAATGGCTTTTTGCAAAGAGAAGGGTTTTTATTTAAAATGTCTGCACATTCTCCAAATGACCAGATTACTAATTATTTTGGCCTAAGGATAAGTAGGCCAAAGTAATTAGTGATTAGGTGATTAAGTGATTGAGTAGGAATTATAAAATACAGTAGTCACATTGACCATTTGGAGTCATATAGACCAAACTGTAGGGCCTTATGCTGTCATTCCTACCACTTCCCAAAGCTTTCTCTCCCCAAGAGCAGTAGAGACTCAATTTGTTTCTGTGGCAAAGAAAGACAAACTCTCAAGATAGTAAAGGTGTACTTGACCTTTCCTCTTTCAAGCATGGACACTTGGCTACCTGCTCCCATGATGAAAATAAAATTTTAAGAAGACCCTCTCTCACTAATCCAAGAGCTCCCAATAATTCTTTCAGGCCTTTAGGGAAAAGTTCATGGTGGTAAAAGAACAACTAGATTTCATGCAAGAATGGAAGTAACTGATCAAAGTGCAAACTCAGTCCTTAGAGGAGTCTGTGGTACCTCAACATCAATCTTTGAAATCTCTGTTAAAATGTATGTGTTCAGGCACTAAAAATAAGTTTCCTATTTCTTTCTCATTACCTTTCTGAAGGATGGTGATTTGCCTCTTTTTGTTATTCTAGTCTCACTTCACTGCCTGGGTTTAGTAAATGTTGGTTCAGTAATTGAATTCACTCTCTTTAGTGTTGTTTTTGACATAAGATCTGTGCCACACAATTAAGAGATTCATTCCTTTTCTAATACGATCCTTTTTTATATCTGCCTTACTCACAGTATATGAGCGTTATCTTATATTTCTTTAAGTCCCTGCACCTGATTAATTCCTCGTACTAAACAAATGCCAGTCTTATTTGCTTATTGCTCACTGACTCAATTTTAAAAAATCATATCGCAAATCTCAAAGTTTAAAATTATTTCTTTGTGGCTGAATGGTAATCGTTGTTGAATGAGATGATGGACATGTGGAGCTCATTACACTATTCTCTCCATTTTGTGTATATTTGAAAATTTTCATAATACAAAGTTAAACAAATAAAAATACAATCATAAAGTATACCGTTGAGTGCATTCTAATTTTTTAAATTTTTAAATATCCAGTTTATGCATGATATTTCTAATTATTCTCTCCCCCAGATTTCATAATTATATTTCTGAGTGAAACAACTCAAGTTATTTATTTAGAACCATCAGGCTCCCTCCTCCTCCTCCTCCTCTTCATTCTTCTTCTCCTTCATTCTTCTTCTTCTTCTTCTTCTTCTTCTTCTTCTTCTTCTTCTTCTTCTTCTTCTTCTTCTTCTTCTTCTTCTTCTTCTTCTCCTTCTTCTTCTTCTTCTTCTTCTTCTTCTCCTTATCCTCCTCCTCCTTCTACTTCTTCCTTTCTTCCTTCCTTCCTCTTTCCCTTCCCCTCCCTATCCCCCATTCTCCTCCTCCTCCTCCTCCTCCTCCTCTTCTTCTTCTTCTTCTTCTTCTTCTTCTTCTTCTTCTTCTTCTTCTTCTTCTCCTCCTCCTCCTCCTCTTCCTCCTTCTACTTCTTCCTTCCTTCCTCTTTCCCTTCCCCTCCCTATCCCCCATTCCCTTCTTCTTCTTCATCTTCTTCTTTCTCCTCCTCCTCTTCACCTTTTTCTTCTTCTTCTCCCCCTCTTCTTCTTTTGTGGAGTTTTGAAAGAGTGACAATGATAGTGGACATGGAATGGATACTTATTCAAGAAATTGTGCTAAAAAACCAATATTTTAAAAATATTAAGGAACCAGTATTAAAGTCCAATTTCTAAAAGTGCTGTGTATAGAAGGAAAAAGTGAGGGGAGGGAAAAGACATATATCTGGGCCCATATTAAGATGGAAGATGTAGAAAAGAAAGGCAACTTGTAGTGAGCATGTGATCCTACTCTCCATCCTCATCCCATACACCAAGGACTGGCAGACAGACAGCCAAAAGGAATAAAATGTCAAAATCTGCTCTTGAAAGAATGGGAGAACCCAGTGATGTTTTTAGTGGCCTGGCAAAATATCTTGAATTGCTTCTTAAACCTTCAGGGCTTGGCGAAATTTAAAACACATTTTACCAGACACTTTTTTCCTTAATTTATAAGCCCCTGTGTATTTCAAGGGAAATTGAATCCATATGTCTCTGATTCATTTACACTTAACTCAACAAGATGCTGTTTTGTAAGAGTTATTTGATGTCTAAGATGCCGTATGAGACTTTTTATGTCTTTTTATTTTCTTTCAAATCATGAAGTTGCTTTTTGCCAGCAATGAGCAGAACTTCAAACACTAGAGACTTAATCTCAATTTTCTACTAAGGACCCACCAAATTCAAATGTCTTTTAACATTCCTAAACATTTTCTCTTGTTGCTACATGAGAGTACATGGCTTCTTAAAGAGAACTATAACCAGCCATTCAAGAAATACACAAGGACTAAGACAGCTGTTATCAAAACAGTGTGTTATTTTCAATTATAAGACTTTTTTTTTTTCAAGATCTTTCACAACCTTCTTTCACTAAATCAATATGACCTTTATATTCTTAGAAATTTTGGTATCAGCCACTGTTCTAATGCTGAATGAGTACTTGTTTGCAGTCAGGGCACATCAGAGAAGGAAAACTCTGACTCCAAAAAACCTCCGCTGCCTTGCGGCATACCTCTTCAGGGGAAAGGCTAAGGGAGTAAACCCTGACAGAAAATCCGGAGCCGGAGTCCCTAAGGCGGTTTGACGTTGTAGTCAACACCGGCAACTACTGCGGCGCACCTGAAGCCAAGCTGTATTGACTCCGTCTTTCCCTTGGACCCTTCAGCTGCGAAGAGAGGGGGGGTCTGCTGCTTGGGCAACAGCAGACCCTCCATATCACCCTGCCCAGGCTCTGTAGCTTCAGCTTCACTGGAGAGGACACTCCAGCGTCATCGCAAGATGTCGATTCAACACGGGAGGAGACAGATACCATGTCACTCCCGAGTCGGACTGCACAACCATTCTCGGCGGTGCAGATAGACTCTTGGGAAGCTACACCATCGTCTCGAGATGGATGGCTGCCAACGACTTGTTTGCAGTGATTTGTGTATGGACTTTTTTTTCCTCTTAGACTTGGTATTTGTTAGGATTTTTTTGTTGGCAAACAACAGAAATCAGCTCTTAAAAATTAAAATAAAATAAAGAATTTATTGAGGGTATATTAGGTAGCACCAGGATGGATGGAAGGACAGAGAACTAGGACTAGAACCGGTAAACCTCACAAACCCAAGCACTGCCATAGGAGATGAGTAGCTCTTTTCTAGTTTTGTATCATTACCCTCAAGATTCAGAGGAAGGGTGGTCCAATTAGTTCAAATTGTTTTATGTGCATACTCATTTGGAAGAGGAAGGCAGAGCATCTGATTTTCCATCCCGGCCATCATGTCCATAGTGGGAGAAATGAGGGGAGGACTGAATGCTGTGAGCTTCTTTAGGGCAGAGATTGTTCTTCATCTTTATACTCCTAGGGTCTGGGATAGGGTTTGGCATGTGTTCCATCTTTTAGTGTCTACATTAATCATTAAGAAGTCATTCCTTAAAATGCAGAAAATGATAGAGCAATTTAATATACTTATATGACTAAAAAATGCATTAAAGTGGAACTGGGACATTTCTGATCAGATAAAATGGAATCTACTACATCCTGTCCACTGCCTTGACAGAATTAATGAAGCAGCTATTTGAGGACTCGCTAAAGTAAATAGCCACAAGCAGATTATAAAGAATACCAGAATTCAAAATATCACCAAATCAATGATGAGTTTACAATTTAAATTTCCCCAGTATCCCCTGGCTTAAACTCAATGATGGGAAGTACCAGGGGGCAGATAGAGAGAGCTCCTCCAGATCTGGTTCAATCATAGGAAAAAAGAAATTCTAAAACTCTCACATACAGAAATGTTTTTCTATGATTTTCTCTGTCTTTTATCTCTTTTTCTATGCACAATCCCAAGTAATTCTATGGTGGCAGCCTGCAGCCTGTAGCAATGTGAGTCTGTAGGAGTTAAACCTCTGAGGAAAGAGCACCTTTCTCTCCATTCAGTGGAGCTATAATTCCAAAAGAGTGGAGCCCTCCTTCACTACCTTGTTTGTCCTCCTGTCACGTAGCTTTAGATATGGGCACAGTAGAAGTTTATAGCAGAGCAGGGTAAGAAAGCTCTAACTTTCTGGCTGGAGGACAAAAAAGGGGAGTTCCAGGGAACAAAAGAAGTAGGGATATTGCAGAGGGAAGCTAGTAAAAGCAACTCTAAAAAGGTGTTTATAAATTTCTGGTCTCACTGTCTGAGCTGTACATGCATGGAACTGATATGATTTAATACACCAAAGATTTGGAGAAATGGGTAACAGAAAAACAAACAAACAAAAAAACTATAGGTTACTTCCCAAACTGGCTGCTGGCTGGAATACACATGAGACAGATCTGATATTACAAAGACTCTGAAAACTGAAATGAAAACTTGCAACCTGAGCCTATAATATTTTTCATAATATAAAAACAAGATGGAGTTTCTAAATATTAAAAATGTCTAAGATACAATTCAAAATTTCTCAGCATGTGAAGAAACAGAAAAATCTGAACCTAATATGGAAAAAGACAACTGTCAATGTCACAATGGCATAAATATAGAAATTTTTTATCGAAGACTTTAAAGCAGCTATTATGCAAAACTGATCCAGGAAACAATTGACAACTCTCTTAAAATCAGTAAAAATCTCAGCAAAGAGAAGAAGATACAAAGAAAAAACTGTAAAAAATTTAGAGCTTGAAAACAAAATAACTGAAGCCTATCTGGATGGGTATAATCCCGGAGAGGAGGTGTAAGAGGAAAAAATTGTTAAACTTGAATACAGGTCAATAGAAATGCTCCATTAGGAAAAACATAAAGAAAAAGATTGAAACAAAAACTGTATAGAATCTCAGGGACCTATGGGTCAATAATTCAAGAATTAATATTTGTGTTATTCAGAAAGAAAGGAGAAAGAATGAAGTTATGAAAAATATTTGAAGAAATAATGGCTGAAAATGTTCTGCCTTTGACATACACAAATTACATAAAGAAAAGAAAATGTAAAACAAATAAAAACAGAAATAGTAAACAAAAACAAATAAAATGATAAAATTAAATCTAAATATGTTAATATTTACATTAAATGAAAATGGCCTAGGTGCATCAATGAAAAGACAGAGATTGAAACAATGGACTTAAAAAAAAAAGGTCTCTACAAGAAACATATTTCAATTATAGTGAAATAGCTAGGTTATAGTAAAGGGATGAAAATTATACTATGCACTTTATCAACCACTAGTTAAATAAAATTGCGTGGAAGTCTTATATTAGAGTATACTTTAGAGCAAAGAAATTGCTAAAGAGAAAGAGGACTATCACATAATGATAAAAAAAAAAACTCAATTCCCGAAGTAGACTTAAGAATCATAAATGTCTAAGTAGTTACCAACAAAGTGTCAAAATAAATGCAGCAAAAACTGACAAAATTTTAAAAAAGACAATTTCCCAATTACTGTTAGCAACTTAAATACTCTTAATAATAGAGATTTAAAAGGAAATTCGAAAATATTTTGAAGTAAGCAAATATCAAAATACAAGATATCAATATTTATGGGATGCAATTTAAACAGTGCCTAGAGAAAATCTATAGCAGTAAGTTTTTATATTTCAAAAAAGTCTAAACCAATTATTTAATCTTACACTTCAATAAAGTAGGAAAAAGGGAACAAAACATACTAAAACAAGCAAAATGAAGAAAATAAAAAAGATAAAAACAGAAATCAATGAAATAGAAAACAAGGAGAAAATTAATAAAGTCAAAAGCTCATTCTTTGAAAAGCTCCAAAGAACTGACAAACCATTAGCAAAAATGAGAAACAAAAAAGTGAAAAACACAAATTACCAACATCAGGCATGAAAGAAAAAGTATCAACACAGTCCCCACATTACAAAGCTGATTAAAGGATACTTCCAACAACTCTATGTACATAAATTCTATCTTAGACCAAATAGATCAACTCCTTACAAACTCAAAACTACAAAAGTAGCTTAAGATCAAATAGATAACACGAATAGATCTATACTTTATATATTTTATATCCATATGCAAATAATAAACTTAGATATACAACTTATACCCTATATCAAAACTAACTCAAAATGGATTATAGATCTAAATGTAAAACATAAAGCCATAAAGTTTTAGAAGAACACAGAGAGAGAAATCTTTGGAACCTGGAGTTCTTACACATGACACCAAAAGCGTGTTCCATAAAAGAAAATAAAAGTGATAAATTGAACTTTAATAAAATGAGATACTTTTTGTTCTTTGAAAGACACTGCTAAGAGAAGGAAAGGAGTTATATGGTGGGAGAAAACATCTGCAAATAAAATATTTGGCAAATAAACATTTTATTCAGTATATATTTAAAAACTAAAAACTTAACAGTAAAAAAAAATCCAATTAAAAATTGGTAAAAAAAATTCACCTGACATTTCACCAAGGATGGCAGCAATAAGCACATGAAAAGAAGTTGAACATCATTAGCCATTAGGAAAATTCAAATTAGAACTAAATGGGATATCACTACATACCTCAAAAGACCAAGTGTTGGAATGTTGGCAGACAAAGGTGAGTAACATCATTTGACAACCAAAGTGTTCTAAAAGAAATGTGGTTTTACTTTGATCTCTATAGACACTCAGCAGAGGAATTAAATGAGTCATTGCATCTTTGCTCTTTGGACCCAGCTGAAACAGTACTAATGTATATGGAAGCGGAATAAGAATTAGGGACAACTCATTAAGAAACAAAAAACATATTCCACCCAAATACTTACAGTGTGAAAGTTTACCACATTTTTTATTTCAATCAAAGCATGAGTGCCTGAATTCAGGCTGATATATTATAATTAGGTTGTAGTTGTCACCTTCATATACAAAGCCAACATGTATAAATTATCTTCATGTGTATAAATATAATGGTCTAATTTCAAAGCAATGTGCTTGGAGAGAGGCAGTAGAGAAAGGCAGGCCCTCAGAGAAAATTGTCCCAGGGATCATCATCAAGGCATCCATCCATTACAGAAATGCTATATGAACCTTTTCAGATTTTACTCAAGCCCAAGTCTGAAGATAAACAAAGGAATGTAAAACAAAAGAGGCAAATACAATAACTTGGGGTATGACTTAGGAAAAAAGACATCAAGACATAAAATATATTTATTTTATGAAAGTACTTAATCTACTCCAAAATATATATATATGCTGGCAGAAACTTACACAAATTAGCTAACATAAAAGCCACACATATCCAAACACAATATGGCTAAAAACAATACAATATAGAGAACAATTCATAGACACAAAGTTTATTGTGCTTGACTTTTATCCTGGCTGCAACACTTACATGCTGTCCCACCTGGGCAAATTATTTAATCACCAAAGTTTCATTATCTGTGAAATGGCATTTAAAAGCACCTACTTAATTTGGTCATAGAGCATTAAATGAGAAAATGCATGCAAAACATTTAACTCAAAATACTCTTGGCATGAGGCAATAACTAAAAAAGAAAAGCCATTATTACTTTATTGTTGTTATTATAGAAGAGACATGTTGATAGCCTTTCAAAATCCAAACATTAGGAAAAGTACAAAGTTTGATCAATGTCAAACCTCTAAAAGAGCACATACAAATTACTGATTATTTAATTGTCCAGGCTGGCTATTGAAGGGAAGGATCTACTTTTCTGACATTGTACATAAAAGTCTGTCAAAGCATTAGGGAATTTGGTTTTATCACCAGTAGTGTGGGTGATCTTGCAGTAGTCAACTCTGCTTTCTGGACCTTGGTCCATGCCTGTGAATGGTATGGTTGACACCAGTCCTCTCTCATGTCCTTTCCAGCACTCACATTTTATGAGATGTGCCTTGATGTGCCATTAGTTTTGTATAGTCATGCTACCACGTACTAACCCATCTTTCATCATTATAGCCCAATCTCAAAAAGTGGACACTGTAGTCCAGGCACATTCTGGTTTTGTCTTCCTTAGTAAAAAGCGGAGAAAATCTGACATTTTGTGTCCCCAGATTAATGACACCCTAAGGGCTGTTGGCAAGAGTCCTCCAGGTACTCTGCTGGCTGGTCTTTTGTGCTGGTAATGCTTTTAGTATGACAATGTCTTTACTTTTGTTTCTGGCAAGAATTAATAAATTAATTATATTTAATAAGAAGCAGATGTTCCCAATGAGAAAGGGGCCTGCCTGCCCATTAATTCTGGATGGATTTTTCTTGCCATAGTGAATAGAAGCAGGCAGAGTAAGTGATCCACACAATATATTGCAAGACCAAAGTTGTCTGCAAACAGTAGAGCTGAGAACAATTGATTTGTATAATTCAAAATGGATGGAACAATGATATGTTTAAAATCAGAAAAAGGATTTGGTTTGTATAGCAAAAGCTAATAAGCCCTATGGCCCTGAGAGTGTTCCAGATGCTAGGAAGTGACTTTCCATAACAGAGATAGTGTAGCTAATGAGTCAGTCAATGGCTAATAAAAAGCTTCTGTGAACAAGATCTTATCTTAGGATTGTAGATGGTACAAGGTGAAAAGAATAATATTTATTAGGCACCAATACTATGTCAAGCACATATTGAAAACAGTAAACCTATAAATCTTGACTTACTTATATTAAATAATTTGTCAACTATCACATACTTAGTTCAGTTTGATTTTAGTGTTTAAATTCTATTAGTTCAATACCAATTGTTTGTGTGTGTATTTTTGTTTTGTTTTTTGGTTTTTCTTTGTTCTATAAAATCTTAATCTTCTGAGATGTTGTCTCTAATTAGACAAATGAATCAAGGCGAAAATTTACAATTTCACCTACAACTTATCCAAAAGCATGTGATCTATGGAAGCCACTGTAGTAAATTAAAATCTTAATTTTGAACAGTGACCCTACCTCCACAACAAGAGTATACTTTCTTCTCATTGACATTTAGCCACATGACATGCTTTTGCCTCCCTGCAGGTGCAGTGTACTTTGCTGAATCTTGACTTTGGGTCTAGCCATGTGACTTGGCTCAGCTAATGAAAGTTTAGCAGACCTGTTACCAGCAGAGAACTGAAATGTGCTTGTGTGGTTGGGCTTCTCCTATTGTACCCCTGCTGTTGCCACCAGAAGAGCTCCCACTGGTGTATGTGTCTTTTAAGCCTGAGCTCCAGAATGGGTACATGTGAAGCAGACCTGAGATTAGCCTATAGCAAGTAAACAAGCCCAGCTGGACCTATAGCTTGAAACAGAGATGTCCAGCCTCACTTGAGTGAGAATAAATGATTGCTATGTAAAGCCATTAAATTTAAGTGGGGCTTGTTTTACAGCAATAGCCTTTACCATCAGCATAAGCAGAAAAGCTTTGAAATAATGGGGAATAGTGTTATTCTCTGTTCCAACTATAAAATCAACACAGGTTGAATTAGAGTAGAAATTTTCAAAGGTACCCTACTAGAAAGAATGACTTTCAGACCAGACCAGCAATTGATAAATAAAGTGATCTTCTAAGGAAATCAGAATGGGATAGGTTAAATATGAAAGCCGAAGAAACTCTTCAGAGAAATAGTAGTTGGCAGAGTTTACCCCAACACAGTCAAGGGGAGAGAGATCCAACCAACAGTTTCCATAGGAACTACATCTCTTTTGGGATGAGTGCACAAATACATCACAGCTTAGAATTATTTGACAATTGAAATATAATACTAACAGCCCTTGTTCAGTTCAGGGTTCACCAAACATTTTTCATCATCTTGATTATGATGGTGTGGCTTCCCCTGAACATCAGTCAATGGGACAAAAACAAACTAGTCACATCAACTTGAGTACTCAAGTCCAAGGGATAGTTATGCTGTCAGTGTATATTAACATATTGGCTTTTGGGCTTATAAGGCAGTCTGTAAATTAGGTCAGTATGAGTCTGACTTTGAAAAACATATCTACTCTCTATGTGCTGGCAAAGTCAAGTTTCAAAGACAGAAAATTAGTGACTAGACCAAGGTAAAAATATTTCCTGGGGGGCACCTATTAGAGCCATCTAACTCTTCTGGTCTCATCAGCGGGGTCCTTTTTCATTTAAAATGTTATTACAAGTAGTGAGAAGAAATTTATATTTTAATTTATTATAATTTTGAGGTTCTATGAGTCTTTAATATAATTATCACAAAATAATTGTGTAGTTGATAAGGGCCAAACAAATTTAGAAAACAAAAGATTATGATGTCCTGAGGAATCAGGAGAAGACCATTTTACTGGAAGTGGACCATTTTAACTTAGCAAGTGGGTTAAACATGTATTGATAAGATAATGGATTTAACATCATGGAGAATCCTAATAATTGGAAATGGTGGGAAGTGTCTAGGGGGAAACAGAAAATCATCAAGAATTGCTGGTAAAGATATAAAAGCCAGAATGAAATGTAAATAAACCTTTTCAGAGCACAAATAAAGACACAAGTGAACACATATTCTAGAGCAAAACAACTGTGGATGTTTTAAGGGTATGTAGATGAGGTAAATAACAGGTAAATGCTTACAAAACATTTCTTAGAAGTATTATTTTCAAGTATGCATCCCTTTGTAAGGAGAAGAGGGCCATAGGGTCCAGCAAGATTTGTGAATAAGTGGAAAAATGTATACATAACTTTCTGGACTTAATCAATACCATTAACTACAGAGAACTTTTATAGTTGTGTTTAACAATTAATACCACAACTCTTTCTTGAGAACCTATGAAGTAATTTTACATCTTTTCCTCCATCTTACCCTCATAAAAATGGGCACACATATAATTAACTTCATCTTAGAGGTGTGAAACCTAATTATGAGAGAAAGTATTACTCAAGATCTCCCAGCTAACTAGTAAGAAGTGAGCTAACTAGTAAGTAATGTGCTGGAGCAAGCTTATGACAGTTAATTATATGCATCTTTTTCCAACTCCACATTCAGCCATACTATATTTGTGGCCTTTATGAAAACATTGACTTATAGAAATGGGCAAACAAAGGCTACAAATCAGGGATTCTCACCTTCATGCCCCTATCTTACCCCAAGAATAGGTTGTTTCATACTTTACCACCACATCACTGACTATAACACTGGTCCTATAGACAGAAGTTTCATCCCCTGTTTATGCAAGGGCATCAATTCACTAAACCTTTTCCTGGTATTATTCTTTTACTTTCTTGACCCTTTGCCATCAGTGCACAAGTCACCTCTAGGCTCATCTCTAACGTTTTACAGAAATCTAGTGTTGACACTTTTCTGCCAATAATGTGAGGATAGCCTTTTGGGGCAGGGAATAAAATATTTGAACTTCAGTAATTTAATGAAAATCAAATATTTTGCATAACTATAATTTTAAATCTTTGATTGACATACTCCACTCTTGGCATCAATTATCAAATATTCCAGCCAGGTAATAGATAAGTATATCATTCTTGGATATTGAATAACTGTAATGTTATTTACTTATTCTTGTAGGGAATAACTGTAATTTTAATATTAATATCAGTTTACTATAAAACAATGTTTCTCAAATATCTTGAGGTATTTTACTTTTGTTTATATTATTTTAAAAACTGTAGCATAAATAGAGTTTTTCAAAGTACTACCTCAAATGCCACATAGTCTAGTGATAACATAAAGAAGAATATAGGTTATTATATTCCTCTTATTCCCTATCAATCACCCAATCATTAATTGACTAAGTCTCTGTCTTCTACAAAGACATTATATAGCCAAGAAGAGACAATAAGAACACCAGAAGTACAAAAAAAAAAAAAAAGGAAGAAGGAAGCCAGTGAGAAAAGCAGATTGCAGCAGGACTAGAAAGATCTAGAAGTCACAACGATTACATTTTCACTTTAACTTAATGGGTGCTAAAGAAAACAATTTTTCCTGGCCTAGCTGAAAAGCTCACTATGCTTTACACTGCAGTTGGAAGATAGTGGATTTCCTTTTCAAGCATTGATCCAAGGGTTATGTCATTATGACAAGGCTTGATTAACTCTCAAAGAGGTTTATGAGAAAGGTTTCATCATTTATATGTCCTTTTTTTTTATCAGTCATATTTTATTTTATTATTTTTTAAGTATATTTTATTGATTATATTGTTACAATAGTTCCAATTTTTTCCCCTTTGCTCCCCTCCACCCAGCACCCCCCTTCCCCGACAATCCCCTCCCTAAGTCCATGCCCATGGCTCACCCTTTCATATATTCTTCTTCTTTTTTTAAAAAATAATTAATTAATTAGTTAAATATTTTAACAATAAAAAATAGCAATCCCTCCCTCTCAGACTTAAGACCCTTTACAATCTTATAAAGGACAATGGACGAAGGTCTCGAGCTCCTCTAGCTGCTTCAAGCTGGACATGGTCGTCGTCCTACCTATCCTTGGGTCAAGAAATCCCTAATAAGAGTGGGGATGTGGAGGGGAGGGTGGCCTTCCTACAAGGGGAAGGATCGTGCAGACTCCAGGTTGATTGGCTGTCTCTGGACAACGGCATGCTTGGTTTAACAGGCTGGCATCCTTGTTGTATTCTGGGGGCAACAGGGTTAAAGGACATCATTCAATCCGTAACCACTAGATGACAAAAGACAGGTATTAATTTTTCAATGTCCCACATTAGGGAAAATAAGGGCTTCTTTGGAGGAAGGTATGCCAGGTACTTCTCACCTGTCCAAAACCCTTTTGCCCATTATACTTAGTTTGGACTGAGGGAAATATTTTAGGTTTCCCCCCTCTCAGGCCTCTGGGCTCTTTCTGTCCAAGCCATTAGGATAGAAAAGAGAAACCAGTTTTAAAGTGAAGCCCACAGACCACCCCGTTCTTCACCAACCCAGCCACTTAGTTCAGCCAAACCAGTGAGTCTCAGGAGGCAGCAATGCAGACAGGATTAAGTGAGGTCTATACGTACAGACAATCACTCAGGTAATGAGATCGTAGGCTTATGCCCTTTGAAAACAGAAAACACATGTTAATTTATGTAACGTAACCCACATACAAGTTTATAGATCTGTAGGACTGTCTTATAGGAAAGACATCCAGTTGCAAGGCATTTGACATTCTTCTTGCCTGTAAATTAAACATCTCTGATAATGCCACAGACATAGTTTAACTTTCAAATGAAAACAAATTTTAAATGAAAAGAAACTTTAAAGATGGTTAGCTGCACTACTTTATAGTTTACCACTGGGCATTGTGATCTTCCTTGAATCTTGATTTTTCTCCCTAAGATTACCCTCCTTGTCATTAAAGGGATTGCATTAAGTTCATTTTTAATTTATCCTGTTCATTTGCATAAACACAACAAGAGCAGCAATGATCACTTATGATCTTTAGTTCTGCTTTGCTGGAACTTACGCAAGGAACATTTAGGGTGACCTTCAGTCTGCCCTTCAGGGCACAGAAGCTGAGCCACATACCTGGCATTCAGCCTTGCCTGTAAACACCTGTCTTTTCCAGGTCATCCTGGTTTTCCATTGTGCCTTAAAGTCCCTTCTAGCCATCTTTCAGGAAAACAACCTTCGCTCCTTCCCTGGAAAGATTGCTATGGACCGCTCATCCATCCAAGGTACCAGGCCTTTTATCTCGTGGACTTTTATTACCTTTGAAAGTCAGTCCCAGTTGCTCAGGGCTTCTTGGTAACAACCAAAGCCCAAGCATGTCTCCTTTAGGCATGACATTCCAGTCAAAGTCTTAGTCAAAAAAATCGTTATTAACAACTGGTCTTATTAGTTTTATGCAAAGAAACTTAGGTCATTACTTACTTCTTTAGAATGCCAAATTCTGGAGGGATCAGATAGGGAGAAAATATATACAGTGTGAAGGAAAAACCTTGTCCTTCTCGTCGTCATCGTCGTCGTCAGCAGCCGTCCGTCTCGAGAGACGATGGCGTAGCTTCTTGAGAGTCTATCTGCACCGCCGAGAATGGCTGTGCAGTCCGACTCGGGAGTGACGATCCCTGCCGCACTTGTTACAGGTGAAGGCAGATGGCCGTTGTTGCTGCTGTTGACGCTGCTTCCACCTCGATCTTTTCTGGGCCGCCTCCTCGTTGCGCGCAGCCTCTGCGTGTGACGTACCTTGCCTGACCGCGAGCCTCCAGGCTAGGCGGTCGTCTGCTTGAACTTCCCATATGTTGAGATTGATGGAGCATTGTGTCATGTCCTTTTTGCAGATGTCTTTGAACCGCAGTTTTGGGCGCCCTGTCATCCTCTTGCCTTCTGCTAGCTCGCCGTAGAGGAGGTCTTTGGGGATACGGCCTGCATCCATTCTTTTGACATGGCCGAGCCTCCTGAGGCGTCTCTCACTAAGAACTGCATGCAAACTGCTCATGTTGGCTCGCTTCAGCACCTCGGTGTTGGGGACCTTATCCTGCCAGGCGACATGCAGGACGCGTCGCAGGCACCTCATGTGGAAGCTGTTGAGTTTCCTTTCGTGCCTTGCGTAGGTGGTCCACGTCTCGCTGCCATAGAGGAGAGTGCTGAGTACGCAGGCTTGGTAGATGCGCAGTCTGGTTTTCTCAGTGAGGCTGGAATTGTTCCACACTCGCCGGTTCAGTCTGGCCATAACTGTGGCTGCCCTGGCGATTCTCCAGTTGACCTCCAAGTCGACTGACAGAGAGCTCGAGATGGTGGACCCGAGGTAAGTGAAGTCGTTGACAACCTCCAGGGTGTACCCGTCGATGGTGATGCATGGGGGAGTCCCCGTGCCTTGAGCCATAACATTCGTCTTCGTCAGGCTGATGGCTAGTCCGAACTCCTTGCATGCGTGGGAAAGGCAAGTGACTAGCTGCTGGAGTCCCTCTTCGGAGTGTGATGTCAAAGCTGCGTCGTCGGCGAAGAGCATCTCACGGATGAGCACCTCTTTGACTTTGTTCTTGGCTCATAGACGGGCCAGGTTGTCCTTCTAATATTCACTGAACTTGCATTTCTATTCTTTATATTTTTATTTTTCCCCCCACTAAAAATTTTTCTGTTTGTTTGTTTGTCCATTACAGTTGTCTCACTTTTTTCCCCCTCTTGCTTCTCTGAACCCTGTCCCTCCCTTCTCCCACATTCAGTCCCCACCCAGTTGTCTATGTCCATGGGTCATTTATACATGCTCTTTGACTAGACCCTTCCCCTTCTTACCACTTCTCTCCCTCCCATCTCCCCCTTTGTTACTGTTAGTTTAATCCTCGTTTACATACCTCTGGTTCAATTTTGCTCATTTGTTTGTGTTGTTCATTAGTTTCCTGTAACAGGTGATAGCATAAGGTAATTTTCTTTTGTTGCCTGGCTTATTTTGCTAAGCATAATTCTCTTTAGTTCCAGTCATGTTGTTGCAAATGGTAGAAGTTCCTTCTTTATTTCAGTACTTATTCATTGTCATTTTCCCCCTTTGTACTCGTGTTCCTCTCTGTCTCTCTCTATTTCTTCATCTTCTTAAAGCAGACCCTTTAGCATCTCTTGCAATACTGGTTTGGTGGAGATGTATTCTTTTAACCTTCTTTTGTCTTGGAAACTCCTTATTTCACCTTCCATTTTGAATGAGAGCCTTGCTGGGTAGAGTATTCTTGGTTGTAGGCCTTTGTTTTTCATTACTTGGAATATATTTTGCCATTCCCTTCTGGCTTGTAGTGTTTCTGCTGAGAAATCTGATGATAGCCTTATTGGAGCTCCCTTGTATGTTATTAGTTGTTTCTCTCTTGGTGCTTTTAGGATTCTCTCTTTGTCTTTGAATGTTGGCATTTTAATTATGATGTGTCTTGAAGTGGGCCTGTTGGGGTTCATCTTCATTGGGACCCTCTGTGCTTCCTGGACTTGCATGATTCTTTCTCTCTTCATGTTAGGGAAGTTTTCTGTCATTAGTTTTTCAAAGAGGTTTTCTATCCCTTGCTCTTCTTCTTCTCCTTCTGGAATTCCTATGATACGGATATTATTACATTTCATGTTGTCCTGCAGCTGTCTTAGAGCCTCTTCAGTCTTGTTCAGCCTTTTTTCATTTTGTTGCACTGTCTGTGAGTTTTTGTCTACGTTGTCCTTCAGCTCGCTGATCCGATTTTCTGTTTCCTCTAGCCTGTTTTTAATTCCTTCTACTGTGTTCTTCAATTCAGAGATCGTATTCTTCATTTCCTCCTGGCTCTTATTGATAGCTTCCATGTCCTTTTTGATGCTTGTATAATTCTCAGTAAGTTCCTTATAGTTCTTCTGGAGTTCACTGTAGTTTTTCTGGAGTTCTTTGTAGTTTCCGCTGAGCTCATTGAGCTTCTCCATAATCCGTGCTTTCAATTCCATATCTGATAGTTGGCTCCCCTCTATTTCATTTAGCACTCTTTCTGGGGACTCTACCTTTCCTTTCGATGGGGGGTTGTTTCTCTGTCTCAGTCTGGGCCTAGGCAGCCTGTTGGGGACTTCCAGGGATCTACTGCCTTTGTCTGGCTTCTTAGTTGTTAATCTATTCAATCTGTGATTAGCAATCAGGCTTAAGGACCATGGGTGTGGCAGCTTAATTCCTGTAGGCAGGGCCTTTGCTTCCCCTCAGGCTGACGCCACTTGGCTGGGAATGGTCTGCCTGCAGTACTGGGGATGAGTCAGCACTGGGACCCAGCCGGCCGCTTCCCCAGCTCTCCCCTCAAAGCCACCACACCAAACTCTCCCCAAGCATCTCCAGTCCTCTCTGCCTTTTCCTCCGCTTGAGCCCAGGGTAAGTGGGGGCCAAAATATTTTTGTATGTGATCCGTTTAAGAGCTCTTTTTCTCCAGCTGTTTCTCTCCAGCTAGCAAGAAACCCTGTGGCTTTTTGCTTTTCTCAGCTGGATACTATTTTACTTTCCACTCTGTTGCTGTAGGCTGGGAAGTTCAGCTGGGGGTTTAGACCCTGCCCTTCTCAGGGGGAATCCCTGGCTGCTGAGCTGTTTCTCAGCCCCTTCAGCTGCCACCCGTGTGAGCCCAGCCAGCCCTTCCGCGTCTCCGCACTCCCTACCAGTCACGTTGTGATGTAGCGGCCTTTTTTGTCTCTCCGTGGTTATAAGACTTCTCTCCAGCTGGTGTTCGGTTGGTTATTCCAGATGATTTCTCCAAAATTACGTTGTAAATCCAGACTAGTTCTGGGAGGAAGTTAGTGTAGCTTCCACTTACTCCTCCGCCATCTTGTTTCTCTCTATATGTCCTTAAAGATAAGTGAAGTTTATACAAAAAGGAATGTCCTCTCAAGGCCTGAAATGATGCAGTATTTCTCTCACTGTGGCATCCTCACCTTTTTCTTGCCCATGGGTATGATCTCTACAGGACTCAAGCTACCTGTGAGCATGCACCCCATACTAGAGTGCCATATTTTAAATCACAAAACCTGTTTCAAGTAAAAGAGGATAGACCCAAGAGATACTCCACCATGCAGAGGGTGAAACACAGCTTCAGCCTTGCAAGAAAGACCAAGGGAGTGTTCTCGTGTTTGTATGTGTGTGTGTGCAGCCATTTTACTTATTTATTTTTTAAAGTATATTTTATTGATTATGATGTTACAGTAGCCCCATTTTTTTCCCCTTTGCTCCTGTCTGCCTAGTACCCTCCTTCCCACCAGCAGTACCACCCCCTTAGTTTAAGTCCATGGGTCGTGCATTTAAGTTCTTTGGATTTACACTTTCCTATATTATTCTTATCTTCCCCCTGTCTGCTTTGTACCAACCAATTATGCTTCTTCATCCCTGCACCATTTCTTTATTTCTCCCCTTTCCACCTCCCATCTGATAACCATCTGAGTGATTTCCATACCTATGATTCTGTTCCTATTCCGGTTTGCTTAGTTGAATTTTGTTTTTATTTTTTAAATTCAGTTGTTGATAGGAGTCAGTTTGTTGACATTTTAATGTTCATAATTTTGATGTTCTTTGTCTTAAATAAGTCACTTTCACATTTCGTATAATAATGGCTTGATGATAATGAACTCCTTTAGCTTTACCTTGCCTGAGAAGCACTTTATCTGCCCTTCCATTCTAAATAATAGCTTCGCTGGATAGAGTAATCTTGGTTGTAAGTCCTTGCTTTTCATCACTTTGAATATTTTTTCCCAGCCCCTTCTTGCCTGCAAAGTTTCCTTTGAGAAGTCAGCTAATAGTCTTATAGGCACCCCTTTGTAGGCAAGTCTCTGGTTTTCTCTTGCTGCTTTTAAGATTCTCTCTTTATCTTTCACCTTTGACATTTTTATTATGATGTGTCTTTGTGTGGTTCTCTTTGTGTCTAGCTTGTTTGGGACTCTCTGTGCTTCCTGAACTTGTATGTCTATTTCCTTTACCAAATTTTGGAAGTTTTTCTTCATTATTTTTTTCACATTAGCTTTCAATTTCTTGCTCTTCCTCTTCTCCCTCTGGCACCACTATGATTTGGATGTTGTAATGTTTAAAGTTGTCCCAGAGGTTCCTAAGCCTCTCCTCATTATTTTTTTCAATTCTAGATCCCTTATTCTGTACTGGTTGACTGTTTTTTTCTTCCTTATGATCCAAATCATTTATTTGAACCTTGGTTTTCTTCTCTTCATCATTGGTTTTGTGTGGACTTTCCTTTGTTTCATTTAGCATAGCCTTCACTTCTTCCCTTATGCCCCTGCCATACTTAAGCATATCTGTCAAATCTGTGAGCATCTTTACCACCAGTGTTTTGAGCTCTATGCCTGTTAGGTTGGATATCTCCTCATCTTTGAGGCTGGCCATCTCCTCGTCGCTTAGATCTCCCACTGGAACCTTGATCCATTCCCCTTTTGGGCCATACTTCTCTGTCTCCTCATCTTGACAGGCTCCTGTGTTTGTTTGCCTCTGTGTCTTAGGTAGAGCTGTAACTCCTGTTATATTGTAAGGGGTGGAACCTTAGGTATTTATCAGTATGGAGTGACCCATTTCACCACGTTGTGGCACTGTATGTGGAGGAGGGGTTTGAGAGGGAATGATGCCACTTCTTTAGCACTCGCGCCTTTTCCAGGCACTTCTCCCACTTCCGTATGGCCTCTCTGGCTTTTGCTGTGGCTATTGTTCCCAGAGTGGGTGGGTCTGTGAATGATCTAGGAATATGGGGGCCTTTTGAACAAGTGGACTCTGCTAAGAAACTGGCAGGTTCTTTTTCTGCCCCAACACCCACTGGTTTGCACACTCAGAAACAATGAAGCTTTATTTTCCCTGCTGCTAGAACCGTGAGCTGTGCTGTCTGGTCTGGTGCTGGGAGTGCTCCCCAGGTGTCCCTCCCATGGGAGTTTTCAATAAGCTTCATGTGAGATGGAATTGAAACTAGTTTTGAGTAGTAGCAGTTTATATGATGCTTCATATGTGTTGGTTACATTTCTTCATGGCATGAGAGAAGATAGTCAATGACTTAGATGACTTAATCTTTAAATGTCCTTCAATCTATGGGTAGGTTCCCACTTGAATAATCAAGAACCCTAGTAAAACTATATCCTTTCCCCAATGGGAAGGGGTAAAGAGAAGAAAAAATGAGAAAGGAAAAGAAGGAAAATGTATGTTAGGCTTTTTCAAGTGCCTAGCATCTAATTCACTTACCCTAACAAGGGAGACTCCAGCTCCAATAAAAGGGTTTTCTTCAATTTATAAAACCTGGCCTGAGTACCTAAAGCTTAACTATACTTTATGGCCAGTTATTGGCATCACCAACAAGTAGCTTTTACTTTTAAGCAATATTGCATTGTTTGTGGGTAAGTTAAAAGGATAGAGTAGGGATGGGTCCCAGTAGAACCTTGTAAATTCTGTGCATAGGAGACCTTAATAGGTAAGGTAAAACCTGATTATGGCACAAAGTGAACATCAGAGGCTATTGATTATTCTTCTCTTCAACTGAGATTAAATGAAGTCATTTTCAAACTTTGACACTAATTTAGAGTTCCAACAGGAAGATTAAAAAAAATGTTCTGTAGTTTTCCAAGTTCATGTCTTTTATCTCCTTGGTTACATTTATTCCTAAGTGTTATACTTTACTTTTCTTGATCCTATAGTAAATGGGATTTTTTTCTGGTTTTTATCTGATATTTTATTGTTGGTATACAGAAATGCCTTTGATTTCTGAATGTTGACTTTGTACCCTGCTATTATAACAAATTCACTTACTAGGTCAAGTAATTTTTTGATGTAGGCTACAGTGTTTTCTATGTACACTATCATGTTGTCTGCAAATAATGAGAGTTTTACCTCTTCTTTTCCAACTTGGATGACTTTACTTTCTTTTCCCCATCTGATTGCTGTGGCTAGAACTTCCAAAACTATGTTGAATAGAAGTGGAGAGAATGGACATCCTTATATTGTTCCTGATCTTAGGGAGAGAGCTTTCAGTTTTTGCCCATTGAGTATGATGTTGGTTGGCTTCAGGTTTCTCATATATGGCCCTTATTATGTTGAGGTATGCTCCCTCCCTCTATTCCCACTTTGCTGAGCGTCTTGATTATAAGTTGGTGTTCTACTTTATCAATTGCTTTTTTAACAACTATTGATGTGATCATGTGATTTTTGTCTTTCATTTTTTATGTGATGTGTTACATTTATTGATTTGCAAATATTAAATCATCCTTGCATGCCTGGGTTGAAGAAAGAAATTGAGGAAGATACAAATAAATGGAAGCATATATCATGTTCATGGATGGGAAGAATTAACGTCATTAAATGTCCATACTACCCAAAGCAATGTATAGATTTAACACAATTCTTATTAAAATATTAATGATGTATTTCACAGACCTAGAAAAAATATTTCAAAAATGTTTATGGAGCCAAAATAGACTCTGAATAGCTTCAGCAATCTTGAGAAAGAAGGACGCAGTAGGAGGAATCACAATAACTGATATCAAACTATATATAGTACAAGGCTACTGTAATTAAAACAGTCTGGTACAAGATTAAGTACAGAAATGTAGATCAATGGAACAGAATAGAGAGCCCAGAAATAAACCCATGTCTCCATAGTCAATTAATATTTGACAAAAAGGGAAAAAGCATAAAATGGAGTGAAAATAGCCTCTTCAACAAACGGTGCTGGGAGAACTGGACAGGGACATATAGGAAAATAAAACTAGACTACCAGTTTACACTATACACCAGAATAAACTCAAGATGGGTAAAAGACTTAAATGTAAACTGTGATACTATAGAAGTCCTAGAGGAAAACATAGGCAATAAAATTTCAGATATCCCATGTAGCAACATTTTTGCTGATGTATCTCTTAGGGCAAGGGAAATAAAGAAAAGAATAAGCAAATGGGGCTACATCAAAATAAAGTTTCTACTCGGTGAAAGAAAACATCAGCAAGATGAAAAGGGAACCAGCAGTAGGGGAGAATATATTTGTTACTGATACCGCAGACAAGGGTTTGATCTCCAAAGTATATAAAGAACTTAAATGACTCAACACCAAAAAAGACAGGTAATCCAATTTAAAAATGGGCAAAAGACATGAACAGACACTTCTCCAAAGATGACATACAGAAGGCCCATGGGAACATGAAAGAATGCTCAACATCACTAGCCATCAGAGAAGTGCAAATTAAAACCACAATGAGATACCACCTCACATAGGTCAGAATGGCCACCATTAACAAATCAACGAACAAGTGCTGGCAAGGATGTGGAGAAAAGGGAACTCTAGTGCACTGTTGGTGGGAATGCAGACTGGTGCAGCCACTATGGAAAACAGTACGGAATTTCCTAACAAAACTAAAACTGGAGCTGCCTCTGGACCCAGCAATTTCATTGCTAGGATTATACCCAAAGAATCCTGAAACACCAATTCAAAAGAACCTATGAACTCCTATATTCATAGCAGCACTATCTTCAATAACCAAGTGCTGGAAACAGCCTGTCTCCATCAATGGATGACTGGATCAAAAAACTATAGTACATTACACAATGGAATACTACACAGCAGAAAGAAAGAACAAACTCCTACCTTATGCTACAGCATGAATGAAATTTCAGAATATTATGCTAAGTGAAATAAGCCTGGTAGCAAAAGATAAATATCATATGATCTCACCTAATACAGGAAACTAATGAACAAAACAAACAAATGAGCAAAATAGAACTAGGGACATGTAAATAGGAAATGGACTGTCAGTGACTAGAGGAGAGAGGAGGGGGGAAGGGGGGAAAAGGGAAAGGTCTATAGTTAAGGAACTAATACACTTGGTAACACAATTTTCGTTGAGTTAGATATGATACTTGTTTTTGACTAACTTTTGACATCTAAATCTAAAAATTACCCCCATTTTTCTCTATATCATCAACTTTTTAAGGTACAGAATACCCTCCCTCTGTCCCCAAAATTATATGAAATGTGCATACAAGGGAAAATAAAGAAAAAATTACCTGAATATACAGTTTATTTAGAGTTATGTTATTCATATAAAGGCTATATATTGTTACTGTAAGTCAAATTGTGTACAAGTAGTAAAGTTCGGCTACCAAACATACATATGAAGGTATTTTATCTTTTCAAATGACAAGCTAGGAAGTGCCAAAATGAGATACTTGAAACAGTCTCCTTCAATTGGAAAAGCTTTAACAAATTGCTTCATGAGACCCAATTTTATGTGCAGAGGGGAATATAATTTTCTTTCGGTCAACAAGTGGCTCGTATAGAATATTTGAATCACCAGGTTTGAGGTCAGATCTTGGAGGCCAATTCAACTCCACCCACTGGTTTTCATGAGCTCTGCTGTCCCACATACACAGAAAACAGGGATGCTTGGTGTATCTGCATTTCTGACAAGAAGGAAAAAGACCATTTTTAGGTCAACACAGATGATCCAACTGTGCTTGTGACATTGCAAAAGATCAATGACTCTCTTTGTGTCCTCATATTCTTCACAAAAACAAACTGAATGGCCAATTGGGACTGCACCAAATAAATTGCCATTGTGGAGCAGGATGCATTTCAAGCTCTGCTTTGAGCTATCAATGAACATTCGCCATTCAGTTGCATTATAGGTTGGAATTCCCAGTTCTTTCATTAAAACATGTATGTTATGGCAATACACAAAGCCATCATCACTTCAAAAGTACCGCAGAGGTCAGGCCCCCATTTGGGGATGCGAGTGAGAGGCAACCACACAGTAATATTTCTGTTCCTCTCTTTCTTCTTTCCCCTCTATCTAAAAATAAAATAAATAATAAAACAAAATAAAAGAAATAAATTATTTTAAAAAATTAAAAAATAAATTTAAAAAAAAAAGTACTGCAGAAATGCACTTTCTCTTGATCGAAAGTAGAATATCTTTGATCCTTTTTCAAGTTAGTTTTTCTCATGTAGTCTTGATACTAGGAATTCTGAAGCCTTTTTTGTTAGTCCCAAATCTTGTGCTAAATCATTCAACTCATACTGATCAAATCCCTGAGGAACTGAGTCATCTTCAATTTCAAAATCTTCATCATTGCTGTCACTTAGTCCTTCACCATATTCCTGTTTTTTGAAAGAGGGTAGTTCAATGAAAACTGCCACTGGGATTTCAAATGAATGAGGCACTTGGTGTATAGCTGTTGGTAGACTAGGATGCTCTAGTTTACATTTATTTTTCTTGTTATATCTTGATGTTTTCACTGTACAGAAGTAACAGTCACTTGAATGATCTCTGGGCTCTCACCAAACCATAGGTATACCAAATGGCAATTTATCACGTGTTCCCTTCAACTACGTCTATAAACTCTTGACACACTGCTGTACATCTTGTGAGAGGCCCAAGACTTACCTTAATCACCAAGTTTTACTTTAAAATATGCAAAATAGGCTTGGCTGACAAATGCACTGTTGTTTGTCCTTTGACTGGGAGTGGTGAAACTTCCACAGATATAACAAAACAAATCAGGATTGTTTAGGCACTTACAATGAGAAATAGCAGAGGCAGACATGATCTGAAGGAAAGGAAATAAGTACATATGTAAATAAAAAAAATTAGTTCTGCTAACTCCTTCTATACAGACAAGAACTTGGACGACACTTTGGAATATGATTCACTATATAGAATGGCACACAACCTCTCACCACATCCTCATGCATAACTGAATAGCCTAGACAAGTATAAACCTGTTGCTGTTCTCCAAGGTTGTCCCTCTCCCCTCCTCACTCAAGGGATGTTTGCTCTCAGCCAACAGGAGAGCACTAGTGCTTCCCTCAATCCAGGCTCGATCCAGTCTAGAGTGGTTGCATTACGATAAGCATTACAGAAGAAACTTGATGTGATAGAAGAAAACCAACTGCAGTTTTGAAATCAGCATGCTGATTTAAGATTAAAACAGCTGAAAATTTGAACTCAACTGAAATTATGTTAAAAAAATTTTCCCCTGTGACATGAATGACCCATGGGCATAAACAACTAAATGGGGATGGTCTATGGGAGAGTGAGGAGTTGGGTTGAGCAGGGGAGAGCAAAGGGGGGAAAAATGGAAAAACTATAATAGAAAAACAATGTAAAAAAAAGAAATTTACTTGAATTCCAAAACAAAATTTATCTCAGGGAACATGAACAAAAATAAGGGAGAAGGCGAAAAACTGTGTGTGTTTTTTTAAAATATGATAGCTTTACTTTTACTGTGCTAAGTGATCTGTTTTCACACAAAGCAGCTTGATCTTTCAACTTAAGTTCACTTTTTTTAAAAAGCAAATACAATATTTATTCTGAACATCCAGAATTCATGACTTGGAACTGCAAATCAGAATAATTTGGAACACAAAATATAAAATGTGCAGCATGGAGCCCAGCAGCAAAAATGAACAGAAAGTAAGTACAGTTGGCACTTTAGAATTACAAGTGGCACAACATTGCAGCAGAAATGCAGTGTTTTTTAATGTATATGACTCAATATGGAATATTTTCTTTCATGATATATAACTACGTCCATTGACAACTGGTCAGGTGCTGTATGTGTACTAAATTTACACTGACTGGGAACAGATTTTCCTAAACAATATATGGACACAACTAGCATGGCCAAGAAAGGCAAGATACTGTGATTTGGATTCAGATTTATATAAAAGTATTCACACAGAGACACATAAACTCAATTTTATCAAGACAGGGCTATGGGGACTACCAGCAAATATGGAGACCTAGACAGACATGCTGCATCTCCCTCCACCACTAAAACGGAATGCAACTACCTCAAAACTGGAGACGACCAGAACTTCTAGAAAATTGAGCTGCATAGAAGTACAACAAACAAAGATATAAATAAGAAATACTCATCCAGACAGGTAGAGGGGCAGAGACAGAACAGAGAGGATGTAGTGTGGTGGTGGCAGCAGTGGCAGGCCAGTGGAAAGTGCAGTAACACATTTTAAAAAGTAGGGAGGGACACTTGGGTAGCACTCCCAGCACAATACCAGATTGTGCAGCTCATACTCCCAGCACCAGGGAAAATAAAGACTTATTGCCTCTGACTGTACAAACCAGTAGGGGTTGGGACAGAGGAAGAAACTTGCAGTCTCTCAGCATAATCTGCTTGTTTAAAGGGTCCCCATGGTCCTAGAACGTCCACAGACTCACCTTCTTTGGGAACAACAAACAAGGCAACAGCTAGAGAGGCGCCAGTCCCATACAAATTGGGAGAAGTGCCTGGAAAAGGGGAGAGTGGTGAGCAAGCAGCATTGTTCCCTCTCAGACTCCTCCCTCACATACAGCACCACAACATGGTGAAATGGCATACCCTGCACTGAGGAATACCTAAGGCTCCACCCCTTACAATGTAACAGGTGAGACAGCTCTATGTAATACACAGAGGCAAACAAACACAGAATCCTGTCCAGATGAGGTGACAAAGAAATATGGCCCACTAGAGAGGCAGATGGTAGAGGAGTGAGGGGAGGCTGCACTTTCTGGCTCCCAAGACTCGTCTGTAGTTTGGACTAATTGCAGACAGAACATCTCAGTTAACAGCTGGACACTGGTAGGAGTCGAGCATTGGCACTGCTGGATTAGAGAAAACTATCTGGGAATGACCTGTTTGGTGAGGATAGCAGAGGAAAAAAGGATGAGACGGGTTTTCTGACTGGGTTGGCTCCCTGAGTTGCAGCTGGAAGTACACAAAGGCTTATTGGTGACCACAGGCTTCCCCAGAGAGGAATCAGGAGGAGAGCGGATCTCTGCCAGCTGGCAGAGACAGGACGGAGCCAGGTGGCATCTGGCCCTGAAAGACAAGAAACAGCACACTGCTGTGCATGTAAGAATGTGATTTTCCTTTATATTTTTCTCTTGTGAACTGCAGAGAGGGGAGGGAAGATTAGGGGCGATAGGACATTCTTGAGGAGCACAGGCACAGGAGTGTGCTCACCCACTCCCCAATCCTCCCCTTGGGTCCCACAGGTGCGCACAGGGAAATGCCCTCATTCACTGGCCCAGGTGCATGGGGCCACACATCCAGGTGCCCCTCAGACACACCCCAACAGACATAAGATCAGTGCCCCAACGGGCACGGAAGGCCCACTGGGCACACAGAAGACCGTGCGCAGACACTTCTGACCAGCTCCAGTGGGCACCAGGCTAGAGCGCTGACCACTTGCATGGGCTCTGCTTGTGCCCACCCAGGCGGGAGTGGGAACTGCAGGTGGCTGCAACTCAGATGCTTACTTCCACTGTGCACAAGTGTCTGGAGCCCTGCCCCAAGAAGTGAGAGGCCAACTCCTAGGGCATGGCTCAGCAGGCCTGAGGCTAGTGCAAAGGCCACCTCGCGCACAAATGTGAGCGTGTGCACAAGCACCCCAGCTGGCTCCAAAAGGCGCCAAAAAAACGCTGGCCACCGTGGGTGCACACCGCTGCTGCAAGGAACAGGAACCTTTGGCCTGCCTCAATAGACCAGGTGTGGATCCAGAAAAAAAAGATGACATACAAAGGGTGAACTGAGTAAAACATTTTCTTTTATATATTTTTAAATTTTTATTTTTATTTTAGTTTTTTGATTTGTATCTTATTTGATTTTAATTTTGTTAAATTTCTTATTTTTAATTTTAATTTTTACATTCTTTAAAAAACTTTTTTTCCTTAAAAAATTATATCTTTAAATTGTTTAATACCATCTCTCCTTCTCATTGTTCCTCTTTAATTTTGGTTTCTTTGTCTGTCTAGTTTAGCCTCCCTTTCACACTAAATAAATAGAATATAACTACTATACAAATCTAATACTGTACAATTTCACTTTCTTACTATACTCTGCATTCTTCCCTCTTTTTCTTTTATTATTATTAACATACAATATAAATATTAACTACTGTCTTGCATAGTCTCGACACTGCTTGTTACTGTATTAATTTATCATCCCCTCTCTCAAAAATCATTATTTTCTTCTTTAAAAACAACTCTTATCTATTCTTCCTATAGTATAAAAGCCCTAATCTCTCTACATTTATATTAATACTGGCTCATTGACTGATGATATCAGGATAGAGGGTGGGGAATATTTTTGAGGGGGTGGGTTTCCTGCCTGGGCTGTGTGTTTATGTTTTTAACAGTATCTCCACAAAAGAACTCACGGCAAAGTGGACAGAGTGACTCTCAATCAACTAGCCAGAGAGAAGATCCCACCAAAGAGCATCTGAGATATAACCAGAAAGCATAAACAAATGACATAAAGGGTATCCCAAGAACATCAGGTTCAGGAGATCAAGGAAACTGCACCACTGAAACCCCCATATTTCCTATAAAGAATCTCATACCACAAAGGTGGAAAGTCAAAGCAGACAAATCCAATAAACCAAAACAAATAAGAAAAATCCAACATGGTAAGATGCAGAAACAACCTATCAATGAAAAGAAAAGAGGAATCCACGGAAAGAGAGGTAGATGGACTAGACAGAAGCTCAATATAATTGACAACCTCAAAAACAACTATGACAACCTCCAAGGAAGTTACAAACAGCTCCAAGAAAATTACAGGGAACTTATGGAGAACTACACCAGCATAAAAAAAGACATAGAAACTATTAAAAAAAAAACAGGAAGAAATGAAAAATACAGTCTCTGAATTGAAAAACACAGTAGAATCCATCAAAAGCAGGCTAAACAAAGCAGAGGATTGGGTCAGTGAGTTAGAGGACAATGTAGAAAACAATTCCCAGACAATATAACAAAATGAAAAAAGATTGAAAAAATATGAACAAGATGTAAGGAATTACAGGATAGCATGATAAGAAATAAGATGAGGGTCATTGGAATGAGAGAGGGAGAATAAGAGGAGCATGGAATACAAAAGATGATGAGAAGTATTGACAGAAATTTTTCCCAACCCGATGAGAGAAAAAGTTATGCAAATTCAAAAACCACAGAGAGTCCTAAAAAAAAAGAACCCCAAAAGACCAACTCCAAGGCACATCATAATTAAAAAGGCAACATTCAAAGACAAAGAGAGAATCCTAAAAGCAGCAAGAGAGAAACAGCAAATAACATACAAGGGAGCTCGGATAAAGCTATTGACCAATTTCTCAACAGAAACACTGCAAGCCAGGGGGGAATGGTAAAAATATTTCAAGCAGTGAAAAACAAAGGCCTACAACCAAGAAAACTCTACCCAGCAAGGCTCTCATTCAAACTGGAAGATGAAATAAGGAGTTACCCAGACAAAGGAAGACTAAAAGTATACATCTCCACCAAACCAGCATTGCAAGAGATGCTAAAGGAAATGTTTTAAGAAAAAGAAGAGAGGAACACAGGTACAAAGGGAAATGAATAAATACATGTCAATAATAACCTTGAATGTAAATGGATTAAATGCTCCAATTAAAAGACATATGGTAACAGAATGGATAAGTAAACAGGACCCACATATTTGCTGTCTACAAGAAATACACCTCAAAACAAAAGATTTACACAGACTGAAAGTAAAGAGATATAAAAAAGTATTCCAAGCAAACAGACATGAAAAAAAGGCTTAGGTGGCAATACTCATATAAGACAAAATGGATTTCAAAGCAAGGGCAATAAAAAAAGACAAAGAAGGACATTTCATAATACTTAAGGGAACAATCCATGAAGAAGATATAACACTGATAAACATATATGCACCCAACATAAGAGCACCCAAATACATAAAGAAAATACTAGAAGACCACAAGAAGGATATTAAAAGCAACACACTCATAGTAGGGGACTTTAACACTCCATTATCAACAATAGACAGATCTTTGAAACAAAGAAACACCAAGGATATACTGGCATTGAACAACACACTAACCCACATAGACTTAACTGATTTATATAAAACTTTCCACCCCAAAGAAGCAAAATGTACATTCTTTTCAAATGCACATGGGACATTTTCAAAGATAGACCACATGATAGGACAAAAACAGGCCTCAACACATTCAAGAATATTGGAACCATATCAAGCACTTTTTCAGACCACAATGCCTTGAAACTAAAAATCAACCTCAGAGAAAAAAAAATCAAAGACACCCAAATTCGTGGAGAATGAATAACATGCTATTAAATAATGAATGGGTTAACAATGACATCAAAGAGGAAATCAAGAAATTTCTGAAAACTAATGATAATGAACACACAACAGATCAAAACCTATGGGAAACAGCAAAAGCAGTCCTAAGAGGGAAGTTCACAGCAATACAGGCATATCTGAAAAGGATAGAAGAATCTCAAATAAAAAATCTAACCCTAAAGCTACAAGAACTAGGACAACAACAACAAACATAGCCTCGGGCAAAAAGGAGGAAGGAAATTATCAAGATCAAAGCAGAATTAAATGATATAGAGACCAAACAAGCAATTCAAAAGATCAACAAAACTAGAAGCTGATTATTTCAAAAAATAAACAAACGTGACAAGCCTTTAACCAGGCTCATCAAGAAAAAAAAGAAAGAAGAACCAAATAAACAAAATTAGAAACAAAAAAGGAGAAATCAAGACTGATACCACAGAAATACAAAGGATTGTAAGAAATTACTACAAACAACTGTATGGTAAAAAATGTGACAACCTAGAAGAAATGGACAAATTTCTAGAAGCATATACCTTCCAAAACTGAATGAAGAAGAAGTGGAAAGTCTCAACACACAAATAACAAAAACAGAAATTAAAACAGTAATCAAAAATCTCCCAGCGCACAAAAGCCCTGAACCATATGGCTTTGCAGGTGAATTTTACAAAACATTTAGGGAGGAACTAAGTCCTACCCTCCTCAAACTATTCCCATAAATTTAAGAAGAGGGAAAAATTCCAAATTCTTTCTATGAAGCCAGTATTACCCTAATTCCAAAAGCAGGCCAAGACACAACAAAGAAAGAAAACTACAGACCAATATCACTGATGAACATAGATGCTAAAATCCTCAACAAAATACTGGCAAACAGGATCCAGCAATACAACAAAAAGATCATACATCATGATTAAGTGAGATCCATCCCAGGAATGCAAGGATGGCTTAATATACGCAAATCAATAAATATAATACATCACCTAAACAAAACAAAAGACAAAATCACATGATCCTATCAATAGATGCAGAAAAGCATTTGATAAAGTACAACATCCATTTATGATAAAAAAAAAAACTCAGCAAAATAAGAAGAGAGGGAGCATACCTTAACATAATTAAGGCTGTATATGAGAAGCCTGAAGCCAACATCAACTTAATGGACATAAACTGAAAACATTCTCCCTGAAATCAGGAACTAGACAAGGCTGCCCACTCTCTCCACTTCTATTCAACATAGTGTTGAAAGTCCTAGCCACAGCATTCAGACAAGAAAAAAAAATAAAATAAAAGGCATCCAAATTGGGAAAGAAGAAGTAAAACTATCATTATATGCAGATGACATGATAGTATACATAGAAAACCCTATAAACTCTACTAAAAGACTACTCGATATAATAAGTGAATTTGACAAAATAGCAGGGTACAAAATAAATATACAGAAATCTAAGGCATTTCTGTACATCAACAATAAAATATCAGAGACAGAGACAAAAAATAAAATACCATTTACTATAGCAACAAGAAAAATAAAGTACCTAGGAATAAATTTAACCAAAGAGATAAAAGACCTGTACTCTGAAAATTACATAACATTGAAGAAAGAAATTAAGGACTACACAAATAAATAAAAGCATATACCATGTTCTTGGATGGGAAGAATCAACATCATCAAAATGGCCATACTACCCAAAGCAATTTACAGATTCAATGCAATCCTCATTAAAATACCAATGACATATTTCTCAGACCTAGAACAAATACTCCAAAAATTCATATGGAACCAAAAAGACCCCGAATAGCAAAAGCAATCTTGAGACAGAAGAACACAGCAGGAGGAATCACAATATCAGATAGCAAACTATACTACAAAGCCACTGTGATCAAAATAGTCTGGTACTGGCATAAGAACAGACATATAGATCAATGCAATAGAATAGAGAGCCCAGAAATAAATCAGGAACATAATGTCAACTAATATTTGTTAAAGGAGGAAGGAACATTAAATGGAGTGAGAAGAACATCTTTAACAAATGGTGCTGAAAGAACTGGATAGGGGCATGCAAAAAAATGAAACTAGACCACCAACTTACACCACACATGAGAATAAACTCAAGATGGATCAAAGACTTAAATGTAAGGCATGACACCATAAAAAGTCCTAGAGGAAAACATAGGCAGGAAAATTTTAGATACTCCACGTAACAATATTTTCACAGATACATCTCTTAAGGTAAGAGAAATAAAGAAAAAAATAAACAAATGGGACTACACCAAGTTAAAGAGTTTCTGCTTAGCAAAAGAAAACATCAGCAAGATCAAAAGGAAACCGACCATATGGGAAAACATATTTGTCAATGATATCACAGACAGGGGACTGATCTACAAAATATATAAAGAGCTTATATGACTCAACATCAAGAAAACAGACAACCCAATTAGAAAATGGGCAAAGAAACTGAACAAACACTTATCCGAAGAGGACATAGACACAAGAAAAGTCCATAGACACATAAAAAAATGCTCAACATCACTAGCCATCAGAGAGATGCAAATAAAAGCCACAATGTGATACCACTTTACACCAGTCAGAATGGCCATCATCAACAAATCAACAAACAACAAGTGCTGGCGAGGGTGTGAAGAAAAGAGAACCCTAATGCACTGTTTGTGGGAATGCAGACTGGTGCAGACACTATGGAAAACAGTATGGAATAAACTCAAAAAACTAAAAATGGAACTGCCTTTTGAACAACCAATTCCACTGCTAGGATTATACCCAAAAAATATTAAAACACTAATTCAAAATAACTTATGCAGCCCTATGTTCATAGCAGCACTATTTACAATAGCTAAGTGTTGGAATCAGCCTAAGTGCCCATCTGTAGATGAGTGGATCAAAAAACAGTGGTACATTTACACAATGGAATACTATACAGCAGAGTGAAAGAAGGAACTCCTGCCCTTTGCGACAACATGGATGGAACTAGAAAGAATTATGCTAAGTGAAATAAGCCAGGCAATGAAAGAAAAATACCATATGATATCACATAATACAGGAAACTAAAGAACAATGTAAACAAAGGAAGTAAATAGGACAAGGAGCAGAATAGCAGTCAATAGGGGGGAGGGGGGAGGAAGAGAAGGGGATAAGTAAGGGAAGGGTTTAACCAAGGAATGTGTAAAAATGACTCATGGACATGTACAATGCGGAGGGATATGATTGCCGGAGAAGGGGTGGGCTGGGTGGGGAGGAGCAATGGGGGAAAATGGGACAACTGTAATTGAAAAACCAAAAAATAAAATAAAATAAAAAGTATGGTACAAAAGGGGGAATGGATAAAGGTTCCAGTGTGAGAACTAAATGATGAGGAGATAGCCAACATAAGAAATGAGGAGAGAGCCAACCTAAGAGACATATAGTTCAAAACGCTCGTGTTAAAGATGCTCACAGATTTGACAGATACGCTCAAGTACAGCAAATGCAGAAAGGAAGAAGTGAATGCTATTTCAAATGAAACGAAAGAAAATCTACACAAAACTAATTGTGAAGGGAAGAAATCAGCATTCAAAGCAATGATTTGGAACATAAGGAAGAAAAAAACAGTCAACTAGTACAGAATGAAGAATCAAGAATTGAAAAAAATGAGGAGAGGAACCTCTGGGACAATTTTAAATGTCCCAACATCTGAATCATAAGGATTCCAGAAGGAGAAGAGAACAAGCAAGAAATTGAAAGCTTATGTGAGAAAATAATGAAAGAAAACTCACCTAATTTGGTGAAGGAAATATACATACAAGTCCAGGAAGCACAGACTGTCCCAAACAAGCTAGACACAAAGAGGACCACACAAGGACACATCATAATTAAAATGCCAAAGCTTCAAGTTAAGGAGAGAATCTTAAAAGCAGCAAGAGAAAAGCAGAGAGTTACATACAAAGGGGTGCCTATAAGACTATTAGCTGACTTCTCAACAGAAACTTTGCAGACAAGAAGGGGCTATCAAGAAGTATTCAAGGTGATGAAAAGCAAGGACTTACAACCAAGATTACTCTATCCAGCAAAGCTATCATTTAGAATGGAAGGGCAGATAAAGTGCTTCTCAGGCAAGGTAAAGCTAAAGGAGTTCATCATCACCAAGCCATTATTATATAAAGTATCAAAGGGGCTTACTTAAGAAAAAGAACATCAAAATTATGAACATTAAAATGTCAACAAACTGACTCCTATCAACAACTGAATCTAAAAAATAAAAACAAAATCCAACTAAGCAAACCAGAATAGGAACAAAATCATAGGTATGGAGATAATTTGGAGGTTATCAGCTGGGAGGAGGAAGGGGATGAAATGGGGAAATGGTACAGGGATGAAGAAGCATAATTGGTTGGTACAAAATAGACAGGGGAAAGTTAAAAATAATACAGGAAAGGGTGAAGCCAAAAAACTTATATGCATGACCCATGGACCTGAATTAAGGGAGTTGGGATTGCTAGAGGGAAGGGGAGTACTGGGCAGAAGGGAACAAAGGGGAAAAATTTGGGACTACTCTAACAACATAACCAATAAAATGCCCTTTAAAAAAAGTACAGAGCTATGTCTGTGCGTGTATATTTATTAACATGACTTGCAGCAAACAAGGCTTAACTGAAAACTTATTTTGAGATCTATTAAGAATAAGTTAATTGAATAAAGAAATAGCAATCATTTTATCATCTGACTTCTATTCTCTTTCTCCTCACCTTAGTTCCTGGTCCCTATGAATCAGGAAACTATGTGTGTTAGGGTTACATAGAAAACACATGAAAGCATTTCCTCAGTAGTCCTTTTAAAGATAATTTACTCAACTACAGTTAGCCCCTGATTATTCTATCCTTGTATTTCTGCAATTTTGAGCCTCCATAGATGTCAATGTAAGCTCAGAATCAGCCCAGGGAAAAAAAATCTAGACTCTTTTGTTTAGTAACCAAAATAGATACTTTGCAGTTTGTTCGATATTTCTAAATTTTAATTAATCCATTATTCTTAGTTTGTTGTATGGACATTGTACTCTAGAATTTGCCTGAGCACCATTGTTTGCTCAGCCAGAATCAATTTCCTGCTTGTGACACTGCTATATGTAGGCATAAAAATTGGATTGCATTTTATTGGCATTGTCAACATTGGTGTAATTTAGTTTAGCTCTACTTTAACTTTTATATACTTGTGAGTATATATTAGACCTGCGTGCATGTGTGTATATATGTATATAAAGAAATATATACATACACATGTAGAAAATAGTGCTGCTTTGATAGTTTACCTAATTAAACAAAATAGTCAGAATCTTCTTACATCTCCTTATTTTATAGGTAATAAACCTGGAGCCCAGGCATAAATGGAGAGTAAGGTAAATTTTCAAAATCTGTGCATGTAGTTTTAGAATGGATTCATGCATGCATGTATGTATGTGTGCATGGATGCATCTGTCATTTATCTATCATTATCCCTATAATCTATCTATTTATTGATATAGAAATACCTGTCTCCCTTTATATATGTATATATGCATATGCAAACCCTGGCTGGTTTAGCTCAGTGGATTGAGCGTCGGCCTGCGAGCTAAGTGTCGCTGGTTCGATCTTCCAGTCAGGGCACATCAGAGAAGGAAAACTCTGACTCCAAAAAACCTCCGCTGCCTTGCGGCATACCTCTTCAGGGAAAGGTTAAGGGAGTAAACCCCGACAGAAAATCCGGAGCCGGAGTCCCTAAGGCGGTTTGACGTTGTAGTCAACACCGGCAACTCCTGCGGCGCACCTGAAGCCAAGCTGTATTGACTCCGTCTTTCCCTTGGACACTTCAGCTGCGAAGAGAGGGAGGGTCTGCTGCATGGGCAACAGCAGACCCTCCATATCACCCTGCCCAGGCTCTGTAGCTTCATCGCAAGATGTCGATTCAACACGGGAGGAGACAGATACCATGTCACTCCCGAGTCGGACTGCACAGCCATTCTCGGCGGTGCAGATAGACTCTTAAGAAGCTACACCATCGTCTCTCGAGACGGATGGCTGCCGACGATATGCATATGCATACACAAAAATATTAAGAAAATTAAAATAATTTTACTGCACAGAGGAAACTATTGGTAATACTTTATGTATAGAAACAAATATAGTGAAAAGATGAATGACAGTTTATAATAATGTTTAAATTTAATAGCACTCTGATAAATATTGACTATTACTGTTTTAAAATCAATAATTGGAGACCTAAATAGTCTTTTTCTTTATTTAGCTTTTTGCTTGATCTATAATACAGTTTACAAGACTTTTAATAAAATCTAGTAAGACATTCTGGCACTTGTTTATGGCCTTTGCCATGTTTTCTTTTTCTTTTTTCTGCGTTTATATTCTTTTTATTAAGTATATTTTATTGATTATGCTGTTACAGTTGTCCCAATTTCTTTTCCCTTTGCTTCCCTTTGCCCAGTACTCCCCTTCCGTCTAGCAATCTCACCCCCTATGGGTCATGCATATAAGTGTTTTGGCTTCACCCTTTCCTTTATTATTTTTAACTTCCCCCTGTCTTTTTTGTACCAAGCAATTATACTTCTTAATCCCTGCACCATTTTCCCATTTCTCTCCCTTCCCTCTCCCACCTGATAACCCTCCAAATGATCCACATACCTATGATTCTGTTCCAATTCTGCTTTACTTAGTTGGGTTTTGTTTTTAATATTTAGGTTCAGTTGTTTATAGTTGTGAGTTTGTTGTCATTTTAAAGTTCGTAGTTTTTATCTTTTTCTTAAATAAGTCTCTTTAACATTTCATATAATAATAGCTTGGTGATGATGAACTTTTTTTTCTTTTTTTTTCAATTACAGTTGTCCCATTTTCCCCCTTTGCTCCCCCCTCCCAGCCCATCCCTTCTCCCACAATCATGTCCCTCCCCTTTGTCCATGTCCATGAGTCATTCATACACGTTCCTTGACTAGACCCTTCCCTTACTTATCCCCCTTCTCTCCCTCCCCCCTACTGACTACTATTCTAGTCTTTGCCTATTTAGTTCGTTTGTTTGTGTTGCTCTTTAGTTTCCTGTATTAGGTGATATCATATGGTATTTTGCTTTCTTTGTTCTTTGCCTGGCTTATTTCACTAAGCATAATTCTCTCTAGTTCCATCCATGTTGTCGCAAATGGCAGGAGTTCCTTCTTTTTTTCTGCTACATAGTATTCCATCGTGTAAATGTACCACAGTTTTTTGATCCACTCATCTACAGATGGGCACTTAGGCTGTTTCCAGCACTTAGCTATTGTAAACAGGGCTGCTATGAACATAGGGGTGCATAGGTTTTTTTAAATTAGGGTTTTAGGATTTTTTGGGTATAAAATGGTCAAAGGACCTGAACAAACACTTCTCCGAAGAGGACATACAGAAGGTCCTTAGGCACATGAAAAATGCTCAACATCATTGGCCATTAGAGAGATGCAAGTAAAAACCACAATGAGATACCACCTTACACCTGTCAGAATGGCCATCATCAACAAATCAACAAACAACAAATGCTGGCGAGGATGTGGAGAAACAGGAACCCTACTGCGCTGTTGGTGGAAATGCAGACTGGTGCAGCCACTATGGAAAACAGTATGGAATTACCTCAAAAAACTAAAGATGATGAACTTCTTTAGCTTTACCTTGTCTGAGAAGCACTTTGCCCTTCCATTCTAAATGATGGCTTTGCTGGGTAAAGTAATGTGGGTTGTAGGTCGTTGCTTTTCATCACCTTGAATACTTCTTGACAGCCCCTTCTAGCCTGCAAACTTTCTTTTGAGAGATCAGCTGAGAGTCTTTTAGGTACCCCTTTGTATGTAACTCTCTGCTTTTCTCTTGCTGCTTTTAAGATTCTCTCTTTGTCTTGAACCTTTTGCATTTTTATCATGTGTCTTGGTGTGGTCCTCTGTGCATCTAGCTTGTTTGGGACTCTCTCTACTTCCTGGACTTGTGTGTCTATTTCCTTCACCAGATTTGAGAAATTTTCCTTCATTATTTTTTCACATAAGCTTTCAATTTCTTACTCTTGCTCTTCCTCTTCTCCTGCTAGCACCCCTGTGATTTGGATGTTGGCATGTTTAAAGTTGTCCCAGAGGTTCCCAAGCTGCTCCTCATTTTTTTCAATTTTTGTATTCTCACTCTGTACTGATGACAGTTTTCTTTTTCCTCTTGTTCCAAATCATTGATTTGAACCCTCATTACTTCCCCTTCACCATTGATTTTGTGTGGAATTTTCTTTGTTTTATTTAGCATAACCTTCACTTCTTCCTTTCTGCATTTGCCATGCTTAAGTGTATCTGTCAAGTCTGTGAGTATCTTAAACACTAGTATTTTGAACTCTACATATGTTAGGTTGGCTATCTGTTCATTGCTTAGACCTTTCACTGGAACCTTGATCCATTCCCTCTTTTGGGTCATATTACTATGTCTCCTCATCTTAATAGGCTCCTATATTGGTTTTCTCTGTCTTTGGTAGAATTGTCACACCTGTTATGTTGTAAGGCATGGAGTCTTAGGTATTCATCAGTATAAGACAACCTGTTTCACCATGTTGTGGTGGTGTATGTGGAGGAGGGTTCTGGGAGGGAACAATGCCACTTTCTCTGCACTCGCTTCTTTTCCAGGCACTTTCCCCACTTTCCTTATGGGACTGGCACCTCTCTAGCTGTTGCTCTGGCCATTGTTCCCAATGTGGGTGGGTCTGCGGATGTTGTAGGGCCATGTGGACCCTTCAAGCAAGCAGACTCTGCTGAGAGACCATCAGTTTCTTCCTCCACCCCAACCCACACCTGTTTTCACAGTCAGAAGCAATAAGGCTTTATTTTCTCAGGTGCTGGAACCATGAGCTGCACAGTCTGGTCTGGTGCTGGAATCACTTCCCAAGTGATTGTCCCTACTTTTATAATGTGTGACTGTGCTTTCTCTTGGCCTGTTGCTGCTGCCACTGTTGCTGCCACCACACCACTTCCTCTCCGCCCTGGTTCCACCTCTCCTGTCTGGATGATTATTTCTTCTTTATATATTTGTTTGTTGGACTTACATTCAGCTCAGTTTTCTGGAACTTCTGGTTGTTTCTAGTTTAGAGCTAGTTGTATTCCTTCTTAGTTGTGGAGGGAGATGCGGCATGTCTATCTAGGCCTCCATCTTGGCTGGAAGTCTTGCCATGTTTTCTATCTGGGTTATAAATGCTTTTCTCCCCACTTTTACCCCATTTCTCCTCCCACTCTCACTTAATACTTTTACTTGAGTTTTTCTAACACCATTCATTATCTAATACATTATTTTCTCATTAAATTTTGTTGTATCCTTTATTACATATTGAACTTTTATGTTATTAATGAGTTCTAAATTTTGTTTCATTCATTATTTATTCCTTTCCATTCAACACTTCAGTGGTTAAACCTTGTGATACATTTTAAAGTCTACAAGTGCAATTCTCTATTTTAACATTTTCATAGACATAATTCTCATTTATTTATTCTCCCATAGGACTTTGACAATCACTGTCTCAAGGGTAAATATGGAACTGTGATTGGGTTTGAGTTAAGCCTATCAATTACTTTTGAAATAATATTTTCAGAATATTTAAGTTTTATCAGTGAATACTTTATATCCCTCCCAGAGAGATTTTTATAATTTCATGTATCTAGGTATTTCACATTTTCTGTTGAAATTATTACATCTATTGCATTATTACATTTTTATTAATGAGAATGAATTCCCCCCACCCTCCCAATGTATTGTGCACTTAGTTAATATAGATGTGTAAGAAGAAATGATCTCTTTGATAGGTTTTTTTTTTTAAACCAAGCTTAAGGATTTTGAAGCAAAGTATCTTGGATATTTAGGTATATTACTAAAAATATTGCCTTTTGCTCCTCTCCTACTTTCTTACATGTCTCTGTAACTAGAATTAGGAAATATGTTAAATAATATTGGGGATAGCAGACATCCTTATTTCATTCCTTCCTATTTTAAAAGAAGGGTTTATAGTATTTCAATGAAAATATTCTGACTTTAATATAAATGTTCTCTATCACATTAGACAAATATCTTTCCAATTCTATCTGCTAAAGTTTTTATTTTAAATTTTTGATAGGTATTTAGTTTTGTTAAATACAGTTTAAGTGTATGTTAAGATCGTAAATGTTTCTTTTCTAGTTGGACCTTTGTTGAGCTGTATTAATGAAGAGATATTCAAATATTTAGCTTTCTCTTAAAAACTGTAGAAACTTCCACTAAATGTTGGTAGAGGCAGACTTTTTCTTTTACTAAGTATAGCTTATTTCCATTTATTAATATTTGATTGTAAATAACTTTCTCGTGATATTTATGTCAGGATTTGTTTTCATTTTAGTTTATAAAATGATCTGGAAAACTCTCCAACTATTTTTATGTTCTGGAACAACTTATATAGCCTTGAAAACTGAATAAACAAGTCCTAGAGTATTTTATGTTAATTGTTCTTTGATAACTTTTATTTTTTCATTTTTTCCACTATGCATTCCATATATTCTGGTTTTCTAATTATTCATGAGACAATCCGCCCTTGTGCTTCCTTTTAATAAGTCATCATTTTTACTAAAATTCTCAAAATTTTAAGCATACTTAGATAATAAGATATTGTTCTCGTATTTAAAAAAATTATTATGTCTTTTGCTTAATGACCTATATCAGTTTCATTTTTTATATTTTGCTCTATTTTAAAAAGTTAAGCTTATTAAAAGCTGTTTTTTTCTTTGTCCCACAAATGTATTGATTTTTGCTTTTATTATTACTTTCCTTCCAATTTGTTTAATTTCTTCTCATTATCGTGACTTCTAGCATTGACTGCTTAGTTTACTTATTTTCATTCTTTCATGTTTAAGTAAGCATAATTAAGGTAAATATGAACCTAAGCAAGGTTTTATTATCTGTATTATCTTTCTAAATAATCATTATTGATTTATTGAATGATTATTCATTTAACACCTACCATGTATGCCAAGCATTCTATCATTCTATTCTTAAGAAAAGAGAAACAAAAGAAAACAAAAATTAACACTCTAATTTTTTCTTAAAACATAGATTTAAATAATATTTCCTCCTTTTAAACTGGTTTTATATATATATATATATATATATATATATTAGTTTTGACTGATTGTTTAAACTTGTGTTATTAACTGTTAGTCTTATTGCATTATACTCAAAGAGACCTGTCTGCAAATAACAAATATTCTAGTGTTGGAAACTTAGTTTTTCCTCTATGGCTTTAATATATGGTGAATTTTTGTAAGCATTTCACCAGGGACTGATAAAAAAGGAAAGTTTTATGAGATGTTCATTTAAATATATTAGTTATCATAAATAGTCATACTTTCTTAATTGATTTTTCAAAGGCTGAAAAATCTGTGTTAGAACATAATTAACAATTAAGAGTGTGACCAATATGTTCTTTTAAATACTTGCTGCTACATTTTAATATACACATCTTTACAACTATTACACAGTAGTTCTAAATTATATTCAGCAAAATAGAATAATAGTTTTTGTTCCAATTTTTTTGCCTGAAACAATATTTCTTAAAATTAATGCTGTCATGTTTCTATTTTTTTAAAATCCATGCCCATCAAATTATTTTTTACATGTGAATAGATAATACAACATAAATAAGAGATTATAAATACAAATAGCACATTACCTCTGAGAAAAAACAGTTGTCCTCATTCCTGACTCTTAATGAGCCTGGGTATCTGAGTTAGTGGTAATGGATAAAAGTTTTTGCTTACATCATTCTGGAGGTAGAACTGTTCTGTCTTATTACACAAGAACATAGGAAATCAACTAATTTTTTCTTTCTCAGCCTAGGTTCTTTGACCTTATTGATGGGGCATTATGCCCAGATTCTGACATTAAGTGATTGGTCACTCTTAGTTTTCTGTCTATTTCAGTGTCTTTACTGCTATTGCAGTTGGATATCAGCAAGAGCTGTATCAGGGGAGGCTAGTCACATTCTATTTTAATGCTCTGTCTGAATTAAGCTTAGGTCTAGATTAAAATTTATATAAATAATATGGAAATAAAAGTAATACATTTTGGTTATATTTTGATAATGGCATTTGTCATGGCTTTAAAACAATTTTAGTTGCAATTTAAAGGGTGAACAATGATTAGAAAGTGCTACCTGAAAAATACTTATATAGTATGTACTTTTCAATTCCAGGAAATTTTTATTTTATTTTATTTTCATTGTTTTTCTATTACAATTGTCCCACTATTTCCTTCATTGATACCCACCACTCAGCCCACCCCTTCTCCCACAGTACATCCCGACCCCATTGTCCATGTCCATGGGTTATTTATATTAGTTCCTTTCCTAAACCTTTCCCCTAGTTACCCCCTTCCCTTCATCCTCCGTCCTCCCTAGTAACTGTTACTCTCTTCCGTGTTCAGTTTTGTTCATTTGTTTGTGTTGTTCATTAGTCTTCTGTATTGGGTGATATCATATGGTATTTTTTTTTCATTGCCTGGCTTATTTTGCTAAGCATAATTCTCTATATTTCCATCCATGTTGTCCCAAATGGCAGGAGTTTCTTCTTCTTTTCTGCTGCATAGTATTCCATTGTGTAAATGTACCACAGTTTTTTAATCCACTCATCTACAGATGGGCACTTAGGTTGTTTCCAGCACTTGGCTATTGGAAAGAGCACTGCTATGAACACAGGGGTGCACAAGTTCTTTTAAATTGGGGTTTCAGGATTCTTTGGGTATAATCCTAGCAGTGGAATTATTGGTTCAAAAGGCAGTTCCATTTTAAGTTTTTTGATGTAATTCCATACTGTTTTCCATCGTGGCTACACCACTCTGCATTCCCACCAACAGTGCACAAGGTTTCCCTTTTCTCCACCCTCTCCAGCACTTGTTGTTTGTTGATATGTTGATGATGGTCATTCTGACTGGTGTGAAGTGGTATCTCATTGTGGTTTTTATTTGCATCTCTCCGATGGCTAGTGATGTTGAGCATTCTTTCATATGCCTGTGGACCCTCTGTATATCCTTCTTGATGAAGTGTTTCTTCAGGTTCTTTGCCCATTGTTTAATTGGGCTGTGTGTCTTTGTGTTGAGATATGTAAATTCTTTATATATTTTGGAGATCAATCCCTTGTCTGAGGTATCATTGACAAATATGTTATCCCATATGATTCATTCCCTTTTCTCTTGCTGATGTTTCTTTTGTTGAGCAGAAGCTCTTTAGTTTGGTGTAGTCCCATTTGTTTATTTATTTTTTCTTTATTTCCCTTGCCTTAGGAGATGTAGCAGTAAAAATATTGTTACCTGAGATATCTTAAATTTTCCTCCTATGTTTTTCTCTAGGATTTTTATGGTGTCACGTCTTACATTTAAGTCTTTGATCCATGTTGAGTTTATTGTGGTGTGTGACATAAGCTGGTAGTATAGTTTTATTTTTTTGCACATCCCTGTCCAGTTCTCATGCACCACCTGGTGAAGAGGCTCTTCTCATTTCATTTTATGTTTCTTCCCCCTTTGTTGAATATTAATTGACCATAGAGGCCTGGATTTATTTCTGGGTTCTCTATTCTGTTCCATTGATCTATATGTCTGTTTTTATGCCAGTACTAAGTTGTTTTGATTACAATGGCCTTCCAGTATAGTTTGATGTCAGGTATTGTGATTTCTCCTACTGTGTTTTTCTGTCTCGAGATTACTGTGGCTATTTGGGGTTCAATATTTTTGGTTCCATATAAATGTTTGAAGTATTTGTTTTAGGTCTGTGAAATACATTGCAGGTATTTTAATATGGATTGCATTGAATCTATAAATAGCTTTGGGTAGTATGGACATTTTAATGATGTTGATTCTTCCCATCCATGAACATGATATCTGCTTCCATTTATTTGTATCTTCCTTAATTTCTTTCTTAAGAGTTATGTAGTTTTCCAAGAACATAACTTTTACCTCTTTGGTTAAATTTATTCCTAGGTACTTTATGTTTCTTGTTGCTATAGTAAATGGGATTTTTTTCTAGTTTCTATCTCTGATAGTTTATTGTTGGTGTACAGAAATGCCTTTGATTTCTGAATATTGACTTTGTACTCTGCTATTTTGACAAATTCACTTATTAGGTTGAGTAGTTTTTTTGTAGAGTTTATAGGGTTTTCTATGTTTACTATCTTGTCATCTGCAAATAATGACAGTTTTTTCTTCTTTTCCAATTTGGATTCTTTTTATTTCTTTTTTTTTGTCTGATTGCTGTGGCTAGAACTTCCAATAGTATGTTGAATAAGAGTGGGGAGGAGAGTGGACATATTTGTCTTGTTCCTGATCTCAGGGGGAATGCTTTCAGTTTTTGTCCATTGAGTATAATGTTGGTTTCAGGTTTCTCATATATGGCCTTTATTATGTTGAGGTATGCTCCCTCTATTCCCAGTTTGCTGAGTGTTTTCATCATAAATGGGTGTTGTATTTTATCAAATGCCTATGTGGTTTGTCTTTCATTTTGATTATGTGGTGTATTACATTTATTGACTTGCAAATATTAAACCATGCTTGCATCCCTGGGATGAATCACACTTCATCATGATGTATGATCTTTTTAATGTGTTCCTTGATCCAGTTTGCCAATATTTTGTTGAGGATTTTAACATCTATGTTCATCAGTGATATTGGCATGTAGTTTTCTTTCTTTGTTGTGTTCTGACCTGGTTTTGGAATAAGTGTAATAATGGCTTCATAAAAAGAGTTTTGTAGTCTTCCCTCTTCTTTGATTTTTTGGAATAGTTTGAGAAGAGTAGATGTTAGTTCTTCCATAAATGTTTTGTAAAATTTGTCTGTGAAGCCATTCGATCCAGGGCTTTTGTGTGCTGGGAGTTTTTTGATTACTGTTTCAATTTCACTCTTTGTTATCAGTCTCTCCAGGCTTTCTGCTTTTTCTTGATTTTGTTTTGGAAGATTATATGTTTCTAGAAATTTGTCCCTTTCATCTAGGTTGTCAGTTTTTTGCCATACAGTTGTTTAGAGTAGTTTCTTACAATCCTTTGTTTTTCTGTGATATCAGTCTTGATATCTCCTCTTTTGTTTCTGATTTCATTTATTTAGGTTCTCTTTCTTTTTTTCTTGATGAGCCCAGCTAAAGGCTTGTCGATTTTGTTTATATTTTCAGAGAACCAGCTCATAGTTTTGCTGATCTTTTGAATTGTTTGTTTAGCATCTATGCCATTTGATTCTGCTCTGATCTGATGATTTCCTTCCTTCTACTCACTCTGGGCTTTGTTTGTTGGTGTTGTTCTAATTCTTGTAGCTATAGGGTTAGATTTTTTATTTGGGATTTTTTATTTTTTGTAGGTAGGCTTGTATTGCTATGAACTTTCCTCTCAGGACTGCTTTTGCTGTGTCCCATAGGTTTTGGGCTGTTGTTTGCTCATTATCATTTGTTTCCAGAAACTTCTTGATTTCTCCCTAAATGTCATTGTTAACCCATTCATTATTTAATAGCATGTTATTCATTCTCCATGAGTCTGACTGTCTTTGATTTTTTTTCCTTGAGGTTGATTTCTAGTTTCAGGCCATTGTGATCTGAGAAGATGCTTGATATAGTTTCAATATTCTTGAATTTGTTGAGGCTTGTTTTGTGTTTTACCATGTGGTCTATCTTTGAAAATGTCCCATGTGCATTTGAAAAGAATGTATATTTTGCTGCTTTGCGGTGAAATGTTTTATATATATCAAGTCCATTTGACCTAGAGTGCTGTTCAGTGCCTCAATATCCTTAGTGTTTCTTTGCTTTGAAGATATGTCCATTGTTGACAATAGGGTGTTAAAGTCCCCTAATGCTGTTGATATATTTTTTATAGTCTTCCAATATTTTCCTTATATATTTTGCTGCACTATGTTTGGTGCATATATGTTTATGAGGATTATATTTTCTTGATTGATTGTTCCTTAAGTATTATAAAATGCCCTTCTTTGTCTCTTTTTATGACTTTTGCTGTGAAATCTATATAGTCTGATATAAGAATTGCTACTGCAGCTTTTCTTGCATGTCCATTTGCTTGCAATACTTTTTTGCATCCCTTCACTTTCAGTCTGTGTAAATCTTTTGTTTTGAGATGTGTCTATTGTAGACAGCATATATTTGGGTCATGTTTTTGTATCTATTCTGCTACCCTTTTTCTTCTGATGGGAGTATTTAATCCATTTACATTTAAGGTTTTTATTGACAAGTATTTATTCATGTTCCTTTTTTTCTGTGTTCCTTTCCCTCTCTCTCTCTCTCTTATTTTTTTCTTACATCATTCCATTTAGCATGTCTTGCAATGCTGGTTTGGTGGAGATGTATTCTTTTAGTTTTCCTTTGTCTGGGAAACTTCTTATTTCACCTTCTATTTTGAAAGAGAGCCTTGCTGGGTTGAGTAGTCTTGGTTGTAGGCCTTTGTTTTTCATGTTTGAAATATTTTTTGCAATTTCCTTCTGGCTTGTAGTGTTTCTGTTGAGAAGTCAGTTGCTAGTCTTATCAGAGCTCCCTTGTATTTTATTTGCTGTTTTTCTCTTGCTTTTTTTAGGATTCTCTCTTTGTCTTTGAATGTTGCCATTTTAATTATGATGTGCCTTGGAGTAGGCCTTTTTGGGTTCATCTTTATTGGGATGCTCTCTGATTCCTGGACTTGCATGATGTTTTCTCTCATCAATTTAGGAAAATTTTTTGTCATTTCTTTTTCAATCAGTTTTTCTATCCCTTGCTCCTCTTCTTCTTTCTTTTATCCCTATAAAATGGATATTGTTTTGTTTCTTATTGTCCTGTAGTTCTCTTAAACCCTCTCCACTCTTTTCAGTCTTTTTTTGTTTTGTTGCATTGTTTGGGATTTTTTTTCTACGTTGTCCTCTAACTCACTGATCCGATCCTCTGCTTCATTTAGCCTGCTTTTGATCGAATCTACTGCGTTCTTCGGTTCAGAAATTGTATTCTTCATTTATTCCTGGTTCTTGTTGATAGTTTCTACATCCTTTTTTATGCTGGTGTAGTTCTCAGTAAGTTCCTTGTAGATTCCCTGGAGTTCTTTATAGTTTCCCTGGAGTTTGTTATAGCTTTCTTTGCAATTTTTGAGTTCATTGAGCTTCCTCATTTCTATTGTTTTTAATTCCATGTCTGATAGCTTGCTTGATTTTATGTCATCTATCCCTCCTTTTGGGAATTCCTCCTTTCTTTTGTTGGAGTGTTGTTTCTGTTTGGTGGGGTGTTATTCTGCCTCCCCATTTTGGACACTGGTCTTGTTTCTGCTTCTTAGATTGATCTGCTTTTATTTTCTGCCTTTATGGTGTGACCTTGTATACAGTTGTTGAGCTGCTGTCTCCAGTTGATGCCACTTGAAGGGGTGCAGTCTCCTTAAGTGATTTCTCCCATAGCACTTGGGATGCTTCTGTACTGGAACCTAGTCTGCTGCTATCCCAGCTCTTTCTCAAGAACTGGCACCCAAAACTTATTACACAGTGCCTCTAGTTCATTTCACTGTCCTTTGACCTCATCCAGAGGTGAGTGCATTCCCTCATGAAGGCCAGGTGAGGGTTGACCCATTGTGCACCAGGTGAGTCCAAGGAAGACTGGTTGCCCTCCTGTTCTGGTAGGGGGAGAGGCTTCTATTTGCTGGTGGGTGGGTTTGTTGTGGGCCTATTGGGGTGGCTGGCGTGTTGGTTTCACGACCGTTGGAACAGGTCCAGGTGGCTCCTGTGCCAGTGTGTGGTTGCTGGCGAGTTGGTTTTGTGTCCATTGGGGTGGGTCCATGGGCACCTGTGTGAGGCAGCTTTGGGCGCCTATGTGTGGCGGCCAGCCTGCTGGTCTTGTGCCCACTGGGGCGTGCCTGGGTGGTACCTGGGCACGGCGGCTGGCACGTTGGTTTGGCACCGATTGGGGTGGGCCAGAGGGGCATGTGCATGGAGGTGGTGGTGTGCACCTGCACTTGGCATTGGGCGTGCTAGCCTCGCGCCCTCTAGGTCGCGCCTGGGTGGTACCCATGCGAGGCTGCTGGCGCATTTGTTTGGCGCCTATTGAGGCAGGCCAGGGGTGCCTGCACATGGCAGCTAGCACGCCCAGCGAGTTGATTTTGCACCCTTTGGGGCAGGGTCACAAGTACCTGAGCACGGCGGAGGTGGGCTTCTGTGCCTGGTGGCTGGCGTGTTGATTTTGTGTCTGCTGGGGCGGGCTCAAGGGGCACCTGGGTGCGGTGGCTAGCAAATTGTTTGCGGGCCTGGGCAGGCGGATGTGAGCACCTCCCTGTGCGCACTCATGCGACCCAAGGGGAGGGTTGGGGAGTGGGCGAGTGCGCTTCTACACATGCGCTCCTCAAGAAGCTCATCTCACCCCTAACCTCTCCTCCCTCTGCAAAAAAAAGGAAAATGAAAAAGAAAAACACATTCATACATACATAGCAGTATGCTGTTTCTTGCCTCTCAGCACCAGATGCCACCTGGCCTACTTATGGTTCTGCCAGTGGACAAAGCCCCACTCTCCTCCCAATTCCTCCCTGCGAAAACCTGGGGTCACTAAAGTCTTTGTGTACTGCCGGATGCAGCTCAGGAAGCCAATCCAGTCAGAAATTCTATCTCGTCCCTTTCTCCTCTGCTATCCTCACCAAATAGGTCGCTCCCAGATTGTCTTCTCTGATCCAGTAGTGCCAAGGCTCAACTCCTGCCAGTATCCAGATGTTAACTGAGATGTTCTGTCTGCAATTAGTCCAAACTACAGACAGGTCTTGGGAGCAAGAAAGCACAGCCTCCCCTCACTCCCCCACCATCTTCTTCCCCTCCAATTCCAGGAATCTTATTAGAGATAATGAACATAAAGGTTTTCCACAAGTTCTTAAGAGAAGGAATTAGTACATCACTTCAAAAGTTAACAATTTTTAGAATGTAGACAGCAAAATATTTTGAGAATAAAACTTTTATCCTGTCCAATGGAATGAAAAGTCTGACACACTCCTCAGAGTGACATGGGTATTCTGACCATTTTTTATCATTTATACATGTTTAGTGCTACATGTAGTCAAATAAGCTAAAACAGGTAAAATGGAACACAATACACTGCAATATCTTGGAGTGATTTTTCATACATTCTTTAAATATTTCTAAGTTGATCCTTTGTTTCACTTTTACAAGAATGTCAGAAAGACTTCTAGAAATGTTAAAGTAACCCTTAGCAGCCATAAGGAACATAGCTCTATTTTCCCCGTATAGTTAATGGGAACTCTCTAAATACTTTACATTCTCTAAACAGGGATGATGGTCCAGACACCACCAGAGCCCCTATGCACTGATGCAGAATTGATTAGGTCTCTTCATTCTCTGGGAGACTTGAATATTTCAGAAATTAGGTAAATTTTATGTAACCAAAATCACAAGCCAGTAAATTCTTGGCTGGGCTTTTGGTATATGTGACAAATATGCAGGCGCTATGTACAGAAACTAGGCCCCTGGTCCAACACATGGCAGAGGGAAGAAGAAGCAGAAAGAAGTTGTAGAGAGAAATCAGAGCATAAAGTTGGGTGATTGATGATATGGAAAATGCTAGGCCTTGATACATGTGTGTGTGCTCATGTGTTATGGGCATACTAAGGGTACCAAACATACTAGTTAGGCAATCTGTGTGTAAGGGTCACACATGCCAGAAGATCCACATCTGCCAATAGGTCAAAAACCCAAAGGCAATAAAATGGCCAGTTTGTTAAATAAAAACAATGAATAACATCTCCAAAAGCATCACTAGAGAGTAGACAGGGATCTTTAGATTCAGAATCCAGGGAAAATGATACCAGTTGCAAAGGACTATCAAAATGTGGGTCAGACATCAGTGACTCAGTCAAAGAAGCATGATCATGGGAACACCTTTTCCAGGGCAGAACTCTTTCACATGCAGAAAGTGAAAAATATAAATTTTGGGGTCCTCCAGACCAACATCACAATCACTGTTCTCTTTTGAGATGAAATTGACCTCATAAAAGTTTTTGTGAGGATTAAGAACCTTCCAAAATCCTCCCTTAATAATGGATATATATATAAAACTGTGAATAAATCACTTGTGTTTAAGTTCTCAAACTGACTAGAATCATAAGTAACCATATATTGACTTTAAAGCAATTTTAAAAACAGTTTTACTACTGTAAAATATGGCAGTTTTTAGAAAATTTAAAAATATATAAAAGAAAAAAACTCCAAGTCTCTAACCACTACGAGTCAGCTACTGTCAAAAATTTGATGGACACCCTTCCAAGTCTTGCTTTATAATATATGGATATGACCGACCATATATGTATATAATTTGCACATAAATAGGATCAAAATATACATGCTGTTTTACAAGCTGTCTTTTTCCAACAATATGCCAAAGAGATTTTTAAAGATAGTGTACAGACACATGCGTGCGTGCACACACGTGCGCGCACACACACACACACACACACACTCTTGTTTGACAGCCATGTAGTAATCTATTGTGTAAGACTTTTCACAGTATATTTAACTAGTTTCCTATTGATAAGCAACTAGATACTACTGTGATGACATCTCCTTGTATGTACATCTTTACATACTTGTGTGAGTACTTCGTTTAGGAAATTTTCTTGAAATGAAACTGCTAAGTCAAAGGGCCAACACATGCAAAATTTTGACATTGCCAGATTTCCATCCCAAAAGGTTTTGCCAACTTAAACTCCCATGATTGCTGTATGTCTTCTTCTAAAGCAGAAAGCATTACATGGCCAGAATCAAAAAGTTTGAACCCAGTATGAAAATCATGGATGTTGAAGGCAATGTGATCTGAAATTATACCACAGTTATGGAGACATACAGAGGAGGAATTGCCATGGGGGATCTGAATTCACACATTGGCAGTGAGGCAACAATATAGAAAAAATGACCAGTGTATTCCAAGTATTAACTTCAATTCACAAACTTCTGTTTAAAGTTATGTTAAAGAATAATACAAACTAATGAACATGTAAATAGCATTCTTGGTATGTCATCATATGACATACTCTAAATGATCCACTCAAATTTTCATATATCATTCAGTACCTGCTCCATTTAAAGACAAAGTGTTGAGGATACTGAAATACAGGACCAAAACCTCAGTGGCCTGGCTAAAGTAAAGACATCAATTACACATGTAAGTATGTGTGTATGAATCTATCTTTATCTATACCTAGGTATATATATCAATATATACCTTAAATATGCATATATAGTTATATAGGAATAAATATTTCATGAAAAATCTTGATATCACATGACAACCAACCATTAATTCCACAACCATCAACAAATAACATTCCCTGGAGTTGTTTAATGAAAATTATGCTGAATCTAAGAAGATACTCAGAGTAAGGCAAATGATATTTTGCAGACCATTATGTTTCAGAGCAGAGGAAAAGAGTACAATTACTAAAGCTAACCTTGATAGGCTTTGCAGCTCTAACTAAGACATCTGTTATCCAATAGTTGGTAGATTGTTCAGGCTAAACTGAAGATATGTGGATAACTACTCAAACGAGAATATGTCTTATGTACGGTCTCCTAAAAACAGAATATTATAAACTGAATGTGTTCCCAAAAATTTATATATTGAAGCAGATTTGGAAGGTGATTAGGTGATTAGATCATGAAGGTGGGACCCTCAAGAATGGAATTAGTGTCCTTATAAAAGAAGCCCCAGATAACTCCATCACCACTGCTTTTCATGTGAGGTGAAAGCAAGAAAGTGACCATCAATGACACTGATGCCTTGATGTTGGATTTTTGAGCCTCCAGAACTCTGAGAAATAAATTTCTGTTACAGCAGCCTGAATATACTAGGACACAGAACCTAAAATGATGATTCTTGAACAAGTAATTTACTCAGAAGAAAGCTATGAGAAAGTGAGGAAAGCAGGATAGGACAGGAGAAGAAGCCAAGCAAATCTATGGTTTTAGTGCAAAACTAACATTAACTTGACCCCATTAGAGGCTCAGAGCTTGAATAGTATTTAAATATGTCCTACCTAGAGACAAGGGGACTGAGCTTTTGTATCCCATTTGAAATCATTCATTGGCCAAAAACTGCACCATAGGAATGGTTATAACAACCTGGAAATTTATGGAAGATATATTCATGTTGGTAAAAGGTAATTTTCTAGAGAAAGAACTTGTTATGACTTATAGGCAGCCAACACTCATGGCATCAGGGGGAGAGGTGCACTAGATGGAGAACATGGATCAGGGTGAGATGCCAGAACCATTAACTGTAGCCCACCTCTTACATTACCCAGATCCATTTGCTTTTTCCATTACATTAATTTTATCTGTGCACAGCTTCTCCAGAAATCTGGTTAGTTATAATTTCTGGATACACTTTTTAAAAAGCATAAATTAAACAAACTATAGCTCCCATTGCTGCTGTTGGTCATGAGGTCATAGCCTATATTCATCAACACTTTCCATCATTGATCATTCTAGATTCACCTGCAACTCACCATCGCTTTTACTACAGAGATGTGTTATCTGGTGATGTGCGACTCATTTCCTCAGTTCCAGGTTACCATGCCCTTACTTGGACTTGGATGATGTTCTTGTACATACAAAATCCAAAGTATAGCATAAGAGTACCAATACATGCCCCAATAGATCCCCTAAATGCTGAACCTATTTCTTCCTGCTTATTTACAGCAGCAGTCCTACATGCCCATGACAGAGTTAATTAATTCTGCTGATATGGCAAATTTTTTTCTTTTCTATAGCCCTGTAGATAGCAGCCATAGCCTTAAATTTAGTGGAAGTCTGACTGTGTCCTGTGGTGGAAACAACCACTACAGAGGATAAAACTAGACTCATATAGTGTCAAAGTAGAGGGATAAAAAAACAAAAAATGTTTATTATTGTGGAATGATAGTGAGAGGGACCACTTCAACTTCCTTTCACACCTTGGTTCCTGGACCATATATTCTACCTGGTGATGAACAAAATCCTAAAATGGCCACATTTATTGAAGGTGTACCTGATAGAATAGTACCTGAGGAACAATAAATAGAAACACTCACAGCAACTGAGAAATAAGTACACATGCTTTTGAATATTAATATTTTATAGTGTCTTAGCATGAATAAATAGTTGGTACCAGTCTTCACAATCACACTTCAAAAATAAATTCAACCTATTTTCTTTTTTTAAATTATACTTGACTTTCAATATTATTTTATATTAGTTTCAGGTGTACAGTCTGATGGTAGATAATCATATTATTTACAAAGTGATCTCCCCAATATTGTAAGTACCTACTTGGCACCATATATATTATTGCAATCTTATTGCCTATGTTCCCTATACTGTACTTTACAGCACTGTGACTATTATGTAATTACCATTTTTTTACTTCTTAATCCCTTCACCCACCCCCCAACTCCCTTCTCCTCTGGCAACTATCAGATTGTTCTCTGTATCTATTTTCACATATAAAAGAGAAATTACAGTGTATTTGTCTGAATTATTTCACTTCACATAATACCTCTAGACCCATCCATGCTGTCACAAATTAAGTAAAAGTTCATTTCTTTTATGGCTTAGTAATATGCCATTGTGTATGTACCACAACTTTTTTTATCCATTTATCTACTGATGGGCACTTGGATTGCTTCCATATATTGGCTATTGTAAATGATGCCACATGGAGGTGATGATATCTTTTTGATTTATTGTTTCAGGTTCTACAAATAAATATCAAGAATTGGAATTGCTAGATCATAAGGATATTTCATTTTTTATAATTTTGAGAAACATACATACTGTTTTTCATAGTGTCTGCAGCAACCTGCATTTCTACCAACAGTGCACTAGAGTTCTCTTTTCTCCACATCCTAGCCAACACTTGTTCATTTATTTATTGATGATAGTCATTCTACAGGTGTAAGGTGAAAACTCATGTGGTATTAATTTGCATGTCTCTGATGATTAGTGACTTTGAGCATATTTTTCATATGTTTATTGGCCATCTTTCTATCCTTTTTGGAGGAGTTTCTATTAAGGTATTCTTTTTGTTCTTTTGGTTTTGAGTTGTATGAGCTCTTTGTAAATTTTGGATAGTAACAACTTACCAGATGCATTATTGAGAAATATCTTCTGCCATTCAGTGGGTTGCTTTTTAATTTTGTTGATGGTTTCCTTTGCTGTGCAAAAACTTTTTAGCTGATATAGTCCCATTTGTTTATTTTTAACTTGTCTGATAAAATATATCATAAAAATATTGCTAAGAGAAATGTCAGAGAGTTTACTGCTATGTTTATTTTTAGTTTTATAGTTTGGGTCTCATATTTAAGTCTTTAATCCATTTGAGTTTATTTTTGTGTATGATGTAAAAAAGGTGATCTAGTTTAACTTTTGCTTGTATTTGTTCAATTCTGCCATCACCATTTATTGCATGAACTGTCTTTACCTCATTGTTTGTTTCTGCCTCCCTTGCCTTCATTTTTTTCTTACTGTCTTATAATTTTCTGAGTACAGGTTTTTTACCTCCTTGGTTAAGTTTATTCCTAGGTAGTTTTTTTATGTGATTGTAAATGAAATTGTTACTTAGTTTCCCTTTTTTATGATTCCAAAGAATTTGTTCTTAATTTTACTGATTTTTTTATATTGCTTTTGAAACTCTATTTAGTTTATTTTCACTTCGAACTTCAGATTTTCTTTTGTTTACTCACTTTGGGCTTTGTTTTTTGTTCTTTTTCTAGTTCCTTTATGTGTAGCATTATATTGTTTATTTGAATAATTTTTCGTTTCTCATAGTAGGCTTGCATGGCTATGAATTTGCATCTTTGGACTACTTATGCTGTGTCCCATATTTTCTTGAGTTATTGTGTTTTTATTTGTCTCAAGATATCTTTTGATTTCTTTGATCTAATTATTAACACATTCATTGTTTAGATGCATGTGTTTAGCCTACATGTGTTTGGGTATTTTTAAGTTTTTTTTCTTGTGATTGATTTCTGTATTTATACGGTTGTGTTTGGAAATAATGTTTGATATGATTTCAATGTTCTTAAAGGTATTGAGACTTCGTTTGTGGCTTAACATGTGGTCTATATTGAAAAATGTTTTATGTGTACTTGAAAAAGATGCATAGTGTGCTTCTTGGGGTTAAATGCTCTAAACTATAAATTAAAATCCATTTGTCTAATGGGTCACTTAAGGCCACTTTTTTCTTCTTGATTTCCTGTCTGGAAGATTAATACATTGATGTCAATAGAGTGTTAAAATCTCCTACTATGACTGTGTTACTGTTGGTCTCTCCTTTTATATCCATCAATAATTTAAAAATACATTTTGGTTCTCCCATGTTGGGTGCATAAATGTTTACAAGAGTTATATATTCTTGTTGGATTGATTACTTTTATCATTATGTAATGGTCTTTTTCCTCTTATTATACCTTTTGTTTTAAAGTCTTTTATGTCTGATATAAATATAGCTACCCTAGCCTTTTCTTTGATTTCCATTTGCATAATATATCTTTTCCATCCTTTTCCTTTCAGTCTGTGTGCGCATTTTGATCTGAAGTGGGTTTCTTGTAGACAGCATACACACACACACACACACACACACACACACACACACATATATATATATGTGGGTTTTATTTTCTTATTTATTCAGCTACTCTATATCTTTTTATTTGAGTAATTCATTCTTTTAATTTAAATTGATTATTAATAAATATGTAGTAACTGCCATGTTATTCTTTATAATAGTATTTTTTCTTTCTTCCTTTATTCTTCTTGAAGAAGTCTCTTTAACATTTCTTGTAATATTGTCTTCGTTGTGACGAACTTTGTTTAGCTATTTTGCTTTTGCCAAGAAATATTTTTATATGCCCTTTGAGTGTAAATGATAGCTTTGCTGAATAGAGTAGTCTTGGTTATAGGTCCTTTCTTTTTGTCACTTTGAATATTTTCTGCCAATCCCTTCTGGCCTACAAAGTTTCTGTTGAAAAATTAGCTGACAGATTTATGGGAGCTCCCTTGTAGGTAACTAACTGCTTTTCTCTTGTTGCTTTTAAAATCTCTCTTTGTCTTTAACATTTGCCATTTTAATTATAATGTGCCTTTGTTTAAGCCTCTTTGGGTTTATCTTGTCTGGGACTCTCTGCATTTCCTGAATATATATAAGATTATTATACATATATAATATTTTTTCTTCACGGGGTTAGGCAAATTTTTGGTCATTATTTCTTTGAATAGGTCATCAATTCCTTGCTTTGTCTTTTCTCCATTTGGTACCCCTATGACATGGATGTTATGCTAGATGTTCCAGAAGTCCCTTTTTTATGCCATGGAATTATTCACTAAGTTCCTTGAGAATTCTTCCAGATACATTGCTTTAAACTATGTATTTGGAAGATTGCTTGCCTCCTTTTCATTTATTTTCTGAAGATTTTTCCTGTTCTTTTCTTCTGGGGGTGTTTCTTACTCTCCCCATTCTGCCTGCTTTATGTGTCATTTTCTGTATATTTTGTAGACCTTCTATGTATCCTTGTCTTTGTAAGATGGTCTTATATAGTAGGTGTCCTGTGGGACCCAGTGGTGCAGTTTCCCTGATCTCCTGATCCAGGTGTTTTGGGAGTATCCCTTGTTTGTGTTGTATTTGTCCTTTTGTTGTTTTGAGTCTTGATTACCTGTTGGCACATCCATGGGTAAGGTTATCCCTCAGGCTGGCTGGCTTTAAAAATTGACCACAACCACAATGTATGAGCTGCTGTTTTGGGGCTGACCCCATGAGCAGAACTTGCCCCCACAGCCTGTTGCCTGCCGAACCTTCCCTATGGTTTTAGTGCTTTGGGAGCTACTTGAGTCATGCTCTTTTGTGATCTGAAGTTATCCAGCAATTTTGTTTGTTCTGTGCTCTCTTGAGAGAAATCTCCATGCAGATCAATACCAGATGCTGCCTGTTATCGGTCCTTTGCTACCTGTTAGGATCTACAAAGTGACCCACATTTGGTTGATTGCTGCACTACACATGCATGCATATGGAAGGAGCAAGGCCTTGAGCAGGTCAGAAGAAATCCCAAGGCACCCCAAGGCTCTCCTCAGCCTATTGGCTGCTTATTAGGCTCAGCACTGTAAGTGCCTCAGATAATATCCAAGTTGCATGAGGCCGGTTTTCAGGGAGTCACCACATAAAGGTAAATGGTGTTCACCAGGTAAATAAAGATTTAAGCTTAGTGCCAGTGTTGGATCTAAGGCCACTCATCAAAAGTCCCAGGTACACCAAGGTCAACCACAACTCGCCTGGGGTCTGTGGAACTTTGCAGTAGGTCAGAGTCTCAGGAAGTCATCAGGGTAAACCAGTAGAGTTCATCAGGCTAAAGGAGATTTAGATTTGGCTGTGTGCAGGTAGGGCTCAACAGTTATGGTGGTGCCTGTGTAATGTGCTACATGGCCACTATTGACTAGACACTATTTTAAGGAGTACAGCCTCACTGAGAAAACCAGACTGCACATCTACCAAGCCTGCGTACTCAGCACTCTCCTCTATGGCAGCGAGACGTGGACCACCTACGCAAGGCACGAAAGGAAACTCAACAGCTTCCACATGAGGTGCCTGCGACACGTCCTGCATGTCGCCTGGCAGGATAAGGTCCCCAACACCGAGGTGCTGAAGCGAGCCAACATGAGCAGTTTGCATGCAGTTCTTAGTGAGAGACGCCTCTGGTGGCTCGGCCATGTCAAAAGAATGGATGCAGGCCATATTCCCAAAGACCTCCTCTACGGCGAGCTAGCAGAAGGCCAGAGGATGACAGGGCACCCAAAACTGCGGTTCAAAGACATCTGCAAAAAGGACATGACACAATGCTCCATCAATCTCAACACATGGGAAGTTCAAACAGACGACCGCCTAGCCTGGAGGCTCACGGTCAGGCAAGGTACGCCACGCGCAGAGGCTGCGTGCAACGAGGAGGCGGTCCAGAAAAGATCGAGGCAGAAGCAGCGTCAACAGCAGCAACAACAGCCATCTGCCTTCACCTGTAACAAGTGCGGCAGGGATTGTCACTCCCGAGTCGGACTGCACAGCCATTCTCGGCGGTGCAGATAGACTCTCAAGAAGCTACACCATCGTCTCTCGAGAAGGATGGCTGCCGCCGCCGCCACCGACAGACCCATTAATGAAAATAAGAAGGTCTTGACAAATAGTTGACACAGAAGTAAAGAAATACTTAATATAGATTGTGGTAATAGCAATAATAGAAGTAAACTGATATTTGAACTTGACTTTGATGAGTGAAAACACATTTTCCAGGTAAGGAAGGAGGAGTTAGGTAGAACCACAAGAGACACCAAGTGGTAAACATTAAAGTCCTATAGGATGGGGCAGAAGTTGCCTATAGGTCCACATTTCCAAAGACATGTACCATGGTAGAAAGTGTTTGCTAAATTTTCTTGGGGAAAAAAAGTTTTCATAGGCAAATATGTTCAAGAAATTAAGCATATTATTGGTTCAATTCATTATACATAATTCCAAGATCCAAAGAGCTCAGAAAACCAAATATATTTTGGTGATATATCAGGCTACAAAACTTTACCTGAACAGATATGAGGCCTTTTATCATCTTGATTTATCACATTTAATGTGGATGTATAACTATTTTGCTATGGAAATAATGATGTGGGTACTAGGGGGTATTATATAACATTTGGTGTATGTACTTACTACTTTTGTAAGCATGTGAAAAAATTCTGAACTTCAAACACATCCAGCTTCAAGGATTTTTAGATGAAAGACTGTGGACTTGCATGATCTCCTTTTAGAGGGTCATAGTGCCCATTACTAGTTTCTAAGAAGTTTTCAGTAAAGAAATTACAGTTCTTTAACCTAGTATTTCACCATATATTTGATTTTTTAATACTTAGCCCTTCCTTTTGCTAAAAAAACACCTACTAACATCCCAAAGAGAAAATTATAATCAATATTCCAAGTAATACTTTTGGGAAATACTAGTTAGTATTTAGCTAGATAGTCAGTTGAAGTCTGAGTAAGGAGGAAATATTTTATTTCTGGGGATGAGTCTTCAGTGAGGATAATAAACTGACTTACACCACAAGTTAGGAGACTTTTGCTGTAGGGCAGGCAAGAAATGATATAAACCTGAACTAAGATATTTCAAATAACATATATTCAAGTGGGCAGAACTAAATATGGGGACCATGTCAAGGTTTCAATTAAAAGTCTTTGTGATTTGATAAGCTGTAGAAAAGATAGGAGAAGAAAGAGGTGATTGCAATTCTGTTTTCTAAATTGACAGAATGGATGAATGGGCCATGTTGTTAATTAGACTAAAGATATGAGAGAATCCATCAGTGCATAGGGAAAAATGATTAGTGACACATAAAATTCCAGTGTCTGAAAAAAGTTTAGATGCTGAAACATAGATACCTATAAAGCTAAAGAAAATCAGGCTACACTTCTCAGAAATTTATTTGGTCTGGAAATCTGGAGCTGAGATTCATCTAAAATGATACATAAGAGTATAAGAGTCTAAAATATCATCACATTCAGGGGACATGCAGAATAATACAATCAAGATTTACCTGTGGTAAAATGTCAGCATTTATGAGAGGAGGGGAATAGGAGGAACAGTTATTGAAGGAGAAAGAAAAGTGCTCAGCAAAGAGTCAGGAGATGCAGAAAAGAGCTTCAGTAGTTTGATCATGGCATTCTCCACTCCATGGATAAAAGAGGGAGAGGCTTTAAACCAGGTTTTCATCTTAGACAATTATTAGGAGCTGCCTCTGTGGTGGTGGCTGACACAACACACAAAAAGTAGACTTAAGTGGGTTGATGAGTGTATTAGTTATTTTGGGTTGCTATAAAAATGCCATGTGCTTAAACAACAGAAATTTATTTTCTCACAGCTCTAGAAGGTAGAAAGTCCAAGATCAAGGGCTCACTCCTGCCTGGCAGATGGCCACCTTCTTGCTGTTTCTTCATGCTCATGTGACCTCTTCTGTGTGTGTGTGTGTGTGTGTGTGTGTGTAGGGGGGAGATAGAGAGAGAGAAGAGGAAGAAGAAGAAGAAGAAGAAGAAGAATAAGAAGGAGGAGGAGGAGGAGGAGGAGGAGGAGGAGGAGAGGAAGAAGAAGAAAGAAGAAGAAGAAAGGAAGAGAAGGAGAAGAAGAAAAGAAGAAGAGGAAGAAGAAGGAGGAGAAAAGAAAGAAAGAAAGGAGAAGAAGAAGAAGGAAAAGAAGAAGAAAGGAAAAGAAAAAGAAAGAAGAAGAAGAAGAAAGAAGGGGGAGGAGAGATCTCTGTTTTTATAAGGCCACCAATCTTATTAGATTTGCATCTTTTCCTTATAACCTCATATAATCTTAATTACCTCCTAAAAGCCCTATCTTTAAGGGACACACAATTCAGTTCATTACAAGGAGTTATGGAGTTGAAGTAACAAATCCTGACTCTGCTAATAAAGGTAATAAATATGATAAAATAAAAAAATGTTATTCAATGTGCACTTTAAAATTATTTTTAAGATAATGGAGATTTTATAATTCTTGTAGGCGGAGGAAAAATTAGAATAGACAGGGTGAGGTTGAAAATCCCCACAGAAAGGGTGAGGTGAGAAATGGGATGCAATGGTGAGATAGGATCTAGTGTGTAAGTAGAAGGATTAGCCTTGTGAAGGAGGAGTGGCGACTTTCTGTTAGAGAAAGGAATAGGATCAATGTGGGCCCTGTTGTAGTCGGTCTAGAAGGGAAGTAGACAGAAATTCAGTTAATTTATCTCAAACAGAATCAGTTTCCTTGAAACTGTTATATATAGTAGACCTTAATTAAACAAATAAACAGATGATAATTTTGTTTTCTTCCATGTTTTGTAGTGGCTGCCATTGCTTCTGAAAGATGAAGATCTATATTTCCAGTATGTGGCAGTAGTTCAATTAGAGTATGAATCTACAGGTGACATACTACCACTTAACCATTTAAATATACTTCTCATCAGCCTAAGAAGTAAATACAGAATTATGTAAAAATTAAAAAAAAAAATACCTCCATTACTACCACTTTTTAGGTGAGAGAATATAAAACAAAATTTCATGGCCTCAAATCCCACAATTATGCCAAACTTATTTCATATCTCTGCAGTCCGTCACATCTGAAAGGACAGTACACCATCTGTTCCAATCCTCAACCCAGATAATGACAAGGTTGGCTGATAGCCAGCCCATCAGCAAGAACAAGTCTGAGCATAATTCTGCTACATGGATGGATAACCACCTGAGCAGCTGTCTGTGATGTCAGTGGTATGGGATCTTTAAGCAGAAAAAAAAACAAAACAAAACACTGAAGTAAAAGTATTTAAAGAATATTGTGGAACAACACTTTCTCCCTGTAACTGGGAAACAAAGACCTATCAATTATTCATTCTGTCATTCATCCCACCATCCAACCAACATTCATGTGTACTCACTATTTGCTAGGCATGGTACTAGGTACTGGGCATTCAGTGACAACAAGGTGGTTACTGATCCTGACCTCACAGTCTTGGAGCAAGCAAGATGCTGTTAAATAAGTAATCATATCAGAGTGAAATGTTGTGGTAAGGACACCTAGGTATCATGAAAGCATATACTGTAATACAGGGGTTTAAATAGGATGTGGCATTTAGAATTCAAACAATAAACAGTAGTTTATTTGTAACACAAATTGAATTATTTGAACCACATCCTACAGATGGTGAGGTTTATGGAAGAGGGTGCACATGGTGTGTGTGTGTTTATGTGTGTATGTATGTGTGTGTGATAGAGACAGTAGGGAAGGTGATAAAATCAGATTTGCATGACATGATTAGAACTCTATTTTAGGAAAATCATCTACCCACAGCATTTAGGATGGATTAGAATTAAGGAGACCAGCCCTAGAGTGATGACAGTAGAGAGACAGGGTGATATAAAATTGTGATGTGATGTAGTCAGAACAAGAAGTTTTGCCTATTTAAGTTGTGTAGATCAGATTTCAACACCAACACAGGTGAAGTTTTCTAGATGTGTTGCTCTTCCCCTAGGGTCTTACTGGTCTGTGGACAGTGTGGGGAGGGGGATTCATAACCCCAAGATTTCTAAATAACTTGCTGCTACAGTATCTATTTATCTTTGCCTTTTGCATTGTGTAGTTTGGGTGGTTGACTATTAGTCTGGTTGTCTTTTTCTCCTGCAAATGTTAAAATCTGTTTTATAATATTGAGGAACTTAGTTTGGCTTGTGGTGATTGACTCAAAAGCAGAGCTTGAGGAAGCTTAACTCACCCAGTGCTGCGGGACAGAGCCATCAGTATCCAGACAAGCCAATGAGAGGAAACGCATGATCCGGGGCCTGGTTCTGAGCTGGAGTCTTGGTGAAGCAGGGAAGACAGATGCCACTACTTTCTGCCAAACCCATTCCAACCTCATTAGTGCATCATGTAAAAATGAGCATGCAAAAATCATGCTGAAAACAAAAGTAGTCTGGAGGGCTGCCCACAGGCTGGTTGTGGCTGTGCCCTTTGGTGGCTGGGCAATCCGGTCTGGCCTGGCCTCACATGCTTTCTGTCCTTTTGCACTGAGGTAAACAATAACAGGGGATCAGCAGCCAGCCTGCCTCTGTTGGAAGAGATTGTGAGGAAGATCAGGGACTTAGCTTTAGAAACAGAATACAAGTATACCCTGGGAATGGGGAAAACAGAACTGTTGTAGTTATTCATGGGAGCCTGGAAAAGGCAAGTCCATTTAAATCCGCAAATGTTTAAATAGAGATACTGAGTGCATCAGATTGCCATTAAAAAAATGGATATTACAAGCAACTTTATGTCTGTTCACTTTGAAATTTTATACTGAATATCACTGAGGCTCACATCCTGGTGGCCAGGGAGGGGGGCTTTCCCATGAGGCTTATTCCTCAAAAACCTAGATCTGGGAGCTATTGGAGGCAAAGTGGAATGCTTTCATCTTCAAAGCTGTTTATTTGCTGTAGTCCACTTGCCTGGGCTTTCTGGTCACAAATAGAGGGCAGATGGCTGTGCCACTGCTGAAAGGGACTCCAGGGTTCACCTCCTTAGGTTTCATTCCACTGACTCAGGTCCAGAGGTGAGAGGAGTGTGTTGGGCATTATAGCATTCTCAAAGGATGTGTAGGGAAGTAATTCTGGAATTCCTATAGGGCAACCTATTGAGAAGTAGGGGCTTTCCCTGGAAGGAACTGTTATTCCAGGTCTACTGCCTCCACAGGTCACCAGAAGCACATGCCTACCCAAAGATGGCTTTATTGTTGGGAACCACAGGCATGGATGCCTGTGTACAGCCATGCGGTGAGAGGTGGGGGGTTTCTGAAGGCCAGAGCTGGGCCTTTGTTAAGAACCTGTGAGCCGGAGGCTGCCCACTGCTGGGCACACTGCCAGCCCTGAAGACATCTCTCAGCCTTACTAAGCTCTTTTCTTTTTTCTTTCAATACTGCTTTGCAGAGAGAGTGCCATCAATCCCATGATAGCAAAGCAAAGACATTTGGTCACTGGAAATCATAAAGAAGTGTGATAGCCTTACCTGGGAAAGAGGCTAAGAGCAGAGCAGATAACACTTGGAGTGAACTCAGCACAATGACAGCAGCTAGAGCTAATGTCAAATCACATGGCCCTAGAGGACACACCCTTTAACATAAAGCAGCCAGTTGGGAATGGAGGTTTCCTCAACAGGGCAGGGCCTTGAAAAAATGCTGATAAGGGGCCTATCGTCGAGCTGCAGGGAACATCATTTAGTCTAGGTCTCAAATTTAGAATTTTGATTTTATCTCCAAGTGAATTTATTTATTTAGTCACTGAAATACAGTGACTAAATTGAAAGACAGTTTTTAAAACTCATCGGATTAATGGACTATTTATACCTCCTTCAGAACATGAAAAGCCAATATTTTCTTAAGCCGTGGGCTAACTTGTGAATAGCATAATATACTTCATTTCATTTTTTGAAAATGATACCTTGCTAAATGTAAGCAAGTGCAATGTACCACAGTAGTTACAATACTCTTTTGGTGTATCTTCATGTTTTAATATACCTGCGGTTTCCACAAAGCAGAAATTTCTGATGTCTTTCTTTAACTCTGAGATATCCTGGCAATTCCTCCATCCCACTTCCCCCCAAATAAATTAGGCATTTTTTATTGGATTCAAAATTAAGATAATATCTACCTATATTTAAAACTAACCAACTAATGCATTCATTGTAGAATCTGAAAACATTACCTTGATATCAACTTAGCTTAAAGCTGAACCTACCCTGTGTGGTATGATGGGAAAATTATAGGAAATGAAACAAGACACATCTGTCCTGGTTTTGGCTCTGCCAACTATCCAGGAGTTTGTCTAGATGACATCATTATGCTTCCCTGAACCTTAGTTTTCTCACCTATAAAATTATGCTACAAGTATACCACAGGAAAGGATTAAATTAATTGTGTGAAATTCTTTGCACAGGGCTTGGCACACAGATGTTTTAATTTTCTCCCCTTTTTCTATATCTGGAATTTAGTTGTTATTGTTGTTGTTTTTCTTTCTGTACAATGAAGTCCCTTCAAACTTTAACATTCTTCTATTTTCACTAAAAATGGATTTTATCTATTTTAATAAATACTAGGAATTACAAAAAGAAATCCCATTGCTGCATTGATTGCAGTGATTTTTAAAAAAATCTATGTCATAGATGTTATCCATTGTTCCTTAAAGGCAAAGAAATTCCAGGCCCTGGCTGCTGTGGCTCAGGGGATTGAGCGTCAGCCTGCAAGCCAAGTGTCGCCGGTTCAATTCCCAGTCAGAGACTAAGTTGCACATCAGGTCCCCAGTTGGGGGTGTGAGTGAGAGGCAACCACACAGTGATGTTTCTCTTCCTCTCTTTCTCCTTTCTCTAAAAATAAATAAATAAATAAACAAATTAATAAATATTTTTTTTAAAAGGCAAAGAATTCCAAAGGAGATCTTAAACTATGAAATTATAGCCATAGTCCTTACAAAAATGTAGAAATGACTTTCTAATAAAAGGGCATCCCTAGAAGTCATTCTCATCAGAAACATGTTCTCCTCAAGTCCTCCTCCCACCTGACCTTACCCAGCAAAATCTTGGGCAATCCTTAAGGTTTCTACCGCAAAAGTTTCTTTCTTCCTTTTTGCTCACCCTGTTCAGAAGGGGATCCCATGTGTGGTCATGTTGGTGTGGATGAGTACCTCAGAGAAGGGACTAGGATGTGCCTTGGTTTCTTTGACACCTTGTTTTTGCTTTTCTTCTATAGCACACACTGCCCCCCACCCACCTCCAAGTGTTAGGTATCTCCAGAGAAATAATATGTGAGTCACTGAGGTATAATTGAAAACCAAAATTGTAAGATATTTAACATATATATTGTGGTGATTTGATGTGTATATACATTGTGGAAGGATTCTCACATCTAATATCTAGAACATTTAAGTTCTACCCTCTTAGCAAAATTAAATTATATCACAGTGTTATTATAGATAATTTTTTCCACTTAGTTCCTGAGAACTTATTTATCCTGTAACTGAAAGTTTGTACCCTTTAACAAACTTTTCCCATTTCCTCCACACCTCAACCCCTGGAAACGACTTTTCTATTCTTATTTCTGTGAGTTTTACTTTTTTTTTTTTTTTTTTAGATTACACATATAAGTGATAGCATGCAGTCTTTTCTTTCTTTGTTTGACAATATACATAATTTTATTTTATTTTTTTATTTTATTGAATTTATTGGAGTGACATTGGTTAATAAAATTATATAGGTTTCAAGTGTACAATTCTATAATATATCCATCTATATATTGTATTGTAGGGGGCTGGTTTGGCTCAGTGGATTGAGCGTCGGCCTGCGAGCTAAGTGTCGCTGGTTCGATCTTCCAGTCAGGGCACATCAGAGAAGGAAAACTCTGACTCCAAAAAACCTCCGCTGCCTTCAGCATACCTCTTTAGGGGAAAGGCTAAGGGAGTAAACCCCGACAGAAAATCTGGAGCCGGAGTCCCTAAGGCGGTTTGACGTTGTAGTCAACACCGGCAACTCCTGCGGCGCACCTGAAGCCAAGCTGTATTGACTCCGTCTTTCCCTTGGACCCTTCAGCTGCGAAGAGAGGGGGGTTCTGCTGCATGGGCAACAGCAGACCCTCCATATCACCCTGCCCAGGCTCTGTAGCTTCAGCGTCATCACAAGAAGTCAATTCAACATGGGAGGAGACAGATACCATGTCACTCCCGAGTCGGACTGCACAGCCATTCTCGGCGGTGCAGATAGACTCTTAAGAAGCTACACCATCGTCTCTCGAGACGGACGGCTGCCAACGATATTGTATTGTGTGTTCACCACCTCAACTCAAGTGTCTTTCTGTCACCATTTATCCCTCATTTATCTTCTTCTACCTTCCTGACCCCACTTTCCCTTTTGTAATTACCATACTCAGGTCTATGTCTATGAGTTTTGTTTTCTTTGCTTAATTTTAAACACATGCAATATCATGGCTTCATTTAGGTAGAGAATGGATATAATGCAATACACTTTCCTATAACAATATTCAAATAACCTATTGATAGCAGGTAAAAGAGAAAGAATATTTTGATTGTAGGTTAAACACATTAAAGGGGCCAAGACAGATTCTAAACTATACATATATGTTTAACAGTACAAGGTGTTAATTGAAAGCACTGTTACATAAATGGTTAGAATAAATGAGATATTTCAAGTATGGAAGATATATGAGTTAAGGAGAGAGGACTAAAATTGCAAAAGGAGTCATATATAATTTACTGATGTAAAAGATACTCACTGAATAAAGCCAAATATTTCCACTTTTGTGCTTATAAAAGAGGGTAGAAGCCAGAAATGGACATATGCTGTCCCCAATGAGGAAAGGAGACAGATGAAAAATAAGTTATGTTCTTGCCACAACAGGTGATCAAGGAAGTTGTAATTTTTGAGTTAATAACTAAGACAAGTCCAAGGCCAGAGAGAAAGCAGTCACAGTATTTTGAAGGCAATGGCAAAAAAAAAAAAAAGAAGAAAAGAACATCAATGCTTATGAGAAAAAGTCAAAATTTAACACCTGGAAAAAGCATCATTCCCTTATAACCCTCAAGGCTCAGCTGACTTTGTAGAAAGAGCCCCTTTGGGGTACAGAATCTTGTACCTCGTCCCCTATATTTTCAAGTCAGGAGACCAGAGGCAATTCTTTTAGTACTTGAAGACCAGCCAAACTGTCATTTGACCACAGTGAGAGGGAACAAGGGAGGGATGGATGATGCCACGCAGTGGAAGAGTGCCTCAGGCTTTAAGAAAGATTGAAAAGACAAGCCAGAAAGGGGAGAGAGAAAGCAGCAAGCCCTTGGAAAAAAAAACAAAACAGGATAAATCCAGAAAGTGGAACATTTTGCTGTAGGGCTTCCCAGGAATGCAGGGCATGAAATAGAGCAAAATAAGTAAATAAGTATTTACATTAAAAACAATGTGTCATGTTTATATCAACCAATTAACTAAAATGTATGCCACACACCTTCTAGGAACATTTGTTCTTATAAAAGTACATACTGCCATTAAGAGGTCACAAAGCCTGATCCCATTCTCTAGATGCAAAGTAAGTTTTGTTCTTGCCAGAGAAAACCATCAAGAATTACAAGGGAACATTTCTGAATTGCCCCTCTCTGTCATTTGCAAATAACTGGACATTCATTCAAAGCCCCAGAAATCAATGTGAGGCAGACAGACCCAGTCCACCTTCAGGTGTTCCTGCTTATGGGCCACTTATAGCCTAGCTGCTGCATGTGAGAGGTGACAGGTGACACACACTTGAGAACTTTTAGGTAAAACAATCATCAATTTTAAGTAGAGGTAGGTAAAGGTAATGCTTAAACTTACATGCACGTGTTCCCATTGGAATTTTTGGCTGTACTGAGAGAACAGTAATAAGTAAGCTCTTTCTACCTTGTAGAGAAGTTGTTCTCCCCTATGCTAATTAGTAGAATCACCAAGGAACTGTAAAACCCAGATTCTCAGGCCCCAAAGCAGAGCTTCAGAAGGACTGAGTGAAGAAAGTTAAGGCAGGGATATGCATTCTGAAGAGCACTCTGGGTTAATCTGACACTGACCCTCGTTAGTGAACTGAATTACAGTCCTGGAGACAAGCTAAAAAGATTAACTTCACTGAAATAAAACAATAACAAAAAAAGTGCTTTTTTTTTTTTTTTTAACTTAGCATATCCATCAGTATGAAAAAGGAAGCTTAGAGCTGAGCTAAGCACTTTTAAGTAGATGGGCTCATTTAATCATGATGATAAACTTAGGAGGTACCACAATACACTTGTTATCCCTCTTTTACCAATGATGAAACAAGGGCTTAGAGAAGATAAGTGATTTGGAAAGGCTAACCATTGCATTAAGATATCACGGGAATATAAATAAAACCTGAGAGGGACTAGTAAAAGTATTTATGAAATTGACACTGATCCTTCACCTGTCTCTGACTTTTTGAGGCACATTCCTGAACTCATTATTGAATCTAATCTCAGTTTGGATTTGTCCATTTGAAACATGGGTACAGACTGATCTCCTTCTCTGGAATAAGTTGCCTACTTTAGACAGTTCAGAGGTGGGGAGAATATACCTTAATGATGTTTGAAAGGCATTTATGCAAAAACCTGGTCTAAGGTCAAGTAAATTTTATCTGAGCACACCCTCAGTTTAAATTAAAGCAAAAGAAGCAAAACATTGATCTTGTTTGGAGGACTTGTTAGATAACCACATTTTGGAAATGGTGTTTTGAGTTTTGATGACTTTTAAAAGGTAGCAGAACCAATCCCTAGTTGACAAGTGTATGTTTATCCCATTAGATTCAAGTGTGTTCTAAAGGCTTGAAAATAAGTATTTCCTAGCTGAGAATGATCCTTGGAGAGGGTTATACTTGCAATGAGAAGATTCCCTAATGTAACCCCAAATCTGTAATGTTGTAAATCAAATATACCTTAATATCACCAAACCTTGGTTAAGGGCTAAATGGGTGCTACTTACTGAGGATGAAATTCCTAAACACTGAAAAATGGAATGTGGCTCCTCAAAACTTTTGTGACAGCTCCTTAGGGATTCCAGTACCCTCCAGTCCCCCAGACCCTAAACCACATGTCTAAGAAAGCCATCCTCCAAGGGGGGGGGGGGGGTTTGGCAACTTGACACAATCATTGAATACTTGTCGGCTTCAGAAAGCAGATGGAAGCTAAAATTCAAAGGAAGCTACTTTGGGATAAGCAAATTTCTTAGAAAGATAAAATTAAAACAATAAAAAATAAAACCATAAATATTACTACTTTGATTAAGCTAAGGTGGAGCAAAAGGCTTTCTGGAGTTCCTAGCAGTCTTCTTCTAATGCTGACTGATCTCGTGGAGCCTGAGGATTTTTCGAAAGAGATAAGCCCCAGGATGAATCCCCTGATAGAGTATTTATTATCTAAATACAATAAATACACTTTTTTTTATTCCTAAGTTACCAACAGAAATGCCAGAGACATTTAATGTTAGAAATTGTATCATTTTTCAGAATAGTGGCAGAGAAACATGAACTTTGGGATCAAACTGTTAGAAATAGTAAAAACCAAAACCAAGGAAGCTGAGATGCAAGATTTATTAAGAGGAACCTGCCGGGCTGTCTCAAAGGAGAGAACAGCAGCTGGCATACAGGCTGACAAGGTTTTAAAGGGAGGGATAGAGGATGACTGGAACAGAGTATTGGGGCGCCTAGTGATTGGTTTGGCCTGGGGGTAACGGCAGGAACAATGGGTTGAGTCTGGGGATAACGGCGCAAACAATGGTGGGAACAACGAGGCACTTGGTATTCTGTTGGGTATGTTGTTCGGGAGAGGGTACTTGGTGATTTATTGTGCATGTTAATCTTAGGTTCAGTAAGAGTCTCAAAAACCCCCACCCAATAAGTTGATTAGCAGGAAGTAAAAACCACAAACAATGACTTTTGAGCAGTCCAATGAAAAGTTCCTCAAATCTTGCAAAGCACCAGTAGGAGGTAGAAAATTTTTTACTCCCTTATTCTATTCTTCTCCCCAGCAACATGCCCAATAAATCACCAAGTACCTTCTCCCGAACAACATACGCAACAGAATACCAAGTGCCTCGTTGTTCCCACCATTGTTCGTGCCGTTATCCCCAGACTCAACCCATTGTTCCTGCCGTTACCGCCAGGCCAAACCAATCACTAGGCGCCGCGATACTCTGTTCCAGTCATCCTCTATCCCTCCCTTTAAAACCTTGTCAGCCTGTATGCCAGCTGCTGTTTTCTGCTTTGAGACAGCCCGGCAGGTTCCTCTTAATAAACCTTGCATCTCAGCTTCCTTGGTTTTGGTTTTTACTATTTCTAACACAAACATATATTTTTTTAATTATAGATTCTTCCCTTCTCCTTACAATGTGTAAGTTTATTTTAAGTTCTCCAATTATCAATCATTTGATCTATGAAAATGGAGACAATAATACACAATATGGAAAGTTCTGATATGGCAATGCCTGTAATGTGGTTATGATTTTCTGACAATTAGTAAATGCTCAATTAATACCAGTTGCCTTCCTTGGTTTCTTGAAGTACTTCATCTCCCTTTCTAACAATGCTGCCATCTACCACCACATCCGAAGTATCCAGAAAAAAAAATTGCCTGTGTTCCTGAGGCTTCAGGGTTATGAAAACAATAACAGAGTTAAATGAGGTGAAAAATTTGAACTAGACCTGAGCAAAATATTCTGCTGCAAAAGCTTTCACTCTTTTTCCCTTCTCACATTTCTCAGAAAATTTGCTTTTGGTTGAAACATAACATTGGGGATTTTTCTTTAACATTTAATGTTTAGTTGATATTCAGCCATTTTAAAGTTATCTCTGGAATAAACATATATTTTCAAGTGTTTTTAAATAAGTATAATATCTTTGCTTCTCACAACTTTTAACATGTTATTCAACTTGGCTTTCACAATTCATCTTCCTCTGAAAAAGAGAAGAATATTATCTCAGGACTGAGACAAGACAAAGAAAACTTCCATTCTAGGAAAATAATATTAGATTTGACATAAATTAAATGCTTGCCAGTAACCCAACCAAATCTGTCAAATAAGATGTTAAAATATGTAGTAGAATATTAACAGAAGTCACTTTTGCTAGTGATTAAGCCCAAGATTTATGTTGTTACCAAAAGGAAGAGGAGTCTTTAGGCATATCTGTTTTATTTGGAGAAGCAAATATTCATTCTATAAAAAGATTTAACCTCCTAATTATCACTGTATTTACCTCCCAAGTAATCTTTTGAACTAAAGAAAAAAACTGTAGTTCATTTCTCTGCCAAAAAAAGTATTTAGTTTATAGTATTCTTATTTAGCAACATTGTTCAAATGTTATTGATTACAAGACAAATAAAAATACAAACACCAAAACAATCCCAGCAGAATGTGATAAGGGCTCCATAATAGCCTCAGTAGTCTAGGGGCTTAACACAGAGGGCACCTGAATCAAAGCAAAGGGAGACAACCTTGAACATTCCAGATCATTTTCAACATGCACTTTTGTGGCTCCTCACCTTAGGTTTAATTCCCCCAAGGACATACAAAGTTGTGTTTCTCAAATTTTAATGTGCATATGAAACACCTAAGGATCTTGCCAGAGGGGAAGGGGTCTGAAGCTGGGTGAAAAAGTGAAGCTCAAAGAAGAGAACAGAAGCATCTGTCTGGAATCTCCATGAGTGATAACTGTAATATGAGGTAGTGATTGTCCTCTTTCCTCTTCTCTACCTCTTGAACATTCAACAAGTATCCTACTTATCCTACCAACAGTCTAAGAAGTAGGACTCAGTGGTAATTAGAGGTCTAGTATGAGTGTGTATGGAAAGTAAAAACAGAGAGTATATGAGTTCTCTGAGGGAAGTACTGTCAGCAGGAGGGCTGAGAGACAAAGAATAGTGTGTTTCTTGGGGAGCACTGTCTCTGTGAGGGGCTGAGGTTAAGAAACTGTGAACTGAGAAGAAATGAACTGTATTTTTAGTGGCTCACAGGAAACCTGCCCAAGGAAGAACCAACATATAAGACGGAATGAAAGGGAAAGAGGAAAAAGCACTAGAATCAGGAGACCTGGAGATCAGTAGGATCTCTGAGCTAATGCAGGCCCAAGTTTTCTGATCTGCAATTTGGACTAAGTCATATATAAATTCAATTTTAACTTCACAGTTTTATCATGCTTGCCTTTCTGGAACTTGTCCACTAGTGTTATAAGATGATGAATAAAAAATATCTAGAATATAGTTGGGAGAGCTTATGGCTGATTGCGAGCACTTTCTAACACGAGTGATGTGTCTATTACTAATTAGTTATATGGAAGAAGTTATAAACTTCTTCTTGAAGAACACTTTAAGGACCCAATGATCTCTAGGGATCTGCAGATTCAATAACTCCAAGCAAATAGTCTGTGCTCTCTGGCAAGGAAGAAAGCCTTTAGTCATTGAGAGAGCTAATGCAGTAGAATGAATGGTCAGATATTCCAGGTTCTTAAACAGAGGCAGCCCTTGAGCAAGAATTTTAAAAAACAAGATATTATGTTGACCAGAGAAAGGAGTCAAGATTAGGAATGATTTTTATATAGTGGAGTAGCCCTGTGCATATAGGAGGGAAGGAAACAAGAGAAGTGCTTTTGTAAAAGAAGTGGAAGACCATATACTTTCTGAGGACAGGGATGATTTTGTTCACCACAGCTTCCCAGGGTCAGAGCACCTGCACCACAGCAGATATACATAAGTACTAGTTTAGTGAATGAAGATGGTTGAGAGGGCGCCTTGGACATTCAATGTAAGCATGACTTTTTAAAACACAATTTTTTAATGTAATAAAACTAAGATAGATATAGAAACAGAAAAAAAGGCATTAAGAGTAGCAAGGAGGAAAATCCTAAGATCTTAAGAGGTCAGACAAGGTAACCAAGATAAATTCCCTAAGAGCGCAAAGACCATTGATGGAAGTCACAGATAAGTCCCTTCATTTTCCTTTATTGATTATTTAGACATTTATCTCTTTACTCTTTGGAAGAAGCAGAAAACTTTGGCAGTACAGAGGTCTATCAAAGTCCCAAGAGAAAATAGTGCTATGTGCTGCATCCATCAGGCCAGATACATTGAACCTCCACACAACTGTCTCTGTTGGTGAGAGTCTGAGCAATGCGTTGGCAGGATTTCAGAAAATGCAGATCTACAGCAGAAAGTGGGCAGGGAATATTTCTAGAAGACTTATTTTAGCTATTGTAACTCTGGAGTGAGCCCACTTCTCTCCACCTCAAAGACCAAGTTATGAATGCCTCAGTTTCTTGAATAATCTTACCCATATTTTTCTCTATAAGTTCTTATTAGTTGGCCAGTAAAAAGAATCTCTTATAATTTAAGATGCCTATTTTCAACTTGCTTTTATGATTTTAGTATTGCTATGAAAATTTCCTATTCCTTTTTTGCTTAAAAGGTTAAACAAAATGTTCTTTAAACAAAGGGTTCCTTAAGCTTTTTTCTTTTAATACACCTTTTGATATTTCATTATATTGACTGAAATGACTAAACAAATCTTTTAGACATTTAATTTAATTTGTAAACTTGAATTCAAACTCACATTCAAATCTAAAACTTAGCACATTTCTGCATGTTATTAACACAAAGATATGTAAAATTCAAAATTCAATTTTACTTCCTTTTATTATATATATTCTTAAAAAACAAAAAAATTGCTCAAGTCCATCACTCTGCCCTTCTGATTTCTAAATTTAGCTGCCAGTTAAAAAAAATAATTCGTACTCTTGAATAAATGCCACTGATGGGGGAAAGTAGTTTAGTAAAAGTACTTATATGTAGATCCCCTTCCAAAGTGCCCTGTGAATAGCTTTTATTAAGGAAGATTAAAATTGCTCATTATCCCAAAATAACTTCATTGCATGTGATGTTATTTTAAAAAGCATACACTGTAATCAGCTTGACATTTTTAGAATTTTGAAAGGTAATTTAAAAAATCTGCTATTGTGAGCATTTCTAGTGAGATATAATGCTTGTTTTCATAGATCTTTAAGGTTGCATTAGCTTATCTCTAAAGTCACTGATATTAGTGCACGGACAAATACAGGGGATTCACCTTTAAAGAAAATATTGGTGGCACAAACTAGAAGAATGTTTGAGGATAGACACTTGGGAAATTCATCATAGGTACCATCACTGGTCTATTCCACCATGTCATGATTAAATGCTAGGCTTTGGAGTCCAATATTCCTGGAGTCAAATCCAGTCCACATACTAGGATAGGAAAGCCACTTTGTTTCTCTCATCTCAGGTTTATCCTCTATAAAAGAAGGATGATAACTAAAGGGACCATATATCCCAGTGTGCCCTTGAGAAAATCTATTTATGCTTGTTGTTAGGTCTAATTATTAATGAGTCCTTCCACTATCAAAAGCATCCCAGTTTGTTTGATAAATTACTAGCTAACTCTAACACAAACCCTGGAAGGTTTGTTAAGAGGATTCATTCAGCACAATTTCTGGCACAGAATTAACATTGAATATATCCTGCAAAATAGGAGTTGCTCATACTAAAACTATAGTTTGGACAAAAGTGATATTTCCATACAAAGGACTAGGCATGCGGCACATTATAACTGCTCAATAAATATCAGTTACTATTACTCATGTTGTGGTATTTTGTTCACCCTGAAATACCTGTGAGTTTGGAGTTCACCTATAGCTAGAAACTTGGAAATAGTCAAAAAGGCTTAGAGGTGGAGTTATAGATGGTCTTTTAGATGACCTGTGAAAAACTTCTTAGGTCTAGAAGCATTGCCACATATTGGCATCTTTGTTGAGGGACCTCTATCCATAGCCTGAACCAAAATGTTCAAAGATGTCCTCGTGTAACTGTAAAGCATGAGGTTGGGCTACTTATCATCCTAATACATAACTCAAAGATTTGTGTTGAAGGAAACTCATTTTTATTAACAGGGTTCTAATTCTGGGGAAGCTGAGAGCACTCCTGCTCTGAGACTCCTCTCTCATGGACCTAGAACCTCTCTTGCACCACAAAAGATTACAAGCCAAAACCATGCCCAGAAGTTACCTATTTCCTTATCTGTCCTTTTTGGAGTTTATGCCAGCCATGCAAAGAGATTTCTATCCTCTCTGGAATGTGAACTTGTGGGTTTCAAAGTTGCCATCTTCTTGGAGCAGCTCTCTCTTTCAGGTTCTGGGGTACACTGCTCTCAATCTCCATGTAGCAGTCCAGGATTCATGTGCTGTGCTGCACTGAATCATAGAGTCCCAGAGTTGGGGCCTAGTGAGGCATACATCCCAGCATGGGACTCTGCCTCCAGAAGCACGCTTCCAACCATGTGTGGCCTGAGCCCTTGGTGGGTCCAGCATCTGCTGGTCCCGCAGCACTCTCATCCATGTGGGGAGCATAACCAGAGACCCAGAATATCCGAGTGCACCTGAGACCAAATATCCCAAGTCTAAGCTCCACAAGCCAAACACCAAGAAAGAGCCAAGAGCCTACACTCAGTGTCAAAAGCAAAAGAGAGCCCAGAGTCAAAAGCCTGAATGAGCTTCTCCTACCTCCCAGAATCCCATGAGCTCCATAAACCAGTGGGAGTGTCCAGCTTTTTAACCAATGGCTATGTTTGTCTTTGTCCCTTTCTCTGAGCAAGGGCAAAAGTCTTCAGTCACCCTGGGAGGAGGCCCAGCCCCCAAATCTCATGCAAGCAAGAGCTATGAATCTTGTGTTAAGAGCTAGTAACCCCAAGGGTATGAGCTATTAAGCCCCTGCTAAGGTTTCAACCCTGGGAGCTATCTGCCCCTCCCCCTGCCAACTACATTTTGTTTATACTAGTCTCTTGTCTTAAGCAATTCCCCTTTTTCAGGCAGCCCCTCCCTTTGCAGAAGGTAGGCTGTTTTAATCTGCTACCTAGGCACCCTTCCATCCCCTGGAAGAAGAGGAGCAGTCTCTGTGCTTGATTTGGGTTCCCCTGCCTGAATTGGGGTTCCTTGCTTTCCAGAGATTTCTGCACTGACCTACCTCATTACACTACATCTAAAAACACAAAGAAACCTTAATCTGCTCAATGTCTCTTTAGCAGACCTGAATGATGAGGTTTGGTTGTGCCTGATTCAGGAAAGCTGAGTTCTTTGGATCTTAACTGAGGTGTTGTCTCACTGGCTACCATTAAGGCAGGGGACTTTAAAAAAATTTTTTTTAATATGCTTTATTGATTATGCTGTTACAGTTGTTTCAATTTCTTTTCCCTTTGTTTCCCTCCACCCAGTGACTCTCTTCCCACCAGTTGTCCCCCACCCCCTTAGTCCATGTCCATTGGTTGTGCATATATGTAACAGAACCTCTGGGCTGCTCCAATTGAAACAGAACCCACAGGCCATTTAGTTAGGGGCCCGATTGCCTGCCATCAGAATTACAACTCTCAGTACTAGAGTTTAGTAAAAAGAAAAATAACTGTTTATTTAACAGTTAAATAGATTTAGATTATTTGTGGATTTCTGCTGTTGAGTCTTATGTTCTTTAAAATACCCACAAACACGTAGTTCTGCCTCCCCCTACCAAACCAGGCCAGCCTTAGAAAAGTCAGAAACACCATTTCTCTACTTTCTAGGCACAGTTCAGCTTTACCAGTAGCTGCCAATCACTCAAATCTAATTGGGGAGGTCTTTACTGTGCTGTGGTGCCCTTCAGCTCTCAATGCAGAACTACCTGGATTCTCAGCCTCCTTATAAACTGCCTTCTTCCTGCAAACTGCATGGATCTCCTCTCCTTCTCAAAACTGCATGGCGAGAGCCTCTTAAAGTGGCCTGGAGAGCCCTCTCAAAACCGCATGGAGAACTCAGCTTCTTTAATCCGCATGGAGAAGGCCCCTTCACCAAGCTGCATGGAGGGGGTGAGAGAGAGAGAGAGAGAGCCAGTGAGAGCGAGAGAGAGAGAGGGAGAGCGCGAGCCTGAGTGAGAGAGAGTCCGAGTGAGCGAGTCAGACCACTAAAATGTCTGCAGTTGCTTATATATCCCTGTCTGCGTCCTCTGATGCAGTGGGTGTTGCAACCAGTTCTGACCATTCACAGAACCCTACGCAGGCTCTGTAGGCTCCTTCCGTACCATCCCATCTTCTTGGGCCTTGGAAGTATCAAAGCCATTTTGTATAACAAAGACACTAGCAACTAGCCCCAGGCATGCAATGGCGTCTTAAAAGCTGCTTCCTTTTCCCCACCCTCCAGCCGCAAACTCTCGGGTTTGTTTTTGGATACTCCTGTTTCTGTAACATATAGTTCTTCTCAATATCTTTCTACCTACTCCACTCCCTCCTATTATGCTTCTTAATTCCTGTACCATCTCTCGCCCTTCCCCCCGCCCCCTTCCCCACTGACCTCCCCCCTAAATGTTCCCCATACCTATAATTCTTTTTCCACTCTCGTTGCCTACTTAGTTTGCCTCTGTTTTGATTCCCTAGTTTTGTAACAGAACCTACGGGCTGCTCCAATTGAAACAGAACCCATGGGCTGTTCAGTTATTAGGGGCCTGACTGCCTGCTACCAGAAGCATAACTCTCAATACCAGAGTTTAATGAAAAGAAAAATAATTGTTTATTTAATTGTTATAAAGATTTAGATTATTTGTGGATTTCTGCCATTGTCTTATTTTATTTAAAACAGCCACAAATATATAGTTCTGCCTCCCCCTACTAAACCAGGCTAGTTTTTAAAAAGTCAGAGATACAGTCTTCCTACTTCCCAGACACAGTTTAGGTTTACCAGAAGCTCCCAATCATTCAATCCTGATTGAGGATGTTTTGCCTGTGTTGTGTTGCCCTCCAGCTCTTAATGCCGAACCACGTGGAGTTCCCAGTCTCCTTGTAAACCGCATGGAGTTCTCCCTTTCCTTTCAAAGCCGTATGGTGTTCTCCCACTAAAATGTCTGCTGCCTATTTTTAAATCCCTGACTGCGTCCTGTGATGCAGTAGGTGTGGTAACCAGTTCTGACCATTCACAGAACCTTGCACAGGCTTTGTGTGCTCTTTCTGCACCATTCCATTGTTACAGAAACAGGGAAGTCCAAAAATCCCCAGAGTTTGCTGCTGGGGGATGGGGAGAAGTAAGCAGCTTTTCAAATGCTTCCACATGCCTGAGGCTGGTGGCTACTGTCTTTCTTATGTAAATGGATTTAATGCATCCAAAGCCTCAGGCAGATAGGAGGAGTCTTGAACCAGGGGATGGTATGGAAAGCACACAGAGCCTACGTAAGGGTCTGTGAATGGTCAGAACTGTTTGCAGCGCCCGCTGCGTCGGATGACGCAGTCAGGGATATATAAGCAGCTGCAGACATTTTAGCTGGGACTCTCTCTGGCAGGCTCGGGCTCTCACTCAGAGACTCTCTCAGATGCTCGCTCTCAGACTCTCTCTGGCTCTTGCTCGTGCTCTCACTCTGAGACACTCTCGCTCTCTGACTCGGACTCTCTCTCAAGCTCTCGTTCGGGCTCTGACTCTCTCTGGCTCTCACTCGTGCTCTCACTCTGAGACACTCTCGCTCTCTGACTCGGACTCTCTCTCAAGCTCTCGTTTGGGCTCTGACTCTCTCTGGCTCTCGCTCGTGCTCTCACTCTGGGACTCTCACTCTCTGACTCAGGCTCTCACTCTGGCTCTGGCGCTCTCTCTCTGGCGCGCTCGCGCGCTCGCTCTCGCTCTCTCGCTCTCTCGTGTGCTCCCTCCACATGACTTGGTGAAGGGGCCTTCTCCATGTGGCTTGGAGAAGGGGTCTCCAGGCTGCGTTAAGAGGCTCTCGCCATGCGGTTTTGAGAAGGAAAGGAGATCTGCGCAGTTTGCAAGGAGGCTGAGAATCCAGGTGGTTCTGCATTGAGAGCTGGAGGGCACCACAGCACAGAAAGGACCTCCCCAATCATATTGAATGATTGGCAGCTGCTGGTAAAGCTGAACTGTGTTTGGAAAGTAGGGAAACGGTTTCTCTGACTTTCCTAAAACTAGCCTGGTTTGGAAGGGGGTGAGGCAAGGATATGTGTTTGTGGGTGTTTTAAAGAGCATAAGACTTAACAACAGAAATCTGCAAATAACTAAATCTATATAACTGTTAAATAAACAATTCTTTTTCTTTTCACCAAACTCTGGTATTGAGAGTTATAATTTTGGTGGCGGGCAATCGGGCCCCTAACTAAAGAGCCCGTGGGTTTGTTTTCAACTGGAGCAGCCCAGGGGTTCTGTAACAATTTGGCACCCCAGATGGGACATTAATAATTGCCCGTGGCAGGTCGACCCCCTTGAGAGACACCTTTTGAGGGCGCCGACCGCCTAAGCACGCCTGTGTGGTGAAAAGAAAACAGAACTGGGAAGAGATTAGAGAAGTAAGATTGTTTGCTAAAACTCATTTCTGAAATAATGGCATCGTGGATACTAGATTTGTTTGTCCGGTTAGGAGAATTCCTGGAAGTAATAGAATTATGGATGCCGGAGTGGTATATATGTTTTCTAGTCCTTGGGATTGTTTTGGTTATAGCCATTAGCATATATGTCTGGGTTAATGGAAGCAGTTCTGGGCAAGTCCCTGATGGCAGCCTGCTGGGAAGAATTTTGGAAAATTGGGATAAATACTGTCGTTATCCTATGACTAGAAAAATATTAATTTATTATTGTAACACTGTTTGGCCTGAGTATGTTCTGGGTGGTAAGAAAAGGTGGCCTGTGAATGGTTCTCTGAATTACCATGTGATTAATCAATTAAAGGGGTACTGTCTGCAATCGGGAAATTGGGAAGATGTTTATTATCTAAATGCATTTGTAGAGTTGCATAATAAGACCTTAGCAGAAATGGAGGCCCAAATAATGGTGCAGAGGAAAAAAGAGGTCTCAAAGCCTTTTCCTGAGAGTCAAACGCCGGAAGAAAGGGAGAATGAGGAAGTAGCCCTCTTTAATTCTCTAAATCCAGGAGACAAAGGCCCTAATTTGGCACCAAGCCAGGCACAGGTGCGGGCGGTTCAGGAGGCCCTAGCTTCCGGGGCAGTGGCTCCACCTCCTCTGCAGGTGGCCCAGGCTTCCGGGGCGGCGGTTCCTGTGGCACAGCGCCCTCTGCAGGTGGCCGCAGCTCCTGCAATGCCAGTGGTGATGGCACAGCACCCTCTGCAGGTCGAGGTTGCTTCCACCATGCCACCTCCAGAGATGGAAGTGGCTTCCGCGGTGCCCACCCTTTTGCAAACTCAAGGGACTTCTCTCGCGCCACCCTTTTTGGAGCCAGCCTCTGAAGTGACTGCAAAGTCAATGACTCCACCCTTACAGGAGGAGGAGAGGGTCTCCCCCGCCAGAACCCGCCAAGGAACTCAGTATAGTCAGGGGGCCTCCCAATTTGGAGCAAGCCAATACCCTCTACGGCAGTACCCAATAGGTGGAATAAATCAGCAAGGCCAGCCCTCTGGCTACTATTGGGCCCATACTCCGTTTTCCACTTCAGATTTGCTAAATTGGAAAAATTCTAACCCCTCATATAGGGAAGATCCTCAGAAAATGGCAGAGCTTGTTGCCTCCATTTTTGCCACTCATAACCCGAACTGGGCAGATGTACAGGCTCTCCTAAATATTTTGCTAACTGGGGATGAGAAGCAACTGGTTACAAGTAAGGCTAATGAAGAGGCTCAGCGTCTCCATGGAGAGGATCCCCATGGGACCCCCGACCCAACTGTGGCAATTCCTTGGACAGAGCCTAACTGGGACCCAAATGGTGGAGGCCTAGTTCCTTTGAAACACTACAGGAAGTGTATATTGGAAGGACTTAGAAAAGGGGTACCCAAGCCAAAAAGCCTGAATATGGTACAGACTATTCAGCAAAAACCAGATGAGGATCCTTCTGAGTTCTTAGAGAGGATCTATCAAGCCTATAGAAAGTACACTGATGTTGATCCACAAGCACAAGAGAACTTAAGAATGGTGAACATGACATTTATTGGGCAGAGTGCCCCAGATATTAGACGGAAACTCCAGCGTATAGACGGAGTATTAGGAATGAGCCCCTCTCAGTTAGTGGACATCGCATTTAAAGTTTACCATGCAAGGGGAGTAGAAAAGAGAAGACAGGACTTGATGTTCTTTAAAACAGGCTGGAGAGGCCAAAGGAAGAGACAGGACCCTAAAGAGAGGAGGAAAGAGCTATTGGGCAAGGACCAGTGTGCCTATTGCAGAAAGAAGGGCCACTGGAAAAATGAGTGTCCAAATTGTAAGAAGGGAAGTAGAAATGAAAACCCTTGCACCCATTCGGACCTGGGGACAGAGTCTTACTGAAGACCTGGAAGACGCAAGGTCCCGAACAGCAGCTGGCTGAACAATGGACTGGTCCCTATGATGTTTTGCTAACAACACATTCTTCGCTGAAGCTGGTAGGAATCAAGCCCTGGATACACCACACACGGGTAAAACGAGCACCGCCTGAGGAGGACACAGACCCTGCTGCTGTGACTGACACCAAAAGGGAAAGTTGGACCTGCACTCCGGAAGAAGATTTGAAATTACTCTTTCGGAAAAAAGGACAGTGAACTGAAACACAGATTAAAAGTGTTTCTTTTGCTTTAGGCATGTGCTTGCAAATCTAGGGAATTTTAGCTGCCAAATACTGAGTTTGGGTAGAGTCCTTTACAGTGTGGAAAAGAATTGGAAATGGGTTATGGTTAAATCTGAATGGGTAAACATATAGAAAGGTTGTGAAAGTTTTTAAACCTGGGAAAAGGGAAACCTCAACTACTTGTGGTCTAATTGTATGGTTACTGTACCTCTGTATTGGCATGTAGCCATTGGGGACCTATGAAAGGTCATTTGGAATTCCCTGTGTTGGCATTTAGCCTTGGAACCTATGAAAGGTCATTTGGAATTCCCTGTGTTGGCATTTAGCCTTGGGACCTATGAAAGGTCGTTTGGAATTCCCTGTGTTGGCATTTAGCCATTGGGGACCTATGAAAGGTCATTTGGAATTCCCTGTGTTGGCATTTAGCCTTGGAACCTATGAAAGGTCATTTGGAATTCCCTGTGTTGGCATTTAGCCTTGGGACCTATGAAAGGTCGTTTGGAATTCCCTGTGTTGGCATTTAGCCATTGGGGACCTATGAAAGGTCGTTTGGAATTCCCTGTGTTGGCATTTAGCCATTGGGGACGTATGAAAGGTCATTTGGAATTCCCTGTATTGGTTTGGCATTAGCCATTGGAGACCTATGTAAGGTCTAGAATTCTCTGAGGCCCAGGAAGGGTCTGGAATTCTCTGTATTGGTACTGGCCATATAATCTGAAAGGAAAATTGAGGTTTCCCAGAGAAAGTTAAGAAAACTTCACATGTAGGAAAGTGAACAAAAGAAAGTATAAGGCATGGAAATGCAATTTTGGGAATATTAGAAGGACAAGGATTTTCCTTCACACTGTGTATTTTTCTCCTTACCTGATCCCTCCAGAATTTGGCAATTTAAAGGAGTAAGTAATTACATTAGGTTTCTTTGCATAAAACTAAAAAGACCAGTTGTTAATAAAGGTATTGTTAACCAAGACTTTGACTGGAATGACATGCCTGAAGGAGGCATGCTTAGGCTCTGGTTGTTACCAGAAAGCCCTGAGGAACTGGACTTGACTTTTGAAGCTAAGGAAAGCCCAGAAGGAAAAAGGCCTGACACCTTGGTTGGTTGTGCGGTTCATGGCAGTCTTTCCAGGGAAGGAACGAAGGTTGCTTTCCTGAAGGATGGATAGAAAGAACCTTAAGGCACAATGGAAAACCCAAAGGACTTGGGAAAGCAGGTGTTTGCAGGCAAGGCTGAATGGCAGGTGTGTAGCTCAGCTTCTGTTGCCCTGATGGGCAGACTAAAGTCAACATGAAGGTTCCTTGTGTAAGTTCCAGCATAGTAGACTTAAAGATCATATGTGATCAATCACTGCTCTTGTTGTGTTTATGCAAATGAACATGGTAAATTAAAACTGGACTTAATGCAGTCCCTTTACTGGCAAGGAGGGTAATCTTAAGGAGAAAAATCGTGACTTAAGGAAAATTGCAATGCTCAGTGCAGCTAACTGTCTATAAAGTTTGTTTTTCATTTGAAAGTTAAACCAAGTCTGTGACATTATCAAGGATGCTTTATTTACAGGCAAGAAGAATGTCAAATGCCTTGCAACTGGAGGTTTCCCAATAAGACAGTCTCTCAGATTAAGAGACTGGTTTGTGAACTGTGTTGTGTAAATTAACATGCATGTTCTTTCTGTTTTCATAGGGAATAAGCCTATGATCTCTACCTGAGTAATTATCTGTACATATAGGCCTCACTTAAGAAGCCCATCTGCATTGCCACCTCCTGAGACTCAACGGTTTGGCTGAACTAAGTGGCTGAGTTGGTGAACTATGGGGTGGTCTGCAGGCTTCACTTTAAAACTGGTTTCTTTTCTGTCCTAATGGCTTGGACAGAAAGGGCCCAGAGGTCTGAGAGGGGGGAAATCCAAAATTTATACCCCTCAGCCCAAACTAAGTATGGTGGGCAAAGGGCTTTGTACAGGTGTGACATGCCCTGCACACCTTCCTCCAGAGAAGCCATTTCTTTTCCTAATGTGGGACATTGAAAAATTAACTCCTGCCTTTTGTATATAGTGGTTGTAGGTTGAATTGTGTTTTTTTAACCCTGTTGCCAAATCTGTTGCCCTCAGAATATGACAAGAATGCCAGCTTGTCCAGCAGTACCAGCCCTTGGAAACCAAGCATGCTGCTACCCAGGAATAGCCAACTGACCTGGACTCTGCAAGATTCTTCCCCATGTGGGAAGGGCACCCTCCCCTACATCCCCACTCTTATTAGGGATTTCTAGACCCAAGGGTAGGTAGGACGCCGACCACGTTCAGCAGGAAGCAGTTAGAGGAGCATGAGACCTTCGCCCATTGTCCTTTATAAGATTATAAAGGGTCTTAGTCTGAAAGGGGGGAAACTGTTACAGAAACAGGGAAGTCCAAAAATCCCCAGAGTTTGCTGCTGGGGGATGGGGAGAAGTAAGCAGCTTTTCAAATGCTTCCACATGCCTGAGGCTGGTGGCTACTGTCTTTCTTATGCAAATGGATTTAATGCATCCAAAGCCTCAGGCAGATGGGAGGAGTCTTGAACCAGGGGACGGTATGGAAAGCACACAGAGCCTACGTAAGGGTCTGTGAATGGTCAGAACTGTTTGCAGCGCCCGCTGCGTCGGATGACGCAGTCAGGGATATATAAGCAGCTGCAGACATTTTAGCTGGGACTCTCTCTGGCAGGCTCGGGCTCTCACTCAGAGACTCTCTCAGATGCTCGCTCTCAGACTCTCTCTGGCTCTTGCTCGTGCTCTCACTCTGAGACACTCTCGCTCTCTGACTCGGACTCTCTCTCAAGCTCTCGTTCGGGCTCTGACTCTCTCTGGCTCTCACTCGTGCTCACTCTGAGACACTCTCGCTCTCTGACTTGGACTCTCTCTCAAGCTCTCGTTCGGGCTCTGACTCTCTCTGGCTCTCGCTCGTGCTCTCACTCTGGGACTCTCGCTCTCTGACTCGGGCTCTCACTCTGGCTCTGGCGCTCTCTCTCTGGCGCGCTCGCGCACTCGCTCTCGCTCTCTCGCTCTCTCGTGTGCTCCCTCCACATGGCTTGGTGAAGGGGCCTTCTCCATGTGGCTTGGAGAAGGGGTCTCCAGGCTGCGTTAAGAGGCTCTCGCCATGCGGTTTTGAGAAGGAAAGGAGATCTGCGCAGTTTGCAAGGAGGCTGAGAATCCAGGTGGTTCTGCATTGAGAGCTGGAGGGCACCACAGCACAGAAAGGACCTCCCCAATCATATTGAATGATTGGCAGCTGCTGGTAAAGCTGAACTGTGTTTGGAAAGTAGGGAAACGGTTTCTCTGACTTTCCTAAAACTAGCCTGGTTTGGAAGGGGGTGGGGCAAGGATATGTGTTTGTGGGTATTTTAAAGAGCATAAGACTTAACAACAGAAATCCGCAAATAACTAAATCTATATAACTGTTAAATAAACAATTCTTTTTCTTTTCACCAAACTCTGGTATTGAGAGTTATAATTTTGGCGGCGGGCAATCGGGCCCCTAACTAAAGAGCCCGTGGGTTTGTTTTCAACTGGAGCAGCTCAGGGGTTCTGTAACACCATGGTCAAACCCCTCCCATCTTCTTTGGGCCTTGGAAGAACCAAAGCCATTTGCATAACTGAAACACTAAGCTACTAGCCATAATCATGCAAAGGAATCTTTTAAGCTGTTTCCTTTACCTCATCCCCCAACCCACAGGCTCTGGGGATTTTTGGAGACCCCCATTCTGTAACAGTTTTGGTTTTTGGTTGTTGTGATACAGTTTTCATTTTAATGTTCATAGTTTTGATCCTCTTTCTCCTAAACAAATCCCTTTAACATTTCATATAACAGTGGTTTGGATCTGATGAACTCCTTCAGTTTTACTTTATCCTGGAAACACTTTATCTGCCCTTCTATTCTGAATGACAGCTTTGCTGGATAAAGTAATCACGGTTGTAGGTTTTTGCTTTTCATTACTTTGAATATATCTTGTCAGTCCCTTCTAGCCTGCAGAGTTTCTTTTGAGAAATCAGCCGACAGTCTTATTGGACCCCTTTGTATGTAATTCTCTTTTTTTCTCTTGCTGCCTTTAAGATTCTCTCTTTATCTTAATTTTTGACATTTTGATTATAATGTGTCTTGATGTGGTTCTCCCTGGGTCCAGATTTTTTTGAATTCTCTGTGCTTCCTGGACCTGTAAGTCTATTTCCTTCCCCAAGTTAGGGAAGTTCTCTTCATTATTTTTTCACATAATTTTTCAAATTTTAGTTCTTCTTCACCTTCTTACAATCCTATGATTCGGATGTTGGCCCACTTATAGCTGTCCCATAGGTTTCTGAGCCTCTCCTCATTTTCCTCACTTTTCATTTCCTCTTTCTGCCCTGGTTGACTGTTCATTCATTCCTGATATTCCAATTTGTTGATTCTATCCCTGGTTTTCTTTCTGTCACCACTAGTTCTGTATGTGTTTTCATTAATTTCAGCAGGACTAGCCTTTATTTCTTTCTCATCTTGTTTAAAATCTGCTGTTAGTGACAGCTTCAATTCCCATACCATCCTCACTCCCCATGCCTGCCTGCAGCTGTCTGGGAATTTCCTATGATAGTGGGATGCATCAAGCCAAGCCCTGTTTGGCCTTGATCAGCCCGTCATGCTTAGAGCTGCAAGATAAATGACTACATTCAATAGTTCCTTTTTTCTTCCCCCTACAAAAAACCCCCTCCTTCCTTAGGAGTCTGGAGTCAGAGCCACTCGCAGCATGGCTCCCAGCCTGCTTGCTAATTCCCTCAATAGACTTTTTCTGCTCGCTGCATCTTGATGGCTTTCTGAGAAACTCCATTCTTACATTATGGTGCCGAAACCTGGGGTTGGAACACTGGCTCAGTTGGGACTCCTGAGTCAGACTCAGGCCCCAAGCCAACCCCAGTCCTTAGACCTGGACTCGCTAAGACCTCCATGAGTCAGTGGCTCAAGCTTCTCCTCTGGCTTGCTGATCCCATCTGCCTCATTTTTCCTCCAACCCCTTCCCCAACTGCCATTTACTCCCAATCAACACTGGTCCTTGGATTCATAGGTAAGCCTCCACCTTTCTTTCCTCCAGTGGTTCTGTTTCCTGGTCTATCCAAGACCATTCTGGGCAGTCCAGCCCTAAATGTGAGTGCTCAGTCAGAGCCACTCTCAGAGTCATTTGACTCCTCAGGGTCAATCTGGATCCTCTCTCTGGGGCCTGATGGCACCCAGGGATGCCTGGGATAAATCAACACCGCTCCTCTTGGCCTTTGGCCCTCCACTCTCTGGTCAAAATGGGGATGCTCTTCTCGACAGATTGTGGAGCCTGAACGTTGGCTTGGATTCACCCTCCCTCTCCCTCTCCCCCTCCTTCTCAGACTCACATTTAACCCTAACTATTGCCATGGGAATTGGCCAGTTCCTCTCACCCAAAAATATTCCTCTTGGTTATTTAGTCCATAATCTGAAATCTCCCTAATGAAATAGAGATGTCAAGGCCAGTTGACTTGTCTTTCTGTCCACTATTGTGTGGCCCCAATATCCTCTAAATAACCAAAGTCGGTAGCTGGAAAATGGCATACTTAACTTCAGAGTTCTCATAGACCTCTAAAACTTTCTCTGGAAGTTGGGAAAGTGGTCAGAGCTTCCTTATGCTCAGGCTTTTTGGACTCGTCGGACCTAACACTCTGTCTGTGAACAGCTCACTATCCACCAAATTCTCCTTCTCCAGAAAAAGCCACCTTCCTCTCGACCTTCTGCACCCCCTCTAACTACTTCTTCTTCCTTGCATAAAAAATTACCCACACTGAAACATTGGGACACAGGATTTTAGCAGTAACCGAAGCAGTTGTTTATTCACAGACCTGCAGCTTTGGGTGCAGCCGAAAACCAGAGGCATACCGGAAAAAGAAGCTGGCTGTTCTTATCCTAATATGAGTAAACCACCACACTTCTTCTCTCTTCCTCCTTTTCTATCTCCGTTTCCATGCTGAATACTCCAGAGTTATAACACAATTAACTAAATTAATTAAGGGTAATCTGGTTATAGGTCTATTTCCAGCTCTTCTTTGGAGTTTCCCTGTCTTGTTTGCGGGGTTGCCTGGCTGCATTTTCCCACTTCTCAGGGTTTAGTAATGAACATCCTCCCCTTGGATTTTGGATGTCCTTTGTTTTCAGAGGCATTTGTGCTGAGCCCAGAATGCCCCATTTCTAATGCTAATATTGTTAGTTCTAGCTCAAAAAACATTTACTGCTAATTATTTTTTACTGGACTTGGAGCCACCAGTTTCCTTGCTTCTTACATTTGGACACTTTTGATCCCGCTAACCACCCACCTCACTACGACCCTGCACCGGACACCCCCTTGCCCCTTTAGAACCCCAGTCACCTGACTCCTTACAATTCACAGTCCTCCAAGACTCTGGTCCTTCTCACCCTCATAACCAGTCCTGCAGGCCCATCCCTACCTCCCTTTCTCTGGGTCCCTCCCCACCTCCAATCAGCCTCACCCCTCTAGTCTCCATCACCTCTGCGAGGTCGCTGAGAGAGTCCGTGTCATGTGAATACATGTCCCACTTCCTTACATGTCTCCTTGCTGGGATACACAAATTAGGCTTTAAAGCTATCAACTATAACAGAACTCTCAAAATTACGCAAGGTCCTAATGAAAATCCAGCCACCTTCTTAACAATGCTCACAAAATCTGTTCAAAAATACACCAATCTAAACCCCACTTCGCCTGAGGAATGCCTCTTTTTACACATCCACTTAATTAGTCAATTAGCCCCAGACATTCAAAAAAGCTCCAAAAGTTAGAAGCAAGCACCAAACCCCACTCCCAAAGTAAACTTATTGAGGTCGCCTTCCAAATATACAAAATCTGGCAAGAGGAGAGGGAAAAGGAGTGATGGGAATGAATATACAAGCATGCTCTTTTGCTTGCTAATGCCCTGGGAAACTCCTCCAAGAAAAAAAAATAAGCCTAAGGACAAAACCTCCACCATCAGGCAGTCTTTGGGCCCCTGTTTCTGGTGCAGTCAGCAGGGACATTAGGTAAAGCTCTGTCCAAACCCATGCTTACCTCTTCCGGGTCCCTGCCCTCTCTTTCAAAAGACAGATCACTGGAAGGTTGACTGTCCAATGGCCTGTAAACCAAGGAACTAGACTGCCTACCCTGGCAGTGGATCTGGACATAGGCCTCTCTGTCCCAGACCTTCTTGGACTTTACACCGCCTATTGGGGCTGGGGGTTCAGAAGCCCTGCCTTCCACCATCATGGCTGAAGAACCCAGGGTAAAAATATTGGTGGCAGGTAAGCTTGTCTCCTTTATCCTTAATACAGAAACTACGTATTCTGTCCTGCCTGACTTTTCAGGGCTCCTAACTCCCTCTGCCATATCGGTTGTAAAAATAGATGGCAGAGCGACCCAACCCCTAAGTACCCCTCCCCTAACCTGTCTTATTGGACATCAGGTATTCACCCACTCCTTTCTAGTACTGCCCCACTGCCCAACCCCACTTCTCAGACATGATATTCTAACCAAACTGTACACATCTATATCTCTTAGTTATTTTAACTCCATGCCCTCACCAAATAATCTCACCCCTCTCATTCTTCTTCTAATTTTAGGACAGTCTCTTCACACTATCCTAGGCATTCTCTTGCCATCCTGGCTAAAAGCAGTCAATCCCAATGTCTGGGACAAAAACAATCCTTCCATTGCCTCTCACCACACTCCAGTCTCTGTAACCCTAAAAGATGCCTCCCATATCCCCAACAAACATCAATACCTATTAACCCTCTTGGCCTTAAATGGTCTGAAGCCTATTATAAACTGCCTGCTGGAAGCAGGTCTGCTTTGACCTGCCGCCTCTCCTGCCAATTTCCCCATCCTAGTAGTGAGAAAACCCAATGGGTCTCACCGTGTTGTCCAAGATCTATGTACAATCAATGAGGCCACCATCTCTATCAACCCCATTGTCCACAACCCTTATTCCCTCTTGTCATGCATCCCACCTCAAACCTCCCACTTTACTGTCTTAGACCTCAAAAATACCGTCTTCACTATCCCACTCTCCCCAGCCTCCCAAGAGCTCTTTGCCTTCACCTGGACCGACCCAACCACAAAAATAACCCAATAACTAACATAGACGGTCCTGCCTCAAGGGTTTTCAAATAGTCCTCACCTCTTTAGTCAAGCCCTAGCTGCTGACTTACAGCAGCTTGACCTTTCCCCAAGCATCCTCCTACAGTACATAGATGATCTCCTCCTCTGCCATCCATCTAAAAACCTGTCTCATCTCCATACTGCCCAACTCCTAAACTTTCTTGCCAGTCAGGGTTACCATGTGTTACAAAACAAAGGCCAGTTCTCTCAAACTCAGGTCACATATCTCGGGCTCTCCATGACCCCCACTCATAAACACCTAACTCCAGAAAGACAGGACCTAATAACTACTTTCCCCCTGCCCCATACTAAAAAAGGACTCCTATCATTTTTAGGCCTTGCTAATTTTTTCAAAACTTAGATACCTAATTTTAAATCTCTAGCCAAACCTTTATATCAGGCAACAGCTAGATACTTGTCTAAAGCCCTAGAAAACTCTCAAACCCTCCTTAAACCTTTCATCACACTCAAAATAGCACTCGGGCAAGCCCCAGCCTTAGTCCTTCCAAACCCAAATAAACCTTTCCTCCTATTTACCGACACAAGAGATAGCTTTGCTCTCAGTCTGTTAGCACAGCGATATAAGCCAGACCAACAAGTTATAGCCTATTTTTTCAAAGCACTCGACTCCCCCTTCCTAGGGTGGTCAGCCTTTCTCTGCACCTTAGCAGGGGCAGAAATTCTCAGTCAAAAAACCCTTAAATTAATTCCCTTTGCCCAGGTAACAGTCTGCTCCTCTCATGCTATTTCCAGCCTACTAACCCACCAGGCCATTGCTGCAGCCTGCCCTTCCCAAATTCAATTATTACACACCCAACTACTTCAAAATCCTTAAATATCCCTACATAAATCAGCTCTCCCCCTCAACCCTACCTCATTACTTCCCCTCCCCCACTCACACACCCATACCCACGACTACACTCAACATCTCTCCTCCTTTTCACACCCCTTCCCCAACATACAAGATTTCCCTCTCGTCCTGCCCCTGACACAAACGAGACCAGCAGCAGCCTGAGTTTAGCGGACATACGTACAACAACCCTATCCTTAAACAACCAGAAATAGGGCACTCCATATTTAAAAGCTTCCTCTGGTTTACAAAAATACCCCAATTAAAAAAATCAGTACTAAATCTCTCTTTATCCCTTCAAGAAACTTGAAATGCCGCCCTCCAAGCTCTAGAAAAACAGCAAAAATCCCTCAACAGCCTAGTAGACATAGTTCTCCAAAACAGAAGGGCCCTAAACATCCTCAAAGCCAAAGCAGGAAAACCTGTGCCATACTAAATGAAACTTACTGTTTTTACATTAACAATACAGGCATAATAAAAATTTTACAAATGCTTAAAAAACAATTGACATTTTTACCCAAGCTGGAAAACAGGCATACGGAAAATCCTGGTTCGGAACCTTCCTCTCATACTTCTCCTCTCCCTTCAAAGTGATCCTAGTACCTCTCATAAACCCACAGCTTATCCTCCTATTATTCCTCATCCTTGGTCCTTGCTTCCTCAAACTCCTAGTTAACTTTATTCAAAAAATGGTCCAATCCATGACAGCCTCTACCATTCATAATGTACTCTTATTAAGATCTTTCAGATATCCACCCGTGGCAAGAAACGACCCCTAAGCTGGCAGTCAACCCCTACCATTGCCCTAACTCAGCAAGAAGTCATTATAGAAGAGAGATTCAACAACCCCTCTCCCAACCAGTCTCTACCACTACCCCCCCCAAAACACACCCCACTCCTCGCCTCCTTTTATTAAAACAAAAGGTCTAGAATGACAGCCTCGGTTCCCATGCCCTCTCCCCTCCCTCCACCCACCTGCAGCTGTCTGGGAGTTTCCCGTGATAGTGAGGTGTGTCAAGCCGAGCCCCATTTAGCCTTGATCGACCTTTCATGCTTGCAGCTGCAAGATAAGCAGATGACGGTTAAAAATTCAATAGTTTCTTTTTTCTTCCCCCTATAAAACAACCCCCTCCTCCCCTAGGAGTCCGGAGTCAGAGCCACTTAGGGCACGGCTCGCAGCCTGCTTGCTAATTCCCTCAATAAACTTATTTTTCTGCTCACTGTGTCTTGATGGTTTTCTGAGCGACTCCATTCTTACAGTTAGGTCTGTAAGCATTTGTATAACCAAAGTTCTGAACTGTGCCTCAGAAAGTTTTCCTAACTGCTGATCCATTAGATTAGATATTTGCTGTCTGGTCAGCTGTGTGATTGGGATCTCTATCATGATCTGTCCCATCCTGACAGTTCTTTGTTTACCTTTGCTTCCTTGGCCGGGCTGTCACACCTCCTATGCTATAGGAGGCGGAGCCCCATGCACTTGTAATTACCAGGAGACCCTTCTCACTATGTTGTGGTGTTTTGTGTGGGGATGGGGGTCCAAGATGAATTCCTGCTGTTCACTCTCCACTGAGAGACCGGGAACCGCCTCCTCCATCCCCACCCACTCCGGCCCTCACAGTCCAAGGCAATGAGGGTCTGCCTTTCCCGGCATTGGAATCACAAGCTGACAGGTTTGGTCTGCAACCAGGGGGTGCTCCCCAGTCATTTCTCACCTCCCCTTAAATACAGGCATCTGTGCTTACCTCCATCCCACTGCCATCGCTGCAGCTGCCGCCGCCAGCACAGCTTGACCTCTCCACTCCAGCTTCGCCCCTCCTACCCATCTGGACGAGCACCACTTCCTTATAACTTCATACGTTGGACTTCCATGTAGCTTTATTTTCTGGAACTCCTGGTATTTCTGGTTTTGCAGTAGTTGTATTCCTTCTTAGTTTTGGTGGGAGAAGGAGTGTGTCAGTCTAGTCCTCCATCTTGGCTGGGAGTCTCAAGGCAGGTGACTTTAACATCTTTAAATAAAATAATTTTTTTAAATGCAATTTTAAAATGCCACATTCAGTTTTTCAATTTCTGGTCCAGGATGTAAGAATCTTAAAAGGAACCACTTCATCCTAACACAGACACACACACACACACAGACACATACTAGCACACTCACACACAAATTAAACTGAACAAAAGGAAAAATCAATAACTGTTTAGATCTGTCAAAGAAGGTTGCAGGACAAACTACTGTCTCTACCACACATTGAAGACAGACAATTAGATAGAGAGAATCACAACCAATGAATGCAGAAACCCATGAGCAGAAACCTCCACCACTATGAGGGTAGGAGAACCTGAACTATAATTAAGAAATGGATGAAGACTCAGGGTGGACATTTATAAGAATTTGGAACTCCAGTGATAGTAGATGCAAAATGCAAAACTATAAAACTTCTAGAAGATAACAGGAGAAGAATCTGTGGATATGGTGATTACATTTTTTCTTAATTAATTTGTTTGTTTGTTTATTTACTTATTTTTAGAGAGAGGGGAAAGGAGAAAGAGAAGAAGAGAAGCATCACTGTGTGGTTGCCTCTCACACGCCCCCAACTGGGGACCTGACATCCAACCTAGTAATGTACCCTGACTGGGAATCAAACAAGTGACACTTGGTTCATATGCTGATTATTTTTAGATACAACACAAAAGGCATAATCTATGAAAGAAAGAACTTGTAATCTAGACTTCATTAAAATTTAAAAACTAGCTCTGCTAAATGCACTGTCAAAAGAATGAAAAGACAAGCCACAATTGGAAGAAAATATTTTTGAAACAGATATATTTAAAAGGACTATTATCCAAAATACACAAACAACAATGGCCTGGCTTCTTCAGTGGTCAACAATAAGTATAATAAAGTAAAAACTTTTACTTTTCTTTCACTTATACCTTCTCTGATGCTTTTCTTTTCTTTATGCAGATCCAAGTTGCTGATGTCATTTCCCTTGTCTTTGAAGAAATTCCTTTCACATTTCTTGCAACACAGGTCTACTGGCAACAAATTTCTTCAATTTTTGTTGGTCTGAGGGAGTCTTTATTTCCCCTTTACTCTACCTCTTATTTATTTATTTATTTACTTATTTACTTATTTTTATTTATTTAAGTATATACATATATATATATATATATATATTTTTTTTTTTTTTTTTTTTTTTTTTGACCCTGGCTGGTTTGGCTCAGTGGATTGAGCGTCGGCCTGCGAGCTAAGTGTCGCTGGTTCGATCTTCCAGTCAGGGCACATCAGAGAAGGAAAACTCTGACTCCAAAAAACCTCCGCTGCCTTGTGGTATACCTCTTCAGGGGAAAGGCTAAGGGAGTAAACCCTGACAGAAAATCCGGAGCCGGAGTCCCTAAAGCGGTTTGACGTTGTAGTCAATACCGGCAACTCCTGCGGCGCACCTGAAGCCAAGCTGTATTGACTCCGTCTTTCCCTTGGATCCTTCAGCTGCGAAGAGAGGGGGGGTCTGCTGCATGGGCAACAGCAGACCCTCCATATCACCCTGCCCAGGCTCTGTAGCTTCAGCTCCACTGGAGAGGACACTCCAGCGTCATTGCAAGATGTCGATTCAACACGGGAGGAGACAGATACCATGTCACTCCCGAGTCGGACTGCACAGTCATTCTCGGTGGTGCAGATAGACTCTTAAGAAGCTACACCATCGTCTCTCGAGACGGACGGCTGCCGGCGCATATATATATATATATATTTTTTTAAAGTGCTCTGATTATTCTGCCCCTTCACAGTCCCATAGTCACTTTTGAACCAGTGTTTTAATTTACACACATGCACACACACAAACCTTCTAAGATTTTAATTAGGATTGTATAAAATCTATAGATGAGTTTTGGGGGAAATTGGCATGTTGGTTGTGGACTGCAATCAATGCACAATCAAAGCATATTGTTCCATTTATTTAGATCTTAAGTTCTCTCAATAATGTATAGTAGTTTCCAATGTAGAAGTCTTTACTATTTTTATACATATTCCTAAGCATTTCAATGCTTCATAATTTTCTGCTTCATAATTACTCATTATCTTGATAAATGCAAATATTCATTTTAATAGCATGTAAATTCTTTTACCTTAATTTTCTATTTGTTCCTGGTATATGGAAATCAAATGTTCATGAGAGGCATCAGTCTGTAATATTCCTTCTAATAGTGTCCTTGGCAGGATTTGGTATCAAAGTTAAGGTGTCCTCTGAACACAAGTTTTTGTTCTTGTTTTTAAATTTTATTTATTTATTTATTTTTATTTTAAGAAGTTTGGGCAACATATACTCTTGACACTCCCCCCACCCCCCCCCACCTCACCCCTGGTGAATTAAGTATTTATTTATTTTATTTATTTATTTTTTAATTTTTGATTTATTTATTGGTTTTTTATTACAATAGTCCCCATTTTCCCCCCATTTCTCTGTCTGACCCAGCCCACCCCTTCTCCCACAGTCAATCCCCACCTCAGTGTACATATCCATGGGTTGTTTATACTAGTCCCTTTACTAAATCCTTCACCTACTTAGCCCCTTTCTATCCCCCACCCCATCTTCCCTGGTAACTATTAGTACATTCCTTGTTTAAATGTCCCTGGTTCAATTTTGATTGTTTGTATGTGTTGTTCATTTGCTTCCTGTATTAGGTAATATCATATGATATTTTTCTTTCATTGCTTGGCTTATTTCGCTAAGCATAATTCTCTCTAGTTCACCTATGTTAGCGCAAATGGTAGGAGTTCCTTTTTCCTTTCTACTGCATAGTATTCCATTGCGTAAATGTACCACAGTTTTTTGATCCACTCCTGTACAGATGGGCACTTAGGCTGTTTCCAGCACTTGGCTACTATAAATAGCACTGCTATGAACATAGGGGTACATAAGTTCTTCTGAATTGGGATTTCAGGATTATTTGGGTATAATCCTAGCAATGAAAATGCTGGTTCAAAAGGCAGTTCCATTTATAGGTTTTTGATGTAATTCCATACTGTTTTCCATCGTGGCTACACCACTCTGCATTCCCACCAACAGTGCACAAGGTTTCCCTTTTCTCCACCCTCTCCAGCACTTGTTGTTTGTTGATATGTTGATGATGGTCATTCTGACTGGTGTGAAGTGGTATCTCATTGTGGTTTTTATTTGCATCTCTCCGATGGCTAGTGATGTTGAGCATTCTTTCATATGTCTATGGACCCTCTGTATGTCCTCTTTGTAGAACTGTTTGTTCAGGTTCTGTGCCCAATTTTTAATTGGGTTGTCTGTCTTGCTGGCGATGAGATGTAAAAGTCCTGTAAATTTTGGAGATCAATCCCTTGCCTGGGGTATCATTGGCAAATATGTTTTCCCATATGCTTGGTTCCCTTTTCATCTTGCTGATGTTTTCTTCTGCAGAGCAGAAACTCTATAGTTTGATGTAGTCCCATTTGTTTATTCTTTCCTTTATTTCCTTTGCCTTAGGAGGTATATTGGTAAAAATATTGCTACATGAGATGCCTGAAAATTTCCTACCTATGTTTTCCTCTAGGACTTTCATGGTGTCAAGGCTTACATTTAAGTCTTTGATCCATCTTGAGTTTATTCTGGTGTGTGGTGTAAGTTGGTGGTCTAATTTTATTTTTTTGCACATCCCTGTCCAGTTATCCCAGCACCATTTGTTGAAGAAGCTCTTCTCACTCTATTTTGTGTTCCTTCTCCCTTTGTTGAATATTAGCTGACCATATCAACCTGAGTTTATTTCTGAGCTCTCTATTCTGCTCCATTGATCTATCTGTCTGTTCTTATGCCAGTACCAGACTGTTTAGATTACATTGGCCTTGTAGTATAGTTTGACATCAGGTGCTGGGGTACCTCCTACTGGGTTCTTCTTCTACAAGATTGATGAGGCTATTCAGGGTCTTTTTTGGTTCCATATGAATTTTTGAAGTACTTGTTCTAGGTCTGTGAAATATGTCACTGATATTTTAATAAAGATTGCGTTGAATCTATAAATTGCTTTTGGTCATATGGACAATTTAATGATGTTGATTCTTCCCATCCATGAACATGGTATATGCTTTCATTTACGTGTATCTTCCTTAATTTATTTCTTCAGTGTTCTGTAGTGTTCTAAGTACCGGTCTTTATCTCTTTGGTTAAGTTTATTCCTAGGTACTTTATTTTTCTTGTTGTTATAGTAAATGCGATTTTTTCTAGTTTCTATTTCTGATATTTTATTGTTAAAGTACATAAATGCCTTCAATTTCTGAATATTGACATTGTACCTTGCTATTTTGCTAAATTTACTTATTATGTCGAGAATTCTTTTAGTGAATTCTGTAGTGTTTTCTATGTATGCTATCATGTCATTTGCAATTAATGACAGTTTTACTTCCTCTTTTCCAATTTGGATGACTTTTATTTCTCTTTCTTGTCTTGATTGCTGTGGCTAGAATTTCCAAGTCTTGTTCCTGATCTCAGGGACATAGCTTTCAGTTTTTGTCCATTGAGTATGATGTTCACAGGAGGTTTCTTGTATATAGCCTTTACTCTGTTGAGGTATGCCTCCTCTAATTTCAGTTAGCTTAGAGTTTTCATCATGAATTGGTGTCATAGTTTATCAAATGCTTTTTCAGCATCTATTAATATAATCATGTGATATTTGTTTTCATTTTGTTTATGTGGTGTATTACACTCATCGATTTGTGAATTTTAAAACATCCTTGCATCCCTGACATAAATATCACTTGATCGTGGTGTATGATCATTTTAAAGTGTTGCTGGATCTGGTTTGCTAATATTTTGTTGGGGTTTTTAGCATCTATATTCATCAGCGATGTTGACCTGTATGTTCTTTTCCCTGTTGTGTCTTTACCTGGTTTTGGAATTAGGGTAATACTAACTTCATAGAAAGAGTTTGGAAGTCTTCCCTCTTTGATTTCTTGTAATAGTTTGAGAAGGGTAGGCATTAATTCTTCACTAAACGTTTTATAAAATTCACCTGTGAAACGTTCTGGTCCAGGGCTTTTGTGTGCCAGGAGTTTTTTTTTTTTTTTTATTACTCTTTCAATTTCACTCTGTTATCGGTCTGTTCAGGCTTTCTGCTTCTCTTGATTCAGTTTCAGAAGATTATATGTTTCTAGAAATTTGTCCATTTCATCTATGTTGTCAATTTCTTGCCATACAGTTGTTTGTAGTAATTTCTTACAATCCTTTGTATTTTTGTGATATCAGTTGTGATTTTTCCTCCTTTGTTTCTAATTTTGTTTATTTGAGATCTCTCTCTTTTTTTCTAGATGAGCCTGGCTTAAAATTTATTGATTTTGTTTATCTTTTCAAAGAACCAACTCCTACTTTTATTGATCTTTTGAATTGTTTGTTTAGTCTCTATGTCATTTAATTCTGCTCTGATCTGGATAATTTCCTTCCTTCTAATCACTTTGGGCTTTGTTTATTGTTGTTTCTCTAGTTCATGTAGCTGTAGGTTAGATTTTTTATTTGGAATTCTTCTACTTATTTTAGGTTTGCTTATATAGCTATGAACTTTCCTCTCAGGACTGATTTTGCTGTGTTTCATAGGTTTTGGGCTGTTTTGTGTTTATTATCGTTTGTTTCCAGAAACTTCTTGACTTCTTCCTTGTTGTCATTGTTAAACCATTCATTATTTAATAGCATGTTATTCATTCTCAACGAGTTTGAATGCCTTTGACTTTTTCCTGAGGTTGATTTCCAGTTTCAAGGCATGTGATCTGAGAAGATGCTTGATATAATTTTAATCTTCTTGAATTTGTTGAGGCTTTTTTTTTGTGTCCTATCATGTGGTGTATCTTAAAATGTTCCATATGCAATTGAAAAGAATGTATATTGCTTTTTGGGGCTGAAGAGTTCTATACATATCAACTACATCCATTTGATCTAGAGTTTTGTTCAATGCTTCATTCCCCTTGGTATTTCTTTGCTTCAAAGATCTGTCCATTGTTTTCAGTGGGGTGTTAAAGTCCCCAACTATGAGTGTGTTGCTGTTGATATCTTTCTTGTAGCCTCCCAAGATTTTTCTTATATATTTGTGTGCTTCTATGTTGGGTGCATATATGTTTACCAGGGTTATATCTTCTTGATGAATTGTTCCCTTAAGTATTATGAAATGTCTTTCTTTGTCACTTATTCTGGCCTTTGCTCTGAATTCTGTTTTGTCTGATATAAGTATTGCTACCTCAGCTTTTTTTTAAATGTCTATTTGCTTGGAATACTTTTTCTCATCCTTTCACTTTAAGTCTGTGTATATCTATGGTTTTGAGGTGTTTATCTTGTAGATAGCATAAATGTGGGTCTTGTTTTTATGTCCATTGCGCTACCCTATGTCTTTTGATTAGAATGTTTAATCTGTTTATATTTAAGGTTATTATTGACAGGTATTTATTTATTTCCCTTTGTACCTGTGTTCCTCCCCCTCTCTCTTTTTCTTCTTTTTCTTAAATCATTTCCTTTAGCACCTCTTGCAATGCTGGTTTGGTGGAGATATATTCTATTGCACTGTCTGGGAATTTTTTTCTATGTTGTCCTCAACTCACTGATCCACACCTCTACTTTATTTAGCCTGCTTGTGATTGCTTCTACTGGGTTCTTCAGTTAATTGTATTCTTCATTTCTTCCTGGCTCTTATTTATAGTTTCTATGTCCTTTTTCATGCTGGTGTAGTTCTCAGTAAGTTCCTTGTAGCTCCCCTGGCATTCTTTGTAGTTCCCCTGGAGTTTGTTGTAGTTTTGAGTTTGTTGAGTTCATTGAGTTTTCTCATTACCATTGCTTTGAATCCCATGTCTGATAGTTTGCTTTTCTCTATTTGATCTATCTTTCCTTCTAGGAATTTCTTCTTTCCTTTCGTTGGGGTGTTATTTCTCCTTCTCCCCATGTAAGGTGGCTCTTTTTGTTGTTTCTGTTCTTAGTTTGACCTGCTTTAATTCCTGCTTTGTGATGTGACCTTCTTGCATACAGTTGTTGAGCTGCTGCCTCTGTCTGATCTCCCAGCTCTTTCTCGAGAATGAGTGACCAAAACTTTTACAAAGTGCCTCTAGTTCACTTCATCCTCCTTTTGTCTCAGCCAGGGGTGAATGCAATCTTTCACACATGCCAGGGGCAGGTTGACCAGTTGTTCACTGGGGCAGGAGGGTCTCAGGCTCTTCTCTGCACCTACATGGGGTCGGCAGTGGGCGGACTGGTTGTGTGCTGTGGTGGGCCGACCAGGACACTTCCTTGTGTGCTCTCATACTACCTGGGGTGAGGGGTGGGGAGTGGGCAAGTGCACTTCTCTAAGTATATTTTATTGATTATGTTGTTACAGTAGTCTCAATATTTTTTCCATTTGAACCCCTCCACCAAGTACCCCACTTTCCTCCAGCAGCCCCACCTGGCTTAGTAAATGTCCATGGGTCATATATATAAGTTCATATAAGTTCTTTGGCTTCACCCTTTCCTATATTATTCTTAACTTCCCCTTGTCTATTTTATACCAACGAATATGCTTCTTAACCTCTGCACCATTTCCCCATTTCTCCCCTTTCTACCTCCCAGCCGATAACCCTGCAAATGATTCTGTTTCTTTTCTGGTTTTTAGGTTGGGTTTTGTTTTTATTATTTAGGTTCAGTTGTTGACAGTTACGAGTTTGTTGTCATTTTAATGTCCATAGTTTTTATCTTCTTTTTCTTAAATAAGTCTCGCTAACGCTTCATATAATAATAGCTTGGTGATGAGGAACTCCTTTAGCTTAACCATGTCTGGGAAGAACTTTATCTATTCTTCCATTCTAACTGATAGCTTTGCTGGATAGCGTAATTTTGGTTTCAGGTCCTTGTTTTTCATCACTTTCAATACTTTTTTGGCAGTCTTATTGCCTGCAAAGTTTCTTTTGAGAAATCAGCTGATAGTCTCATAGGCACCCCTTTGTAGGTAACTTTCTGCTTTTCTCTTGCTGCTTTTAAGATTCTCTCTTTGTCTTTAACCTTTGGCATTTTAATGATGATGTGTCTTGGTGTGGTCCTCTTTGGGTCTAGCTTCTTTGGGACTCTCTGTGCTTCCTGGACTTGTATGTCTATTTCCTTTGCAAAATTTGGGAAGTTTTCATTCATTATTTTTTCACATAAAGCTTTCAATTTCTTGCTCCTCCTCTTCTCCTTCTGGCAACCCAATGATTCCCATGAAAGCACATTTAAAATTGTCCCAGAGGTTCCTAAGCCTCTCCTCATTTTTTAAATTCTTGTTTCTTCATTCTGTACTGACTGTTTTTTTTCTTCTTCACATTCCAAATCATTGATTTAAACAAGTGGACTCTAATGAGAGTCTGGCAGTTTCTTCCTCTGCCCCAGCCCCAACTAGTTTGCATAATCAGAAGCAAAGAGGCTTTATTTTTCCCTGGCGTTGGAACCATGAGTTTTGTGGTTTTGTCTGGTGCTGGGAGCGCTCCCCAGGTGTCCCTCCCTACTTTTTAAAGTGTGTTACTGCACTTTCTGTGATCCCACCAATGCCATCACTGCTGACACCACCGCCATGGCCACCACCACACCACGTCCTCTCTTCCCTGGCTCCACCCCTCCTACCTGTCTGGATGAGTATTTCTTGTTTATATCTTTGTTTTGGGGACTTCCATGCTGCTTAATTTTCTGGAACTTCCGGTTGTCTCTAGTTTTGAGGTAATTGTATTTTTTCTTAGTTTGGAAGGAGATGCAACATGTCTCTTTAGGCCTCCATCTTGGCCGGAAGTCCTTCCCTTTACCTTTGAATGATCATTTCTTGGGGTACAAAAATCTAAGTTTTCCCCTTTTTCATCCCCTCTCTCAACAGTTTATTTAACTCCACTCTATTTTTGCTTGCACGGTTTTTGAGGAGAAGTCAGATGTAATTCTTATATTGCTTCTTGATAAATAAGGTGTTTTCTTCTCTAGTTCTTTAAAGATTTGGTTTGTGTTTTGTTTTGTTTTCTTGCTTTATGATTTTTTTTTTGTGTGTGTGTGTGTGTGTGTGTGTGTCCTTCAGCTTTGTAGATATGTGGTTTGGTGTCTAATTTGAGGTAATTCTCAGTCATTATTGTTTCAGATAATTTTTCTGAAACTCTTTTTTCTCCTACTTGTATTCATATTACATATATGTTGTTACACTGTTACACCTTTGGTAGTTGTCCAACAGTTTTTGTATATCCTATTTAATTTCCCTTTTCATTATTTTTTTCTTTTTAGTTTTCCAATTTTCATCCCAGATGTATCTGTGTAACAGTGAGTAAGAGAGCAGGAATCTCAGGTTTGGAGTACCCTACCTGGAGGTGTGGGTCAAAGCTCCAGGACATCAGAGAAAGGAAGCTGGATAAATTTTTTCTTTGAAAAAGAAGGTCATGACAGATAGGAAAAACACACAATTCAGGGCACAAAGATCAATGAGTAATAACTAATTCCTCCTTTTTTTCTTCACTCCAAAGCTCTCATGTATTTTCCCTAATTAACTTTTGCCAAAGTATATATGGACATGTGTACTCACATTAACACAACACTGACTAACATATCAGCTTGATTCTATTTACATATCTAATATAGGTTCACCAGTGTGCAATTATTCAACTCCCACTATTTATTTTTATTTTCGACTGGAATGAAATAATCTGAATATATAGAACTATGAAATCAAAAACTGGAGTCTTTCTTTTAGAGACAAGAAAACCAAATCCCCAAGATTAAAAATAAATGTAAAATAGACTATCCTAATCTACCATCAGCTATACACCCAGTGCCTCATTCATCTGAAATCCCAGTGCCAGTTTTTATTCAACTACCTTCTTTTGAGAAACAGGAGTATGATGAAGGACTAAATAACAGCAATGATGAAGATTTTGAAGTTGAAGATGACTCAGTTTATAAGGGATTTGATCAGCATGAATTGAATGATTTGGCATGAAATTTGGGACTGTCCAAAAGGTTTCTGAACTTCTAGTATAAAGATAACATGAGAAAAACTTGCTTGAAAAAGGAGCAAAAGTGCATTTCTGCAGTACTTTCAAAGTGATGGTGGCTTTGTGTATTGCCATAGCATACATGGTTTAATGGAGGAATTGGAATTCCAATCTATAACGCAACTGAATGGCAACTGTTCATCAATAGCTCAAAGTGGAGCTTGAAATGTGTCCTCATTCACAATGGCAATTTATTTGGTGCAGTCCCAATTGGCCATCCAGTTTGTTTTTGTGAAGAATATGAAGACATAAAGAGAGTCATTGATCTGTTGCAATATCACAAGCACAATTAGATCATCTGTGTTGACCATAAAATAGTCTGCTTCTTGATCAGCAATGTGACCAAGTATCCCTATTTTCTGTGAATGTGGTACAGCAGAGCTCATGAGAAACATTGGGTGGAGTCGAACTGGCCTCCAAGATCTGACCTCAAACCTAGTGATCCAAACATTCTACATGAGCCACCTGTTGACAGAAAGAATGTTATATACCCACCTCTGTACATTAAACCTTGTTTCATAAAGCAATTTGTTAGAGCTTTACCAACTGAAGGAGACTGTTTCAAGTATCTCATTTTGGCACTTCCTAGCCTGTCATTTGAAAAGATAAAATACCTTCATATGTATGTTTGGTAGCAGAACTTTACTACTTGTATACAATTTGACTTACAGTAGCAATATATAGCCTTTATATGAATAAAATAACTCTAAATAAACAGTATATTCAGGTAATTTTTTCTTTTTCTTTTTGTATGTACATTTTGTATGGTTTTTTGGACAAAGGGAGGGTATTCTGTACCTTAAAAATTTGATGTGAGAGAGAAAAACTGACATCATTTTTGGATTCAGATGTCAAAAGTTAGTCAAAAACAAGTGTCAGGTCTAACTCAATGAAAATTGTGTTTCCCAGTGATATCATTTAGATAATTAGATGCTAATGTTATAAAAAATAACTCATTCAACAGGAAACACTATTTTTCAAGTAAAAGTGATTGTGATTTGTAATTGGCTAATGAGTCTGAGCCTATAATTCTGCTGTCAAACCCTCAGGTTGATGTCCATATTTTCAAGTCTTATTACCCAGATTTGTTCTGCAGGAATGTTTTATGGGAGGAGAGAGTTTTGGTTTTATATAGGAAAACTAGGTTGATTTAGTCTCTCAGAAATCCAGAAACAAATGTGTGCTGCCAGGTGGGAGAGAGTGTATAAAGAGTAGAGACCACTGAAGGAGCCAGGCCACAAGAGGCAAAGCTGAGGAGTATTGAGAGATTACATTTACTCTTAAAAGCAAAAATCTAGGTTTTACATTTTTGCATGTTTTTTAATTGTGCAAATACTCTGAGTTGACTTTTTCTTCTGCTTCTTAGAAATCACCAGTTAATTTCATTGAGCTCTTAAAGATGCGATCAGCATTGTTAATATATTTTGGAAGAAAAGATGTGCTAGTGACTAGCTTAAGTTATAAAATGGGAAAAGTAAGTGATCCTTGTTCTATTACCTCCACACTCAACATTGATGTTATTGACAGCCTTGGTTCCCACGCCATCCCCCTCCCCCCACCTGCCTGCAGCTGTCTGGGAGTTTCCCATAATAGTGGGGTACATCAATCTGAGCTCCATTTGGCCTTGATCAGCCCTAGACTCACAGCTTCGAGATAATGATTGAATTCAATAATTTCTTTTTTCTTCCCCCTATAAAACACCCCTCCTTCCCTAGGACCCTGGAGTTGGGCCATTCGTTGCATGGCTTCCTCTCCACCTGCTAATTCCCTCAATAAACTTCTTTTCTTCTGCTAGCTGCCTCTTACATGGTTCCCTGAGCAACTCCATTCTTATAGTTATGATTTCTTTGTAAATGCTTAGGAGGCATCTATCTGTCAGACACCTCATGACATTGGAACATTAGAGACCTTCAGAAAGACTAAAATTGATTTCAACGTTATTTCTTCCCAAATCTGTTCCTTAGTAATAAGTATTTGTGAGTTATCCATTTCTTAACCCATCAATTTCTACTTAATACTTGACTTTCACTTCTCTCATTAATTACTAAGTTCCCTTAGTTCTATCACTTAAATATCCCTTGATTTCATTCTTTCCTCTCCTTCTCCATGACCCAGCTTTCCTATAGGCCAAGATCATATCTTCCTTGTGTTGCAAAATGACCAAGACCAACATCATTTTTGCATCAATGGCAACAACGTTGAATCTTATTTGAGCCCTGTGCTCCTGGAATACAGGGTGGTAAAGAAATTGCCTCACTCTTTTATTTTTTAATATTACCACCCTTTTGTCTTCCAAGAAACATCAAAGTACCACTCTGCCTGATGTAGTCTAAGCTAAGTCTGGCCTCCAACCTTCTTCAAGAATCCCAAAATGGATTATTTCTTGTTCACTTTGCCTCTATAAAGCCCTAGGCCTTCTTCATTTTCTTTGAAAATTTCCTCATTAATAAAAGTTCTCCCTAATTCAATAGCCCAAATAAAATAATGTTCCTAATTGTCCAGTGCATTTTTGTCTTTCACAATGGTTAGAGGTAGGGGAGAACATAATCCTGTTGAGAGAACTATAACTATTAAAGCTAGTTTTATCCTGAATGTTGCTTCACATGTAAATATTTATTAGCACTCAGGAAATGAAACTGCCATTCCATCTGCCTATGGGCTTGGTGGAACCACAGGTCTCTGTTTGTGAGGCTCCCTAAATTTGCCATGATGAAAGGGTCTCCAGAGGAAGAAGTGACAGTACTTTAGTGCTAGGACAGTATGGAAAGGCAAAAAAATCCTCAGGAAATTGCAAGAATACAGGTTCATCAGATTGGGGCCCTTCTTCTGAAATTATGGTTTAAAGGCTCTCTCCCCGGGTTCCTGCACCTATAAAGAAGGCCAATACATCTATTTTGAACACAACTTATTTCAAGAAATTAAAATTTATTTATAACATTCTTTTATGCTAATTACAAAATCCTTCAGGGCAGGTCAAATAGTCATAATATAATGAGTTTACAGTAGCTGGTGTCAATTGATGGTTGTTGGCACCAATTCAATGCCAGCAGGAGTCTATGACTTGAGGTGTGGCAAAGAAGGAAACTTTATTTAGTACAAACAGCTCAATGTAATACAACATGGCTGTGAAAACAACACTGCTGTGCTATAGTGCAGCTGTGAAAACAGCACCATGCAGGTGCCAGAGGACCAAGCATGCAGCTCTGCTCCTCAATGGTTTCTTCACTCCCCTGCTCTGCCCCAGCTGGAAAGTTACAGTCTTGTCTTCTATGGAAAGTGCACAATACCAAGCCATAGGAGAACTGGTTTATAAAGATAGAAGTCCCCACCCCTGGTCCCTGATTGGTCAGAATAAAGCTGCTCTGTTTAGTTAGAGCTGTGCAGCTCTAATCAGATGGGAAAAGCCTCAGTCTTGTTGGCTGAAATAGGACTACAGGAATTTTTTTATAACCGGCTTAGATGGCAGAAACACAGTGCTGGCAGGCAGGCAGGCAGTTTAACACAAAGACAGGCAGACTAGCACAGAGGCCTCTCATAGGCTTCTCTGAGAAGTGCAGTTTGTCTGAGAGGTCCCCGGGCAGGAATGGCTGCTTAGCTCTGCTTTTTTTTTTTTTTTTTTTGCCTAGTTAGCCACCAAGAACCCTCCTTAGTTCTCAGGGTTCATACTAGTTCATCTTTCATATGCTAACTACCCCTCCTTCCTCAGTGCATTCCTGGTTAGGGTAGTTCAACTGTCAGTGAACCACACTCATTGGTTAACAGACATTTAGTAGCTCACAGACAAATTAGTATTGAATATTCCCAAGAAAATTACAGTATTTTCAAGTAAATTACAACCTATGTCACTGCAGAAATGTTCTGAGATCCTTACTTCCAAGATTGTATCCCTTTAAGTCATTCACGCTCTAGCAAGATTAATTTTTATAAATCACACATCTTATCAGTTTTCAGTGAATCCTGAATGATCTGAAGATTCCAAACTCCATAAATGCTTATTAAACTTTGCAAGATTAGTCCCTATTTATCTTTTTAAGCTACCCTTGGACTGCCTCCCTTTTCTGGACCTCTCTCCACACTGCTTCCTGATTCCCAAGCTCCATCAGTGCCCCCATTCCCCCACTCTTGCTGTTTACCCTTAGAGCCATTCTCTGTCCTTCTCCTGTCCTGCCCTGTAATGCAATAGATTCCTTTATTCCCTGGTACTGCACAGGCTGTGGTTCTGGGTGGGTTTATGGGTGGGTTTCTAGCTAGTTCAGCCAATGTGAGTATTGCAGGGGGATATCTGTCCTTCTCCCTCTGCCTAACAAGGTAAGGCTGGCAGAAGATGCCTCTCCTCATTAGCTGAAGCTTCTATAGGAAAATCCCGGACTGATTGCAGGCTTTTCCTGGTGACTCCAGCTCTTGGGCTCCAGTGACACTGCCTCTTTCTTTTTATGTGGGATAGTAGTTTCCTACTGCTGCTAATCTCTGGGGTATCTCACTTTCCCCTGGGTGACTTCTCCGGCCTTTCTCATCCTTTAAGAAACAAATTCTCCCATTAAATTCCCTCTGCTGATACAGATACATAAGCAAATGTTCCTTATGTTTTTCTTATTGGCTTTGCAAACGCCAATGATATAATTTAGCTCTTTGATCAACAAGCCAACTTTCTTCAGATTTTTGGAAATTGCCCTAAAGATATTTTACAAAATATATACTGTGAACAATCATCAGTAGGAAATAATTCTAATTACCTTCTGTGATCTTAAAGAAATGCATTTTCTCATTATTTCTCTGTTCTAAACATTGTACAATAATGGTAGCATGCAGAGACATGTATTTTAGTCCTTAAAACTCTTAACACAAATGGTATCCATGGAAATTAATATATTTTATTTTTCTCAGGTCACTACAATGTTAATTCTTGCTGGATCATGTTCTTTTCTGGACTGTAAATGAAAAGGACTACAGCAGGCTTAGCTGCAAAGAACTTGTCCATCTGCCACAGCTGACCTTATTCCTTGGACATGTTCTTTTTTCAAGATGTCTTCTTATCTTCTCACATAGTTATAATGCTTTTCAATGTCCTTGACTTTCTAGAAAGCAAATAGCCAACTCTTAACATTGTAAAAATGGAGTTGCTCAGATAACTACTAAGATGCAGCAAGCTGAGAAGCAGAGGTTTATTGGGGACATCAGCAAGTGGGGAGGGAGCCCTGCCATGGGTGGTGAGGACTCTGACCTTCTAGGGGAGAAGGGGGTTGCTTCTATAGGGTGAGAGTGAAGAAGGGAGTTTTTGGTGAGCCTTGTCAGCTGTTTGGCTTTCTGGCAGCTGCAGGTGTGACAGGCTCATCAAAACAGGATGCGGTATCAGGTATATAAATCCTATCATCTCATAGATGGCTGCAGGCAGGGTAAGGGGCCATGGGATCTCAGGGTCTAGGGATGTCAAACATTAGAACATAAGATTTAATAAAAATTAATTTTAATATTTTCTACAAAACAGATACACTAATAATCCCTCAAAATAATTGTCCATGACCCATCTGGCTATGGGATATCATTATTAGGCTTTTCTTTTGTTATCAGGAACAGAAATGGAGTGAAAAGTACAGCAAGAAAAAGTTCAGGAAGCTTCCATCTCCGCTATATGCAAATTTGAAAGCAAAAATTTTAGCAGTCAGGTTCTTGAGCTAACAATTTCTCTTCCCTTCAGTGTTCTGAGATTATCAGGATTTACCTGCTTTATACTTATTTTCTTTGCCACAAAAAGTTAATGACATTTATAATGATAAAATAACAGAGTTGCATAGATATTAGGGGGTATGTGTATGTTGGGTGTACACAAAGTTTTCATTGTCTACGATTATGTTTTAGAAAAATACAGGCTAAAAGTGTACTGTGCATATAATAAGTCATATCCTTAAGCAAAACAAAACACACACATTTGGTAAGAACACTGGGTGTGAGACACTGAAGTGAATACAAAGCGCATCTTTATCTATGGAGAACTCAAGTTACTGTTTGTAAAAACCCAGGAATTTGGGAGGGAGGGGGGTATTTTGCTGTTGTTATACTTCTATCAGAAAATCTAGAGCTACCAAAACACAGTCACACACAATGGTAACACATCCAAAAGCTTATGCTCCAGGGTGCATCAACAGTGCATAAGATCTATCTCCCAGAAAGGCTCTGAGAATCAAGTGTTCTCCAGTGAGGGGGGTGAGGTCATATTCACCTATTTCAAGGAAGCATGTGAAATCTTATTACTAAAGTCAGGTTACAAATGGCTTTACACTCTCAAGAAAATCTTTAATGTGAGTTTTATAAACGATTTATCTCAAAAGTGTGGGTAAATTCAAATAAAGAAATTATATAGCTTGCATGTCAATAGTTACATAAAAAAAAATAAAACAATGGGTAAATCCAGCCTTCTTAAAAGCAACTTTTTCCCAAGCCATAAATACCATATAGAAAGGAGACTAACATCTCCTATGATTTTTGCCATTAAAATAAAATGTAGAAGGTAGAGGCAGAGTTCCCTTGTGACTACATCTTCTTAAATATATCAGATCTTCTCTAAATAAAAAATGGTGCTTTTTATAATCATTCTTTCCTTTAATTCTTACATAACCCTAGAAGCTGGTAATTGTTATTATATCCTACATATGGAGAAAATGAATGTAAGACAAAGCCTATCATTTGCCCAAGATCACATTGCTAGTAAAATTCCTATGGTTTTGCAGTTATATCACATGCAACTGCTAATATTCTGCCAAGATTACTGCTGAGATTACCTGTCATGCACTTTTATATGTTCGTCTTTTACCGTATTACACAAAGGAGAGGAAGATATTAATTGAAAATATTAAGAAAGGGATCTATGCAAAATATTTTCTAATTCTTTTTATTTATTTATTTATTTATTTATTTATTATCTTTTTATTTATTTTACCTCTTTAGTCCTTTCTGGAAGCACCTGTTCAAAAGAGTGAGGGGTTATTATTAAAATGTAGGATTCAGGTTACATAGTGACTCAATTTTGCTCTCATTATTTCCATATAGAACTTCAGATAAATGGAAACTAATGAAAAATGGTGAAAGGCCAGAACTGGCCATGCTAATGTCTTAATTCTATGTAATGACCAAAAATGGTGGAGCATGGCAAGTCATAAGTATTAAAACAATTAATCTCTCACAGACTCTTACTGGAGTGCATCTACTCTTAAGGCCCCACTGACTTTAGCAGTCTTTCTTATCCATCCTCTGGACATCCCTTTAGGGAATATGATGAAGCTAGAAGTTATGCAGCTCAGTTGGGATTAAGTTGTCTTTATATCTGAAGGAAGCCCTTCAGTCACTAAAGAACATGAGAAGAGGAATGACTTGAATTCCACTGCCTACCAGACCATTAACTCAACTTTATGTTGATCTGGCAAAGAGAAAATAAATGTGGTTGTAGCCTACAGCAACAAGTTTTGTACTGAGTTACAAGTGTGTGTGAGTTTTTAGGGAAATTCTAAGCTCTAAATGTTCCATTACTGTGTTTTATTTTATTTTTAAAAATATTTATCTGTTTACTTTTTAATTCAGTCCATCACTGAACTATTAACACCAGTGGTGGAAATTATTTCATGTTTATCTCTGCATCTTCAGGCCTAACATGAGTCCAGTATTCTGTAAATGTCTGCTGGCAGAAAGAGAGAGGTAGGAAGAACATAAAAGGAGAAATTGTTAGGAAATACACATTAATGACAGAAGGTAACAAAGTCTGTAGTAAAGAACTGTTCTAAGATTACAATATAGGAATTTCAAAATTACTTGTTGATACATAGTATAATTACTGAATCACCATTTCATGCCGAAGTGTGTCTATACTATTTCAGGCACCATTGTAAGCACTGGAATTAGAATGGTGAGCAAAACAGTCTAGGTCCTTGCTCTGACTTAATAATTTATTGAAATGCCATAGATAATTAGTAAGGAAATATACCAGCAAACAATGGTGATAAGTATTCATAAGGCTACACAAATAGTAATGAGATAAACGGGTGGCTGTAGTTGGTGGGTTGTTGAGAGGTCAAGGGGTAGGGGCTACTTTAGAAAAGGTAACTAAGTAGACCTCAGGAGTTAGGATCTTCTAAGCAGAAATGCAAGGGCAGAGAACAAGCAATGGCACTATCTGGTGGAAGAACTTCATGGGTAAAAAGTAAAAGCTTTCAGGGGCAGAGTTGAGAAATCTAGAAGCAACATGGGTGAAAGAGAAGAGAAATAGAAGACAAGGTCAGATCATAAAGGGCTATGTAAGCTGTGGAAAGAAGTTTACAGATCCTTATTCATCTTGATATTCTTTATTGTTTAATTATGATTTCTCTAATCTTATAAGAAGTTGTCTTTGCACATTCATGACTTACTCCATTTACATGTTTCCCATATTCTCTCTTGGGGACACGTTCTTGAAACAACCCTTCCACTGAGATTCTTGACAGACACATCAACATTTTAGTAACTGTAGTTCTGCTTTCCCAATTGGACTATTCATCTTTGAATTCCACCCAATAACTAACAGTTAACATGTCTGGAGCTATATATGGAATTTCTGCCTATAGGATAAATTAATATGCAGCCACACCCTTTTCTAGGTAGCATTTCATGGCAATATTTGTTGAAATATATAAATATTAAGTTTATAACAGGGATTATGGAAATTACTTTAAGGCAAGTACTTAGCTCCCAAATTAGCAATAGGAAAAAGTTATACGTGTAAGTTGAGACATACTGATTTATTTGGAGAGGATTTTCTATGGGATGTTGAAAAAAACTTTCAATAGCAATGGAACCATGTAGAGAGACTGCAAAGAGAATATTTTAAGAATAAAACTTATTTGATAAAATATATTTTGAAATGTCAGTTTTAAATATCTTAGAGAAAACTCTTGAGACAGCAAACTATGAAGAAATGCTTTTAGTTATTGCCTTCTCAGCCTGATTCCTTTAGTCTGCTTTTTCTAAGAGAGTTGCTCTTTTGGCTGTGGCTACCTACTCATCACATGGACTTCATTTGGAAGCTTGGCTGGGACAGTCATCATGAATAAAAAGGGTAGAGAACACAAGGACCAGCTGGAGGAGTGTCAAGAGGAGGTGCTGGTGTGGGAATGGAAAATAGGAAGGTAGATTTGTCAGACTTTTTCCAAGATCAGACCACAGTAGGCCCCATCACAGATGTGTAAAGTACCTGTAAAAATAAATAAAACAAGAGGGGATGGGGCTCTTATGTGAATTATAAAATTCTCATAAGAATTTAAAAAAAATTATTTGTAGATTATTTTCCTTACAACATAACTAATAAGAATTATAGAACATAGTGTTTTTGTTTTTATAGAATTAAGAGTCACGCTGGGCATAGACTTACATAGAACTTTATCACTTAATGACATAATGTAGTCTAATAATTTTTTCCATAATTAAATATTTATCAATATTATTTTAAGATTTTATGAAATTGTACTTATAGACAATTTATTTATTCATTTTTAATCCAATTTCTTATGGTTAAATATTTAGATTCTTTCAAGTTTTGCCATTATACATTATACTATGTTGAGAATCTTGGCACACATCCAATCATTTCATTAAGACCAATTTTTAGGTGCTGAATTTCTGGTCAGAATTCAATAGAGATCCATTGTGAAAGTTGTCTTCCTAAGTGAACACTATTCAGTAAGTCTCATTTGATTATACCAATCATGTTTCAGGCTGAAGAATCAGCACAAAGCAGCATTGAAAGAGCATGTGAGAAGATGGCCTAGATCTACTCTGCTGGGAGCTTGCTTATTTTTTATTAAAGTGACATAGATAATCAGCCAAGGCACATCATCAACAACAAGATAGTATCAGATGGATATAGATGTCCTAAAGGCAATAGAAAGGGTAGTATTGTACAATAAACCTCCAGACTGGTTATATCAATGCATATTTATTGCAGTTGTATACAGAGATGTTCATTTCTTCACATCTCTGCCCAAACTTCTTTATGTTATTACATTTAAAATCTTCACTTACTACTTTAATTTTCATTTAGTTGAGCACTAATGAGGGAATATATATATTAGTGTTTGTATTGTTTTCTTGTCAATTATCTGGTTGTATCCTTGCATATTTTTCTATTGTCTTGATTTCTTTTTTGTATGATTATAATGAAGTTCTAATTTTCCTTTTAATTTTGATGAAGTGTTTTGTTATGCAAAATTGTATTTAGGTAGCTAAATCCATCAATTTTTAAAATAGTTTTCTAATTTTTTTGCCCAAACAAGCTCTTGTTGTTTCCAAGATGACATAAATACTAAAGTTTATTTTTAGTTATTTATATGATTTGATTTTTTATATTTAGCCTTTTAATTCCTTTTTATTGCACTGCTATAATTTAACTATTTTCCAAATCACTAACCCATTGTTCTACCATAATTTTTCCCTGCTGTTTTAAAGCACTACTACCATTATCATATTTTAATGTATGATATGTATTCAGGCCTGTCTGGTTTTCCTATGCTGCTATATAGATTGTCTATCTATTCTTTGACCAGAACCACACCTTGGACTACTCTTGGTTTGGCCTAGTTTCTGTTTGAATAAATAGTGTGCTTGAAATAGCTATTTCAAACTGACTCCTTTATCTATAATCATTTCTGCCTTCCAATTTGGATACTGGATCATGAAATGCTGATTGATCATTCAGGGAGGGAGAGGTAGGGAATGTATGAGAAGAAAAGAGAAGGACTGAACATTTTTTGAATATTTATTTAATGTTTGCACCATGCAGCATATAATTAATCTTTTAAATCTTGATGACAATATAAATGTCATCATCACGGTTTTGCTGATAAGGAAATTTCCCTTTAGAGAAATTAATTAAAATACTCAGGATCACACAACAAATGAGAGGTAGAATTAGGATTAAAAATAAAAAATTGACTTTGACTTCGATGCAACCCTCAAGGGTCTAGTGAAAGAAGTGGGAGAGGGGACCAATGTCCTTGGTTCTAGTCACAAAGCACTATGAGGATGGAGTCTTTGCCAACTCTGGTGCCATTGCAAGGAAAGAAATCAGACCCATGACATTACCTCTGGTAGCCATTTACCCTTGTTAGTCAGTGTCTTGCCACTGTATTACACAGAGACAGGAAGTGTACCCACATGTTGAAATTAGAGGTCATTTCCTACAGCCCTCTTCCTATGCCTTGTCATCTTCCCAAATATGTATTTTCTTTTAATATACCATAGTCTTAGAAATTTTCTAGTCTTATACCAAAACTTTCATGTTTAGATTCTGCCTCCTTAAATATTCTGTTTTACTTGATGAAGTGAGGTTGGAGGAAAAACTTAGCCTTAACTATGAGACTTGGGGTAGATTTTTTAAATATCGCTAAGCAACAATTTAGGAAATGAGCAATAAGAATAAGAGTAAAGTAAGAATAAGAGTAATAGTTTCTATCTTATGAGGATAAAACTAATTCTGAAATAAAGTGCTTGGAACATGCTTAACTAGTAGAAGTTTCAATTTATGTTGTTTTGTTACTGTCATAAAATAAGAACAAGGTTATGAAGGAATGAGACACTGGATGGATAACATCAGCTAGAGGAAAGCATTAGAAGAGCTAAGAAGTGATATGGAGTTGTAAGACATTAAAGAACAGATCTAAACTATGGGTGGAAGGCTAGGGAAGAGACACCAGGAGAAAAAGTGGAGGGCACTTGGCACCTAAAGCTGGATGAAGTCTGCTGTCCCAAATTTTCCCAAGCCTGGTTTCTGTCAAAATAGGAAAGATTTTTACTACCTACCAGAAGGCCCAGCATTATCTTTCCAGCATTTGAAATTACTGCTCTCTGTCCTTAGGAAGCTGATACAATGGTCTGGGAAGTGTTGGGGATGGAGGCAAAGATCCAAGAGGCACATTTACACATTCATTCATGCTTCATTCCTCTAATCAGTGAATATTTATCAGAGACTGGAAGAAAGCCAAGGATATGCTGATTAAAACATCACAAACCACAACATAATGGAAAGGCTAAAAAAAAAAAAAAAAAAAAAAAAACTAGGCAATGAGATGTACTATAAAAAGTGGTACAATAAGTATAATGAAAAAAGTTATGTAGTCGGGAATTGTAGGAGATTCTTACAAAGAGGACTCACCCAGCATTAAAGGGTCAGGGAAGGATCAGTTGCTGACTCTGAAGGACAAATAGTGAAAACCTGGAGTAAGAGACCAGACAGAACATCCTAGGTAGTGGAGCAATTACATCTAAAGGCTTGAATGTGGGGGTGAACAAGGCCATTGGTGGAACACTGAATAAAATGCAAGTCATTATGGCTGAAACTAGCATGGGAGGAACAAGAGGGATAGAAGTTGAGACTGAATAGTGTGCAGAAACACTCATAAAAACTCCTGTGAATCTACATATGGGGCTGGGCCTGTGCACAAGGATCATGGATCATGCCTACTACTCCTGCCAAATACTCTGTGCTGACAGTGAATAACAGCAGCAGCATTTATTACTGTATAGTGCAAGTTTTAGACTAGTACAGTAGTTTTTTTACACAATGTAAGTTATTCTAAAATTTGGAAGTAACCTGTTAATATTTCCTGAGGAATATGACAGAAGGATTGAACTGTAGCTAGGCCCAGAGATGAACCCTGACGTAGCTGCCATTAAAAGATAACATTCTCACTGGTATCTTGAGAATTTACAGTAGGACCCACCAAAGTTAAGTTCTGATGTTGCATCAGTAAAAATCCTTTGCTTTGAAATGAGAAAATGCACAAGATAAAAGCCAGCTCAAAATCACCAAGCAGTAATACTGATCTAATAGCTTGTGAGCAGTCATCTCATTATATAATATAACAGTAATTTATCTTGGGGATTTATCTTTCAGCAAAGTCAAAACTGCACATATTTCAGTAGGTCTTTTTTGAAACAGAATGAGAGAAAAAATGAAAAAATTAAAGGAAGGAAGGAAGGAAGGAGAAAGAAGAAAAGAAAGAAAGAAAAAAAAGGAAAAGGGAAGAGAGAAAGAAAAAGGAAGGAAAGAAAGAGAAGGGAAAGAGTGTCTGTAGGCATGTATGCATATATTAAATATTGATGAGTTGACATTTGAAATTGGAGGAGTGTTTTGATAACACAAGCATAATACTTGGACATATTCAATAATCCTCACAGAATAAAGAGTGCAGCAGTTTTTGCCTGCAGCCAGGGTTTAAGTGAAACTCACCAATGCCTTGAGGAATGAAAGGATCCCATCCCAAAAGACTTAAGATATTCTTCCAATTGAAGTAAAATCAGTACTACTCAGGGGGATTCCTCCCTTAGGTCAGCAGGGAGTAGTTACTGTAATCATTGTGGTATCAGCTTATTAAGCATTGGTCATCCTCCACCAGCTCCTTAGAGTCAAAGAGGAAGTGACAGATTAACAGGAAAGTGTCTTCTTGTAAATTCCTTTAAGCATATAGATGCCTTTCAAAAGGCTAATTACAAATATCTCAATATATGGATTATTGACTATTTCAAAACAAATTTAATAGAAAATATTTACTATTGTCCTAAAATCATTTAAGAGGGATGATCACAGAAATAACTCTTGTTTTGAGCTTTAAAAAAATTATTATTATAAGAAACAGAGTCACTAAAATTGCTTCAGAAAAGGGGTTTTATCTTCCTTGGCTAGGTGGCTCAGTTAGTTGGGTGTCACCCCACAAATCAAAAGGTCAAGGGTTCAATTCCTGGTCAGAGCACTTACCTGGATTGCAGGTTCGGTCCCCAGTCAGGGCGTGTGCAAATGCACCCAATCGATGTTTCTCTCTCACATCAATGTTTCTCTCCCTCTCTTTTTCTGTCTCTTCCCCTCTCTCTAGAATTAATTTAAAAAGAGAAAGAAAATGTTTAAAGAAAGGTGTTTTTCCCATTTGGCTATGCAATAAAATAGGACTCTCAATCCATGGGGAATCCAGATTTGAAAAAGCCAAGCATGTAGGATTTATGAAAGAATAGGAAATGCAAAAGACAGGAATCAGATTACTTGAAAACCCGATCAGCCACTTCTGTTGGTGATAGGAGTCTGTTGATACTTTTCTAGCATTCTACTATTAGGGTTTCACCCTGGCTGGTTTGGCTCAGTGGATTGAGCGTCGGCCTGCGAGCTAAGTGTCGCTGGTTCGATCTTCCAGTCAGGGCACATCAGAGAAGGAAAACTCTGACTCCAAAAAACCTCCGCTGCCTTGCGGCATACCTCTTCAGGGGAAAGGCTAAGGGAGTAAACCCCGACAGAAAATCCGGAGCCGGAGTCCCTAAGGCGGTTTGACGTTGTAGTCAACACCGGCAACTCCTGCGGCGCACATGAAGCCAAGCTGTATTGACTCCGTCTTTCCCTTGGACCCTTCAGCTGCGAAGAGAGGGGGGGTCTGCTGCTTGGGCAACAGCAGACCCTCCATATCACCCTGCCCAGGCTCTGTAGCTTCAGCTTCACTGGAGAGGACACTCCAGCGTCATCGCAAGATGTCGATTCAACACGGGAGGAGACAGATACCGTGTCACTCCCGAGTCGGACTGCACAACCATTCTCGGCGGTGCAGATAGACTCTTGGGAAGCTACACCATCGTCTCTCAAGATCGACGGCTGCCGATACGATACTATTAGGGTTACCCTAAACTTCCCTCCATATTTTCTTATTTATGTTTTTATCTGATTCTCCTCTTGCTACCATTTCAGGGATTTACTTTATAGTATCTTAGAGAGAAAATGTGATTTACCACTTTTGTTATGCAATAATTTGTTAAAAACTCTGTCTATAAGAAAATTATATAGCTCAACATGTGCACACACAGGATTAGAAAATATTCATTGCATATAATAATCAAATTTGAAACTTCATATTTGTGAGACTCTTAAAAGTTGCAAATAACTTTCTTCTTAAAACTCTGTAAAGAATAAATAAGGAGAGAACTTTCAGCCAAGATGGAGGCCTAGAGAGACATGCTGTGTCTCTCTCCACAACTAAGAAGGAATACAACTGTCTCAAAACTAGAGACAATCAAAACTTCCAGAAAACTGAGCTACATGGAAATCCAACAAACAAAGATATATATAAAAAAAATACCCATCCAGACATGTAGGAAGGGAGAAGACAGGGTGGAGAGGACACAGTGTGGCAGTGGCAGCAGCATCAGCAGCATCAAGCCAGCAGAAAGTACAGTCACAGGTATTAAAAAGTGGGGAGAGACACCTGGGGAGTGCTCCCAGCACCAGACTGGACTGCACTGCTCACTGTTCCAGCTCTAAAAAAATAAAGCCTTATTGCTTCTGACTGTGAAAACCAGTGCGAGTTGGTTTGGAGGAAGAAACTGCTGGTTCCTCGGCAGAGTCTACTTGTTTAAGGGCCCCCATGATCATAGAACATCCGCAGAACCACTGACTCTGCAAATGATAGCCAAAGCAACAGCTAGAGGGGCACCAGTCCCATAAGGAAAGTGGGAAAAGTGCCTGGAAAAGAATGAGTGCTAAACAAGTGACATTGTTCCCTCCTAGAACCCTCCTCCATATACAGCACCATAACATGGTGAACCAGGTTGCCCTGTACTGATGAATACCCAAAGTCTCCACCCCTTACAATATAATAGGTCCAACAGCTAGCTCTACCTAAGACACAGAGGCAAATAAACACAGGAGCCTGTCAGGATGAGGAGACAGAGAAGTATGGCCCAAAAGAAGGTACAGATCAAGGTTCTTGTGGGAGAACTACGTGACAGGGAGCTAGGCAACCTAACAGATGCAGACTTCAAAACACTAGTGTTAAAGATGCTCACAGACTTGACAGATATGCTTAAATATGGCAAATGCAAAAAGGAAGAAGTAAAGGCTATGCTAAATAAAATACAGAAAAATCCACACAAAACCAATGATGAAGGGAAGGAAACTGGGGTTCAAAACAATGGTTTGGGACATAAGAAAATAAAAACAGTCATCCAGTATAGACTAAGGAAACAAGGATTGAAAAAACTGAAGAGAGGCTTGGGAACCTCTGGGACAACTTTAAATGTGCCAACATCCAAACCATAGGGGTTCCAGAAGGAAAAGAGGAAGAGCAAGAAATTGAAAGCTTATGTGGAAAAATAATGAAGGAAAACTTCCCAAATTTTGCAAAAGAAATAGATATACAAGCCCAGGAAGCACAGAGAGTCCCAAACAAGCTAGAATCATACATCATAATTAAAGTGCCAAAGGTTCAAGATAAAGAGAGATATCAAGATAAAGAGAGAATCTTAAAAGCAGCAAGAGAAAAGCAGAGAGTTACCTAGAAAGGGGTACCTATGAGACTATCAGCTGATTTCTCAAAAGAAACTTTTCAGGAAAGAAGGGGTGATGGCAAGAAGTATTCAAAGTGATGAAAAGCAAGGACCTACAACCAAGATTACTCTATCCATCAAAGCTATCATTTAGAATGGAAGGGCAGATAAAGTGCTTCCCAGACAAGGTAAAATTAAAGGAGTTCATCATCACCAAGCCATTAATACATGAAATGTGAAAGGTACTTATTTAAGAAAAAGAAGATAAAAACTATGAACATTAAACTGACAACAAACACAACTATCAACAACTGAATCTAAAAAATAAAAACAAAATCCAACTAAGCAAACCAGAATAGGAATAGAATCATAGGTATGGGGATCATTTGAAGGGTTATCAGCTGTGAGAGGAAAGGGAGAGAAATTGGGAAATGTTGCAGGGATTAAGCATGATTGATTGATACAAAATAGACAGGGGAAAGTTAAAAATAATATAGGAAAGGGTGAAGCCAAATAACTTATATGAATGACCCATGGACATGAAGTAAGGGGGGTGAGATTGCTGGAGGGAAGTAGGTTACTGGGCAGAGGGGAGCAAAGAGAAAAGAAATTGGGACAATTGTAACAGCATAATCAATAAAATATACTTTTTAAAAAAGAATAAAAAAGCAATTGAACTGACATCTTAGGATCTTTGTGATTCTATAAAGATAGAATTGCAGTCATTAACATTTTTCCAAATAGGAAAAAGAGTCACTACCCAAGAAATGACAATAGATGGTCTATATGATTATAGGAAGGCCTGAAGGCTGTTGTGTAGTGGTCTACCTTCTCACTAGGCTGGAGAAAACTTCACTCCTGTGTGTTTAAATCTCAGCATGTGCCGTGTTAGTCCCAAGCCCAGCAAAGCACAAATACATGCATGACAAGGCCTCAGCAGTTCCTGCTAATATCATAAGCTCTAAAATGCTGAATTTTGGAATCCAAAGGGTCTGTTACATTCCCAGTAAAATCGGCACTGTACGTTAGGAATCGTCAAATACTGTTACCCATAATTGTGGGGAGGCTGAATTATGGTCCCTGGGAAACCCTCACTGAGGCAGCATTAAAAAAGCTTCTGTAAGAGGGTGATATTTTGATTAGCCAAGAAGATAAGGGAAAGCGTCCTCTTTACAAAAGGTGGGTTGTTCTCTTGGATAAGCTCCTAAATCTGGCCTAAAGATGATGTGCCTATGTTCTTTAAAATGAATACCCTTTTATCTGTCAGAGTGGTCATTTCATGATTTTTTGAGAAGCTCAAAATTATGAAAAAGAGTCAAGTCACACAGTAATTGTTCGACTACATATATACTAAAAATATATTGTCTCATGCTAAGCACAGAGTCTTATGCATAAATTCACTACTTAATTTATTTTCTTGTCCTGGTAGACTATATAGATTGCAGGGATATTTGTAATTACGCTATTTGTTTGGTGTTGCTAAAAATTTTTTACTATGTTATATTTTTGATCATATGATATATTCTATGTATGCAGTAAAGGGTCTGATTAAGTTGGGTTTTATTTTATTTTTTTCCTTGGTGGAAGATGAAGTAATGTAAAATACTTACTGTTGTTGATATGAAGAATTTAAAGACTGCTGGGAATTGAGGGGCCAGAGAAGCCCACAGTCTTTCTGACTTGGGGGGAAAATCTGATTCTAAGTAATTGAAAATTCTGAGGAAGAAAAATAAAAATCCTGAAATGAAATCACAAAAGAGGTAGAGGCCTAGATACAACTTGACCTCTGAGTGTAACTTGTGGCCAAATAACAGAATCATTCCATGTTTTGAGTGTGGATTGGGAAACTGATTATGATCCCATGTTCCTGGGTGTTCTCTTGCCCTGAGGAAGGGGCTGCAGGAAAAAATCTGGAGCACTATCAAAGAGGGCCAGGCCAATTTGCTATGAAACTTCCTGGGCTAAATGAAGGTTCCTCCACCCTCACAGGTGCAAGAGCCACCATGGTTTGGGAGGGAGCAACTCTGTGACTGGCAGCCACAAGCACCAGAAGCTCAGCTCCAAACAGAGAGACTCAGAAATGTCTATGGAGAATGGCTGTAACAAACCTCAGTTGAAGAGTTTTTCTTTTTATGAAAGCAAGTGTGAATTACTTACAGATTCACCTGAGTGGCAAGAAGTTTGTCGGTATTCTTAAATACCAAAGGTATTGTTCCCTAATAATTGGAGTGGAGAAAGAACAAGAAGAGAAAATGAAGTTGAATTGCCGCTAATCTGGCAATTTGGAGCTTTCTGATGTTTATTTGTGTCACCATGGGGAGGCCATATTTTGTACCCCACAGCATACCTGAGGTAACCCAGCTAACAGGTTGCAAATAAACATAGATAATGTGCACTATAAGCCCATCTTGCTGTGTCTCAAGATCTTTGTGAATCCAGAAAGATAAATTCACTAGAAGTTTAAATAAAGATATGATGATGTCAATGGAGTTAATTGAATAGACTATGTGATGGGAAAACAAGAAGAACAAACCAAGATTTACTAAAGGTATTATAAAGTTTTACTGCATTATTATGACATTAAGATTATTTATCAAACAACCCTAAGTATTAAAAATCTGTCTTCTTGCATTCTTGCATATAATGCTATAATTTTCTCTGGAGTTGTATCCTATGATTTTTATTTGTATATGATGAATTGAACCATTAACTTTCAAAAATACTTTCCAGAAAAATTTATATAGTTATGATATCTAAGGGCTAGTCATCCATTTTGTTGGTAGTTATTTTCTTCTTTTCCTTCTTACATGCTCATTGTTTACAAACTGACCAAAAGATAAGTAATAAAATGTAGAAACCAGAGAACAATGCTTCTTGAATTGCAGTTTTCTAAAAGTCACACAAGGTCTTGTTAATAATGCATATTTATCCAATTCATACTCCTCCACTTAATTCTCCACTACTTGCAGAGATCAGGTACTATGGCCCTTGGAAAAAGTTAAGGATTCTATATTTTAAATTTGCAGTCCAGGTGGATTCTGATGCATGGACCACATTTACGAGCAAGAACTTTTTATTCCATAAATTTAATACCTCTACGCTAAAGTTTTGTGAGAAAACAAAGCAAGGGATTGCTCATCCTTATATTTTTGTATAAAAATATTCATATTCTTATTATATCCAAAACTAAGGTAAGAAACCCAAGGTAAAAAAAAAAAAATTTAGTGGTTCTTAAAATGATAAAGAGAGAATCTTCTGGGCAGAAGAGTGAAATGCCAGCCTTCTCTTTATAAAGCCTGCAAATCTTACATAACTTTGAACACAATAGGATGACAACCAAGTATAGATCATCTTATTTGGGTTGACTATAGTAAAGCACTTTCAGTTCTTCTCTAATACCATGTGACAGCACAATCTCAATAAAAATAACAACCTTTTTGTTACAGAGCACTACACAGAGAATTTCTTTTAGTGTCCTGTTCTACAAATGAGCAATTTTGCTTAATAAAGAAGCACAAGCTGTTTAACTAACCAGATTCTCATTCTTCTCTACCTGGAAGACTAGATCTTGTTGTTTCCAAAATATTTATCTGTAGTTTGGTAGTTTTCATTTTTACCAGGAGATAAATGTTGGTAGAACAATGAGAACAGAAGCAGAGTTTTAGAATTTCTGCTCATGTACCAAATACCTCATGCTCTCCAGTAGTTTCCTGTGTTTAGTTATGCTCTTCTTCACTAGTTAGATACTTTTATGCCCATGCTGCTAATAATGATAGCTTGGTCCACTGAGGGAAATTAATAGGCACATAACTCTCTGGCTGTGAGAGAACTAGGCAAGGCCTTATGTACTCAGGCCTGAATTGCATTGGAAAATATTTCTATTGCTTTTCTTTTCATTAAAGCTGGGTTTCTTTCCAGGGAAACATAGGCTGTGACATGAGGAGCTGGGATTCATATTCAATAGTGACAAAACTTAATATATATTTATTCATTAATTCACAAAACAGGAAATGAGATTTCTTTTTTAACTAGCTCAGACATCTGGGTATTTCTCTCCTTTTTACTTATCCAATAATCCAGAAGATTTTCTCTTTTTAAAATCAAATTACATCATCATTTAAACTCAAGTTTAAAGAGTGAAGATAGAAAAATTTTTTATTGGTTGCCTAATTTAAAGATGGTCTGATGTCGTTTAATTATTACAATTTTAGTCAAGCACTTAAATTAATTAAATTAACATAGCCTAAAGTCAAATGATTTCACATTGCCTATTATTTAAGTGAAGTCCAATGTTTGGTTAGTGAATTAAGAACTGTTAAAATAAACCAAATTTAATATTAAAGTAATTGGTGTATAGTGCACTGCTTCTGTGAAAATAATGTTCTTTTCCAGGGCATAAAATACAGTCTTTTCCTAGGGTCTTCTGTGTAAAAAAATAAAAAGATATTCCAGTGCAGAAACAACTAACATGCATGTTTGCTTTTATATCCAGAATTTATGGTTTATGTGCACAAGAAAAGATGATGGTGAACAATGGGAACCAGCACAGATTTCTAGGTAATTCAGATACATCATCCTCAAAAATATTATGAACAAATTATTGCATATAAATTTTGAATGTATTTCTGTTTTTAGGAGAAAATAAAGTAAATTTCCTATAGCTAAGAACACACACACACTGCATACACAACACACACAGACAAACTGAAACCAGAGCACATGGCTGTAATCAGGGAGTAGTGAGCAGTAATTAGTAGTGAAGGCAAGAAAGTCTGAATGCACATTCCTTTTATCAGAGATGACATCTCAGTATTAAACCTTTTGCTAGTCTCAAGGTGGAAAAGCTAAACTTGAACATTCCCCATTAAGTAGAGACCTTTTAGAAAGTCCAGGATTATGATTTTAGATTGCTCCAGAATAATAGCATTACCTTTCTCCTAGTATATGCAAATACAAACACAAATCATATCCAAAGGAAAGCATTCACAAGTAGGCCTCAGGATTCTCATAGATTATATTCGACAAACACAATGAAACAAGATACAGTAGTCCCTCTCTATATCACGGTTCACTTATCATGGCTTCACTGTATCACAGGTTTCTAAAAATATTATATTTATTTATCGCAGAGTTTTCACTATATTACAGAATTTTGCGGTATTGTATATGTATGTTGTTAAAGTTACGTAGGTTTAAGAGTATAGAATATGTTTAAGAACATAAGCAGTGTTCATAAAAGTGTGGAAAAGGTTAATAAGGGAGTGGGAAAGGTTAATAAGGGACTGGAAATTGTTTATAAGTGTGTGTGAAGGGTTTAGAAAGCCTTAAAATATATATAAATATATATATAAATCCTACTTCGCGGATTTTTACCTATCGCAGGGGGGTCTAGAATGTAATACCCCCTGTCATGTAATACCCGTTCTCGCGGTCATGCCCCATACCATCTAGCTATTCTCTCCTAGCAATTCCAGTGGTAGTGCTTTCCAAGATTTCACTATCAAACAGATTCTCTTCCCATTCAACACACTTTGGCTGGGTAATACCAAATACCATTTTTTTTGCTGACGGTTTCCACATTTATATTTAAGGCTTGGATCTCTCCATCATGCTCTTTGTGCCAGTTTGCTCCAAGGATACCAACTTACTGTAACAAGCTGCCCAAGATCCGAACATGCTCTTTCCTCCATCTAGAATCTCTTATCCTCTTTTTTTTTCTGTTACCCTCCCTTTATCTATATAACTCCTACTTCTATGAAGCTTACTTTAATTTCACACCTGTGAATTAGCATTTTTACCTGCCGGTTTTATTAGCATTTTTAGGAAACTGCATTACCCTGTGAAAGCAATCATCACTGTGTGCTCATGACCTGTACCCCTCACCAGATGCTAAATTTGTTGAGGACAGGCATATGTCTAGTACACAGAATAATGTCTCATTCACAGGTGACAACCCATATACATTTTGGAGGTAATGAATGAATAAGTGGATTAAAAAAAACTTACTAGTTATAAGATTTTTCCCATGTCTTTGAACTCAGCCCAAGATAAGTGTATGCATGATATCAGGTAGCCTTGCTCTGAGAAATCACGTCTAGGATTAAACAACTGGTTTATTGAGGGAAATGGGGGAAGGAGATAGAGGAAAGAGGAAATTCCCAAACCAACTCGAGGGCCCATAGGAACAAGGAGAAAGAGATAAGGGGAAGGAGGAATAGGGAGGGAGAAAGGAGACTCCTGGTCACCCATGCAGGTCCATAGGGATCACCTGCCTGAGCCTCTGCAGGCACCATCTCCGCAATTTGCCAAACACACATGTCGGTAAGGCTGAGTTTACTCATGAATACATTCAGCAGGTTATTTACATCTCCCTGCTAATTGGTCACCAGGACAGTCAATATATTTTGCTAGGTCTATCAACATTTCTTGGGAACGTGAATGAGCAAAGTCCATTTTTATTTCCTATAGGAGAGGCTAGGACCAGGTTAATTTGCATATTGTTCATTTGCATATGTCAAAAGTTCCAATGAGTAGTCCAGCTGCCTCTGTGTTCTGACACATGAAAAAAGGAAAATAACACTTTCTGATACTAAAAATGTTATTGTGTAATTAAAAAGTTAAGCCGTGTGAAAGTGTCTAGTGAGTGGCACAATTGCTTTATAGATATGGAGCAAAATATGACAATGCTATGTTTGCCATCATAGGAAATGAGAATTTTTCACATCATAGTGGTTGATGATGACACCGTCAATTTAAAATGTCTCAATTTTGTGATCAAGTACCCAAGTAGTTGCAAAATTAGATCATATAATTATTCAATAACGAACTTTTATTTTATTTTTATTAGTTTTTCAATTACAGTTGTCCCAATCTTCCCCCATTGCTCCCCCCTACCCAGCCCACCCCTTCTCCTACAGTCATATCCGACCTAGTTGTCCATGTCTATGAGTCATTTATACATGTTCTTTAACTAAAACTTTCCCTTACTTATCCCTCTTCTCTCCCGGCCCACCTTCCCCTGATAACTATTATTCTGTTCCTTGTTCAATTTAGTTCATTTGTTTGTGTTGTTTCTTAGTCTCCTGTATTAGGTGATATCGTATACTTTTTTTTTCCCCGTTGCCTGGCTTATTTCACTAAGCATAATTCTCTCCGCTCATGTTGTGGCAAATGGCAAGAGTTCCTTCTTTCTTTCTGCTGCATAGTACTTTATTGTGTAAATGTACCACAGTATTTTGATCCACTCATCTACAGAGGGGCACTTAGGCTGTTTCCAGCAATTAGCTGTTGTAAACAGTGCTACTATGAACATAGGGGTGCATAAGTTCTTTTCAATTGGGGTTACAGGATTTTGGGGGTATAATCCTTGCAGTGGAATCATTGGTTCAAAAGGCAGTTCCATTATTAGTTTTTTGAGGTAATTCCATACTGTTTTCCACAGTGGCTACACCAGTCTGATTCCCCATCAACAGTGCAGTAGGGTTCCTGTTTCTCCACATCCTTGTCAGCACTTGTTTGTTGATTTGTTGATGATGGCCATTCTGACAGGTATAAAGTGGTATCTCATTGTGGTTTTTATTTGCATCTCTCTGATGGTGAGTGATGTTGAACACTCTTTCTTGTGTCTTATGGACCTTCTCTGTATCCTCCTTGGAGAAGTGTTTGTTCAGGTCTTTTGCCCATTTTATATTGGGCCGTCTGTCTTCTTGGTATTGAGATGTATAAGTTCTTTGTACATTTTGGAGATCAATCCCTTGTCTGAGATATCATTGGCAAATATGTTTTCCCATATGGTTGGTTTCCTTTTCATCTTGCTAATATTTTCTTTTGCATAGCAGAAACTCTTTAGTTTGATGTAGTCCCATTTTTTAATATTTCCTTTATTTCCCTTGCCTTAGAAGATGTATTGGTGAAAATATTGCTATGTGGGATATCTGAAATTATCATGCCTATGATTTCCTCTAGGACTTTTATGGTGTCATGGCTTACATTTAAGTCTTTGATTCATCTTGAGTTCATTCTGGTGTATGGTGTAAGTTGGTGGTCTAGTTTCATTTTTTTGCACGTCCCTGTCCAGTTCTCCCAGCACCATGTGTTGAAGAGGCTCTTCTAACTCCATTTTATTCTCGTTCCTCCTTTGTCAAATATTAGTTGATCAGATAGTCCTGGGTTTATTTCTGGGCTCTCTATTCAGTTCCATTGATCTATATTTCTGTTCTTATGCCATTACCAGACTGTTTTGATAACAGTGGCTTTGTAGTACAGTTTTATGTCTGGTATTGTGATTCCTCCAGCTTTGTTCTTCTGTCTCAAGATTGCTGTGGCTATTCGGGGTCTTTCTTGGTTTCATATAAAATTTTAAGTATTTGTTCTAGGTCTGTGAAATATGTCATTGGTATTTTAATGGGGATTGCGTTGAATCTCTAAATTGCTTTGGGTATTATGGACATTTTAATGATGTTGACTCTTCCCATCCATGAACATGGTATTTGCTTCCATTTAGTTGTATCTTCCTTAATTTCTCTCTTCAGTGTTATGTGGTTTTCTGAGTATAGGTCTTTTATCTTTTTGATTAAGTTTATACCTAAGTACTTTATTTTTCTTGTTGCTATAGTAAATGGGATTTTTTTGTTGTTGTTTTTTGTTTCTATCTCTGGTATTTTATTGTTGCTGTACAGAAATGTCTTAGATTTCTGAATATTGACTTTGTACCCTGGCTGGTTTGGCTCAGTGGATTGAGTGTCGGCCTGCGAGCTAAGTGTCGCTGGTTCGATCTTCCAGTCAGGGCACATCAGAGAAGGAAAACTCTGACTCCAAAAAACCTCCGCTGCCTTGCGGCATACCTCTTCAGGGGAAAGGCTAAGGGAGTAAACCCCGACAGAAAATCCGGAGCCGGAGTCCCTAAGGCAGTTTGACTTTGTAGTCAACACCGGCAACTCCTGCGGCGCACCTGAAGCCAAGCTGTATTGACTCCGTCTTTCCCTTGGATCCTTCAGCTGCGAAGAGAGGGGGGTCTGCTGCATGGGCAACAGCAGACCCTCCATATCACCCTGCCCAGGCTCTGTAGCTTCAGCTTCACTGGAGAGGACACTCCAGCGTCATCGCAAGATGTCGATTCAACACGGGAGGAGACAGATACCGTGTCACTCCCGAGTCGGACTGCACAGCCATTCTCGGCGATGCAGATAGACTCTTAAGAAGCTACACCATCGTCTCTCAAGACCGACGGCTGCCGACGACGACGACCCTGCTATTTTGCCAAATTTGTTTATTATGTCGAGTATTTTTTTAGTGGAGTCTTTAGGGTTTTCTATGTATACTATCATGTCATCTGCGAATAATGACAGTTTTACTTCCTCTTTCCCAATTTGGGTGATCTTATTACTTTTTCTTGTCTGATTACTGTGGCTAGAATTTCCAACATTATGTTGAATAGGAGTGGAGATAGTGGACATCCTTGTCTTGTTCCTGATCTCAGGAGCAAGGCTTTTAGTTTTTGCTCATTGAATATGATGTTGGCTTTGGGTTTCTCATATATAGCCTTAATTATGTTGAGATATGCTCTTTCTATTCCCATTTTGATGAGTGTTTTCATCATAAATGGGTGTTGTATTTTATCAAATGTATTTTCTGCATCTATTGATATGATCATGCGATTTTTGTCTTTCATTTTGTTTAGGTAGTGTATTATATTTATTGATTTGTAAATATTAAACCATCCTTGCATCCCTGGGATGAATCTCACTTGATCATGAAGTATCAACTTTTTAATGTGTTGTTGGATCTGGTTTGCCAATTTTTTGTTGAGGATTTTAGCATCTAGTTCATCAGTGATATTGGCCTGTCGTTTTATTTCTCTTTTGAGTCGACCTGGTTTTAGAATTAGGGTAATACTGGCTTCATAGAAGGGGACATTTTGGAATAGTTTGAGAAGGATAGGAGTTAGTTGTTTCCTAAATGTTTTGTAAAATTCACCCATCAATCCATCTGGTCCAGCGCTTTTGTATGCCAGGAGATTTTTGATTACTGCTTCTATTCTATTAGTTGTTATGGGTCTATTTAGGCTTTCTGCTTCTCCTTGATTCAGTTTTGTAAGATTATGTTTCTAGAAATTTGTCCATTTCATCTAGGTTGTCAAATTTCTTGCCATACAGTTGTTTGTAGTAATTTCTTACAATCCTTCGTATTTCTGTGATATCAGTCGTAATTTCTCCTCTTTTATTTGTGATTTTATTTTGGTTCTCTCCCTTTTTTTCTTGATAAGCCTGGCTAAAGGCTTGTCGATTTTGTTAATTTTTTCGAAGAACCAGCTCCTACTTTTGTTGATTTTTTAAATTGTTTGTTTAGTCTCTATGTCATTTAATTCTGCTTTGATCTTGATGATATTCTTCCTTCTACTCGCATTGAGCTTTGTTTGTTGTTGTTGTTCTAGTTCTTGTAGCTGTAGGGTTAGATTTTTTATTTGAGACTCTTCTATCCTTTTCAGTTTGGCTTGTATTGCTATGAACTTTCCTTTCAGGACAGCTTTTGCTGTGTCCCATAAATTTTGGGCTGTTTGTGTTCATTATCATTAGTTTCCAGAAAATTCTTGACTTCTTCCTTGATGTCATTGTTAACCCATTTATTATTTAATACCATGTTATTCATTCTCCATGAGTTTGGATGTGTTTGATTTTTTTCCTTGAGGTTGATTTCTAGTTTCAAGGCATTGTGGTCTGAAAAGATACTTGATATAATTTCAATTTTCTTGAATTTTTGAGGCTTTTTTTGTGTCCTATCATGTGATCTATCTTTGAAAATGTTCCATGTGCATTTGAAAACAATGTGTTTTGCTTCTTTGGGGTGAAAAGTTCTATATATATATCAGTTAAGTCCATTTGGTTTAATGTGTTGTTCGATGCCTCAATATCTTTGGTGTTTCTTTGCTTCAAAAATCTGTTTATTGTTGATAATGGAGTGTTAAATTTTCCTACTATGAGTGTGTTGCTGTTGATATCCTTCTTGTAGTCTTCTAGTATTTTTCTTATATATTTGGGTGCTCCTATGTTGGGTGAATATATGTTTAGCAGGGTTACATCTGCTCGATTAATTGTTCCCTTAAGTATTATGAAGTGTCCTTCTTTGTTTCTTTTCATGGCCCTTGCTGTGAAATCAATTTTGTCTGATATAAGTATTGCTACCTCAGCTTTTTTTTCATGTCTGTTTGCTTGGAATACTTTTTTCTATCCCTTCACTTTCAATGTGTAAATCTTTTGTTTTGAGGTTTGTTTTTTGTAGACAGCATATATGTGTGTCATGTTTTCATAAGCATTCCACTACCCTATGTCTTTTAATTGGATCATTTAATCCATTTACATTTAAGGTTATTATTGACAGGTATTTATTCATTTCCCTTAGTACCTGTGTTCCTCTCCCTCTTTTTCTTAAGGCATTCCCTTTAGTATCTCTGCTATGCTGGTTTGGTAAAGGTATATTCTTTTAGTATTCCTTTGTCTGGGAAACTCCTTATTTCACCTTTCATTTTGAAGGTGAGCCTTGCTGGGTTGACTAGTCTTTGTTGTAGGCCTTTGTTTTTCATTGCTTGAAATATGTTTGACCATTCCCTCCTGGCTTGTAGTGTTCCTGTTGAGAAATTGGTTGATAGCCTTATCGGAGATCCCTTGTATGTTATTTGCTTTTTTTCTCTTGCTGGTTTTAGTATTCTCATTTTGTCTTTGAATGTTGCCATTTTAATTATGATGTGCCTTGGAGTGGGCATTTTTGGGTTCATCTTCATTGGGATCCTCTGCTCTTCCTAGACTTGCATGTCTTTTTCTCTCATCAGGTTAGAAAATTTTTCTATCGTTACTTTTCCTATTAGGTTTCCTATCCCTTGCTCCTCCTCTTCTCCTTCTTGTATCCCAATGGTTGTACTGTTGTTTAGTCTCATGTTTTCCTGCAGTTGTCTTAAACCCTCTTCATTCTCTTTCAATCTATTTTTATTTTGATATGTTGTCTGGACATTTTTTTCTACATTGTCCTCTAACTCACTGATCCAATACTCTGCTTTGTTTAGCCTACTTTTGACTGATTCTACAGTGTCCTTCAGTTCAGAAATTGTACTCTTCATTCTTTCTGGTTCTTATTAATAGTTTCTATGTCTTTTTTTATGCTTCTGTAGTTCTCTGTAAGTTCCTTGTAGCTTCCCTGCAATTCTTTGTAGTTTCCTTGAAGTCCCTTGTAATTTCCCTGGAGTTTGTCATAGTTTTCTTTGAGACTGTCAAGTACATAGAGCTTCTTTATCACCATTCTTTTGAATTCCATGTGTGATAGCTGGTTTATGTCTATTCCATCTATTTCTATTTCTGGGTATTCCTTTTTTCTTTCTTTGGTTGGTTGTTTTTGTGTCATTCCACTTTGGATTCTTCTGGTTTTTTTTTGTTTATTAGATTTGTCTGCTTTGATTTCCCACCTTTGTGGTATCAGATTCTTTATAGGAGACATGGGGGATTCAGTGGTGCAGTCTCTTTGATCTCCTGAGCCTGATGCTCTTGGGATGCACTTTATTATTTTTTTTATGATGTCTGTTTGTATTTCAGTTAATCTTTGGTGGATCCTTCCCTCTGTCTAGTTGATTGAGGATTACTCTGCACACCTTGTCTTGAGCTCTTTTGTGGAGATGCTGTTAAAACATAAACAAACAACGCAAACAAGAAACCCACACACTCAAATATCCCCCACCCAAAATCCCACTATCGGCAGCAAATGAGCCAGTATTAATATAAATGTAGAGAGGTTAAGACTATTATACTATAAGAGAAACATATGAGTTGTTTTAAATGAAATAAAGATGATTTTTGAGAGGGAAGATGATAGAATAATAATAATAGCAAGTAGGGTCAAGGCTATGCGATACAGCAATATTTACATTGTATGTTAAAAAAGACAGGGAAGAATGCAGAATTAAGTGAGAAAGTAGAAGTGTATGGTATTAGGTTCATATAGCAGTTATATGCTATATATTTAGTGTGAAAGGGAGGCTAAACAAAACAGACAAACAAAAATTTAAAAAGAAAGATAAGAGGGAGAGAAGATAAGAAACATATTAAAGAAAGAGTTTTTTTAAAAAAGGAAGAAAAAATAAAGTTAAAAGTAAGAGAAAAAAGAGAAGAGAAAAAAGGGAAGAAAACTAAAGGGAAGAGAAAAAGAAAGGCGGGGGGAGAGAGAGTTTTTACTCAGTTCAACCTTTGGGCACAGTCTTCTTTTTCTGGATCCACACCTGGTCAAAATTCCATGAGTTTCAAATCTTTTCTGTCTGGCTGGCTATGAGGAGATCTGGCTGGTTTCTGTGGCTTTTCTCTCACTCATGGGCCTACTGCAACTTTCTGCTATGAACTGCACTGAGTTGGGTCTCTCCCCACTTGTTCTGCGGCACCCTCCAGCAACCCTCAGGCTTGTCTAGCAATGTTGTTCTGCTGGCAGGCCAGTGCACATGTCCCTAGTCCCTGCCCAGCCTTGGGTCCTGTCTTCACTCTTCCTCCCAAGAGGTCTCTATGCTCCAAGCCGCAGCACTGGGCTGCGTCTGTCCATCCCTGGCTGGCAGCATCTCACTGTTTGCCTGTGCACACTGCTTGCCTGCCTGGGGTCCCCACTGAGTCTGCATTTCTGCCACAGCTCACCTGTATGGGCTGCTCTCCCTGGCTTAGTTTCGCTCCTTTTTGTTTAGTGGTGCCATGAAGCACACACCCAGGGTACAGGGCTACCAGCCCAGGGGTTTCCCACCTAGACCCAGTTCACAGAGTTTCCCACAGTTCGGGTTGCTCGCTATCCTCCCACACCTCTGGCTATTTCAAGAAACCCTCCCGTTGTCTCCCTCTGGGACTCCGCTGGTCCCAGCACCCATGGCAAGTGGCCCAATAATGAACTTTTCAATTGAAGTTTTACTAGGATAGCAATTGATTGTTAATCTGGAATGCTGTGTTCTACAAATCATAGAAACAATCCCAATGTGAGTCATTAATGATTATTTTTCTTTAAAAGTTATTGTAAAAGAGATATTAGGTTTTGTTAGCAAAAAAGTCAACTAGCTTAATTTTTAAAAAATCTAAATTATTAGAATTGACACAGTGGAAGGAATAAATTTTATGTTTACCAAATTATATCTACCTTATGATGAGGTTATCTTGAGAATCATTGTGATAATTTTCTATTTCCTTGCATTTTTAACTTAATGGATGGACCATAAATCATTTCATAAACTATACAACTTATTATTTTTTCTTTTCTACAAATCAGTTGTTTGTACATATTGTTACAACCTTTGCATGTGATATTTTCAATTTTTTCCACTGAAATATGCAATGTAAAGAAGAATATTTAAAAGTAAAATCATACATAAAAGAAATTGGATTAGTAAATGTTTTATTATTTGTTATAAGAATAACAAAATATAAAAATATTGTTTTAATTTAATTCTTTTATTAAGCAGTTAAGATTATTGAGTAAGGTACAGCTCTTTTCTTGCTAGAATTTACTAATAAAAATCAACTTGGGCAATCTCATGGAGTTCATCATTTATCAAGAGAAACAAATCTATTTTTAACTAACTATAAGTTAAATTGCACTATAGAAAATATGTAATCCAGTACTTTGGAGAGGAGGAAAAGTATTATTTCTGCCTGAGAGAACTGGAGAAGTTTTAGTAAGTGGCCATTTTAAAAATGGTTTTTGAAGGAAAGGTATGCAAGTTGGAAACAGGTAGAAGTGCATTTCAGATATAGGATATTTCCAGAACTTAGGTATGAGGGTTTAAAAGGATGTGATGTGTTTGCAATAATGATGAACTGTTATACCTAGAGCAGTAGTTCTCAAGCTTTAGAGTGCATGAGGATCATATTGCAGGCTTATTAAACACAAGATGGCTGATTCAGTAGGTGTGGGATGGGTCTTCAAAAGGTACACTTCTAACAACTTTCCAAGTGATGAGGATGTGACTGTACGTGATAAAAGTTCACCCTATTTAGAGAATTTTAGATCAGATAAGAAAAACAGATTCTAGAAAAATTATAAAAATAGTAAACATCCATGTTTGGGCATTTTTATTTCATTTTAGTTAATGTGGAAAAGCAGGGTTGGTGCTGTATTTTACAATAGATTAGAGTTGGAGAAGCATGAAAGTTATTGAAATGAAGCCTTACTAGATGATGAAAAGGATTAGATATGAGAACCATCAAGGATTCATAGATGATATGGAATACCTTGTGACTTCTCGACTTTGAAAAATTGAAAGAGAATAATTTTTGTGACTCTTACCATTTGTAGCTTGTCTGGGGGTGTGGTCATTTATTGAATTTGAAGGCTCAGGAACAGGCACACCTCTGCCCTAGGGTATACATCAAGGGAAGGGAAATAAAAACGTGTTAGCATAGACTTTAATGTGCTGCTGCACACCCAAAGACAGGGATTAGGGAATTATTAGAAAACTTATGACAGAAATCAGAAGAGTTAGAAGGAGAGGTTTGATGGGTACTTATGTCAAGGAAATACTGTGAGCAGGAAGAGGGGAGAACTAAGAAAAAAAGTTAAGGATCACTTAAAAAGGACAGGGAAGAATCCAATGTGGGTTGCATGGTCTGGAACTATTCAAATGTTGATAAAATATATCAACACAACATTTTGAAACAAAACAAATTTTGTGCTGGCTCTTCATAGAATGTGGGGAATTTTCCTGAAATCTGGCATCAGTATGCTTCTTGCTCTTTACTCTATTGAACATAAACATGTTATTCTGAGTGTTTGTGGACTTGCTATAATACATTCTGTTAAAAAACACAAGTACAATTTTAACTGAGGTTTAGAGAAGTTATGAGGCAATTCATGATCTTTTAAAGCTATCCTAAGAGATAACATTTTAAATGGTTTTATCCTGAAGCTGACATCTTGAAACATTTGTTTGACAAAATCATTTTGGCTCCAAGAGAGGAGAATGGACCCAAGAATATCCAACTGGATGCAGGGAGATATATCTGACCTACTCTATATCAGTGGGAGTAGAGATGAGAAATTAATGAACTGAAGAGGTATTAGAGGTGTGTGTAATTGACTACCTAGCATTCAAATGCATTTGAGATGTGAAGAATGTGACAATGTTAGGAATAGCTTCCAAGTTTCTTATTTGAGGTATCATATGGAGAAGGTCTGGTCATTTAAGGTGGGTATAGAGACAGAACTGAGAATTATATGAGATGTTTGATCTGCTTTCTAAATCTCAACTGAAAAGATTTTTATAAATTCAGTGTTATAAATTAAGATGGATACTTTTTAAAAGCACACAGGCAAATCTAGGTGTAGACTTAAGTATGTATTTTTATTTTGTATCATAAAGGAAAGTAAAACTTTAAAAAAAATTACTTGACCTGTTTGACCTACTTCACTTTTTAAGAATTGTGGGGAGCATGGTGATTTTGATTAACCTGAGTTTTTAGAGCCAGTCTCGTGTGTGCCAGTCTTGTGTGTGTGTGTGTGTGTGTGTGTGTGTGTGTGTGTGTGTGTGCCTTTAAAAATGTTAAGACTAAAGCTAAAATCAAACCCTGGGATTTGTTAAGGTTTACCTGATGATTTGAAAATGTCCAAATAAATGACCATCTGATCTCTTCAGGAAGCCTGATGATATCATGGGAGAATTAATCACTCATAATGAAAGCTCCAGAATGCATTTGGGGCAGTTGGAAGCAGATACAATTACATCAGGTGAAGTTTTTTTTATGATTGCTGAAGTTGCTCTGAGGTAAAAGAGAAAATACAGAAACTTGGGACTCCAGATGGCATGAGATCTATTTTTAGGCCCATAGAAACATATTTGTTTGGGGCACTTAATAGAATGAGTAGCAGAAATGTGTTGAAAAAATAATTTATATCTATATTTAAAGAATTCATCATGGAGCAGATGGGAGCAGGTGCCACAGAAATATCCTAGGTCAGCCAGCAAAGAGAGAGAGAGAGAGAGAGAGAGAGAGAGAGAGAGAGAGAGAGAGAGAGAGAGAGAGAGAGAGAGAGAGAGAGAATTTTAGTGAGAAATTACCTTGAAATGTTGGTTTTCTCTAATCCTTGCTGAGTTATAAGTAAAAGAACAGAAGCTACTAATATGTAGAAACTTTAATTTTGTACTAATAAAAATAAATTTTAGTGTAAGTTAATTACTTAGAATTTAAGACTAATTTTTACAAGGGGAATATTTTTTAAGTTATGATAGTGGTTAGATTTTTGGGTTAGTCAACAAAAAGATCCTTTAATAACTGCTGATCTGCTTTACTGTGAGACTAAACTTAGCTTCCTAGAAGCAAAAGATCTTGGGGAAGATGAGGAGGTGGAGAAGGAAAAGAAAAAAATGTCCTTTTTCTTTCCTCTATGCAATTTTTTAAAGATAGAAAAACTTAGAACCATCTCAGTTTTTAGGGCCATTCTCCATAATCCATAAGAATAGCTTCAAAGAGCCTAATGATTCTCTGTGGGCCCCCATTCAAGTCTGCCCTTTTCACTTATTTCAGCAGGTTTAGGCATTGTTTCTCTCTATCCCTGTCTGAGCAACAAGAGACAGAGATCCCCACAGGGGCACTGTGATAATGCTTAGAGCACATGGGATTTGAAATCAGATCTGGGTTCAACTATTGGATATAGTTTATACTAAATTTAGAATCTTGGTTCAAAATTAAGCTCTCTGATTAATTTAGGTATCAGAAACAATGTTCTAAATAATTTTAACATCACAGGATTAAGGTGAAAACTTAATGGAAAAATCATTAATGTTTTTAGTATTATATAATTTTATATTTTTTAAAAGTTGGTTGAATCAAATTATCTAAATGTGTGAATTTCTAAAGAGCTTCCTCTAAATTTTAAAAGGCATGGATTTTCCTAGTTTAAAAAAAATTAAAGCAGAGTAAATATCTAATTAATGGAACTTTAAGAATAAAATTAAGTAAAAAGAAAAAAGAATGTATTTCCAACCATTAAGACTCTGCCAGGAACTATACTAGCATGGTTAATAAATTTCTGCATGCATAAAATTGAACTGATTGTACCTGCTCCTTGTTTACCTGTCAACATTATGAGAAACAGTTTGTAAATATTTGTGGAGGTAGTTGGCATTCTTAAGTGTAACCGTGTTGTGTTGTTGTTACTATTCCAGTTTATTTGACTTCACATTTAAAATCAAATGTCTAAAAAAATAAAATATAAAATATTTTATTCCTTTTTGATATTAAAATCTGTATTTTCAATTTGATAATATGCATTATTATGAAGTGTTTCTCAGAGTTGAACACTTATTTGTATGAGTTAGCACTTTAACCAGGGGCAGGTTTGTCATCAAACTGGGCAAACACAAATCATGCTTTTATTAAGTAGAGCACTTCAAGTCCTGGCCCATGGAAGCATGGACACTTTATTTCCATTCTTACTGGTTCCTTTCATCAACTTAAGAAAAAAAAAGAAATAGAGAAATTATGGTATGCTTAGGAAAACCTGATCTCTTGTGGGAAAACAGAAAATCCAAACTGGTTTGTAAGCTAATAGAACTAAGAAGTGAAGGAAAGAGAGTGATTTTCCAAGATCACTAGAAGTCTGTTTTTAAAGCTAAGTTGAAACAGGAAGGAAATTGTGAATCAAATAGGGCTTTAAAGTTAAGGATCCAATCCAAACTCTATTACTGCACAGCTCCTATTGTGATGGTAATGACATGTTGCATGGGAAGTAGTGGTTTTACTTGGAATGGAGAGAGAAAGAAACAGGCCATAATTGATATACCATATGAGGGTCAAACCGCGAAATCACTAACTTGCTGACTGTCCAACCAAGTAAGATTGGGTTGCTTACTTTCTTAAGAATTCCTATTTTTGTATATATGTGTGTTTTTGTGGGACTACCTCATAAATTGAATGAGTTTCTTTGGGACAATGGTTGCTATAGTTAACATTAGAGTCACTTTCTGTGGGTTTATGATGAGTCACTAATCTGAATTAGAATTGGTGCACTCACCAGCCCAATGCAAGACCACCCAAGTGGCCTTCCATGGTTTGTACTAAATTTCCTTAATTTTAGCAACAGATTATTGAAGGTAGCTAATGGGAGAGTATATGTCACCAACCCAAGTGTTTCACAACTGGCTTGGAATCCAGAAGAAGTAAACTTGAGACTTCATTATTTTCTGAGATTTTATAAAAACCATCAAGAGAATTAAATATCCTTTTTATATTTCATATTCATTGTAACCTTTCCAAGCAAATTGAAATATACTAACACATTTGAAGGTGAGCCATAGCAGTAGCTAATACTTCTGAAGGAGGCTCCTGGACATCCTTTCTGAGTGAAATGCGGCTAGACAGTGCCTGTGTTTTTCAAAGAAACAATCACCACCATTAGCCTTGCTGCTGTGGGATAAGGAGAGAAATGTAAATTCAGGCTTCTCAATCCAATAGGATTAACTTTTACCAGACCTTAAATTTCTGGTAAAATAAAAGAGCCTTTAAAGAGGAAAAAAATTAAAAAGATTATATTTTACTTTCTGAGGAAAATGGCTAAGCTTCAAGTAAAAAAATAAAAATAGCTAAATATGAAATAACCTGTCTTTCCAAAAAAGGGACTTAAAATGAGATCTAAAGCTTTTTTAACTTTTTTCCAAAATTCTTAGGAATCTTTTATTAATTAACTTTAAAAACAGTTCTTTTTTCCTTCAGAATACACTGGTCTAGACTTTTCTAAAACACCATAACAACTTATTTCAAAATAATTTAAAACAGACAAAATATAATAAATTATAGTGGACTAAAAAAGTAAGAAGTCTTTTAAAAAATCTAATGTTGTTCCTTGATTTTAATTGTTAGAGGCATAAAAACAGTTAATAGAGAGCTTGCTGTTTAATATTGAATGAAAGGAAACAACCATCTTAAAATTTTCAATTTCTTATTAATATGTTTTGAATTTTGGAAAGCTTGAAAAATACTTAGTAATTTTGATCATCCTTTGCAACCAAGGTTCCCTACCTGAATCACAGAATACTGAAAATGACTTTAGTGATAATTTTCTCAATTTAATCAAAGATGGTAAATATTAATACTGTTATCCATCATAGGAGAGAAATTAATATAATGCATGATTTTTAGAACTTAATGCTTAATTTAATCTTGGTGAAAACAACATGCCATTATAAGATATTGAAGGCCCATTATTATTTAATATATCCTTCTTCTCTCTGCTTTTATGTTAATAGTAAAACACCACATCTCTATGTCTAGAACCTATGTCAGAAGAAAGGAGTGACATGTTGGGAGTGCTTTAGTCATGTACCTTACCATCTTTCCCACCCTAGTGACATCCATTAGTCTTCTTTTCCCCCTCTATGAGAAATTTAAAAGTATCAAGATTATTTTATATAAGTTATATTATGGTCAATTTCATGTAAAGTTCCTGTGGTCCACAGGTCAATTCTAGTAACTGGTTAATTTCACCTCAAGCTATGAGCTTTGCCAAGTTGCAAGAAACTAAGGTTTTGTCTCTTCTGTAATCAGCAAATTGTGAGAACAAATGGTTCATTATTCATGGTTTTCTGAAACTGTATAATTAAATCAGCCCAGTCACAAATAATTCATTATCATTCATACTTCTAAAACATTAATAGTAAGTTAACCACATGAGAAAACTTTCACATTACTGACAGATTATATTCCTATAAAACATATGTTGCTTAATGAATGTCAGTCTTGGCATTTAGAGTTCTTTTTGGAAAAGAAAGCCAAGGAAATTGTAATTTGAAATATGTATAATAAGAAGTCTATTGATCCTTGAACTATGGATCCAATAAAACATATCTGCTTAAGAACCAAAATGTAAAGAGTAAATATTTGAAGAGGAGAAATGAAGGATTTAAGAGATGGTGTTTAAATCAGAACAATATTTTAAATATTCTGTTGTGAATAGGTTTGTCTATTTTATTTTGTATGTAGTTGATTAGGGAATATACATCACAAAAGGAAATATTTTAAGGAAGATTCTAACTTGATTTCTGTTTCATAGAATCCTGGGCTATAAACAAGATGAAATTGGGTAAGGTGATGAGGTCTAAAACAATTCCCAATGTTAAATCTGAAATAAGAGAAAGTCTATGAATCACACTTTTATAATAACTGAAGAAATTGTTTCAAGAGAGTGTGTATCTTCCTTGGAAAACTAACCTGCAGAGTCAATTTGTAAGGAATCAGCCAGAAGATTCAGCGGTCAATCTAAAATCCCATCTTCACTCCCATGCAGATCCTACTGGAAAAGCCTTGTGGTTACCCATCCCCTTAATTGCAAAAGGAGAAATCTCAACAAGTTTAGAAGTTTGGGTCATTTGAGATTGTTGAAAGGTTTGAATCCTTGACAAAATTGCTAATTTTTCTCTTCTTATTAGATTAAATAAAAGGGTAAGGGACAATAATATGCACTCTTCCAAGTAAAATTCTCTCTGATGTTTACTTCATAAAGAGTTTTGGAGTCATAGTCAGAGAGCTAAAAAGAACTCAAGTTTATAAAATAATACTTATAGCCTTAGAAAGAACATGAGTTTTTTTTTTTTTTACTTCTTTCTTCACAATGCCCACATTGAAGGGATAAATATTTTAAGAGGCACAGGTGTTCAGTTCATGAAAATTATTTATGCAAAGTGTTAATTTGTAGATTTCATTCACCACTGCAAAAAAAGTTATTAAAAAGTAGGTTGATAGAGTATGAGAGAAGGCAGACATTTGTTCTTTGACCTTCAGTTTAGAAGAATCTTCACGCTGATGAAATGGGAACAACTAAGAACTGATGATATTGTTTTCCTTTTAATTGAGAAAAACCAGAATAAGGGTAGAAACTTGAAACATAACAGAAACAATGGAGAATGTTTTCAAAAATTTCTAAAACTTTTGTGGGTATATTACTAGAGAAAATATACATATATAATAACAATGTAAAATTTACTTTGTACATTCTTATAGGCCATCCAAAGAAAAATTAATAATTTCCTGTTTCTTAAACAATTTATTAATAAAATATAATAATTTGTTATGTGACTCGAGTCTTTAATACTATATAATAATTTGCTTAAAATGGTGGAATTTTTTATTATAAATTACTAATAATAACCCCAAAATGTGAATGAATAAGCAAACCCGATTTTGCCTAACTTTGGTCAAAAGCCTTGAAGTTAAATATCTGAAGTCTGACATTTTTTGGCCTTTTAATGTGAAGAGTTAAATAATTCAATTCCTTTCTGTGGCAGATTTGTTTATATCAGAGACCAGCCCTACTGCTGAGAATGACTAGAAAAACTGAATGAAATATTTTAAAAATAGGTGTTTAAAGTATCATAAGATTTTCAAAACAAGAAGACATGAGGGAACAAGACCTTACAGGGAAGGAACACATGGGGAGGTGAGCTTAACAGTCAGGATTGCTTTCCCCCTTAAGGCATTTGCTGATTCACAAGTGATATACCAAGAGATAGAAAACTGAAACAGAAGTCTTTGCAGGCTAATTAGTATGGACAGTCAAAACTGGAATTCAGAACCCACCAAAGAGTAGGTTCTCTGGTGATTTTCCCAGGCTTTCAGTTAGTACACTCTTGGAGTAATGAGTAACTTAAAGTACACATGGTGTATTTTCCAAACTAGCCCATATACTAAATAATAAAATAAGTCTCAATTAATTTGAAAGGATTGATATCATAGAGTATATTATTTTCTCCACAATCAGAAATCAATAACAATATCTAAGAAAAAAATTAAATGTTGAAAATTAAATAGTTCTAAATAATCATGGAAAAATAATAAGTAACAAGCTAAATTAGAAATATTGAAGTGAATGATAATGAAAATATAGCATAATAAAGTTTCTGAAATAAATATAAAACAGTGCTAAGAAGATTTTTTCATTTTGCTTTTTTTATTGCTTTTAATTTCTTCAAATGTTTATATTAGAAAAAAATGTTTAAAATCAATGATCTCAAGTCTCACTTCTAAAAGGTAGGAAAAGATCAAAGTTGTGCCAAAGGAAGTAGAAGAAAGAACGCAATGAAGATAAGAATAGAAAATAGGACCAGAGGGAAGGGAGAAGATGGCGGCAGAATAGGTAGCAGTGTTGTCTGCTTGCTCCTATCACGGAAAGGCTTAAAGTACAAACACAGAGACATGTGAGTGAGTGCGAATTTCAGACAGTGAGAGCAGGGAAGGGAGTGCAAGAGCACAGTGGAAAAGGGCAAAAGGCTCGCCTTCGCTCTCAGGGGGAGTCTCTGGGTCCCCCCAGCCCAGTCGCTGGGCCCTATGAGCCTAGTGCTGCTGTTGCACAGCACCCCAGAAGAGCAGCTGCAGACCAGCCCACTGGCTAGGATCTGCCTGGAAACTGCTGCTTGCCTTAGGCACTGGGACCAGCAGAATTCCGGAGGGAGACAATGAGAAGGTTTCCTTGAAACAGCCGGAGGTTTGGAAAGATGGCAAGCTGCCCAGACTGTGGGAAGCTGTGTGAACTGAGTTTGGGTGGCGAACACCTGAACAGGCAGGTCTGAGCTGGTGGCCCCATGCCTTGGGTGTGCGCATCGCCATGCCACTGAACAGAAAGGAGCAGAGCTGGGCCAGGAGAGCTGTGACAGAAATGCGTCTCCATGGGGGCCCCAGGCAGCGGGGCAGTGTGGGCAAACAAACAGTGAGTTACTACCAGCCAGGAACAGACACAACCCAGTGCTGTGGCTTGGAGCACAGAGACTTCTTGGGAGGAGAAGCGAAGACAGGACCCAAGGCTGGATGGGGACTAGGAACATGCGCACTGGCTTGTCAACAGAACAGCATTGCTAGAGAAGCCTGAGGACTGCTGGAGGGTCCCACATGACAAGTGGGGAGAGACCCAATGCAGCAGGGCTCACAGAAGAAAGTTACAGCAGGCTTATGAGTGAGAGAAAAGCAGCCACGGAAACCAGCCAGATCTCCTCATAGCCAGCCAGCCAGAAAAAATTACAAACTCATGGAATTTTGACCAGGTGTGGATCCAGAAAAAGAAGACTGCACACAAAGGCTGAACTGAGTAAAAACTTTCTTTCTTTCCAATATATATATATATATATATACATAATATTATATCATTTTTTTACATATATTTTTTATTTTATTATTGTTTTTATTTTATGTTATTTTAATTTTCTATTTTATTCTATTTTTAAAAACTATCTCTTTAATCTGTTTTGTACCTTCTCTCAGTCCCATTCTTCTTCAATTTTTGTTTGTCCATTTTGTTTAGCCTCCCTTTCACACTAATATATATAGCATATACCTGGTATATAAACATAATACTATACACTTCCACTTTCCTACTTTATTCTGCATTCCTCCCTCTCTTTTTTTAACATACAATGTAAAAATTACTGTCTTGCATAGCTTTGATCCTACTTGCTGCTATTATTATTGTCAACTCCCTCTCAAAAATCATCTTTTTTTAAAATTTAAAACAACTCTTATCTATTTCTCCTATAGTATGATAGTCTTAAATTCACTACATTTATATTAATTCTGGCTCATTTGCTGCCAATAGTGGGATAGAGGGTGGGGAATATTTTTGAGGGTGTGGGTTTCTTGCCTGGGCTATATGTTTATGTTTTAATAGTATCTCCACAAAATAACTCAAGACAAGGTGGGCAGAGTGACTCTCAGTCAACTAGCAAGAGGGAAGGTCCCATAAAGAGTAACTGAAATATAACCAGACAACATAAACAAATGACATAAATGGTATCTCAAGAGTATCAGGTTCAGGAGATCAAAAGGGACTGCACCATTGAAACACTCAGGTATCCTATAAAGAATCTCATACCACAAAGGTGGGAAATCAAAACAGACAAATCTAATGAACAAAAACAAACAAGAAGAATAAAACATGGGAAGACACAGAAACAACCTCACAATGAAAGGAAAAGAGGAATCCCCAGAAAAAGAGGTACATGGAATATACGTAAGCCAACTATCAGACATGGAATTCAAAATAATGGTGATGAAGAAGTTCTATGTACTTGACAACCTCAAAGATAACTACAACAAACTCCAAGGAAATTACCAACAGCTCCAAGAAAACTACAGGAAACTTACAGAGAACTATGCCAGCATAAAAAAGACATAGAAACTTTAATAAGAACCAGGAAGAAATGAAAATACAATTTCTGAACTGAAAAACCCAGTAGAATCAATAAAAAGCAGGCTAAACAAAACAGAGAAAGGAATCAGTGTTAGAGGACAATATAAAAAAAATTTCCAGACAATACAACAAAGTTTAAAAAAATTGAAAAAGTATGAAAAGGGTTTAAGAGAATTACAAGAGAACATGAGAGGAAACAATATTTGAATTATAGGAATACAAGAAGGAGAAGAAGAAGAGCAAGGGATAGAAAACCTGAACGGAAATGTAATGACAGAAAATTTTCCTAACTTGATGAGAGGAAAAGTAATGCACGTGCAGGAAGCACAGAGAGTTCAAATGAAGAGGAATCAACAAAGGCCCACTTTAAGGCACATTATAATTAAAATGGGAACATTCAAAGACAAAATAAGAATCCTAAAAGCATCAAAAGAAAAACAACAAATAACACACAAAGGATCTCCAATAAGGCTATCAACTGACTTCTTAACAGAAACACTGCAAGCCAGAAGGGAATGGTCAAAAATATTTAAACCGATGAAAAACAAAGGCCTACAACCAAGACTATTCTACCCAGCAATGCTCTCATTCAAAATAGAAGGTGAAATAAGGAGTTTCTCAGACAAAGAAAGACTAAAAGAATACATTTCCACCAAACCAACTAAAAGGAATGCTTAAAAAAAAATAAAAAGAGAGGGAGAGGAGCACAAGTACAAATGTTACAGAAACAGGGGAGTCCAAAAATCCCCAGAGCTTGCAGCTGGGGGATGGGGAGAAGTAAGCAGCTTTTCAAATGCTTCCACATGCCTGAGGCTGGTGGCTACTGTCTTTCTTATGCAAATGGCTTTAATGCATCCAAAGCCTCAGGCAGATGGGAGGAGTCTTGAACCAGGGGACGGTATGGAAAGCACACAGAGCCTACGTAAGGTTCTGTGAATGGTCAGAACTGTTTGCAACGCCCACTGCGTCAGATGACGCAGTCAGGGATATATAAGCAGCTGCAGACATTTTAGCTCAGGGTCTCTCAAGCTCTCGTTCGGGCTCTGGCTCTCACTGGCACTCTGGCTCTCGCTCTGGCGCTCTGACTCGGACTCTCTCAAGCTCTGTTCGGGCTCGCGCTCTCGCTCTGGCGCTCTGACTCGGACTCTCTCAAGCTCTGTTCAGGCTCGCGCTCTCGCTCTGGCGCTCTGACTCGGGCTCTCTTGCTCTCGCTCTCTCGTGTGCTCCCTCCACATGGCTTGGTGAAGGGGCCTTCTCCATGTGGCTTGGAGAAGGGGTGTCCAGGCTGCTTTAAGAGGCTCTTGCCATGCAGTTTTGAGAAGGAGAGAAGATCCACACAGTTTGCAGGAAGAAGACAGTTTGCAAGGAGGCTGAGAATCCAGGCGGTCCTGCATTGAGAGCTGGAGGGCACCACAGCACAGAAAGGACCTCCCCAATCAGATTGAATGATTGGCAGCTGCTGGTAAAGCTGAACTGTGTTTGGAAAGTAGGGAAACGGTTTCTGTGACTTTCCTAAAACTAGCCTGGTTTGGAAGGGGGGGAGGCAAGGATATGTGTTTGTGGGTGTTTTAAAGAGCGTAAGACTTAATAACAGAAATCCGCAAATAACTAAATCTATATAACTGTTAAATAAACAATTCTTTTTCTTTTCACCAAACTCTGGTATTGAGAGTTATAATTTTGGCGGTGGGCAATCGGGCCCCTAACTAAAGAGCCCGTGGGTTTGTTTTCAATTGGAGAAGCCCAGGGGTTCTGTAACACAAAGGGAAATGAATAAATACATGTCAATAATAACCTTAAATGTAAATGGACTAAATGCTCCAATTAAAAGACATACGGTAGAAGAAAACATGATTCAAATATATGCTGTCTACAAAAAACAAACCGCAAAACAAAATATTTACACAGACTGAAAGTGAAGGGATGTAAAAAAAGTATTCCAAACAGACATGAAAAAAAAACACTGGGGTAACAATACTCATATCAGAAAAAATGGGTTTCAAAGCAAGGACAATAAAAAAAGACAAAGAAGGAAATTTTATAATACTTAAAGGAACAATCCATCATCAAGATATAATTCTGGTAAGCATATATGCACCCAACATAGGAGCACCCAAATATATAAGGAAAATGCTAGAAGACAGCAAGAAGGATATTAACAGCAACACACTTATAGTAGGGGTTTTTAACACTCCATTATCAACAAAACACAGATTTCTGAAGCAAAAAAAAAAACAATATACAGGCATTGAACAACAACACACTAAGCCACATGGACTTAACTGATATATATAGACCTTTTCACCCCAAAGAAGCAAAATATACATTCTTTTCAAATACACATGGGACATTTTCTTTTTTTTTTTTTTTAAACTTTTTATTATAATTTATTTATTTGTTTGTTTATATACTTATTTTTGAAGAGGGGAAAGGAGAGAGGGAGAGAAACATCACTGTGTGGTTGCCTCTAACTTGCGCCCCCAACTGGGGACCTCACGTGCAACCTAGTCATGTGCCCTGACTGGGAATCGAACCAGCGACACTTGGCTCGCAGGCCGATGCTCAATCCACTGAACCACAGCAGCCAGGGCCTGGGACATTTTCAAAGATAGACCACATGATAGTACTCAAAACAAGCCTCAACAAATTCAAGAAAATTGAAATTATATCAGGTGTCTTCTCAGACCACAATGCCTTGAAACTAGAAATCAACCTCCCTCAAAGAAAAAAATCAAACACATCCAAACTCATGGGGAATGAATAATATGATATGAAATAATGAATGGGTTAACAATGACATCAAAGAAGAAATGAAGAAGTTTCTGGAAACTAATGATAATGAACACACAACAACCCAAAACCAATGGGACACAGCAAAAGCAGTCCTGAGAGGGAAGTTCAGAGATATACAGGCATATTTGAAAAAAATAGGAGAATCTCAAGTAAAAAATCTAACTCTACAGCTACAAGAACTAGAGGAACAACACCAAACAAAGCCTAAGGTGAGTAGAAGGAAGAAAATCATCAAGATCAGAACAGAATTAAATGAAATAGAGACTAAACAAACAATCCAAAAAAATCAACAAAAGTAGGAACTGGTTCTTTGAAAAAATAAACAAAATCAACAAGCCTTTAGCCAGGCTCATAAAAAAAAAAGAGTGAAGACCCAAATAAACAAAATAATAAACAAAAGAGGAGAAATCATGATTTATATAACAGAAATACAAAGGATTGTAAGAAATAACTACAAACAACAGTATGGCAAGAAATTTGACAACCTAGATAAAATGGAAAATTTCTAGAAACATATAATCTTCCAAAACTGAATCAAGAAGAAGTAGAAAGACAGACCAATAACAAAGACTGAAATTGAAACAGTAATTAAAAATCTCCTGGCACACAAAAGTCCTGGACCAAATGGCTTCACGCACAAATTTTACAAAACATTTATAGAAGAACAGCTAACCTTCTCAAACTATTCCGAAATATCCAAGAAGAGGGAAAAATCCCAAACTCCTTCTATGAAACCAGTATTACCCTAATTCCAAAACCAGATCAAGACACAACAAAGAAAGAAAGCTACAGGCAAATATCACTGATGAACATAGATGCTAAAATTCTCAACAAAATATTGGCAAACAGGATTCTGCAACACATTAAAAAGATCATACACCATGATCAAGTGGGATTCTTCCCAGTGATGCAACGATGGTTTAATATTCACAAGTCAATAAATATAACAAACCACCCAAAGAAAATGGAAGACAAAAATTATATGATCATATCAATAGATGCAGAAAAAGCTTATGATAAAAATCAATACGCATTTATGATGAAAACACTCAGCAAAATGGGAATAGAGGGAGCATACCTTAACATAATCAAGGCTATATATGAGAAACCTGAAATCAACATCAACTTAATGGACATAAAATGAAAGCATTCCTCCTGAGATCAGGAACAAGACAAAGTTGTCCACTATCTCCACTCGTATTCAACATAGTCTTGGAAGTCCTCACCACAGCAATCAGACAAGAAGAAGAAATAAAAAACATCCAAATAGGGAAAGATGAAGTAAAACTATCATTATTTGAAGATGACATGATAATATACATAGAAAACCTTATAGACTGAACTAAAAACTACTTGACATAATAAGCAAATTTGGCGAAATAGCAGTGTACAAATAAATATATAGAAATCTAAGGCATTTCTGTACACCAACAATAAAACATCAAAGACAGAGATAAAAAAGAAAATACCATTTACTATAGCAACAGGAAAAGTAAAGTACCTAGGAATAAACTTATCCAAAGATATAAAAGACCTATACTCTGAGAACTACATAACACTGAAGAAACAAATTAAGGAAGATACAAATAAATGGAAGAAAATACCATGTTTATGGATGGGAAGAGTTAACATCACTAAAATGTCCATACTACCCAAAGCAATTTACAGATTCAAGGCAATCTTTATTAAAATACCAATGACACATTTCACAGACCTTGAACAAATACTTCAAAAATTCATATGGAACCAAAAAAGATGCTGAATAGCCAAAGCAATCTTGAGACAGAAGAACACAGCAGGAGGAATCACAAAAACAGACATCAAACCATACTACAAAGCCACTGTGATCAAAACAGTCTGATACTGGCATAAGAACAGACATATAGATCAATGGAACAGAATAAAGTCCAGAAATAAATCCAGGACTATATGGTCAACTAATATTTGACAAAGAGGGAAGGAGCATAAAGTGGAGTGAGAAGAACCTCTTCAACACATGATACTATGAGAACTGGACAGGGTTTTGCAAAAAAATAAAACTAGACCACCAACTTACACCACACACCAGAATAAACTGAATATGGATCAAAGACTTAAATGTATTTGTGATACCATAAAAGTCCTAGAGGAAAACATAGGTAGGAAAATCTCAGATATTCCATGTACCAATATTTTCACCAATACTTCTTCTAAAGCAAGAGAAATAAAGAAAAAAAATGAACAAATGGGATGACATCAAATTAAAGAGTTTCTGGTCTGCAAAAGAAAACATTAGCAAGATGGAAAGGAAACCAACCATATAAAACACGTGTTTGCCAATGATATCTCAGATAAGAGATTGATCTTCAAAATATATAAAGAACTTGCACATATCAACACCAAGAAGACAGTCAGCCCAATTAAAAAATGGGTAAAAGACCTGAACAAACACTTCTCCAAGGAGGGTACACCGAGGGTCCATAGACACATGAAAGAATGTTCAACATCCCTACCATCAGAGAGATGCAAATAAAAACCAAAATGAGATACCACTTTACACCAGTCAGAGTGACCATCATCAACAAATAAACAAACAACAAGTGCTGACGAGGATGTGGAAAAATGGGAACCCTACTGTACTGTTGGTGGGAAAGCAGACTTGTGCAGCCACTATGGAAAACAGTATGGAATTACCTCAAAAAACTAAAAATGAAATTGCCTTTTGAACCAGCGATTCCACTGCTAGGATTATACCCAAATATCTTAAAACTCTAATTCAAAAGAAATTATCCACCCCTGTGTTCATGGCAGCACTGTTTACAATAGCTAAGTGCTGGAATCAGCCTAGGTGCCCATCTGTAGATGAGTGGATTAAAAAACTGTGGTACATTTACACAATGGAATAGTATGCAGCAGAAAGAAAGAAGGAACTCGTACCATTTGTGACAACAAAGATGGAACTAGAGAGAATTATGTTTAGTGAAATAAGCCAAGCAATGGGAAAAAAATGCCATATGATCTCATCTAATATAGGAGACTACGGAACAACACAAGTAAAAGATCTAAATGGACAAGAAACAGAATAAAAGTTATTAGAGGGAGGGGGAGGGAGAGAAGCGGATTAAGTAAAGGAAGGATTTAGTTACAGAACATGTATAAATGACTCATGGACAGGGACAATGGGGGTTATAATTGTGGAGAAGGGGTGGGCTGGGTGGTGGGGAGCAATGGGGAGAAAGAATGGGACAACTGAAATTAAAAAAACAAAAAAAATATTTTTTGTCGAAAAATTAAATTAATTAATTAATTAAACATATAGGACCAGAGTATCCAAAGCAATTTTTTCCTGTTATTTATTTATTTATTTATTTTTATAAGTATATTTTATTTATTATATTGTTACAATAGTTCCAATTTTTTCCCCTTTGCTCCCCTCTGCCCAGCACCCACCCTCCCCCAACAATCCCCCTAAGTCCATGCCCATGGGTTGTACATACAAGCTCTCCTGCCTCATCCTTTCATGTACTCTTCTTCTTCTTTAAAAAAAAAAAAAAATTAATTAATTATTTTAATAAAAAATAACAACCCCTCACTCTCAGACTTAAGACCCTTTATAATCTTATAAAGGACAATGGGCGAAGGTCTCAAGCTCCTCTAGCTGCCTCAAGCTGGACATGGTCATCGTCCTACCTACCCTTGGGTCCAGAAATCCCTAATAAGAGTGTGGGTGTGGAGAGGAGGGTGGTCTGCCCACATGGGAAAGGATCATGCAGACTCCAGGTTAGTTGGCTGTTCCCGGACAACGGCATGCTTGATTTAACAGGCAGGCATTCTTGTTGCATTCTGGAGGCAACAGATTCAGTAACAGGGTTAAAAGACATCATTCAATCCATAACCACTAGATGACAAAAGGCAGGTATTAATTTTTCAACGTCCCACATTAGGAAAAAGAAGGGCTTCTTTGGAGGAAGGTATGCCAGGTACATCTCACCTGTTCAAAACCTTTTTGCCCATTATACTTAGTTTGGGCTGAGGGAAATAGTTTAGGTTTTCCCCCTCTCAGACCTCTGGGCTCTTTCTGTCCAAGCCTTTAGGACAGAAACAGAAACCAGTTTTAAAGTGAAGCCGACAGACCACCCCATTCTTCACCAACCCAGCCACTTAGTTCAGCCAAACCATTGAGTCTCAGGAGGCAGCGGTGCAGACAGGATTAAGTGAGGCCTATATGTACAGACAATCACTCAGGTAATGAGATCATAGGCTTATTACCTTTGAAAACAGAAAACACACGTTAATTTCTGTAACATAATCCACATACAAGTCTCTAAATCTGTAGGACTGTCTTATTGGAAGACATCCAGTTGCAAGGCATTTGACATTCTTCTTGCCTGTAAATTAAACATCTTTGATAATACCACTGACATAGTTTAATTTTCAAATCAAAATAAACTTTAGATGAAGATAAATTTATAGACGGTTAGCTGCACTACTTTCTAGTCTACCACTGGGCACTGTGATTTTCCTTGAATGATGATTTTTCTCCCTAAGATTACTCCCCTTGTTATTAAAGGGACTGCATTAAGTCCTTTTTAAATTTATCCTGTTCATTTGTATAAACACAACAAGAGCAGAAAATGATCACTTATGATCTTTAGTTCTGCTTTGCTGGAACTTATGCAAGGAACATTTAGGATGACCTTCAGTCTGTCCTTAAGGGCACAGAAGCAGAACCACCTACCTGGCATTCAGCCTTGCCTGTAAACACCTGTCTTTTCCAAGTCCTTCTGGTTTTCCATTGTGCCTCGAGGTCCCTTCTAGCCATCTTTCAGGAAAACAACCTTCATTCCTTCTCTGGAAAGACTGCCATGGACCGCACATCCAACTAACGTACAAGACCATTTATCTTATGGGATTTTATTACCTTTGAAAGTCAATCCCAGTTCCTCAGGGCTTTTGAGTAACAACCAGAGCCCAAGCACGTCTCCTTTAGGCATGACATTCCAGTCAAAGTCTTAGTCAAAAAAAACCCTTATTAACAACTGGTCTTATTAGTTTTATGCAAAGAAACCTATGTCATTACTCACTTGCTTAGAATGCCAAACTCTGGAGGGATCAGATAGGGAGAAAAATATACAGTGTGAAGGAAAATCCTTGTCCTTCTAATATTCACTGAACTGGCATTTCCATTCTTTATATTTTCATTTTTCCCCCATAAATTTTTTTTTTGTTTTTTCATTACAGTTTTCCCACATTTTTCCCCCTCTTGCTTCCCTGCACCTTGTCCCCCTTTCTCCCACATTCAGTCCCCACCCAGTTGTCCATATCCATGTGTCATTTATACATTTTCTTTGACTAGACCCTTCCTCTTCTTACTCCCTTCTCTCCCTCCCATCTCCCTCTTTGTTACTGTTAGTTTATTCCTTGTTTACATACCTCTGGTTCAATTTTGCTCATTTGTTTGTGTTGTTCATTAGTTTCCCGTAATAGGTGATAGCATAAGGTATTTTTCTTTCGTTGACTGGCTTATTTCGCTAAGCATAATTCTCTCCAGTTCCATCCATGTTGTTGCAACTGGTAGAATTTCCTTCTTTCTTTCAGCACTTATTCATTGTCATTTTCCCCCTCTGTACTCGTGTTCCTCTCTGTCTCTCTCTGTTTCTTCATCTTCTTAAAGCAGACCCTCTAGCATCTCTTGCAATGCTGGTTTGGTGGAGATGTATTCTTTTAGCCTTCTTTTGTCTTGGAAACTCCTTATTTCACCTTCCATTTTGAATGAGTCTTGCTGGGTAGAGTATTCTTGGTTGTAGGCCTTTGTTTTTCACTGCTTGGAATATTTTTTACAATTCCCTTCTCGCTTGTAGTGCTTCTGCTGAGAAATCTGATGATAGCCTTATTGGAGCTCCCTTGTATGTTATTAGTTGTTTCTCTCTTGCTGCTTTTAGGATTCTCTCTTTATCTTTGAATGTTGCCATTTTAATTATGATGTGTCTTGAAGTGGGCCTGTTGGGGTTCATCTTCATTGGGACCCTTTATGCTTCTCAGACTTGCGTGACTCTTTCTCTCCTCATATTAGGGAAGTTTTCTTTCATTCGTTTTTCAAAGAGGTTTTCTATCCCTTGCTCTTCCTCTTCTCCTTTTGGAATTTCTATGATATGGATATTATGACATTTCACGTTGTCCTTCAGCTGTCTTAGAACCTCTTCAGTCTTGTTCAGTCTTTTTTCATTTTGTTGCACTGTCTGGGAGTTTTTGTCTACATCGTCTTCCAGCTCGCTGATCTGATCTTCTGCTTCCACTAGCCTGTTTTTAATTCCTTTTATTGTGTTCTTCACTTCAGAGATCATATTCTTCATTTCCTCCTGGCTCTTATTGATAGCTTCTATGTCCTTTTTTATGCTGGTGTAAGTCTCAATTATTTTCTTGTGGTATTTCTGGAGTTCTTTGTAGTTTCCCTGGCGTTCTTTGTAATTTCCCCTGAGCTCATTGAGCTTCTTCCTAATCCATGCTTTCAATTCCATATCTGATAGTTGGCTCCCCTCTATTTCATTTAGCACCCTTTCTGGGGAGTCTACCTTTCCTTTCATTGGGGGGTTGTTTCTCTGTCTCTCCATTTTTATGACTCCTATTGTTTGTTGGTGCTTCTTAGAATGATCTGCACTTCCTGGATCTGCCCTTGGTGGCGTCAGATCCTGTACCAGTCTGGGCCTAGGCAGCCTGTTGGAGACCTCCAGGGATCTACTGCCTTTGTTTGTCTTCTTTAGTTGTTAATCTATTCAATCTGTGATTAGCTGTCAGGCTTAAGGACCGTGGGTGTGGCATCTTAATTCCTGTAGGCTGGGCTTTTGCTTCCCCTCAGGCTGATGTCCCTCGGAGGCGGGGAATGGTCTGCCTGCAGCACTGGGGATGAGTTAGCACCAGGACCTGGTCAGCTGCTCCCCAGCTCCCCCCTCAAAGCCACCACACCAAACTCTCCCCAAGCGTCTCCAGCCCTCTCCACCCTTCCTCCGCTCAAGCTGAGGGTCTGTGGGGGCCAAAATATTTTTGTATGTGATCTGCTTAAGAGCTCTTTTTCTCCAGCTGTTTCTCTCTGGCTGTCAAGAAACCCTGTGCTTTTCACTTTTCACAGCTGGATACTATTTTAGTTTCCACTTTGTTGCTGTAGGCTGGGAAGCTTAGCTGGGGTTTAGACCCTGCCCTTTGCAGGGGGAACCCCCAGCTGCTGAGCTGTTTCTCAGTCTCTTAAGCTTCCACCCGTGTAAGCCCAGCCAACCCTTCCACATCTCTGCACTCCCTACCAGTCATGTTGTGATGTAGCGGCCTTTTCTATCTCTCCATGGTTATAAGACTTCTTTCCAGCTAGGGTTTGGTTGGTTATTCCATATCATTTCTCCAAAATTAAGTTGTAAATCCAGACTAGTTCTGGGAGGAGGTTAGTGTAGCTTCCACTTACTCTTTCACCATCTTATTTCTCCTCCAAAGCAATCCTGAATATAAGAAAAAAATTGGAGGATTTACACTATTTGCTTTCAAGATTTCTTGCAAAGGTATAGTAATCAAGAAAGTGGCATGGACATAATGAATGACAAATTCATCAGAAATAGTGACAGCAAGGAATTTAATGAGGGAAAAGAAATCCTTTTTAACACTTGGTATAAGGAAAAGTAGATATATGCATGAGCAAGAATTTAGCTTTAATGTCTACTTCAAATTCTACACAAAAATAATTTAACTTGGACAGCAGACCTAAACACAAAATTTAACCGTATACTTTGTCCATATCCATGAGTTATTTATACTAATTCCTTGATTAGACCCTTCTCTCCCAACCCTACCCTTTGGTAACTGTTAGTCTGCTTTTTGTTTACATGCCTCTGGTTCAATTTTGTTCTTTTCTTTGTGTTGTTTATTAGTTTCCTGTATTAGGTAATATCATATGGTATGTGTTTTTCATTGCCTGGCTTATTTCGTTAGGCTTAATTCTCTGTAGTTCCATCCATGTTGTTGCAAATGGTAGTAGTTCCTTGTTTCTTTCTGATGTATAGTTAATGTCCGACGTTTTTAAAAGAAAGTTTTAGATAGTATTTATTAAATTTGTGCCTCTTCTTATAATTTTTGGATGTCACAGTGACTGAATTATGCCTTATTTTTTCAGATTATCAAAGTATTGTTCATAATCATCTGCGATATTTAGACACATGTTCATCCCATCTAAAGACCACATTAGAAATGTTTTACTCTATGAGTTTCATAAATGTGCCAATGCAAGTACAGCAGCAAAGTCTATTCAGAGTGCTTATGGGGGTGATACAGTGACTGAAAGAAGTTGCAGGAGGTGGTATTTCCATTTCTGAAGTGGAGATTTCAGTTTGAAAAATGAGCCAAAAGTGGGTCATCAAAAAAATTTGATTCCAAAGCATTGGAGGCTATTGTTACAGAAAACCCCACCATTACCTCTAGGGAACTTGCAGAACAATTTAACATAGCCCAAACAACTGTGCTATGTCAGGACCAAAAAGGTTTCAGTAGCTGGAAAATGGGACCCCCACAAACTGTCTCCAGAGAATCTGCAGTAGCGTGTTGCTTGTTGTGAATCATTGGTTTTGTGACACCTTCATGCACCATTTTTAGGAAGGCTTGTTACAGGTGCTGAGAAGTGGATCCTTTACCATAACATTAAGTGCTGCCAATAATGGATCAGTTGAGGAGGAAGAAGAGTTCAAGAGCCAAGAGAAGTACTTCATGCAAAGAAGATCATGTTGAGTGTATGGGGGGATGTGGAAGAAATTGTCCATTATGAACTGTTAGGCAACAATCAAACAATTACTACTAATCTTTACTGTGAACAACTTTATTGTTTGAAAGCAGTTTTGAACGAAAAATGACCCTCTTTGGTCAACAGAAAGGGTATCATCTTCCATCAAGATAATGCTCATCCTCACACAGCTCGACTCACCAAAAGTTTCTTGAAAGAGCTTGGTTGGGAAATATTGCTTCATCCTCCATATTCTCCCAACCTTGATCCTTCTGATTATCACTTGTTTCAGGGACTACAGAACCATTTTGATGGTCTTAGGTTGACATCAAGAGAAGAGGTTGAAAATGAGTTTGACTCATATTTTGCCTCAAAATCTAAAGATTTTACAAGTGTGGCATTTATAAGCAAGTTGGCAGATGGAATGAGGTTCTCGAAAGCAAAGGAGGTTATGTTAATGAACAAATATTCTCATAATCATGGGCTTTTTCATTTTTAAAATAGACCTCGGAATCGGACATTATTTTTGCACAAACCTTATAATTCATTGTGTATATGTACCACAGTTTTTTAATCCACTCACCTACAGATGAGCACTTAGGCTGTTTCCAGCACTTGGCTTTTATAAAGAGCACTGCAATGAACATAGGGGTTCATAGGTTTTTTTTTTTAATTTGTGTTTCAAGATTTTTCGGGTACAATTCTAGCAACAGAATCACAGGTTCAAGAGGCAGTTCCATTTATAGTTTTTTTGAGAAAATTCCATTCTGTTTTTTATAGTGGCTGCACCAGTCTGCATTCCCACCAACAGTGCACCAGGGTTCCATTTTCTACGCATCGTTGCCAGCACTTGTTTGTTGATATGTTGATGATGGCCATTCTGAGTGGGATGAAGAGGTAATCTCCTGGTGGTTTTTATTTACATCTCTATGATGGCTAGTAATGTTGAGCATTCTTTCATATGCCTATGGACCCTCTGTAATCCTCCTTGAGAACTGTTTGCTCAGGTCCTTTACCCATTTTTTAATTGGGTTGTTTGTCTTCTTGATGTTGAGATGTATAAGTTCTTTATATATTTTGGAACTCAATCCCTTGTCTGAAGTATCATTGGCAAATATGTTTTCCCATATGGTTGGTTCCCTTTTCATCTTGCTGAAGTTTTCTTGGGTTGAGCAGAAACTCTTTAGTTTGATGTAATCCCATTTGTTTATTCTTTCTTTATTTCTCTTGCCTTAGGAGATATAGAAGTGAAAATAATGCTATATGGGATATCTGAAGTGTTCCTGCTTATGTTTTCCTCTAGAACTTTTATGGTGTCACAAATATGTTTCAGTTCTTTATCCATCTTGAACTTATTCTGGCGTGTGGTGTAATTTGGTCTAGTTTTATTATTTTGCATGTCCCTGTTCAGTTATGCCAGCAACATTTGTTGAAGAGGCTCTTTTTATTCCATTTTATGTTCCTTCCCTGTTTGTCAAATATTATTTGTCCATATAGACCGGGCTTTATTTCTGGGCTATCTATTCTGTTCCATTGCTCTATATGTCTGTTCTTGTGCCAGTACCAGACTGTTTTAATTACAGTGGCTTTGTAGTGTAGTTTAACATTAGATATTGTGATTCCTCCTACTGTGTTCTTCTGTTTCAATTTTCTGTGGCTATTCAGGGTCTTTTTTGGTTCCATATAATTTTTTAAAGTATTTGTTCTAGGTCTGTGAAATATGTCACTGGTATTTTAATCAGGGATGCATTGAATCTGTAATTGCTTTGGGTAGTATGGACATTTTAATGATGTTGATTCTTTTCATCCATGAACATGGTATATGTTTTTATTAATTTGTATCTTCCTTAATTTCTTCCTTCAGTGTTATATAGTTTTCCAAGTATAGGTCTTTTATCTCTTTGGTTAAGTTTATTTCTAGGTACTTAATTTTTCTTGTTGCTATAGTATATGGTTTTTTTTCAAGTTTCTATCTTTGATATTTTATTGTTGGTGTACAGAAAGGTCTTTGATTTCTGAATATTGACTTTGTACACAGCTGTTTTGCCAAATCCACTTATTAAATTGAGTAGTTTTTGGTGGAGTCTAAAGTGTTTTCTATGTACACTATCATGTCATTGCAAATAATTACAGTTTTAATTCCTCTTTCCCAATTTCGATGCCTTTTATTTCTTTTTCTTATCTGATTGCTGTGGCTAGAACTTGCAACATTAAGTTGAATAAATGTGGAGAGAGTGGACATTCTTGTCTTTTTCCTGATTGTAGGGGGAATGCTTTCAGTTTTGCCAATTGAGTATGATGTGGGCTTCCATATTCTCATATATGGCCTTTATTATGTTGATGTGTGCTCCTTCTATTCTCATTTTGCTGAGTGTTTTCATCATAAATGGGTGTTGTACTTTATCAAATGGTTTTTCAACATCTATGGATATGATCATGTAATTTTTGTCTTTCATTTTATTTATGTGGTTTATTAAATTTATTGATTTGTGACTATTAAACCATTCATGCATCCTTGGGATGAAACCCACTTGATCTTGGTGTGTGATCTTTTTAATGTGTTGTTGGATCCTGTTTGCCAGTATTTTGTTGAGGATTCTAGCATCTGTGCTTATCCGTGATATTGGCTGGTAGCTTTCCTCTTTGTTGTGTCTTTACCTGGTTTTGGAATTAGGGTAATACTGGCTTCATAGAAAAAGTTTGGGAGTGTTTCCTCTTTTGGGACTTTTTGGAACAGATTGAGAAGGATAGGATTAGTTCTTCCCAAAAATTTGTAAAATTGACCTGTGAAGCCATCTGGTCCAGGGTTTTTTATGCTGGGTGTTTTTTTTAAATTACTGCTTCTATTCCATTAGTTGTTATGGGTCTATTTAGGCTTTCTCCTTCTTCTTGATTCAGTTTTGGAAAATTATACATTTCCAGAAGCTTTGTCCACTTTATCTAGGTTGTCAATTTTCTTGCCATACATTTGTTTGTAGTAACTGTTTACAATCCTTTCTATTTCTATAATATAGGTTGTGATTTCTCCTCTTTCATTTCTGATTTTGTTTATTTGGGTTCTCTTACTGTTTTTTTTTTTTTTTTTATGAACCTTTATATAGGTTTCTCATTTTTGTTTATCTTTTCAAAGAACCAGTTCCTAGTTTTATAGATCTTTTGAATTATTTGTTTAGTCTCTATGTCATTTAATTATGCTGTGATCTTGATGACTTCCTTTCATCTACTCTCTCTGGGCTTTGTTTGTTCTTGTTCCTCTAGTTCTTGTGGCTGTTGGGTTAGATTTTTTATTTGGGATTCTTCTATCCTTTTTAGGTACATTTTTACTTATATGAACTTCCCTCTCAGGACTGCTTTTGCTGTGTTCCATAGGTTTTCAGCTGTCGTGTGTTCATTATCACTTGTTTCCCAAAACTTCTTGATTTCATCCTTGATGTCACTGTTAACCTGTTCCTTTTTAAATAGCATATTATTAATTCTCCATCAGTTTGAATGACTTTGAGTTTTTCCTTAAGGTTGTTTTTCAGTTTCAAGCCATTGTGATCTGAGAAGATGCTTAATATAATTCCAATTTTCTTGAATTTGGTGAGGCTTTTTTTGTGTACTATCATGTGGTCTATCTTTGAAAATGTTCCATATGCACTTGAAAAGAATGTATAGTTTGCTTCTTTGGGGTGAAAAGTTCTATATATATCAACTAAGTCCAATTGTTCTAGAGTGCTGTTCAATTCCTCAATATTCTTGGTGTTTCTTAGCTTCAAAGATCTATCCATTGTTGACAATGGGGTGTTAAAATCCTCTACTCTGAGTGTGTTGCTGTTGATATCCTTCTCGTAGTCTTCCAATATTTTTCTTATATATTTGGGTGCTTCTATGCTGGGTGTATGTATATATGTTTACAAGGGTTATATCTTCTTGATGGATTGTTCCCTTAAGTACTATAAAATGTCCTTTTTTGTCTCTTTTTATGGCCTTTGCTGTGTGATATAAGTATTGCTACCCCAGCTTTTTTTTTTTTCTTGTCTATTTGCTTGAAATACTTTTTTTCACCTCTTAACTTTCAGTCTGTGTAGATATTTTGTTTTGAGTTGGGTCTCTGGTACACAGCATATATATTGGTCATGTTTTCACAGCCATTTCTGCTACCTTATGTCTTGATTAGAGCATATAATCCATATACATTTAAAGTTATTATTGACAGGTATTTATTCATTTCCCTTGGTACCTATGTTCCTCTCCCTCTCTCTTATTCTTCTTCTTTTTTTTAAATCAATCCTTTTAGCATGTCTTACAATGTTGGTTTGGTGGAGATGTATTCTTTTAGTCTTCATTTGTGTGGAAAACTCCTTATTTCACCTTCCATTTTGAGAGAGAGCCTTGCTGAGTAGAGTAATCTTGTTGTGGATCTTTGTTTTTCATTGCTTGAAATATTTTTTTGCCATTCCCTTCTTCGATCGATCGGCAGCCGTCCGTCTCGAGAGATGATGGTGTAGCTTCTTAAGAGTCTATCTGCACCGCCGAGAATGGTTGTGCAGTCCGACTCGGGAGTGACACGGTATCTGTCTCCTCCCGTGTTGAATCGACATCTTGCGATGACGCTGGAGTGTCCTCTCCAGTGAAGCTGAACCTACAGAGCCTGGGCAGGGTGATATGGAGGGTCTGCTGTTGCCCATGCAGCAGACTCCCCCTCTCTTTGCAGCTGAAGGATCCAAGGGAAAGACGGAGTCAATACAGCTTGGCTTCAGGTGCGCCGCAGGAGTTGCCGGTGTTGACTACAACGTCAAACCGCCTTAGGGACTCCGGCTCTGGATTTCCTGTCAGGGTTTACTCCCTTAGCCTTTCCCCTGAAGAGGTATACCGCAAGGCAGCGGAGGTTTTTTGGAGTCAGAGTTTTCCTTCTCTGATGTGCCCTGACTGGAAGACCGAACCAGCGACACTTAGCTCGCAGGCCGACGCTCAATCCACTGAGCCAAACCAGCCAGGGTGGATTCCCTTCTTACTTGTAGTGTTTTTGTTGAGAAATCAGCTCATGGCCTTAAAGGAGCTCTCTTATATGTTATTTGCTGTTTTTCTCTCACTGCCCTTAGGATTCTCTCTTTGTCTCTGAATGTTGCCATTTTAATTATGATGTGCCTTGGAGTGGGTCCTCCTGGGTTGATCTCATTAGGACCCTCTGTGCTTTCTGTATATGTGAGGCTTTTTCTCTCCTTATGTTTGGGAAATTTTCTGTCATTACTTTTTCAGTCAGCTTTTATATCCCTTGCTCCTCTTCTTCTTATTCTGGTATTCCTGTGATATCAATATTATTATGTTTCATGTTTTCCTGCAGCTCACTTAAACCCTCTTCATTCTTTTTTAGTCTTTTTTCATTTGCTGCATTGTCTGCGAATTTTTTTCTACATTGTCCTCTAATTCATTGATCCAATCCTCTGCTTCATTTAGCCAGTTTTTGATTCCTTCTCCTGTATTCTTCAGTTAATCAATTGTATTCTTCATTTCTTCCTGGCTTTTATTGGTAGTTTCTAATATCCTTTTTTATGCTGGTTAATTTTCAGTAAGTTCTTTATTGTTTCCTTGGAGTTCTTTGTAATTCCGCTGGAGTTCAAATTCTGAGATTGTTGAGTTCATTGAGGTTCCTCATTACCATTGTTTTGAATTCCCTGTCTGATAGTTTGCTGACCCCTATTTCATCTATCCCTCCTTCTGGGAATTACTCCATTTTCTTTTTGATGTGGTATTTTTTCTCTGTCTCCTTATTTTAGGTGGCTCTTCTGTTTGTTTCTGCTTCTTAGATATACCTGCTTTTATTTCCTGCCTTTGTGGTGTGTCATTGTATACAGTTGTTTACTGGCTGATGCCACTTGGAAGCAAGTAGTGCATTTAAGAGATTTCTCCCATAGCACTGGAGATTATTTTGCACTGGCACATAGTCTGCTGATTCCCCAGCTATTTCTAGAACTAGCACCCAAAACTTTTACAAAGTGTCTCTAGTTCACTTTACCCTCCTTTGGTCCCAGCTAGGGGCGAGTGAGCTCCCTTGCATAGGCTTGGGGTGGGCCATGGGAAGCCAGGTTGCATGCTGGCCTGGGGTGTGGTGTGGGAATAGTGGGCAAGGACACTCCTGCCTATGAGTTTCTGAAGAATCTCACTCCACCCCTAGACTTTTCTCCCCAGTCTGCAAAAAACAATCAAAGGAATAAAGAGAAAAAAATAGGACACACACGCACACACATACACACAATAATAATAAACTGCTCCTTGCCTCTCAGATCTAGACACCACCTGGTCCACTCCTGGCTCTGCCCACCAGCCGACCCTTGCTTTCCTCCCCCAACTCCTCTCAGGGGACACCTAGGAACTAAAAAATTTTTGCGCACTGATAGCCACTGCCCAGGGAGCCAAGCGAACTAGAACTCACATCTCACCCCTTTCTCCTCCGTGATCCTTACCAGACTGGTTGCTCCAAGATGGTCTTCACTGCTGCCAGCAGTGCCAAGGCCCAACTCCTGCCAGTATCCAGATGTTGACTGAGATGCTCTGTCTACAATTAGCCTAAACTAGAAACAGGTCTTGGAAGCAAGCAAGCACAGCCTTCTCTCATTCCTCTGACATCGTTTTCTCTCCATCGGTGAATCTTAGGGACAGCATATTGAATGAGATAAGCCTTATACAAAAAGGTATAACGTTCTAGAACAAGCAAAGCTAATCTAAAGTGAAAATATCAGACCAATGATTGACTCTTGGAGGGAAGGGAAAATCTTGACTGAGAAGGGGCATGAGTACCTTTCTTTAGATTAGATAGGTATATGTCAAAATTCAGTGAATTTACACAAAGTATTTAGCATTTCATTGTATATATAGTTTATATCATAAGCAAAGATAAATCATTAACAAAGAACTCTAATAATATATGTGCTGAAATATTTAAAAGAAAGTATAGTGATGTGTATACAATTTTTAAAAACATGCATTAGTGGATAGAAGGATGTACATGGATAAATATATGATATTGACAAAGCAGGTCTAATAAAATATTAATGGTAGAATATAAGTGACATGAATAAAATTTGCACTATAAAATTATTTTTACACTGATGGATGTTTGAAAAATTTGATAATAAATGTTGGAAAAATAAAGGCAAAAATATCATTTATATACATAGACAATAATTTATGGCCAATTATTACTAATTTATTTGGAAAAATAAGTTAGTAAAGTTAATTTGAGACAGAAGAAAAGTGAACGAAGTTTGAATACTGGAAGCATAGAATTTCAAGAAGTGTGCTAAAAAAATTCAATATTGGGGTAAATATAAATGATTACATTAAAAGTATATATATGTAGAATTAAAATACAGTTGACCCTTGAAAAACATGTGGGTTAGTAATATGGACCCCTGAACAATACAAAATCTTTATTTAACTTTTTAGTCCCCAAAAACTTAACTACAATTGGCCCTTTGTGTCCATGGATTTTGCATCTGTGGATTCAACCAACTGAGGATTAAAAATAAAATTTTGATTTGTGGTTGGTAATCTTGGGATGTGAAGAGTGGATGATACTAATAGCCTACCATTGACTAAAAGCCTTACCAATAGCATAAACAGTTGATTCACACATATTTTGAATGTTATTATATATATATGTACATATATATATAATATGCTGCATTCTTACAATAAAATAAACTAGAGAAAGAAGACGCTGTTAAAATATAAAGAAGAGAAAATACATTTATAATATTTATTGGAAATAATCTGTGTATAAGTTGACCCATGCAGTTTAAACTTGTGTTGTGTTCAAGGATCAACTATATGTGAAACTACAATATTAAAGGCAGAACAGAAGTGAGTGGAGTTAAAATATTCAAAGACCATTTCATATATTTGGTTACAGCACTAACTAAGTCAAAGTTGCACATAATAACATCAAGGGTAAACACTATATTACTTTTGTAGGACTACCATAATAAATTACCACAAATTGGGTGGCTTAAAACAACAGAAATGTATTCTTTCACAGTTCTGGAAGCCACATTTTATTTGAAGGATATAAAGAAAAACCCTTCCTCTCCTCTGGGAGGCTCCTGGAAATCCATGGTGTTCCTTAGCTTGTAGATGCATCACTTCAACCTTTTTCTTTATTGTCATATGAGTTTTTCCCTTGTGTCTCTCTGTATGTCTTCTCTTCTTATAAGAATATCAACCATTGGATTTAGGACCCAATTTGATCCCACATTACCTTATGTTAACTAACTACAACTACAAAAACACTATTTTTACATAAATTCACATTTATAGGTTAGGGATAAACATAACTTTTGAGGGTGACACTATCTAATCCATTACAGGCACTAAAAGTAACAACAACAACAACAACAAAAACATAACAAGGAATATAACAAAGAGGGAAATATAAAATGATTATTAACCCAAAATAAATAAAGCAAAGAGGTTAAAAGAAACATTAAATAAGTGAAAAAAAACAGTAAAAGATAGTAAGAAAGGGGATTTAAACTCAAATATATCAGTAATTACATCACGTGGAAATTGACTAAACACTCTCATTTGAAATACAAAGATTTATAAACTAGGGGAAAAACTGAATTACATTTAGAATTAAATTACATGAAAGCAAAAGCTTTAAGGGTAGAACTGTGCTTAGTGGAGTTACATGAAATGTAAGAATACAGAATATTTAAAGGTAAAAATAAAAATAATATTATGGAAACACTAATCAGATGAAAGCTGATGTTGCTATACTAATACCAGACAAAGCAGCCTTTAAACAAGAAGCATTATTAAAGATAGAGATATATTTTATAATGATGAAAGGATCAAGTCACCAGGAAGATATAACAATTCTAAATTTACAGTCATATAACAACATAACCTCAAATGTATAAAGTGAAATTTTAAAAACTTTTAGGACTTGAGGGTGAATTAACAATATAAAAATGGGGATTGACTCATAGATGGAGAGCAGAATGATAGCTAGTGACAGGGGGTTAGTGGGTGGAGGGATTGAGCAAAAAGGAAAAAGGACTCGTGGACATGGATAACAGTGTGGTGATTGCTGGGGGAAGTGAGGTATAAGGGGACTAAATGGTAATTAAAAAATACAAAAGAGATTAAATAAAAAATAAAAAACAATATACGTATATATGTATTGTATATATATGAGGTCTGTTCAGAAAGTACCTAGCCATGTAATATGAAAAATAGAGACAGTTATTAAAGAGGATACAAAATACAAGAAACATTGTACATAGGACAATCATGTCTCAGTCACCTTCAGAGTAGGCACCTTGAAACCTCACACAGTTCCCACATCACCATCAGCTGCCCCATTGTAGTTTTCTGAATCTCATTGATGGTCTGAAATGTCTTCCCTTTCAAAGGTGATTTTAGTTTGAAAAAAGCCAGAAGTCACAGGGCACCAAACCTGGGCTGTAGCAGGGTTGAGTCACCTGGGTGATATGTTCCAGCAAAAAACTCTGCGTGAGAGATGATGCATGAGTGGGTGTGCTGTTGTGATGAAGCTGCCAAAGGAATGTTCAAGCTTAACACAAAATTTGATGCAGATTTGTTGCTCTTCTTGCCCAGTCACTTTGTATGTGACAGCCACACAATACACATGTTCACTGAATGGCATCTACCACTTCCACTGTCTAAAACAGTGAAGTCATCATTGTTCACACATGCACATTCCAGTCCATTCTCCTTGATGCCAGGTTACATTGATGTCATGCAAACTGTTCTCATTATATTAATAATGGTTGGACTTTTTCCAGATAGATCTCATATATATATATAGATCAGAAAAAAATCTGACAAAAAATTAGTAAAGATATAGCAAATATAAAGAACTCAACTAATAAAGGAGTAAATTGACATTTATAGAACATTGCAACCAGCAATTGCATTATACTTTTTCTATTCATCTGAACTTGAAATGTTCACCAAAATTGATTGATTACAGGGCCATACCAGTGAACAAAAAACTTCAAAATATTGAGTTCATTTATGAAGCATTCTCTAAACACAGTAAAATTGTATGCAATTTCAATATAAAAATATAACTAGAAAATCCCTAGTGTTTAGAAGTTAAACAATAGAATTATAAGTAATCCATGATTCAATAAAGAAATCCAAGTAGAAGGTAAGTAATATTTTGAAATGAAATGAATGATAATGTAAACATGACATGAAATTTTTGAAATACAGCTAAAGTGTATTTGGAAATATATTGCTTTATTTATTAGCACATGTTAGTCAATTTAAAAAATGAAATAAACGAAGAAGTAAGGAGAAAGAGAGGATGGAAAAATAGAGGGATAAAAGAAGCAATAAATTAATAAACTATAAAACATTTAATAAAGGGGAGCATCCAAAGGCTAATAAATTTTAAAAATTTCTAAAACTTCAGCAAGATTAAAATAAAAAAAGAGAAAATACAAGTTACCCCTGTCAGAGTTTAAATGAGGAACATTATATACTATTGATATTAAAAAATAAGAAGAGGTTATTATTCTTTTTTTGTTAACAAATTTAAAAAGGTAATAAAATGACAAATTCCCAGAATCATTAACTCTGCAATCTTCAAATAAGAAATAAAAAATTTATATAATTCTGTACCCATTAAGGGAATATAATCTAAAAATTTTAACTTTTGTGCAAAAACATTCAAAGTCTAGATGGCATTACCAATGTACTTATCTAAATTTTACAAAAATAGGATATAGAAAAAGAGAGAACACTTCCAATTCATTTTATAAGGCCAATATAACCTTGATACAAAAACCTGAAGGGATGTTCATAAGAGATGAAAATGTAGGCTAATTGCTATCATGAATATAGTTGCAAAGTCTTACTGAAAATATTAGTAAAGTAAATCTTACTATATCTATAAAAATGGAAATAAGTCATGACTCAAAAGTATTAATTCAGTGAAAAAAGATTCATTTAACATCTAGTCAGTTGATGTACTTAATACATACATAATATAAAGAAAATAATCATATAATCATCTCTATAAGTGGATCACATAATAATAACTATTTATGATTTAGGTGAAAATTTTTCTTAGCAAATTGGAAACAGAAAGTAATTCCTTAATTGACTTATAAAGGAGTCTACAAAACCTACAACTAATATTAAATTTAATGGTAAAATATTCAGCTTTCCCCTAGAATTAAGAATAGAACAAGGATACTCCCATCACCATTTCTATTCAATATTTTAATAAATATTCTAATTAGTGGGAGAACACACAATAAATAAATAAAGATAAAAGAAAGCAATAAATAAAACTATTATCTATAGGCAAATGATTTAAATATAGAAAATCTAGATAAATTATTTCATTTAGTAAAAAAAAACTGCAAGCTTGTGAGACAAAATATTTTTAAAGTTAACAGTACAGGTCCAGGAAGCACAGAGAGTCCCCAGAAAACTAGACCCAGGGAGGACCACATCAAGACACATTATAATTAAAATGCTAAAAGTTAAGCATAAAGGGAGAATCTTAAAAGCAGCAAGAGAAAAGAAGAGCATTATTTACAAGGGGGTACCTATAAGACTATCAGCTGATTTCTCAAAAGAAACTTTGTAGGCAAGAAGGGACTGGCAGGAAATATTCAAGGTGATGAGAGGCAAGGACCTACAACCAAGACTACTCTATCCAGCAAAGCTATCATTTAGAATGGAAGGGCAGATAAAGTGCTTCCCAGACAAGGTAAAGCTAAAGGAGTATAGTGTCACCAAGCCATTATTATATAAAATGTTATATTAAGAAAAAGATAAAAAGTATAAACATTAAAATGACAACAAAAATAACAACTATCAACAACAGAATCTAAAAAATAAAAACAAACTAAGCAGACAAGCAGAGTGGGAACAGAATCATAGGTATGGGGAGCATGTGGAGGGTTGTCAGCTGAGGGGAAAGAAGGGAGAAGGAGGGTAGTGGTGCAGGAATTAAGAAGTATAGTAGGATGGTGAAGAACAGACAAAGGGATATTAAGAATAGTGCAGGAAAGGGTAAAGTCAAAGAACTTATATGCATGACACATGGGCATGAACTAAGGGGGGTGGGACTGCTGGAAAGAAGAGAGTGCTGGGTGGAGGGGAGCAAAGGGAAAATAAATTGGAACAGCTGTAACAGCCTAATCAATAAAACATTATGTCATTGAAAAGTTAATATTATTTTAAAATAAACCTAAAAAAATAGCATGGCATCACTAAATATCAAATGTTAGGAATAAATTTAACAAAAGTTATGAAAAACCTCATGTAGTAAATCAAAAAACATTATTGAGACAGAAAAAAAATACCTAAATAAATTAAATGCATGCTTACGAATCAGAAGAGCAGTTACATTAAATATGCCAAATGTTCTCAAATTGATCTATAGATTTAGTACAATTTCAATAAAAAACTCAGGAACTTTGTATGTCAATGAAAGTTGACACATTAATTATAATTTTTAATGGAAATGCAGTACAGTGGCCGATAGTGAACCAAAATTTGCCTAAGATTAGCCCAGAAATTTCAAAAGAACAATAAAGTTAAAGACCTTATAGTGATATATATTAAAGATTAATATAAAGAAATAATTAGGTAAAAGCACAGCTCACCTCCTCGTGAAACCACAACATAATTACAACTCAACTATAGAACAACCATCATTGAAAACCATCAGGAATTGAACAGAATGGAAGTCCTACAGCTATGGAATTAAAGAAACCACATCGAGACTACTATGAGGGGCAGAGATGAGAAAAGGGCTGGTCCCACACCCACATGTGGCAGATAAAAATTGGGAGGGATATCTCAGGAGCAAGGGGTACCAGTCCCACATCAGGTCCCCCAGCCTGGGGTTCCAGTGCCAGGAAGTATCCATAACTCTGGGTTATAAAAACCAGCAGGGACTGAGGCTGTGGAAGACAAACTGATAGCGTCCCAGGCAATTTCTCTTTAAGGACCCACACACAGATTTACTCATTCCCTCTAGATTCCAGCACCAGGATAGCAGATGAAAGGCATCATATGTATGTGGGAAGGAAATAAATTGTACTGCAACAGGGCAAGAGCTGGAGGGAATCTTCCTCCCATAAAGAGGTGCTTCCAGAGATCATTGTTGCTTTTCTGAGCCCTCTCCCTACAGAGCCACAGAGCATGTAGGTGGACACTATACCTGAATCTCCATCACCCTAGCTCACACTGTTTTCCCATCCCTGGTGATTCATTAAGGTCTTGCCCCACTCAAATTTCAGATTAACCCAAGTTATTTCCAGTCACTTTTCTATATGAATGGCTTGTCTTGGCCCAAGCTTCAGATTTTTCTAAATTCTCTCAAACAAGCAGCATCTGGCTTCAGTGAGCCCTGTACCTCTCACTAAGTTGTGTCAGGACCAACACTAGCAAAAGTCAGTCTTGGTTCACACCTTAGCCTTTCCTGGGCATCTCCAAGCCCAGCACAAGTAGAAGCCACTGGACAGAACACAGGCAGTGGCTGCTCTTGGATATGCCAACAGCAATCAAGGATCAACTACAATAGGAGGATACAAAGCACACAGAGTAGGTGCACCTTGAGTACCCAGCTTGAATAATAGGGGAGGCTGTGCCAGTGGACCCTAGGGAACACCTACTACATTAAGCCACTCTATCAAACCTCAGAGATGTAGCAGTTCTACATAATATATAAAAACAAACAAAGAAAGTGTGCCAAAATGAAGAGACAGATAAACATGGCCCAAATGAAGAATAGAAAATACTCCAGAAAATATATATAAACAAAATGGAGGAAAGCAATCTATTATTGCAGAGCTTAAAACATTGGTTATATGGATGCTCAAAGAACTTAGTGAGGACAACAACAGCGTAACAAATATACAGTCAGAAATGAAATAAAGAGCAGTAGAGTGGATGAAACTGAGAACCAAATCAGTGATTTGGAAAATAAGGAAGGAAAAAACAACCAATCAGAACAGCAAGAAGTAAAGAGAATCTAAAAAATTAAGGATGGCATAAGAAGCCTCTGGGACAACTTCAAGCATGTCAACATTCACATCACAGGGGAGTCTGAAGGAGAAGAGAAAGAGAAAGAAATTGAAAACCTATTTGAAAAGATAATGAAAAAAACCTTCCCTAAACTGGTGAAGGAATCAGACATACAACTTCAGTAAGCACAGAGAGTCCCAAACAAGATGGACCCAAAGAGTCCCACTCCAAGTAACATCATAATTAAAACGTTGAAGGTTAAATACAAAGTGATAATCTTAAAAGCATCAAGAGAAAAATGGTAAACTACAAGGGAGCTCCTGTTAGACTGTCAGATGATTTCTCAGCAGAAACATTTTAGGCCAAAAAGTATTGGCATGAACTATACAAAGTGATTAAAAGAAAAAATCTACAACTAAGACTACTTTATCCAACAATATAAAACTGAAAAAAAAATGAAGAGCTTAAAAAAAATTTTTTTTATAAAGGAGATCTTATTACCAAACCAGTATTACAATAAATGCTAAGTGGTCTTCTTGAAGAAAAAGAAAGAAGAATAAAAAGAAGAAGATTATAAAGAATAAATGGCAATAAATCCAAACTTATCAATAATCACTTTAAATGTATATGGCTTAATGCTCCAATCAAAAGAAATAGGGTAGCTGAATGGATAGAAAAACACAACCCATATACATTCTGTCTACCAGAGATACTCCTGATAAAGAAAGATACACACAGACTAAAAGTAAAGGATGACAAAAAATATTTCATGAAAATAAAAATGAAAAAAAAAAGCTGGGATGGAAATACTATATATAAAAAAATTAGACTTTAAAACAAAGGTTACAATAACAAAGAAAACCACTACATAATGATTAAAGGAGTAATCTTACAAGAAGATATAACTCTGGTAAACATTTGTGCACCTAACATTGAAACACCTAAATATATAAAGCAATTCTTTATGGACATAAAAGGAGAAATCAACAGTAATACACTCATAATAGGGGACATTAACACTCCATTGACATTGATGAATTAATCTTCCAGACAGAAAATAAACAAGTAAACAGCAGACTTAAAAGACACACTAAATTTCTGGCCAGGCTGGAGACCTAGACAAACATGCTGCATCTCCTCCACAACTAAGAAGGAATACAACTACCTCAAAACTAGAAACAATGAAAAGCTATCATTTAGAATGAAAGGGCAGATAAAGTCCTTTCCAGACAAGGTAAAGCTAAAGGAGTTCATCATCACCAAGCTATTATTATATGAAATCTCAAAGGGGCTTACTTAAGAAAAAGATCATGTGGCTTAGTGGATTGAGCATCGGCCTGCGAACCAAGTGTCGCTGGTTCGATTCCCAGTCAGGGCACATAACTAGGTTGCATGTCAGGTCCCCAGTTGGGGTCGCGAGTGAGAGGCAACCACACAGTGATGTTTAAAAAGAAAGAAAGAAAGAAAGAAAAAGATCAAAATTATGAACATTGAAATGACAACAAACTCACAATTATGAACAACTGAATCTAAAAAACAAAAACAAAATCCAACTAAGCAAACCAGAATAGGAACAGAATCATAGATATGGTGATCATTTGGAGGGTTATTTCTGGGAGTGGGAGGGGAAAAAATGGGGAAATGGTGCAGGGATTAAGAAGCATAATTGGTTGGTACAAAATAGACAGGGGAAGTTAAGAATAATATAGGAAAGGGTGAAGCCAAAGAACTTATATGCATGACCCATAGATATGAACTAAGGGGAGTGGGATTGCTGGAGGGAAGGGGGGTACTGGGCAGAGAACAAAGGGGAAAAAATTGGGATTACTGTAACAACATAATCAATAAAATATACTTTAAAAAAAGACACACTAGGTCAGATGGATTTAATCAATGTCTTTAGAGCATTTCATCCCAAAACAGACTATACATTCTTTTCAAGTGTATATAGAACTTTTTTTAAGGATAAACAATATGTTAGGTCACAATGAAGTCTCAGTAAATTTAAGAAGGTTGAAATTATATCAAGAATCATGTCTCACTCTAATGGTATAAAACTAGAAATGAATCACACACACACACAAAGAAAAGAACACACAACTATATGGAGGCTAAATAAAATGTTAATAAACAATGAATGGGTCAACATGAGATCAAGGAAGAAATCAAAAGATACCTTAAAAAATTAAAATGAGAACACCACCCAAAATCTATGGAACGCAGTGAAATCTGTTCTAAGAGAGAAATTCATAGCATTACAGGTCTACCTCAAGAAACAAAAATATCTCAACCCTGGCTGCTGTGGCTCAGTGGATTGAGCATTGGCCTATGAACCAAGTGTCACTGATTTGATTCCCAGTCAGGGCACATGACAAGGTTGCACATCAGGTCCCCAGTTGGAGGCACATGAGAGGCAACCACACAGGGATGTTTCTCTCTCTCTCTCTCTCTCTCTCTTTCTTTTTCCCCCTCTCTCTAAAAACAAATAAATAAATAAAATTGTAAATAAATAAATAAATAAATAAATAAGTGAATTCCCCAAACAGATATTTATTTAAAAAAAAGAAAAGAAGAGGAGAAGGAGATGGTGGAGGAGTGAGGAAAGGCTGCGCTTTCAGGCTCCCGAGACCAGTCTGTAGTTTGGACTAATTGCAGACAGAACATCTCAGTGAGCAGCTGGACACTGGCAGGAGTTGAGCCTTGGCACTGCTGCATTAGAGAAAAACCACCTGGGAACAACGTGTTTAGTGAGAATGGCGGAGGAAAAAGGAACAGGATGGGATTTCTGACTGGGGTGGCTACCCGAGCTGCGGCTGGAAGTACACAAAGGCTTTTTGGTGATCACAGGATTCCCCAGAGAGAAATCAGGAGGAGAGCAGATCTCTGCCTGCTGGCAGAGACACTACTCGACCTGTGGCATTGGTGCTGAAAGACAAGAAGCAGCGTACTGCTGTGCATGTGAGAACGTAATTTTTTTAAATATTTTTCTCTTGTGAACTGCGGAGAGGGGTGGAAAGTTTGGGGGTGATAGGACGTTCTCGAGGAGCACAGGTGCAGAATTGTGCTTGCCCACTCCCCAACCCTCCCCTTGGGTCATGTGGGTGCGCATAGGGGAGTGCCCTCATTCACTGACCCAGGTGCGTGGGGGTGTGTGTCCAGGTGCTCAGACACACCCCAACAGACATAAGATCAGTGTCCCAATGGGCGCAGAGAGGGCCTACTGGACATCCAGAAGACCGTGCACAGACACCCCTGGCCAGCTCCAGTGGGTGCCAGGCTGGAGAGCAAACCACTTGCTCAGGCTCTGCTTATGCCTGCCCAGGTGGGTGCGAGAACGGAAGGGGGCTGCGGTGTGGAAACAGCAGGCAACAGCGACTCACAGACACTCACTTCCACTGTGCACAAGTGTCCGGGTGCCCGCCTTAAGAGGCGAGAGACCAACTCCCGGAGCTTGGCTCAGCAGGCCTGAGGCTAGCTCTCAGGCTGCCTTGCGTGCACAGGGGCATGCGTTCAAAAGCACTTCCCTGACTCCAACAGGCGCCAAAGGAACACACCATGTTGGCCACCATCAGTGCACACCGCTGCTGCAAGGAACAGGAACCTCTGACCAGCCTCATTAGACCAGCTATGGACGCATTAAAAAAAGACGACACACAAAGCCTGAACTGAGTAAAAACATTCCTTATATATATTTTTAAATTTCTATTTCTTAGTATTTTTATTTGTATTTTATTTTACTTTACTTTTTTCCATTTCTTATTTTTAATTCTAACTTAATTTTAACTATAATTCTTACTTTTTTATTCCTTTACCAATGGAGGGAAAAAACTATATCTCTAATTTGTTTCATACAATCTCTCCTTCTCATCCTTCCACTTTAATTTTTGTTTATTTGTTTGTGTGTATAGTTTAGCCTCCCTTTCCCTCTAAATAAATAGAATATAACTACTATATAAATCCAATACTATACAATCCCACTTTCTTACTATATTCTGCATTCTCCCTCCTTTTCTTCTAACATTAACATACAATGTAAATATTACCTACTGTCTTTCATAGTCTCAACTATTATTAATCTATCATCCCCTCTCTCAAAAATCATATTTTTCCTTCCTAAAAACAACTCTTATCTATTATTTCTATAGTATAAAAGCTCTAATCTCTCTACATTTATATTAATACTGGCTCATTGGCTGACGATAGTGGGATAGACGGTGCGGGATACTTTTGAGTGTGTGGGTCTCCTGCCTGGGCTGGGTGTTTATATTTTTAACAGCATCTCCACAAAAGAACTCAAGACAAAGTGGATAGAGTGACTCTCAATCACCTAGCCAGAGGGAAGATCCTAACAAAGAGCATCTGAAATATAAACAGACAGCATAAACAAATGACATAAAAGTTACCTCTAGAACATCAGGCTCAGGAGATCAAAGAGATTGCACCACTAAAATCCCCAGATCTCCTATAAAGAATCTCATAACACAAAGGTGGGAAGTCAAAGCAGACAAACCCAAAAAACAAACATAAACATGAAGAATCCAACACATTACGATGCAGAAACAACCTCTCAATGAAAAGAAAAGAGGAATCCCCAGAAAGAGAGGTAGATGGAATAGACATAGCCCAAATGTCAGACATGGAATTAAAAGCAATGGTGGTGAAGAAGCTCAATATACTTGACAACCTTAAAAACAACTATGACAACCTCCAAGGAAGTTACCAACAGCTCCAAGAAAATTACAGGGAACTTGCAGAGAACTACACCAGCATAAAAAAAGACATAGAAACTATTAACAAGAACCCGGAAGCAATGTACAATTCAATCTCTGAACTGAAAAAAACAGTAGAATCAATCAAAAGCAGGCTAAATGAAGCAGAGGATTGGATGAGTGAGTTAGAAGATAATGTAGAAAAGAATTCCCAGGCAATACAGAAAATGAAAAAAGATTGAAAAAGTACAAAGAAGAAGTAAGGGAATTACAGGATAACATAAGAAAAAACAATATTAGAATCATTGGAATTAAACAGGAAGAAGAGCAACAAGGAATAGAAAAACTGATAGGAGAAATAGTGAAAGGAAATTTTCACAACCTGATGAAAGAAAAAGTTATGCAAGTTCAGGAAGCGCAGAGAGTTCCAATGAAGAGGAACCCCCCCCCAAAAAACATTCCAAGGCACATCAAAATTAAAATGGCAACATTCAAAGACAAAGAGAGAATCCTGAAAGTAGCAAGAGAAACACAGCAAATAACATACAAGGGAGCTCCGTTAAGGCTATCAACTGATTTCTCAACTGAAACACTACAAGAGAATGGTCAAAAATATTAACCCAAACCAGTATTATGAGAGATGCTAAAGGGAATGTTCTAAGAAAAAAGAAGAAGAAAAGAGGAGAGAAACAGAGGTACAAAGGGAAATGAATAAATACCTGTCAATAATAACCTTAAATATAAATTGACTAAATGCTCCAATTATAAGACATAGGGTAATGGAATGGGTAAGAAAACAGGACCCACATATTGGCTGTCTACAAGAAACACACATGAAAACAAAAGATTTACACAGACTGAAAGTAAAGGGATATAAAAAAATATTCCAAGCAAACGGAACTGAAAAAAAAGCCAGAGTAGCAGCCCTCATATGAGGCAAAACGGATTTCAAAGCAAGGGCAATAAAAAAAGACAAAGAAGAACATTTCATAGTTCTTAAAGGAACAATCCATCAAGAAGATTTAACACTGATACACATATATGCACCCAACATAGGAGTACTCAAATACATAAAGAAAATACTAGAAGAGTACAAGAAAGATATTAATAACAACACACTCATAAAAGGGAACTTCAACACACCATTATCAACAATAGATAGATCATCCAAGCAAAGAAACACCAAGGATATACAAGCATTGAACAACACACTAAACCACATTTACTTAACTAATATATATCTATAGAACTTTTCACCCCAAAGAAGCAAAACACATTCTTTTCAAGTGCACATGGGACATTTTCAAAGATAGACCACATAATAGGACACAAAACAAGCCTCAACAAATTCAAGAAAATTGAAATCATATCAAGCATATTTTCAGACCACAATGCCTTGAAACAAAAAATCAACCTCAGAGAAAAAAGTCAAAGACACCCAAACTCATGGAGAATGAATAACATGCTATTAAATAATGAATGGGTTAACAATGACATCAAATAATAAATTAAGAAATTTCTAGAAACTAATGATACTGAACACACAACAGCCCAAAACCTATGAGACACAGCAAAAGCAGTCTTAAGAGGAAAGTTCATAGCAATACAGGCATATCTGAAAAGGATGGTAGAATCTCAAATAAAAAATCTAATCCTAAAGCTACAAGAACTAGAACAACAACAACAAAGAAAGCCTAGGGCAGGTAAAAGGAAGGAAATAATATCAGAGCAGATTTAAATGACATAGAGATTAAACAAACAATCCAAAATATCAACAAAACTAGGAGCTGGTTCTTCGAAAAAATAAAATCGACAAGACTGTAGCCAGGCTCATCAAGAAAAAAGGAGAGAAGACCCAAATAAACAAAATCAGAAATGAAATAGGAGAAATCACGACTGATACCACAGAAATACAAACGATTGTAAGAAATTACTACAAACAACTGTATGGCAAGCAATTTAACAACCTAGAAGAAATGGACAAATTTCTAGAAACATAAAACCTTCAAAAACTGAATCAAGAAGAAATAGAAAGTCTCAACAGACCAATAACAAAGAAGGAAATTGAAACAGCAATCAAAAATCTTCCCCCACACAAAAGCCCTGGACCAGATGGCTTCACAGGCGAATTTTACAAAACATTTAGGGAAGAACTAACTCCTACCCTCCTCAAACTATTCCAAAAAATCCAAAAAGAGGGGAAAATCCCAAACTCTTTCTATGAAACCAGTATTACCCTAATCCCAAAACCAGGTCAAGACACAATAAAGAAAGAAAATTACAGACCAATATCACTGATGAACATAGATGCCAAAATCCTCAACAAAATATTGACAAAGAGGATCCAGCAAGACATCAAAAAGATCATACACTATGATCAAGTGGGATTCATCCCAGGGATGCAAGGATGGTTTAATATACACAAATCAATAATATAACATCACCTAAACAAAATGAAAGACTAAAATCACATGATCTTATTAACAGATGCAGAAAAAGCATTTGATAAAGTACAACACTCATTTATGATGAAAACACTCAGCAAAATGGGAAGAGAGGGAGCATACCTTAACATAATTAAGGCTATATATGAGAAGTCTAAAGCCAACATCATACTCAATGGACAAAACTGAAAGCATTCCTCCTGAAATCAGGAACTAGACAAGGCTGTCCACTCCCTCCTCTCCTATTCAACATAGTGTTGGAAGTCCTAGCCATATCAATCAGACAAGAAAAAGAAATAAAAGGCATCCAAATTGGGAAAGAAGAAGTAAAACTATCATTATATGCAGATGACATGATAGTATACGTAGAAAACCCTATAAACTCCATTAAAAGACTACTCGATATAATAAGTGAATTTAGCAAAATATCAGGGTACAAAATAAATATACAGAAATCTAAGGCATTTCTGTACACCAACAATAAAATGTCAGAGACAGAGACAAAAAAGAAAATATCATTTACTATAGCAACAAGAAAAATAAAGTACCTAGGAGTAAACTTATCCAAAGGGATAAAAGACCTGTACTCTGAAAATTATGTAACATTGAAGAAAGAAATCAAGGAAGATACAAATAAATGGAAGCAAATTTCATGTTTTTGAATGGGAAGAACCAACATCATCAAAATGGCCATACTACCCTAAGCAATCTACAGATTCAATGCAATTCTTATTGAAATACTAATGACATATTTCACAGACCTAGAACAAATACTCCAAAAATTCATACAGAACCGAAAAAGACCCCAAATAGCAAAAGCAATCTTGAGACAGAAGAACACAACAGGAGGAATTACAATACCAGACATCAAACAATACTACAAAGCCACTGTAATCAAAACAGTCTGGTACTGGCATAAGAACAAACATATTGATCAGTGGAACAGAACAGAGAGTCCAGAAATAAACCCAGGCCTCTATGGTCAACTAATATTTGATATAGTAGGAAGGAATATAAAATGGAGTGAGAAAAACCTCTTTAACAAATGGTGCTGGGAGAACTGTAAGGGGACTTGCAAAAAAAACGAAACTAGACCGCCAACTTACAACACACACAAGAATAACTCAAGATGGATCAAAGACTTAAATATAAGCCATGACACCATAAAAGTCCTAGAGGAAAGCATAGGCAGGAAAATTTTAGATATCCCACGTAACAATATCTTCACAGATACATCTCCTAACGCAAGAGAAATAAAGGAAAAAATAAACAAATGGGACTACATCAAAGTGAACAGTTTCTGCTCAGCAAAAGAAAACATCAGCAAGATGAAAAGGGAACCAACCATATGGGAAAACATATTTGCCAATGACATCACAGACAGGGAACTCATTTCCAAAATATATAAAGAGCTTATATGACTCAACATCAAGAAAACAAACAACCCAATTAAAAAATTGGCAGAGGACCTGAACAAATACTTCTCTGAAGAGGACATACAGAAGGTCCATAGTCACATGATAAAATGCTCAACACATTAGCCATCAGGGAGATGCAAATAAAAACCACAACGAGATACCACTTTACACCAGTCAGAATGGCCATCATCAACAAATCAACAAACAAGTGCTGGTGAGGATGTGGAAAAACGGGAACCCTACTGCATTTTTGGTGGGAATGCAGACTGGTTCAGCCACTATGGAAAACAGTATGGAATTACTTCAAAAAACTAAAAATGCAACTCCCTTTTGAACCAGAGATTCCATTGCTAGAATTATACCCCCAAAATCCTAAAACTCTAATTCAAAAGAACTTATGCACCCCTATGTTTATAGCAGCACTGTTTACAATAGCTAAGTGCTGGAAACAACCTAAGTGCCCATCTGTAGATGAGTGGATCAAAAAACTGTGGTACATTTACACAATAGAATACTGTGTAGCAGAAAGAAAGAAGGAATTCCTGCCATTTGCGACAACATGGATGGAACTAGAAAGAATTATGCTTAGTGAAATAAGCCAGGCAAAGAAAGCAAAATACCAGATGATATCACCTAATACAGGAAACTAAAGAACAGCACAAACAAACAAACTAAATAGGACAAAGAGCAGAATAGCAGTCAATAGGGGGGAGGTGGGGGGAGAGAAGGGGGATAAGGGAAGAGGTTAGTCAAGGAACGTGTACAAATGACTCATGGACATTGGTGACGGAGAGGGATATGATTGTGGAAGAAGGGGTGGGCTGGGTTTGGGAGAGCAATGGGGGAAAATGCGACAACTGTAATTAAAAAACCAAGAAATAAAAATAAACAAAAAGAAAAGAAAAGAAACAAAAATATCTGAAATAAACACATAACTTTACACTTAAGGAAACTAGAAAAAAACAACTAACAAAGCTCAAGTGAGTAGAATAAAGGAAATAATAAAGAATAGAGCAAAAATAAATGAAATAGAGTCAAAATATACAAAAGATCAATGAAACCAAGACTGGTTCTTTGAAAAGATAAAGAAGATTGACAAACACTTAACCAGGACGGAGAGAGAGAGAGAGAGAGAGAGAGAGAGAGAGAGAGAGAGAGAGAGAGAGAGAGAGAGAGAGAACGCAAATAAATAAAATCAGAAATAAAATAAGATAAATAACAACTGAATCCACAGAAACACAAGGGATTGTAAAAAAATGTTACAAATGACTATAGGCCAACAAATTGGACAAGATGGACAAAATGGGTAAATTTCTAGAAAGATATAATCTTCCATAGCTGAACCAGGAAGAATCGGAGAATCTGAATAGACAGATTACAAGTAGTGAAATTGAAGTAGTAATTAAAAAACTTCCAACAAACAAACAAAAGTCCTGGACTGGATTGTTCACAGGAGAACTTTGCCAAACATTCCAAGAAGAAATAATACCTATCCTTTTTAACATATTCCAAAAGTTTCAAGAGGAGAAAAGACTCCGAAGCTCATTTTATGAGGCCAGTGCTATCCTAAATCTAAAACCAGATACAGACACTACCAAGAAAGAATGTTATAGGTCAATATCCCTGATGAACATACATACAAAAATCATCAAAAAATTATTAGAAAACCAAATACAACAGTACATTAAAAAGGTTATACAAGCCCTGGCTGCTGTGGCTCAGTGGTTTGAACGTCAGCCTGCGAACCAAGTGTCGCTGGTTCGATTCCCAGTCAGGGCACATTTGTAGGTTGCACGTCAGGTCCCCAGGTGGGGGAGCGAGTGAGAGGCAACCACACAGGAAAAAAAAAAAAAAAGATTATGCACATGAACAAGTGGGATTTATTCCTGAGATACAAGGTTGGTACAATATCTGCAAATCAATAAACATGATATACCACATAAACAAGCCCTGGCTGGTTTGGCTCAGTGGATTGAGCGTCGGCCTGCGAGCTAAGTGTCGCTGGTTCGATCTTCCAGTCAGGGCACATCAGAGAAGGAAAACTCTTGACTCCAAAAAACCTCCGCTGCCTTGTGGCATACCTCTTCAGGGGAAAGGCTAAGGGAGTAAACCCCGACAGAAAATCCGGAGCCGGAGTCCCTAAGGCGGTTTGACGTTGTAGTCAACACCGGCAACTCCTGCGGCGCACCTGAAGCCAAGCTGTATTGACTCCGTCTTTCCCTTGGATCCTTCAGCTGCGAAGAGAGGGGGGGTCTGCTGCATGGGCAACAGCAGACCCTCCATATCACCCTTCCCAGGCTCTGTAGCTTCAGCTTCACTGGAGAGGACACTCCAGCGTCATCGCAAGATGTCGATTCAACACGGGAGGAGACAGATACTGTGTCACTCCCGAGTCGGACTGCACAGCCATTCTCGGCGGTGCAGATAGACTCTTAAGAAGCTACACCATCGTCTCTCGAGACGGACGGCTGCCGACGACCACATAAACAGAATAAAATGTAAAATTTGCACGATCATATCAATAGATGTAATGAAAGCATTTGATAAAATATAGGATCCAATTATGATAAAAACTTTCATTAACATGAGAATAGAGGAGACATAGCTTAACATAATAAAGGGAGTATGTGATATACCCACAGCCAACATCAAATTCAAAAGACAAAAACTAAAAGTATTACCCTTAAGATCAGAAACAGACAGGATATCTGCTTTCACCACTCTTATTTAACATAATACTGGAAGTCCCAGCCACAGCAATCAGAGAAGAAATATAAGGTATCCAAATTGAAAGGAAGAAGTGAAACCATCACTTTCAGAAAACATCATTATATATGTGTTTAAAACTGTAAAGATTCCATAAAATAACTACTAGAACCAATAAATGAATTCAGTAAAGTAGCAGGGTACTAAATAAATACGCAAAAATGGGTTGCATTATTCTGCACCGATAATGAACTGTGAGAAAGGAAAACTAAGAAAACTACCCCATTAACAATTGCCTCAAAAAATACCTGCTAATAAGCTTAACCAAGAATGAAAATGACCTATACTCAAAATTATAAGACAGTGAAGTGTAAAATTAAAGAAGGTACAAAAAAGCATATACTATGTTCATTAATTAGAAGAATTAACATCATTAAAATGTCCATACTTTCCAAAGCAATCTGTAGATTCAATGCAATTCCTATCAAGAAATCAATGGCCAATTTCACAGAACTAGAACAAATATTTTTAAAAATTTATATGGAAACACAAAAGACCCAAATTGCCAGAGCAATGTTTAGAAAGAAGAACAATGTTGGAGAAATTACACTACCTGGTATCAAACTATACTACAAGGACATAGGAATCAAAGCAATATGATACTGGCATTAAAGTATATATATCAACAGAACAGACTATAGAGCCCAAAATAAACCTATGTCTTTATGGTCAACAGAACAGACTATAGAGCCCAAAATAAACCTATGTCTTTATGGTTAATAGAAAGCAAGAACATACAATGGAGTAAAGATAGTCTATTTAATAAATGGTGTTAGAAATATGCCAAAAACTGAAACTGGACCACTTTCTTACATCATACATAAGAATAAACTAAAAATGGATTAAAGACTTAAATGGTAGACTGAAAACTATAAAAATACAAGAAGAAACATAGGCAATATAATCTGACATTTTTTTTAGCAATATTTTTTTATGATATATCTCCTTGGGCAAGGGAAACAAAAGAAAAAAAATGGGACCACATCAAACTAAAAATTTTTTGCACAGTAAAGAAACTATAAACAAAATGTAAAGACAAAAGCACTGAGTGGGAGAATATATTCACCAAAGATACACCTGATAAGGGTTAATATCCAAACTACAAAGAACTCACATGACTCAACACCAGGAAAACAAAAAATTCAATTAAAAAATGGGCAAAGGACTTGAATAGGCTTCTCCAAAGAGGAAATACAGATGGCCAAGAGATACTCAACAATATGAAAAGATGTTCAACATTACAAACTATCAGAGCAATGTAAATTGAAACCACAATGAAATACTACCTCACACCTGTCAGAACAGCTATCATCAGTAAATCAACAAACATCAAGTGTTGGCGAGGATGTGGAGAAAAGGGAATCCTTGTGCATTACTGGTGAAAATGCAAAGTTGTGTAGCCACTGTGGAATACAGTATGGAGTTACACCAAAAATTTTAAATGCAACTAACATATGACTCAAAGAGTCTAATTCTGGGAATTGATTTGAAGAAATCCCAAACACTAATTTGAAAAAATATATGTACCCCCATGTTTGTTGTGGCATTATTTATAATAGCCACGATTTGGAAGAAGCCCATGTGTTTATCAATAGATGAGTGGATAAAAAAAGCTGTATTATATTTACACAACAGAATACTTCACAACCGGTAAAAACAAGAAAATTTTACTCTTTGTGATAGCATGAATCGACCTAGAGAACATTATGCTAAGTGAATTAAGCCAGTCAGAGAAAGACAAGTTCTATTTGATTTCACTTATATGTGGACTCTAATGGACAAAATGAACTAACAAAGCAAACTAGCGACAGACTCATACATAGAGAGCAGGCTGACAGCTCTCAGAATGGGGAACTGGGTGAAGGTGGTTCAAGGGATTGAACAAAAAGGAAAAAAAGAGGAAGAACTCATGGTGATTGCCAGGGGGAGGTTGTGGGGGGACATGGAAGAGAGTATAGGGGAGATAAATGGTGATGGGCAAAGACTTAACTTTAAGTAGTGAGCCCACAATACAGTGTACAAATGATGTGTGGTAGAATCATGCACCTGAAACCTGTATAATTTTGTTAACCAGTGTCACCCCAATAAATTCAATAAAAAAGAAAAACAAAGTATTTTGACTAAACCCCATTTTCCCACCCTAATGATCATATACTTCTTTTATCTATGGCTACTGTCAGTATAACATTATTAATATGAACAATGGACTTCATAATTGAAAGAATTTATTCTTTGCAAAGACCTCAGCTCTACTTGGTCAGAATGTCTTAGGATGGGATAACACAAAAGAAGACGGTCTGTTACGTGATCCTAAGAATCACAAGTAAGAGACAAATAAAAATAAGATCAGAAAGGTTGAAAAGCCAATAAATAATGTGTTAATGAACAGGTTACTTTTGTGGCAAACTGAATCTCAATGCAACTGACAACTTTATGGAAAACCACTGCAACATACCTCTAAATTATCTTACTAATGAATAGAGAAGTTGGAATGTTTGACTCTCATTCTCACTAGTTGAGGGTTGCCCATTGGGGCATGAATCCCCTGGCATTTCTGAGCTGCCATATGCGGGTTAAGCAAGAAACTATGACATGGAAGTAAGCCCTTTTGCAGAGAATCAGAAAGATAGATGCTTGAGACAGAAAGCTGTCAGGTGGGGTTAATTGTGGAAGTAGGGGTTGGGCTGGGTGGAGGAGGGCAAAGGAAGAAAAATTGGTATAACTGTAATAAAGCAACAATAAATTATCTTAAAAATATATAATATTTTTAAAGAATAGTTAAAATAAAAATAAATAATAATTAAAAAATAAAGAAATAAAGCTGTCAGTGACTAGAAAAACTATCTACCAGACTGTGGGAGAACTCAGAAGTAGATGAAAACACTATGGTATGGAACATCAACAACAGCTACACAGTCCAGCTAAGCTCTCAAGTTACTTCATCTTGTGATTACACAAGTACCAACATTATTGTGTCTCCTGCTTATTATCCCATGGATTTCACTATTATCTCCATGCCTCTTCATTTACCAACTTAACATATTATATTTCTATTTCTAATATTAATACAGTTATCTTATTGAATACAGTGTGGGAAAAAGTTGAATGGTAAATAATAGAGTAATTAAATAATAATATAAGAAAGAAATCTGTATTTGCATACTCACAAGATAGAAACTGACTTGTAGATACAGAGAATAGACAGCTGTCAGATGGGATTAAGCAAAAAAACCTCATAGACAGACAACAGTATGGTCATTGCCAGAGGTAAATGGCAGTAAGGGGAGGCTAGGAAAGAGTCGTCGGCAGCCGTCCGTCTGGAGAGACGATGGTGTAGCTTCTCAAGAGTCTATCTGCACCGCCGAGAATGGTTGTGCAGTCCGACTCGGGAGTGACACGGTATCTGTCTCCTCCTGCGCTGAATCGACATCCTGCGATGACGCTGGAGTGTCCTCTCCAGTGAAGCTGAAGCTACAGAGCCTGGGAAGGGCGATATGGAGGGTCTGCTGTTGCCCATGCAGCAGACCCCCCCTCTCTTCGCAGCTGAAGGGTCCAAGGGAAAGACGGAGTCAATACAGCTTGGTTTCAGGTGCGCCGCAGGAGTTGCCGGTGTTGACTACAACGTCAAACCGCCTTAGGGACTCCGGCTCTGGATTTTCTGTCGGGGTTTACTCCCTTAGCCTTTCCCCTGAAGAGGTATGCCGCAAGGCAGCGGAGGTTTTTTGGAGTCAGAGTTTTCCTTCTCTGATGTGCCCTGACTGGAAGATCGAACCAGCGACACTTAACTCGCAGGCCGACGCTCAATCCACTGAGCCAAACCAGCCAGGGTTAGGAAAGAGTAAAGTGGGGATAAATGGTGATAGAAAGAGACATGTCTTATGGTGGTGAACACATTATATAATATATAGATGATGTATTATAGAATTGTAACCCTTTATACTTATATAATTTTATTTACCAATGTCACCCCATTAAATTCCATTTAAAAAGATGTAATGAGTGGATTATTGCTATTTTTAATAATATATTTATATATTTAAAATTTCTCAGTTTATTTCTAATATGGTAAATATTGATGAATATAAACCACATAAACCAAAGCTTCTTGGAAGTCTTCTATAATTTTGAAGAGTGTAAGTAATTTATGAGACCAAAAAAGTTTCAGAACTGCAGTTGAGAGAATGATCGTACAGGCCATATTGTTTTACTATAATACAAAGTATTTTAGATGTTAATTATTTATATTTAGTCTTTGATAGTAGACCAGCCCATACCTGAAAATTCTTTAAAAATGAACCATCCTTTTTCACCACTAGACTATCTGCCATGAACCTAATAATAAAATACAAATCCAGGACAAAAGTCATTACTTTCTCAAGTAATTTGGACATACTCAGTAGGGTTAGTCTACTTAGAATGGGGCAGGTTCTGGTCTTCAACAAAAAAGAAAATGTTTAATTGGGCTGCAGAACAAGAATTGGGAGACTAGAATAGCTAATGGATAAACTACAGCAGTTTGCTAATTTTAGATTTGAAAGTAAAGCCAAATGAGAAGCCTTTATTTCATTTTAAATTGTATTAAGTGATTTTTCAACAATGGTACAAATGATACAAACTACCTTTAAAAAAATTTAATCTTTATTGTATTTTTTCATTACCATTTAGTTCCCTTACACTGATCACCCCCTAGCAATCACCACACTGTTGTCCATGTCCATGAGTCCTTTTTTCCTTTTCTGCTCAATCCTTCCACCCTTTCACTTCCCTCCAGCACCAGCTGTCATCCTACTCTCCATCTATGAGTTTGTCCCTATTTTCCTTGTTAGTTGAGTTTGTTCATTAGATTCTACACGTAATTGGAATCAATGGTGTTTGTCTTTCTCTGACTTGCTTATTTCATTTAGAATACTGTTCTCTAGATCCATCCATACTGTTGTAAAGGTTAAACTTTTCTTCTTTTATATGGCTGAATAGTATTCCACTGTATAAATGTCCCATAGTTGTTTTATCCACTCATCTGCTGATGGACATTTGGGCTGTTTCCATATCTTTTGAGAAGCCAAATGATAGACTTATGGAGTGTGGAAGTCACAGGGCACCAAATCTGGACTGTAAGGGGGCTGAGTCACCTGGGTTATTTGATGTTTCACCAAAAATCTCTGCATGGGATGTGGTGCATGAGCAGGTCCATTGTGATAAAGCTGCCAACCATCAGCTGTGGCCATTTTCATCATATTGCATCTCCCAACCAATGATGAATATTGAAGTAGCTATTCCTTATTAATTGTTTGGCCTGGAAGGGCATACTTGTTATGAACAACATTTTCCCAATCAAATAACACAGTTAACATGATCTTGATCTTGTTGCAATTTTGCCAAGCCTTCTTCAGGTGTGGAGAAACAGGCGACTTCCATTGGGATGACTGGACCTTCATTTCCAGATCATAGCTGTAGACTCATGATTCATCTCTGTTTATGACCTTCTTGGGGAAATCTGGTTCATTGGTAGTGGTTTGAATCAAGTCATTAGCAACTGCAGCCTGATGTTCCTTCTGTTCTGGTAGCAGAACCCACAAAACAAATTTTACCATGACATGTTTCATGTCAAGATCTTGTATCAAAGTCTCAGACACAGTAGTTTTGGAAATCCCGAGGTCAGCTTCTAGTTCTCTCACTGTCAGTCATGATCTTTATTGATTGCAGCCCCTACACATTCAATATTCTCAGATGCTCTGCCTTTTGTAGGCCTTCCAGAACATGAATCTCTTTCAACAGGTTCTCAACCATCTTTGAAGTATTTGTGCCACACTTTTATTTGTGCTTTACTTATTGCATTGTTCCTGAAAGCCTTCTGAATCATCCAAATAAATTTTGTGGAGGAATGTTGAAGCTTAATGCAAAATTTGATGCAGAGTCATTGCTCTACTTGCTCGGTCACTTTGAATGCAATGGCCACACAGTACACATGTGCACTCAGTAGCATATACTGCCTCCACTGACTGGTACAGTGATGTCATCATTGTTCACAAGTGCACATTTCAGTCCATTCTCCTTGGTTGTCAGAGTACATTGATGCAGCACAAACTGTTCTTATTATATCAACAATGATTGGATTTTTTTCAGACAGACCTCATATTTTTCACATTAGATAGAACCATATATATTTTTCTGCTTAGCAAATTTTGGAACAACCAAGTGTGTTAAAAGCCTCTTAGTATAAATATAAACATTAATAGCAGTTTTAAAAGTTTTGAGTTTCAGCTGTTTTAACAAGTGCAGTATACTCCACTTCTTAATTTTATTTCTTCTGATTTTACTATTGCCAATTAATTTTTAGATTTCTCAGTTGTTCTCAGTGTGTCTCTGCTAAAATATATACTGTTGGATTGTGAATGTTTTAATACAATCTGAGACTATTTGACTTCAAGTAGATTTATTTGATTCATTTACACTTTTTGTGTAAGTGATATTTGTCCTGTCTTTAATCATCTCAGTATCTCATACTCTGTTGTTGTTCTTTTTATTTACTTACTAGTTTTGGCTGTTTGCAGTGCATATTCTTTGATTTTCTTAATACTCTTCTAATTTATAAGGTATATTACCCATTGTAACACAAATAGTGGTTATGAATATTTGTGCAAATATTTGAAGCAACAATGAGAGAAATGAAACTATCAATTCAAGAAACCCAAATACACACACACACACACACACACATGATTATATCTAATATGAGAAATAAAAATAGCAATAGCTATTAAATTTATTTAATCTTCACAAGAGTCTTGTGAATAGGTCCTCTTACAGATAAGAGCTCACAGGACTGAAATAAATTGTCCCCAATGAACCTTCAAGTGAGTGGGAGACATGGAAGTCAAACCACTGTCTGGCTGAATGTACAGCCCCATCTTTAATGACAGTAATATTCTTTGTCTCTTGCTGAATGGATCAGTTTGTCCCAGAGAGCCCAGGGGCAGATTCTTCCCTTTTTGCATCCTTTTCTCCCATACTGCCCACTTTAGAAGGAGTTGTAGTGGTCTGTGTTGGAGAGATCCATTGCTCCCTTGGAAGCCCTATGGATTCTTCAGGGGTATTGAGCAGGTTCACAAAATTTCTCAGAAAACCTGGAGAAAGATTTAAGGTTTTAAGTCTGGATGGGGGACAGTAAAGATGGTTATTCTGAGTTTCCAACTCAAAATCACCCTTTAAATTCCAAATTCAAGCTACACATTTGTGTGATGCGGGTCACTTTATTGGCCCTCTTAGGTCAAAGGCATTCAAATTTGCAGTATCTACCTATGTTCATAGTCTCTGTTACTTCGTTTTTATTTCTTTTATAATGTATGGTTGTTCTGTTTGTCTCTTTTAGACCAAAACCTCCTTAGCACTCAAATAGGCTTTAAAAAAATATCCTACAGCATTCTAAATTTACATGGAACTAAATAGTTTATTAATGTTCTTGTTGACTACTCTTTATAATTTTTTAAATAATAAGAAATGTTGTTAGCATATAGTTTGAATTTTGTCAACTCAAAAGATGAAGACAAATTATTTTATTTATAGTCTTTGTCATCCACTTGAATCATACATAACTTTTTCAAACAACCAACACTCAGTGTTGATACATGAGGATTCTGTAGTGAGAAGGAGCAAAGGTCACCTGAGAGGAGCTAACTCACATGCTTGCTGCCAGTATGAGGCTGACATGACTCAGCATGGATGAAAATGAAAGGCCTTGGCAACACCTGGGCTCCTCGGAGCCTGCTTTGTCTAAGAAGTCTGCAATTCTGGTAAGTCTTCCAGGCAGCCTTGCCCTGTTTAAGCACAACAATGGAGGCTTTTGGGCTTAACAGTCTTTCAGGCCATGGCTCTGTTTGCCTTGACTGATGAGAGTAAAATTTGAGGTTTACCTATATAAAAGAGTATGATAGCTACTAACTGTCCCTATTTCAAAAGAGACAGCAAGGCTGGTGGGAAAGAGATCCAGGGTGTGGATAGCTAGAATCCCACTTTGCCACTTATTAGTTATAAGATTTTCCTGTGTTTCAGTTTTTCAGTTTCTCCATCTATAAAATGGAATAATAACAGTATCTCTCTCACAGGGTTGTTGTGAGGACTGAATGCATTATATTAAGTGTATTACTTTGTGCCAGTGTAGTAAACAATTAGTACGAGGTAGCCTTGTCATTATGTTCACTTCTATTATTCTTTTATTGCTTCTTCACCTCCCCTTTCTCTCCTCCTCCTGCTTGTTTCTCCTGACTAATTACTTACTTAACTTTTATCTTAGCTTTATAAGTTGTCTCATATCCTTAGAGAACAAGATGGTTGTAAAAATACATTGTTATGATAAATAAAGACATGGAAGGGCAGGTGAAGAGAGAAAGATGGGAATGAAGGAAAGAAGAAAAGGAACAGAATATATATGGAAGTATTCAAGGCACAACTTTCATTTATTGTTTATTTAAGGTCATCTGCTCTTCAGCATTTTTATCTAAACTCTCTGGTCTTCAGATTACTTCCATAAAAGAAGCCAGGGTGGCCCTTTGAATCACAGAGCTTTGCTTCTGGGACATTTCTCCTGTATCTGGATATAATTCCCTTTCTTTTTTGGCCCCAGAGACCACACTTCATGTATACATAGTCAATTTTCCATCTGTAATTGACCAAGAGTTCTTCATTGCTCTGAGAGTAATTCTTAGCACAGCACTGGACAGTTATCATTCATCAGATTCGGCTTGTGACACTATCATTAGCTTTCCACCTTGGTAAAGACATCTCTGTCCCAGGAGTCCTTCTGCTGCTCTGGGCTTCCCTGATAGCTTTAATATATTATACACTTTGGAAAAGTGCCTTATGATTTTCCCTGAACATTTGACTAAAGTAGAAACTAGCTGGAGTGGGTTTGAAGTGAACATATTACCTGGAAGTAGAACCACAGATATAGACTTCTGGCCAAGATGGAGGCCTAGATAGACATGCTGCATCTCCCTCCACAAATAATATGGACTACAACTATCTCAAAACTAGACATAACCAGAAGTTCCAGAAAATTGAGCTGCATGGAAATCCAACAAACAATGACATAAAAAAGAAATATTCATACAGACAGGTAGGAGGGGCAGAGCTGGGGAAAAGATGAATCAGTGTTGTGGTGGCAGTAGTGATGGCAGCAGTAGGCTGGCGGAAAGCACAGTAACATGTTTTAAGAAGTAGGGAGGGGCACCTGAGGAGCTCTCCCAGCACCAGACCACACTGCACAGCTCACAGTTCCATTGCTGGGGAAAATACAGCCTCATTGCTTCTGACTGTGAAAACCATTGGGCATGGGTCAGAGGGAGAAACTGCTGGTTTATCAGCAGAGTCCACTTGTTTAGAGGCCCCTACAGTCCTAGAATGTCCACACACCCACCTGCCCACCCATTCTAGGAACAATAGCCTGGGCAACAGATAGAGGGGTACTGGTCCCATACAGGAAGTGGGAGAAGTGCCTGGAAAAAGGATGAGTGCTGAGTAAGTGCCATTGTTCCCTCTCAGACACCTCCCCCACATACAGTGCCACAAAGTGTTAAAACAGGTCACCCTGTACTAATGAATGCCTAAGTATCCATCCCTTACAACATAACAGGTAGGACAGCTCTACCTAAGACACAGAGGCAAACAAACATGGAAGCCTGTCAAAATGAGGAGACAGAGAAGTATAGCCCAAAAGAGGGATGGATCAAAATTCCAGTGGGATAACTAAATGACGAGGAGATAGCCAACCTAACAGATGAGGAGAAGCCAACCTAACAGATATAGAGTTCAAAACAGTGGTGATAAAGATGCTCACAAACTTAACAGATATGCTCAAGTATAGCAAAGGCAGAGAGGAAGAAGTAAATTTTATTTTAAATGAAATGAAGGAAAATCCACACAAAAACAATGGTGAATGGAAGTAAACCAGGGTTCAGATCAATGACTTGGAACATAAGGAAGGAAAAAACAGTCAACCGGTAGAGAATGAGGAAACAAGAATTGAAAAAAAAATGAGGAGAGGCTTAGGAACATATGGGACAACTTTAAACATGTCAACATCTGAATCATAGGGATGCTGGAAGGAAAAAGAGAAAGAGCAAGAAATTGAAAGCTTATGTGAAAAAATAATGAAAGAAAACTTCCCAAATTTGGCAAAGTAAACAGACATACAAGTCCAGGAAGCACAGAGAACCCAAACAAGATAGACCCAAAGAGGACCACACCAAGACACATCATAGTTAAAATGCCAAAGGTTCAAGGAATCTAAAAAGCAGCAGGAGAAAAGCAGAGAATTACCTACAAGGGGGTGCCTATGAGACTAGCAGCTGATTTCTCAAAAGGAACTTTGCAGGCAAGAAGGGACTGGCAAGAAATATTCAAATGATGAAAAGCAAGCACCTACAACCAAGATTACTCTATCCAGAAAAACTATTATTTAGAATGGACGGGCAGATAAAGTGCTTCCCAGACAAGGTAAAGCTAAAGGAGTTCATCACCACCAAGCCATTATTATATAAAATGTTAAAGGGACTTATTCAAGAAAAAGATCAAAACCATGAACATTAAAATGACAACAAACTCACAACTGTCAACAACTGAACATAAATAAGAAAAACAAAATCAAACCTAATAAACCAGAATAGGAACAAAATAATAGATATGGGGATCATTTGGAGGGCTATCAGCTGAGAGGGGGAAAGGGGAGAAATGGGGAAATGGTACAGGGATTAAGAAGCACAATTGGTTGGTACAAAATAGACAGGGGAAAGTTAAGAATAATATAGGAAAGGGTGAAGCCAAAGAACTTATATACATGACCCATGGACATGAACTAAGGGGGGTAGGATTGCTGGAGGAAAGTGGAGTACTGAGAAAAGGGGAGCAAAGAGAAAAGAAACTGGGACAACTGTAACAACATAATAATATACACTTAAAAAATGAAAATTAATAATTAAATTAGAAAAAAATCCTCAGATACAATTAATTAAATGTTTAAATAACAAGTATTCATGTGTTGCTTCTTGCCACAATGTATTCAAAGATGCTGGTTAATTAATAGTAGTAAAGCTTTAGAAACTAACATACTGTTTCCCTCAAATGGACATACATATAATTGTTTCTTTTTTGAAAAGGAGAGTTTGGAATAAAGAGAGTAAAATTCACTAATAATAATAACATAATTGATAACCCTGGAATATTTTACGTTGAACAATCCATGTGCCTTTAGGGCCACCAACATCAGAAGCCTGGGGTGGGGAGTGGTAAAAGTTGCTTGATTTTAGGAGCCAGTCAACAAGCATCACACTAGGTCCACTCTCATGTGTGCAGCTAACATTGAGGTCTGTAGAAATGAGCCAGAGGACTCAAGAGCAGCTTTTCTTCCACTGTGTGACTTTTAGCCAGCCATTAAATCTTTACCTTAGAATTTTTTTTCTGTATAAGGAGGGAGATAGTTGAAGAAATCACTAAAATTTCTGTGATTTGACTCTTATAAATCCCACATTACAATAAATAAAATATTTATTAAATTAATTGACATTTTAAAAAAAGATAGTTGAAAGGTTTTCTGAGCACTTCTCCTAATTTATAACTCTGCAACAGCTTTAACTCTAAGAATAGAACATGGCATTGAAATGAGCTGGGCTTCTGGGGGCAACAGATTTGGTGAAGGGTAGGTAGGACGACGACCATGTCCAGCTTGAAGCAGCTAGAGGAGCTTGAGACCTTCGCCCATTGTCCTTTACAAGATTACAAAGGGTCCTAATATTTGAGAGGGGGGGGATAGTTAATTTTTACGAACCAGGGGTATGGACTTGGGGGGGATTACTGGGGGAGGGGGGTGCTGGGTGGAGGGGAACAAGGGGGAGAAAATTGGAACTGTTGTAACAATATAATCAATAAAAAACATTAAAAAAAATAAAATACTTAAAAAAAAAAAGAAAGAAATGAGCTGGGCTTACATGGGAAAATTCTTATAGTGGTTTTATTTGCCTGTGTGGCTAGATATTTAGCCATTTAATTACATCCATTGTATTCAACGATGAGAAAAGTGTGTATCTGTTTTTTAAATTACAGGCACAAGAGACACCATTCCAATTGAGCTCTGCTTCCTGCTGAGAGGCCATGCTCATTTTCCTTGCAAGATTATATATGAACAATGGTTACTGAAATAAGTGAATTTACAGAGTCTCTAAAAATAGAAACAGGTATATCTCTTTCTACTTGTATTTCACCTACACAGTAGCAATTCTTCTTATAGGCGTTAAGTCAGTGCGATATTTGATTCTTTGAAGAGGTTCTTGATTTGGTTCTCCTTTCAAATTATCCCCAGGGAAAAAATACCAGAGATACCTGAAGGCTGTAGAATTACCCTGAACATTGTTATCTCATATTTTCTTTCTCCAACTGTCATTTGCTAACTTTCGAATTAATGCTTCACCCCACCCTCCACCCACCAACACCCATGCATAGGATCTTAGTCATTTGACACTATCTACTAGAATCAGTATAGTAGCACATTGATTAGTATTCACAGTAATTGCTATTTCACAGATCCTTAGTAAAATGTACTTATTTTCTTCCAACGAATTTTCAGGTTGCTTAAGGTCAAGCCCATTTCAATGCAAAAAAGTTCATTTGGCTCTAGCAGTGCTTAGTTGTCTTTAACTTCAATTGAAACAATTTTATTAGATTGTATTGTGACAGCTGTCATATCAGTCTGCATTAAAAAAATCAAAATTAGGGAATTTCGTGTAGCCATTTTAATATTGAAAATGGAAGAAAACAAACAACATTTTGGGCATATTATGCTTTATTATTTGAAGAAAGACAAAACTGCAACTGAAAGAAAAAAATTGTGCAGTGTATGGAGAAAGTTCTATGACTGTTCAAATGTGTAAAAAGTGGCTTGCAAAGTTTTGTGCTGGACACTTTTCTTGCTGGATGATGCTCCATGGTTGGATAGACCAGTTAACGTTGATAGTGATCAAATTGAGACATTTATTGAGAACAATCAATGTTATACCATGCCGACATATTCAAAATATCCAAGTCAATAGTTATTAGTAAAAATTTTTAAATATGTCTTTATTTAAGGAAAAAAACTAAAGGAACTTTTTTGCCAACCTAATAGGATACCTTATCCTAAGATAGTTAAATAATGCATTTTTGTGTCAAGGTTTTATTTAATTTCTCAAATTGCATTCTATGTGGAAGGACCACATAAAAGGGTCATTGTTTGTAGGAGACAGGTGTGTTGGTAAAGAAAAAATTGACCCAGCAGCAAAGAAGTTCTGAAGTGTGGAAGTGTTTCTCCACTGGAAAGGTCTAATTTTCTGTTAGTGAAGCACAAAAGAGATTTGTGAGGAACTAATTTTGCTAGGGGGTTCTGGTTCTGCATTTCAACATATAGTCTCGTAAAAATTCATATATATACATAATTGCATTTATGGCAATAACTCAGAACTGCAGCAAATATGTACACAGACTAAACTCTGTTTTGATATATTAGCCAAAAAGCATTTTAAAGACAGAGATTGTTCCTCTATCATGGTGTCTAGAAATGGTAGTCAATGAATACATGATACTGACCAAGTAAATAATAATAGCAATAAGTAAGCACTAAAGTCATAGGCCATTATTCACTGAAATGCCACAAGGTGTGTATTTTTAGTATCCCTATTTTGTAGAGAAGGAAAATGTGATTTCAAATAATAATTCACTTGTCTGATGTCTATCCCCAGAGCACACGATAATTTAGATCAGTAAAACTATCTTTCAAAGTGTTTTTATGCAAACACTAAAGAAACAAATTAGATATTAGATAATGACGACTGTCATTCTCATTTTAAAAGTTTGGTTATAGATGCAAAAGAATAACTAAATAAATTTTATATCCAATGAGCAAAGAGTAGATGGAGAAGAATATCATTTTAGAAGTTTTGCATCAATGCTCATCCCACAGGATTTTAATGGAAATAATCCTTCCAGCCATTGTACTGACTAGTTTATTAATAATTGTTGTAGTCTAAATTGCACCATTGGCCTTGTCAGTTTGGGATCTCACTTTCTCTTTGCTGGCCCTCCTTTTCGGTCTAGGTTTCTTTTTAATATGGTTCCAGTTGATCAGACAATATTTTGCTGTGTTTTGGAAAGATCATACAAAAGGCAAAGCCAACAACAATTTGTCTTCTCATCTTCACCTGTTATATTTTCTGTGTTAACACTTAAAATCCAAAAGGGTCAGCATTTACAAACATATACCTACTGCTTATTCATCTCTTAAGTTTATAAAAACAATTATTTTTTAATAATTAGTCTAAAACCTGAGCAAAACTTGGAGGGAAAGACTACCACTGGAGTGGTAAGCTGTCTAATTTAGCTACACAGTGCATGGAGAAAACAAATGAAATATCCTTTGTATTTCACTCCAAAAGTCATTTTTATTTTTTTTGTTTACAGAAAAAAATCTTCCCATAAAATGTTTCTTCTGGGCAACCTATAGACTTGTGCCATTTAGAAATGATACTGTTTGCCTCATCTGCAGAGATTTGTAAGTTACTCTTTAGATTTCTTGTTAGAAATTCATATTTGTGAATAAACTGTGGGTTGGCCTTTGAATTTTATTCTAATTAAATACATTTTTGTAATTATAAATAATTACCATACATTATTATTCTGAAAAACATGGAAGTGCAAAAAATAAAGGCATAGGAAAAGAAACAAGTAATAATTCTTTTAATTTATTGGATTCTTTAAAATTAAATCTCAGATTGCTTCAGTGGGGAAGGAGGAATTCTGGAAGTAAAGATATGGATACATATTTTACTGAAGAAGTGGAAGAAGGAATCAAATAAACTAATGGAATTCAATGAAGTATACATTACACATGAAATCAAGAGTTGGAAGGGTAAGGGGAAAGAATGTCCTGACATATAATTGAATTATTTAGGATTTTGCTGCCAACATCAAATAGTGACCAGAGACATGGTCAGAATTTAAAATATGTCAGAAATATCTCTCCTGATACAGCACTTTGAAATGCACAAGTCACTTCAATGACTTCACCAAAGCTACAAGACTGATAAATTATTAAATCCGGACTACAAACTATGTCTTCTGACACTGAAGTGATGCTTATTCTGTAGATTCAGCTGCTTCTATGTGATGATAAGGCTTACTATCACAATCATGAAAAAGGCACATCTTTGGCACTATTCTAAATAGTTTTCATGCATTCATTCATTTAATAACATGATGTAATTCCCCAAAAGTTTGCAGAATAATATTCTTTCTTCATTGACAAATATGAAATTCCCTATGGCATTGTGCAACATTATCACCTTCACGGTCGGGAATCCAAAAATTTATGATAGATTGTGTGAGATGCTAGAAGAAGCATGGAAGAAGCAGATGGCCACCCTCAGGCCTAGAAAGGAGAAAATGAACCCTGACTAGGGAGAAAAATTAGTATTATGACATGAAATAAAAAGGCTGATACTGTTTCCCTAGCTCAAACATTATAAACAAAGTAAACCTAAATTTTTCTCATCATTTTCTAATTTGGTGCAGTTAGGAAGTACAGCTGTCTTTTAATTTGATTATAGAGTCAGATTGTATTGGTAACATTTTATTATTTTTAAATTTTTATTCAACTGTTTCTATACAAAGCATTTATTGAGAAAAAAATATGGGTTTTATTTTAGCAAAAGACAGGGAAAAAATAGTTTTAGTAATGGCTAATAGATTTGTGTTTAAAACCAAAACCCACTATATAAAATATCTGGAAATGTCTACAGATTTTTTTGTTTGTTTGTTTCTGGTCCAGAGGTTCTTACACATCTTTAAAAGTGGGTCCCCCACCTGTATTGGACACCTGTTGCTCCCAGGTTTACATCCTTTCAGCTTACTTCTCTCTAATATGGAAACCAGATGCAAACAGGTGTAACTTGACAGCACTTTCTCTCCAATGCACCACAAGATTTCTCACTTTTTGCTCTGGAACATTTCATCAAAACATAGATACCTGTGGGAATCTTCTCAGTACCCACACATCAGCAGCCTGGGTATGCAAGGGAATCAATACTCTTGACCAGTGAATAAAATGTGTGCATAAATGCTGTCCTCTTATATTGTTCGAGTGGGCAATTCTGAGGCAAATTATGCAAGGCTTCTCTGAGGTTCCTGATGGAAGGGAGCCCTACTGTCCCTCAGGGTAACTAACAGGAGAGCAATCTTTCACAATGTGTTCAACCCTTTTCCTGGTTCACTCTCCTCATCCCCCACTCCTGTTCTCTGGAATCACTTCCAACATAAACTACTGGTACACAATCCCGGGATCCCACTCTGCTTCCTGGGGGAATTCAGACTAAGATAGTTTTGTAAATGGCTTTAGTAAACAGACCCTCGGGATGGGATTTAGATTGGAATCTTCTCCCAGTTAGAGGATGATAAGGGCTGCATTTTTGGTGGAGACCTCCTGGGTCACTCAGTTCCTAATAAGTGACACAATTCCTAAGACTCTTATGGTGGTAGGTGGGGAGAAGATACAATAACAGGTGAAGTGTTGATCTACAGCACTTGAAAAAGGATTGTGGAGTTGGCTGACATCCAGTAAGTGCTTTTAAAGCCTTGAAATATATAAATAAATGACTTGAAATAGCCAACAATCAATTCAAAAGACACTGTCAAGTCAGAAGTCCTCTGTAGTGGAATATTAAGATATCCTAATTTTTTGTAGCAGTAAGGCAGCCTCTGCAGATAATCAGACTGAAAATTTAATTATAAGGGTAACAGAACAACAACAACAAAAAGGACAGAATGTACTTTCTCAGTAGGTCACCTATGGAAAATCAGAACTGAAGTACCCTGAAAGGGGGAAGAAAAGAAAGTACAACCTTATGACCTAGGATAGAGGCTCTTAGGTATATGAATCTGAATACATTTAATTTCCACAATTACCTCTACCCTCTAGGCCAGCAGAAGAAACTTTCTTCTTCCTATAGAACAGCAGCCTCTTCTTTCCCAAAATGTCTAATAAGACCCATTTGGGGAAGTTGCTTGTCTACTTACAATCTCCTGATCCCTCTCTTTAGTTCTTATAGATTGCAGCACAATCCTAGTAAAGAAATACAGTTCTTTCTCTGGGAGGAACTTGTATATACACCTAGAGAATTGTAAGACCCAATTAATATTTAATAGTAGAAACCAGGAAAACACATATAGGGGGACTTTAGGGAACTGGCATAGGGAGAGGCCAACTATAATATTATATAGAGAATAATTATGACATGGGTGCATTCTCTTGTTACTTGGGGTTTATTATTCTAATAAGGACATGCAGTTATTATATGAGACAGAGAATTTACATTTGGATTTCTTTCAGAAGCTCAGTGGAGGCAGTCTGCAGGCCTGGTGTCAATGGCAAGTGATGCTGGGGCCATAATATCAATGGGGATGTCAGTATTCTGGAAAGGCAGAGGCCAATAACTGGTGACAACCCAAATAGATAAGATGGACATAATCATCACAGTGGTCACCAAGACATTATCTTACAAAATGGTGGTAATTCTTGGACCATGGTGTTCTGAGAGGTAAGACAGATCAAGAGCTGACTAGTATTGTTAGAGTTAGTGGGAAGAGGGATGATGTCATCCACTGTAATAAAAATGTGTAATCTCTTGCCCAGTTTCCAGAGCTTTGCCTTAAGTGAAAGTTAGATCTTCTTGAGAAAGAACCTTGCCATTACATCACAGGTATATTCAATAAACATAGCCCTAATCTTTCCCAAAGAAATCTGTGCCCCAAAATAAACAATTTGAGACTGAAGAGGTAAGAAGGATGAGTCCCTCTCACCATTATTCCTGTATCCATCCACTTGAGACCCACCTGTGGAATATGTGCTCTCATCTGTACCACTTTAGGCTCTGATGGATCAGGGAAGAATATTTCCACCTGGGAACACAGTATGAGGCCCACTCATCTAAGGCTGTGACTGCTACATGTTCATTTTTGGCTCACCATGCCAACAAAACAGCAGACTAAAAACTAAATGGTCATATTGGAGGATTAAGTGACCCTTATTATCCTGAAAAGTGAGAGATGCTTTGACTGAGTGAAGGCACGAAGCAATACATCTAGAATTATGTGTTTGTTCTAGTGCCTTTCCCTGCTTCCAGGACTAACAATAACTTAAATTGTAGAAACCATGGCCAGACAGGGTGCCTGGTGAAAGAATAAACTTTTTAGGCATGAAGGTCTGTGTCTCCCCATCTGGAAAGAAACCTAGACCAGCTGGACTATGTAGCAAGAATGAGGGAAACCTAGAATGAGCAGTAGGATTCATTGTAACAGATTAAATGTACCTTTTTATAGAATGTGGCTGGCTGCCACTTCCATTGAACATACAATTATGAGCCATCTTTTACCAGTCCCTCAGAAAGTACTGCCAAGGTCAATCCCTAGTTGACTTCAGTGGTAACAAATCTGAGAATAGTTCCTTGTATTGGTTTTGCTTTCTTCCTTATACACTTCCCTGTTTCTTACTCCTGATCCCTGAGACCACTTCCCCCACAACAAACTACCAGCACACAAATGTTTATCTAGTGTTTGTCAAGAAGAACCAGATCAAGACATCACTTATATATCGCTGTGCCCTGTGTCAAGAGATACCAACCCAGAAGTAATAGAAATATGATTATGTCAAATTTGGTTTGCCTGATAGTGGACATCCACCCACATACACAGTCCTTGAATCACACTTTCAAGGTAACTTTGCAGATTTTTAACTTTATAAATGAAAATTTTTTAGATGGGTTTTTATGCATGCAAGAACCAAAGGTTAAAGTAGTTTCTGTTGATCACAGGTAAAATTTTATGCTTTGAATCATTGGCAGGTATTAGATAATCAGGTGTTCGAGGTTGCCTTCCATAAACTATATATTATCATTAGCTCTCTTTTGTGAAAGACAATGAGGGTTTGTGTAGTGGAACTTGCTATCAGTTTTCAAGACAACAACATGTATATATATATTCCACTCCACACAAGATTTTTAACATTTTCTCAATGCAACTAAACATGGTAGATAAGAACAGGTGTGCTTAAATGGGAGATAAGCAAAAAATGCTAGAACAAATAAGTTGTTTATTTTTATTATTACTGTATTTTGGATTTAGAGTAACTGGACATTATTGAATAGCACAATGAGATAGCTCATAAAAGCATATATTTTGTTTGTTTCTTAAAATTTTTCTCCCAATGATTGCTGAAAAATAGAAAGTATTTATTTTCTTTTCAATTTTTTTCTTCTTAGAACTTACTTTCTGACATAATTTATAATGGAAGCAAAACAAATATTTTGCTTAAAATCTTCCCTTTTCATCCAGAACTCTCATGGCTGTAACATTATATCATCTACTAAAACATTTTGGAGGTGTTGATATGGATGAAAATGATGTCATGTAATAAAATCAATGACCAATTATTTGTATCTAGGTTATCTGAAATAAAGTTACTCGAGATAGGATGGTAATCAATAATTTAGTAATTAGGAAGGAGAATTTGCCATAAAATTGAACTTGTCCATTATTAAAAAATACTTATATTACAATAAAAATATATGAGCTGAAATATTAGTGGCTATTGTATTAGTTTATTCTGGCTACCATAGCAAAGTACCTCAGACTGAGTGGACTAAAAGAATAAAAATTTATTTCCATACAGTTCTAAAGTTTAGAAGTTTAAAATCAAGGTGTTGGTAGGACCACATACTCCCTGAAGGCTTTAAGAGAGATAGTTCCTTGACTCTTGTAGTTTTTATTAGCCCCAGGCATTCCTTGGCTGTGGCAGCATCGTTCCAATAACTAAATTCACATTTAGTTATTCCTTGGCCATCTTTACCTATGAGTCTTTGCACCATCTTCCCTTTGTGAATGTCTGTCTTTGTCCACAATTCCATTTATTTTAAGGATACAAGTAATATTGGTTTAGAACTCACTTTAATTACCTCATTTTAACTCATTACATCTGCAATGACCTTATTTGTAAATCAGGTCACATTCTGAGCTACTGTTAGGGCAGCAACATATTTTTTGGAGGTACACAATCCTAACCCCTAACAGCTATAATCTTTGCAAGAATCATATAAACAATCCTTCTTTCAGTTTAAAATTCTCAGAGTGAACTCCTCTCAACTTGTGAGGACACCACTGTTCACACCAGAATTTCTATGTGAGAACTGTTTGAAAAGCAATGAGAAGGCAAGGAATTACAGTACCATAACTGTTCTTGGTCATCAGTCCATGTGTTGTCTGGCATCTCTATCCAATGACATAAAGATATTCTATTAAGGTAATAATGTGTACTCATTGCCACAGAACAAATATTACTAAAAGTTTACTTCTAAGTCTTCATTTCTTGCCTTTTGTTTGTTTGTGTGTGTGTGTTTTGCATCAGCCATACTTTATTGCCACTTTATTTTTATTACATAATGATGAAAATAAATCACTGATTATGTGATGGAATTCTAATGTCAAAGAAAAATTCAAGCCAGTAGTTGCACGAAGACAAAAGAGTTTCAAAAAGATAGCGGTAGAGTAAGTAGCAGTCTTGTCTGCTTGCTCCTATTGTGGAAGGACATGGAGTGCAAACACAGAGTGGACAATGAACAAACAGCAAGAAAGGAAGATATGAAACCCATGGAACTTTGACCAGGGGTGGATCCAGAAAGAGAAGAAAGTGCATCTCCACAAAAGAATTCAAGACATGGTAGGTCGTCGTCGGCAGCCGTCCGTCTCGAGAGACGATGGTGTAGCTTCTTAAGAGTCTATCTGCACCGCCGAGAATGGCTGTGCAGTCCGACTCGGGAGTGACACGGTATCTGTCTCCTCCCGTGTTGAATCGACATCTTGCGATGATGCTGGAGTGTCCTCTCCAGCGAAGCTGAAGCTACAGAGCCTGGGCAGGGTGATATGGAGGGTCTGCTGTTGCCCATGCAGCAGATCCCCCCTGTCTTCGCAGCTGAAGGGTCCAAGGGAAAGACGGAGTCAATACAGCTTGGCTTCAGGTGCGCCGCAGGAGTTGCCGGTGTTGACTACAACGTCAAACCGCCTTAGGGACTCCGGCTCCGGATTTTCTGTCGGGGTTTACTCCCTTAGCCTTTCCCCTGAAGAGGTATGCCACAAGGCAGCGGAGGTTTTTTGGAGTCAGAGTTTTCCTTCTCTGATGTGCCCTGACTGGAAGATCGAACCAGCGACACTTAGCTCGCAGGCCGACGCTCAATCCACTGAGCCAAACCAGCCAAGGGCCACATGGTAGGTAGTGTGACTCAATCAACTAGCCAGAGGGAAGGTTCTACCAAAGAGTAACATAACAACCAAAAATGAAATGCAACCTGACAGCCTAGACAGAAGGCATAAAGGGCATCCCAAGAGCATCAAGCTCAGGAGATCAAGTAGACTGCACCACTGAATCCCCCAGGTCTCCTATTACATAAGGTCATACAAAGAAGGCAGGAAATCAAAGTAGACAAATCTAAGAAACAAAAACAAACAAGAAGAGGCACTAAAATGGGGAGACAAAGAAATAATCTCCCCCCAAAAAAGAAAAGAGGAATCCAAAGAAAGAGTGCTAGATGAAACAGAGGCAAGCAAACTATCAGACATGAAATTCAAAAGAATGGTGATAATGAAGCCCAATGAACTCAACTAACTCAGAGAAAACTTCAACAAACTCCAGGGGAATTACAGAGAACTCCAGAGAAACTACAAAGAACTCCAGGGAAGCTATAAGGAAATTACTGAGAACTGTACCAGCATTAAAAAGAATATAGAAACTATTAATAGAGGCATAAGGAAATGAAGAATAAAAATATTGAACTAAAGAACACAGTAGAAGGAATAAAGGGCAGGCTTGAGGAAGCAGAGGATCAGATCAGACACCTGGAGGATAATGTAGAAAAAAAAATTCCCAGATAGTGCAGCAAAATGAAAAAAGACTGAACAGGAATAAAGAGGGTTTAGGAGGGTTACAGGACAACATGAAATATAACAATATCTGTATCATAGGTTTACCATAGGGAGAAGAAGGGGAATAGGGATAGAAACCCTATTTGAAAAGGCAAAGATAGAAAACATCCTTAACTTGAGGAGAGAAAAAGTCACACAAGTTTAAGAAGCGCAGAGGGACCAAATAAAGATAAACCTAAAGAGGCCACTCTAAGATACATAAAAAATGGCAACATTCAAAGAAAGGAGAGAATCCTAAAGGCAGCAAGAGAGCTCCAAAAAGACTATCAGCAGATTTCTCAACAGAAACACTACAAGTCAGAAGGGAATGGCAAAATATATTCCAAGTAATGAAAAACAAAGGCCTACAACCAAGAATACTCTATCCAGCAAACCTCTAATTCAAAATGGAAGGTGAAATAAGGAGTTTCCAAGACAAAAGAAGGTTAAAAGGATACATCTTCACCAAACCAGCATTGCAAGAAATGCTAAAGGGTCTACTTTAAGAAGATGAAGAAACAGAGAGAGACAGAGAGGAACACGAGTACAAAGGGGGAAAATGACAATGAATAAGTGCTGAAAGAAAGAAGGAACTTCTACCATTTGCAACAACATGGTTGAAACTAGAGAGAATTATGCTTAGTGAAATAAGCCAGGCAACAAAAGAAAAAATACCTTATGCTGTCACCTATTACAGGAAACTAATGAACAACACAAACAAATGAGCAAAATAGAACCAGAGGCATGTAAATAAGGAATAAACTAACAGTAACAAAGGGGGAGATGGGAGGGAGAGAAGAGGGTAAGAAGAGGAAGGGTCTAGTCAAAGAACATATATAAATGACCCTTGGACATGGACAACTGGGTTGGGACTGAATGTGGGAGAAGGGAGGGCAGGGTGCAGGTAAGCAAGAGGGCGAAAAAACGTGGGACAACTGTAATGAAAAAACAAACAAAAAATTTTTAGTGGGGGAAAAATGAATATATAAAGAATAGAAATGCCAGTTCAGTGAATATTAGAAGGACAAGGATTTTCCTTCACACTGTATATTTTTCTCCATATCTGATCCCTCCAGAGTTTGGCATTCTAAAGAAGTAAGTAATGACATAAGTTTCTTTGCATAAAACTAATAAGACCAGTTGTTAATAGAAGTTTTGTTTTTTTTTTATGAAGACTTTGACTGGAATGTCATGCCTAAAGGAGGCATGCTTGGGCTTTGGTTGTTACCAAAAAGCTCTGAGGAAATGGGATTGACTTTCAAAGGTAATAAAAGTCCATGAGATAAAAGGTCTGGTACCTTGGATGGATGCGCTGTCCAGGGCAATGTTTCCAGGGAAGGAATGAAGGTTGTTTTCCTGAAACATGGCTAGATGGGACCTTAAGGCACAATGGAAAACCAGAAGGACTTGGAAAAGACAGGTGTTTACAGGCAAGACTAAATGCCAGGTATGTGGTTCTGCTACTGTGCCTTGATGGGCAGACTGAAGGTCACCCTAAATGTTTCTTGCATAAGTTCCAGCAAAGCAGAACTAAAGATCATAAGTGATCATTTTCTGCTCTTGTGTTTATGCAAATGAACAGGATAAATTAAAAATGGGCTTAATGCAGTCCCTTCAATGACAAGGAGGGTAATCTTAGGGAGAAAAATCGTGATTCAAGGAGAATCACAATGCTCAGTGGTAGACTATAAAGTAGTGCAGCTAAGTGTCTTTAAAGTTTCTTTTCATTTAAAATTTGTTTTCATTTGAAAGTTAAACTATGTGGCATTATCAAAGACGTTTAATTTACAGGCAAGAAGAATTTCAAATGCCTTGTAACTGGATGTCTTTCTAATAAGACAGTCCTACAGATTTAGAGACTTGTATGTGGGTTATGTTACATAAATTAACATGTGTTTTCTGTTTTCAAAGGGAATAAGCCTACGATCTCATTACCTGACTGACTGTCTGTACACACAGGCCTCACTTAATCCTGTCTGCATCGCTGCCTCCTGAGACTCAATGATTTGGCTGAACTAAGTGGCTGAGTTGGTGAAGAATGGGGTGGTCTGTGGGCTTCACTTTAAAACTGGTTTCTCTTTTCTGTCCTAAAGGCTTGGACAGAAAGAGCCCAGAGGCCTGAGAGGAGGAAAACCTAAAATATTTCCCTCAGCCCAAACTAAGTATAATGGGCAAAAGAGTTTTGGACAGGTGAGATGTACCTGGCATACCTTCCTCCAAAGAAGCCATTCTTTTCCCTAATGTGGGACATTGAAAAATTAATACCTGTCTTTGTCATATAGTGGTTATGGATTGAAAGATGTCCTTTAACCCTGTTGCCAAACCTGTTGCCTCCAGAATACAACAAGAATGCCAGCCTGTTAAATCAAGCATGCCATTTTCCTTGGACAGCCAACCAACCTGGAGTCTGCACCATCTTTCCCCATGTGGGAAGGCCACCCACCCCTCCACACCCCCACTCTTATTAGGGATTTCTGGATCCAAGGGTAGGTAGCATGATGTCAATGTCCAGCTTGAAGCAGCTAGAGGAGCTAGAGACCTTCACCCATTGTCTTTTATAAGATTATAAAGGGTCTTAAGTCTGAGAGGGAGGGATTGTTATTTCTTACTATTAAAATAATTAATTAATTATTTAAAAAGAAGAAGAAGAACAATATATAAAAGGGTGAGGCAGGAGAGCTTGTTTGTATGACCCATGGGCATGAACTTGGGGGGGGATTGTTAAGGGAGGGGGGGTGCTGGGCAGAGGGGAGCAAATGGAAAAAATGGAACTATTGTAACAATATAATAAATAAAATATACTTTAAAAAAAGACTAAACAAAAAATTCAAAAGATCAATAAAACTAGGAATTGGTTCTTTGAAAAGATAAACAAAATTGATAAGCCTTTAATCAGGCTCAACAAGAAAAAAAAGAGATTACCCAAAGGAACAAAATCAGAAAAGAAAGAGGAGAAATCACGACTGATATCACAGAAATACAAATGATTGTAAGAAATTACTATGAAAAACTATATGACAAGAGATTTGACAGCCTGGATGAAATGGACAAATTTCTGGAAACATAATCTTCCAAAACTGAATCAAGAAGAAGCAGAAAGCCTGAATAGACTGATAACAACTAGTGAAATTGAAGCAGTAATCAAAAATCTCCTGGCACACAAAAGCCCTCGACTGGATGGTTTCACAGGCAAATTTTATCAAACATTTAGGGAAGAACTAAATCCCTTCCTACTCAAACTATTCCTAAAATTTCAAGAAGAGGGAAGACTCCCAAATTCTTTATATGAGGCCAGTATTCCCCTAATTTCAAAACCAGGTCAAGACACAGCTAAGAAAGAAAACTATAGGCCAATATCACTGATGAACATAGATGCTAGAATCCTCAACAGGTATTGGTAAACCAGATCTAGCAACACATTAAAAAGATTATACACCACGATGAAGTGGGATTCATCCCAGGATGTAAGGATGATTTAATATTTGCAAATCAATACACATAATACACCACATAAACAAAATGAAAGATAAAAATCACATAATCATATCCATAGATCCTGAAAAAGCATTTGATAAAGTACGAAACGCATTTATGATGAAAACACTCAGCAAAATGGGAATAGAAGGCGCATACCTTAATGTAATAAAGGCCATATGAGAAACCTAAAGCCAACATCATACTCAATGGGCAAAACTGAAAGCATTCCCGCTAAGATCAGGAACAAGACAAGGATGCCCACTCTCTCCACCTTTATTCAAAATAGTGTTGCAAGTTCTAGATACAACAATCAGACAAGAAAAAGAAATCAAAGGCACCCAAATTGGAAAAAAAGGAAGTAAAACTATCATTATTTGCAGGTGACATGTTAGTGTACATAGAAAACCTTATAGATTCCACAAAAATATAGTCGACATAATAAGTAAGTTTGGCAAAATAGCAGGGTACAAAAATCAATATTTACAAATTGAAGGCATTTTTGTACACGAACAATAAAGTATGAGAGAGAGAAATTAGAAAAAAATCCCATTTACTATAACAAAAACAAAAATAAAGTACTTAGGAATAAACTTAACCAAGGAGGTAAAAGACCTGTACTTAGAAAACTACAGAGTGCTGAAGAAAAAAATTAAGGAAGATAGGAATAAATGGAAGCATATATGATGTTCATGGATGGAAGGAATCAACATCATTAAAGTGTCCACACTACCCAAAGTAATTTATAGATTTAATGCAATCTTATTAAATACCAATGGCATATCTCACAGACCTAGAATAAATACTTCAAAAATTTATATGGAACCAAAAAAGACCCCGAATAGCCACAGCGATCTCGAGGGTGAAGAACATACTAGGAGAAATCACGATACCTGATATCGAACTATACTATAAGGCTACTGTAATCAAAACAGTCTGGTATTGGCATAAAAACAGACAGATCAATGGAAGAGAATAGAGAACCTAGAAATTAACCCAGGTTTATACAAACAACTGATATTTGACAAAGGGGGAAGAAACATCAAATGGAGTGAAAAGAGCTTCTTCAACAAACGGGGCTGGGAGATCTGGACAGGGACATGCAAAAAAATGAAAGTAGACCACCAACTTATACCACACACCAGAATAAACTCAAGACGGATCAAAGACTTAAATGTAAGCCGTGACACCATAAAAGTCCTAGAGGAAAACATAGGCAGGAAAATCTCAGATATCCCACATAGCAATATTTTCACTGATACATCTCCTAAGGCAAGGGAAATAAAGGAAAGCATAAACAAATGGAACTACATCAAACTAAAGAGTTTCTGCTCAGCAAAAGAAAACATCAACAAGATGAAAAGGATACCAACCATATGGTAAAATATATTTGCCAATGATACCTCAGACAAAGGATTAATCTCCAAAATATAAAGAACTTACACATCTCAACACCAAGAAGACAGACAGCCCAATTAAAAAATGGGCAAAAGATCTGAACAAACACTTCTCCAAGGAGGATACACAGAGGGTCCATAGACATATGAAAGAATGCTCAACATCACTAGCCATCAGAGAGATGCAAATCAAAACCAAAATGAGATACCACTTTAGTCCTGTCAGAATGGTCATCATCAACAAATCAACGAAGAACAAGTGCTGGTGAGGATGTGGAGAAATGGGAACCCTAGTGCACTGTTGGTGGGGATGCAGACTAGTGCAGCCACTATGGAAAACAGTATGAAATTTCCTCAAAAATCTAAAAATGGAACTGCCTTTTGATCCAGTGATTCCATTGCTAGGATTATACCTGAAAAATCTTGAAACACCAATTCAAAAAAAATCTATTCACCCCTACGTTTATAGCAGCACTATTCACAATAGCCAAGTGCTGGAAACAGCCTAAGTGCCCATCTGGAGATAAATGGATTTGAAAGCTGTGGTACATGTACACAATGGAATACTATGTAGCAGAAAGAAAGAAGGAACTTCTACCATTTGCGACAACATGGATAGAACTGGAAAGTATTATCTTTGGTGAAATAAGCCAGGCTGCAAGAGACAAATACCATATGATATCACCTAACACAGGACACTAATGAACAACACAAACAAATCAGCAAAATAGAACCAGAGGCCAGTAAACAAAGAGGAAACTGACAGTGACCATTGGGGAAGGGGGTGGGGAATGGGAGGGAGTAAAAGGAGAAGGATCTTGTCAAGAAAGTAGTATAAATGACCCATGGACATGGACAACTGTGTAACGAGGTGAGAATGGACTGTGGGAGAAGGGATGGGCATGGTGGGTGGGAACAATGGGGGAAAAATGGGATAACATAATAGAAAAGAATAATAAATAAATTTAAAAAAGAAAGAAAAAAAAGACAAAAGAGCTTCAAGGTGAACTGACTGAACATCAGTACCCATGGACAAAGAGAGAGTTGCCAGTGTAATGAACATATATGTGTTCATAATATAGTCATTCCTATAAACCAGCCCATAAGCTGCTCAACTAGCTGCCTGCTGAGCAGCCCAGTGTCAAGAAATACTCGCGTCACACACAGTTACGATGCTATTCACTCAGCTTTTATTGAGTGCAGCATCACTCATACATTAATTAATATCAAGATACATTAATATCTTACTCACACTCTAACTATCTAAGAGAATTACAACACACATACAGCAATCAATGAGGGATAACAAATGGAGCCCCAGAGTCACAGCCTGCAGGTCCAAGAGACAGCACAGTGAGCAGAGGTGTTGTCAACGTCTTGCAAGGAAGGATCTTCAGAATCAGGTGGGCAGCAGGGCAGACAAAATCCTCAGTCCAGCAGAGCAGAGCACCCAGTGGACTAGGCCAAGGGAGATCAGCAAGGCATGGAGCAGCACTTTGGTGTATGGGGCTCAGTGTCTCAGTGGTGTTCTAGAACCTTCCTTGGTTATACCTTGAAAGTGGTGTACTCCATGCTTCTAGGCCTTTTCTATAAGTTTCTTGGCACCCTTGATGCCAAGTGTGGAATTTGCTTAGGAGCCTATCTCTGGGTGGTCCTGCTCTGCAAACATAGTTGTTCTGATGACATGTGCAGATATCTTATCTGTGTCTCCTTGCCAGAGGTGTCTGCTCTAACCATGTGGGAAGATATCTTAAGTGTATCCCCTTGCCATATATGTCTAGAGTCACTTAAATAGTTTCCCTCTTGAACCAAAGTGTCATGGCTGACTGACCGCCATTTTGGTTGACATGAGTGATTCTACTTCATTTTATATACTTTATCCTACCTTGATCTGACCAATGCCATTTTGTTTGTCTTGCTCTCCACAACCAGAATATAAGTGAATTCAGATTTTTAAAAGTAAATTTCAGTGAAAAAAGGAAACTTAAAGCATCTTGTTGTTACAAACTGTGGTAATATTTGTAGTTATGATATTCTCATATTTTTTCTTCTTTGGTTTCTTTTTTTCATTAGACCTTATTCACAATGAGTTTCTTGTGGCATAAGTATTAGTGAAGTACTCTGGGACATTGGGACCTGTTATATAGATTATAGATGTCTTCAGTAGAATGTACTAGGTACACAATCACAATAGGAAGAAAGAAATATGCACTAAATCAAATCTCAATCTTTTTCTTAAATGAGTGACAAGCATCACCATTAGATAATTTGTTAGATAATTTCTAAATAATCCAAATCATGTTTAAAATGTAGTGGAAATTAGAAATATCAACATGACAAGTTTTGTAAAATGAACACTTCAGAATATATATGTACATATGAACATGTGTGCATATATGTATAGATACATACATCACAGTTATGTACATATACACATTTCATACACACACATATTAATGGGGGGTGAGTGCCAATTCTTAGAAAACAGGCAAATGGGGAGATGGCCTATTCTCTTTTTTCTGAGTGTTATCAAAACTTGTTCACTTGTTCTAAAATTGAATGGAGCTAGATACACTTTTTGAGAGGGTCTTGGGCTGAAGCAAGCAATGTTAGGGGTTTGGATAGTTGAGAAAAAATATTTAGTAAAGAATAATTGAGACTATTGAAATACACTAGGAAACACTAAATGTGAACTTTTCTGAGATGTCATATATAGTGATGTGTGAAAAGGGTGACTATACCCTGCAGGGCAGCTTGCTTAGGGCATTCACAGTTTATGCTTTTTGTCCTGGCTTAATTATCAGTAGCACTCTGTTTTACTTCTCCAAGTGTTCTAGTCTAGCCAATAAATTATAGGTTACCCGGTACATACAGAATGTGAAGACAAACTGCTTTAGTTGAGATTTTTACCTCATCTGTGTATCATATAGGTCAATTAAACTCAAAATCTTAGTTTCCTCATCTGTAAAATAGAAATATTCATAATAACAATACTTAACATCCTGGGGTTGTAAGGTGTACTAACTATTGATTAATTTATAAAGTATTTATTGTTGTGTGTGGTTCACAGTTATGGTTCAATAATTATTAGTCATTGTTTTTATCACTGTATAATGTTTTTATATTTAAAACAGGTAGCACAAGAACACATCTTTCTGTTCCAAAGCCACATCTTGGAGATGTACCTTTCTTTACTCATTCTTTCTATATGCTGCCACCATTCTCAGTTCCTCTTAAGGGTGTCCCCAAAGTTTTTCTTTCTTTTGTTGGAAGTACAGCCACTTAGAATCTCTTCAGTTCTAGTTCTAAACATGCCACTTTTGAAACAAACACTATCATGGCCCATTAATTTTAAACTGAATTTTTGAAAATAGATTATTTTTAGATTTCACATTAAGTCATAGCCATTACTCTGGGATTGCCAAGAAGGAGGAGTACTGGAACTATTCCTAATCTGTTTTCTGTTCTTTTCTGAGCAGGCATCCATGCCTGTACAGCCTGCATTTTCACTATGAACTCTTACTTCATTAGGATGGAAAAGCACTGAAATTGTAGCTGGCAGTGGATGCTAGTGTTGTGGTGGCAGGATGGTCCTGCAATATCAGAGTTTTCACCAAGAGAGATAGCAGTGGAAATGATGTTTTAATTGTCCTCAACACTGCAGCTTAGTTCATGGAGAAAAGAAAACTGTTATTTAAACAGATGGCAAACTTGCCCATCCATAACCAGGCATTTAATGAGAAAACAAAGCAGCCAGTGCTATAGATATGTGAGTCCAGACTATTTTAGAAGACATCAATTTAATTGCTATTCTATTTTGGTGAAAGTTTTCCCAAATGCCCACCTTGTCCTCTATCCTACCTTCCTACTCTCTCTTTATTTTTATCTTGCCTTTCTGATGTTTGGATCAGAGTAAGATGAATGGTTTCCTTATCTAACTCCCAGTGTCAGTTTTAAACTTGTAAATATAATTGAGGCAGCCTGCTGAAGCTGAAGGCATATGGACCCTAATGCCAGAGAGGTGTGACTCTGCTCAGCTCTTGAGTGGAAATTTTCTCTTTCATAAAATAAATAGTCATAATCTCTACTTCTAACACTTTTTTGAAGATAAAGCAATGTATTATATAGTTCCTAATGCATAAAGAGTGTTAAAAAATGTGGCAACTATTATTAATATGCCCAACTCTTCTTAATGATGTTTAATTTAGGCTCTTCCAAGTTGCTCTTCTAAATTCACATTAGGCCTTTAGCATATTACCCAGGAACATGCTAAAAATACAGGGTAGCGTCATGACCACTTTATTATTTTACTCCTTACTCCATCTGCCCCCTATAAAAGCATTGTCATTTGTATTTCCTTAGAGGGTAGAAGAACTACTAGTTGATCCTAATTAGTGAATAAGTCCTTTATATTCAATTCAAGTCAATTAGGTTCAATTCTGAATGTCTACATGTGTAAAAAGTGAATGCTACAAGTATAGTGACCTAGGCATAAGACATTAGCCCTGATTTTTTTACCTGAGTGTATAAAAGTGATTCCCTCTTAGAAAATAAAAATATCTTCACTTGCTAAATTATCCTGTTTCTGTAATGTCTCTTTATATTTTAGAATCCTCGTGGGACCCTGTGATGTTTCTGAAGTATTCTAGCATAAATCTTTGGAGAAGAATCTTTCCATTATGGAGTTTTAATGCAGTTAGAAACATAATTACCAGGTATAACCTATTTTCCAAAGCATAAATAATAAAGTTATAAAGAAAACTAGAAGTAAAAAAGAAAAAAAAAGTGATAACATATGACAATTAATAGGGTGACCATATGGGAAAATTGGCTGAAAATGGAGCACAGGTCAAGGTCAGAAATCAGCTTGGTAACATGGATCACCAAAGAAAAGCTTGAACTAGAAGGTGGGGAAAGAAGGCAGGGGGCTGGAACACTAGGGTTCAGGGGTTGTTTGACCATGAGTAGCTTGATGCCTAGCAGTTCAATGGTATTGTTACTCCATAGAAAGATAAACTAGGAATAGTGACTACCCCTGTCTGTGAGAGAGCAAGAAGAGATTAGTGTACAACACAGGCACAAGGTCAGCACTTTGTGATTTGGACAGTGTGCTGATATGGGGGTTCTTCTCTGAATACCCATTCATTAACCTGCAGGTGTGCCTCTGCTGGTCTTCATTTAGGTGCCATTGATAATGTGCAACCCAGAAACAGTTCCATAATTTACTCCTGGTGAATATGACCTCTCACATCCTTTTTCTTTTGTACCATCTCTTTAACATAGTAGAATCTTATCACAAGGTTCTTATGTAAGAGATAAGTTTATTTTAGTAATAGTGAGTGTAATAGATAAAATACTGATTTAAAAGCCTAATGGTTTGATTAACATTTTAAAAGTTCAAGGAAGGATAGCTTTTAACATCCAAATTTTTTGCTCTTTTATGTTTTATTATAAGGAAGAGATTTGTGTTTATGTCCTCTTTTTTCCAAATCATAATCTAAACCAAACCAGAAAACTTTCCTCATTCTACTAAGCTGTAGTTTTATCTTAACAGTTTCAGGCTAATGCTAAGTGCTCTGTGACATGGGAAAGCTTTTTGCCCTCAGACAGAGAAGAACTTGTAAGCCACCGGACCCAAGAATAAATTATTTTAGGGATCAAACACCCATGAAAATGGCAGAGTTTGTAGGCAATAAAGAATGGTAGAGTAGATTACTAAAAAAAGGAAAGCAGGCCCTACCTAGGCAATTCAAATGCAACTCTTTTTTTTTACTGTATTTCTCCATTACCATTTAACCTCCTTATTTACCCTTATACACGACTCCCTCCCTGCAATTATCACACTGTTGTCCATGTCCATGAATTCTTTTTTCTTTTTGTTCAGTTGCTCCACCCTCTAACCTCCCCCCAAGTGCTGTCATCCTGCTCTTTATCTATGTGTCTGTCTCTATTTTGCTTGTTAGCTCAGTTTGTTTGTGATATTCTACATATAAGTGAAATCATACAGTATTTGTCTTTCTCTGACTGGCTTATTTCACCTAGCATAATGTTTTCCAGGTCCATCCACAAAGGGTAAAATTTTCTTCTTTTTTTATGGCTGAGTAGTATCCCATTGTGTAAATGTCCCATAAGTTTTGTCCACTCATCCATCTACTGTTGGAAACTTGGGCTGCCTCCATATTTCGACAATTGTAAATAACACTGTAGTGAACATAGGGGTGCTTATGTTCTTTTGAATTAGTGTTTCGGGTTCCTTCAATATATATTCTCAGAAGTGGGATTACTGGGTCAAAAGGCAGACTCATTTTTAGTTTTTAAACTCTTCTGCAAGCTGAATTTGATGAAAGACTTTTAATTTCAACCTTTGCTTAAATGATTCAATAGATTGTTTACAATCTAAATTTTCATTGTTAGGCATTTTTAAGTTTTATTTTTAAAGAAAGCATCTATATCATTTTTTAAATTTCAGTATATCCAACTTAACTTTTATACAGTTAGAAATATTTTTTGCAAACCTTTATCTGATCTCTTTTGTTTCCAGTTTTTAACACTGAAAGCCTGGGTGTAGACTACTGGGCAGTAAGCTCAAAGACAACATGTTTGGTTGCATATATTCAAGTATTTGAAATTAAATTAGAACATAAGGTATACATCTCAACAGCAAGCAAACTGTTTCATTAAATTGTACTTTTCTGTACACTCATAATTAACTTAACTCTTAAAACACTCAAAGAACACCTCTTATGTGGGGGACACTAGCTATATAGTACATAAGTCACTTTCATTGCAAGAAAAACAATGTAGTGAGTTTCATAAGGGAGGAGTGGATAATTTGATATGATTAAAGAAGAGGTGTTTTTTTGTCAGTTTTCCAGGCTGGCAAGTGAGAGAAAAATATTCCAGGTATCTGTACAAAATACTATAAAGCAGTATCTTAGAGTATAAAATTTGGTTCAACTCTTGGGTTATGTGTAACCCATATTTATAATGAAAATTAGTTTTGTGGTTTTCAAAATCAATAATATAGTTTCAGAATTCAATCACTACTTTTGGAATGATTAAGAAATATTCTGCTTCAGGACCTAGAACAGTACCTAACATATGATAGGTATTTAATCAATATTTGCTGAATAACTAGGTGACTGAATCATTGAAGGGTCAGTTAAGAGAACCAAAGGGCTTGGATTAGACACATAAAGCCCCAAAGAAATATACTGTTCTCACAGTTTCTGATAGGCATTACTGAGCTCCACAGACTGCTTCTATTTAGAAAGAATCACCTCCATAATCATTTGACTGTGGATAGGCAGATGATCACTAACAAACAGAAGTTTGGGGTTGGAGTTAATTTTTGCCCTTTCAATAACCTAAGTGTGTCAACCTATGAAATTAAACTGGATGATTGGCATTAGATATTTAGTACACCCTAGAATAGTTCATTTTGATTACAATGTGAATTCAAGTTTTAGAGTGATGGGGCTGATTCATTACTGCATGTTTGTAATTAAAATTAGATTTACAACATCAATGTATTCCAAATTAATTTTCTTAAAGAGAATATTTGCCTTATATCAGTAGTAAACATGCAGGCTTTGGTAATCATCATAAGAGGTACAGTATATGACAACCATAAGTTTGATAATATAGCTAAAAAGCACATGTATAGATCCCCAGTTTTTAAGAGACAGTTTATATTTCAAACATTCTGTCCTGACCACCTCATTATATTAATATTTGCTAACACCTTTTGAGCATTTCTTTGTGAGGCACTTGTTAGAGGCTTTGTTTGTATGGTCTCTCATTTTAAGTGGGGCTGTTGCTACATACATTTAAAATGGTTAACTGATATACAAATAGAAGAGTGATACCCCAAATCACACACAAAGTGTCAAAGTCCTGGTGGCCATTTTCACTTTGTTGATTTTGTACTTTGGTTTCAAGTCTAGAAAGTATGGCTACTCTGTACTTTACTTACTGAAAGACCTCATCTCCAGATATCATCATATAGGGTATTAGGGCTTCAGCATGTGAATTTGAAGGACATACTTTAGCCCATAGCGGTTCACATAGGACAGTAGTTGGCATATCATAAGCTCTCAATATATACTTAGTGAAAGAAACAGAATAAAGATGGAGCTAAAGAGAGAGAAAGAAAGAAAAGTGGAAAGGAAAGAAGGAGGGAAGGAAGAAATGAAGGAATGAAGAAGATAAGGAAGGAAAGATGGATGCTTAAGGAACTAAGGGAAAGAATGGAGAACTTAAATAAAGAGATAGTAAGCATTAAAAAACCATAGAAACTATAAAAAATAATGAGTCATAAATGAGGAATATATCTGCAATGAAGAATACAATAGAAGAGATCAACAACATATTAGGTAAAGCAGATAATTGAATTATTAATTGGAGGACAAGATAGTAGAAAACACTCAAGTAGAGTATAAAAAGGATAAAATAATATTTTAAATGAGGAAAGTGTAAGGGGCCTATAAGAAAATAGAAAGCATAACAATATTGAGACATAGGGATACCAGAAGGAGAAGAGAAAGAGCAAGAGATTGAGAACTTATTTGAAGAAACAATGACTGAAAGGTTTCCTAACCTGGTGAAGGAAGAAGACACATAAGTCTAAGAAGGGCATTGTCCCAAATAAGATGAAGTAAAAGAGGGCTACACTAGACACATCATAATTAAATTAAAGAGATTGTAGTAAATACAAAGAGAGAATCTTAAAAACAGCAAGAGAAAGATAATTACCTACAAGGGGACTTCCACAAGACTGTCAGGTGATTTCTCAACAGAAACTTTCAGGCCAAGGTATTGGCAGGAAACATTCAAAGTAATAAAAAACTAGAACCTACAACCAAGACTACCTTACTCAGCAAGGATATAATTTAAAATAGAAGGAGAAATAAAAGAGCTTCTCAGGCAAGGAAATCTAAAGAAATTCATTACAACAAATCAGTATTACAAAAATGTTAAAGGGAATTATATAATAAGAAAAAGAAAGCCCTGGCTGCTATGGCTCAGTGGATTGAGCATCGTCCTGCAAGCCAAGTGTCGCTGGTTTGATTCCCAGTCAGGGCACACGACTAGGTTGCATGTCAGGTCCCCAGTTGGGGATGTGAGTGAGAGGCAACCACACAGTGATGTTTCTCTCCTTCTCTTTCTCCTTTCCCCTCTCTCTAAAAAATAAATAAATAAACAAACAAACAAATAAATAAATAAAATAAAAAAAGATAAAACACAGGAACATGATTATAAAGAATAAAATAACAATAAATTTGTACCTATCAATAATCACTTTAAAGGAAATGGATTAAAATCTCTAATCAAAAGACAGTATATAAGAAAACAAGACCATAGATATACTGTCTATAAGACACCCACATCAGAATTAAAGATACACACAGACTGAATATAAAAGAATGGAAAAGGAACATGGTAGTCCTCAATATATAAAGTAAATATCAGTATACATAAAAAGACATATCAATAGTAATACAGTAATAGTAGAGAACATTAATACCCCTTTGACATCAATGGGTATATCTTCCAGACAGAAAATCAACAAGGAAATAGCAATCTCAAATGATACATTACACTTGATGGCTTTAATTAAAAATTTCAGAGTATCATAACTTAAAACTGCAGGATATACATTTTTTCAATTGTACATAGACCATTTTCCAGAATAGACCAAATGTTAGGCCATAAAACAAGCCTCAATAAATTTTAAAAGATTACAATCATTTAAGGATCCAAAATGGTGGAGGAGTAAGTGGAAACTACACTAACCTCCACCTAGGACAATTCTGGACTTACAACTTAGTTGTGGAGAAATCACCTGGAATAACCAACTGAACACTAGCTGGAGAGAAGTCTTATAACCACAGACAGACAGAGGAGACCACTTCATCACAACGTGACTAGTAGGAAGTGCGGAGATGTAAAAGGACTGGCTGGGCCCCCACGGTGGCAGCTGAAGGAACTAAGAAACAGCTGAGCAGCTGTGGGTTTCCCCTGAAAAGGGCAGGGTCTAAACCTCCAGCTGGGCTTCCCAGCCTACAGCGACAGAGCAGAAAGTAAAATAGCATCCAGCTGTGAAAAGTGAAAAGCCACAGATTTTTTGCTGGCCTGAAAGAAATAGCTGAAGACAAACAGCTCTTAAACGGATCACGTAAAAAAATATTTTGGCACCACTTACCCTAGGCTCAAGCAAGAAGAGGGCGGAGAGGACTAGACATGCATGGGGAGATGTTGGGTGGTGGCTTTAAGGAGAGAACTGAGGGAGCAGCAAACCGAGTCCCAGTGCTAACTCATTTTCTGTACTGTGGGCAGACCATTCCCCTCCAAGTGGCATCAGCCTGAGGGGAAGCAAAAGCCCTGTCTGTAGGAATTAATCTGCCCCACCCTAAGTGCTTAAGCCTAGCGGTTGATCACAGAGTGAACAGATTAACAACCAAATGAGACAGACAAAGGCAGTAGATCTCTGGTAGTCTCCAACAGGCTGCCTAGGCCCAGACTGTTACATGATCTGACTCCACCAGGGGCAGGTCCAGAAAGTGCAGATCAATCAAAAAAGCAGAAACAAACAAGAAGAGTCACACAAATAAAGAGACAGAGAAACAACCCCCCATCAAAAAGAAAGGAGAAATCCCCAGAAAGAGTGCTAAATGAAATAGAGAAAAGGAAACTATCAGACATAGAATTCCCTATGATTATAGAAAAGCTCAATGACCTTCAGGGAAACTACAAGGAACTTATTGAGAATTACACCAGCATGAAAAAGGACATAGAAGCTATCAATAAGAGCCAGGAGGAAATGAAGAATACAATTTCTGAATTGAAGAACACAGTAGAAGGAATTAAAAGCAGGCTAGAGGAAGCAGAAGATCAGACCAGCGAGCTGGAAGACAACATAGAAAAAAAAATCTGAGACAATGTAACAAAATGAAAAAAGATAAAAAAGAATGAAGAGGCTTTAAGAGAGCTGCAGGACAACATGAAACGTAATAATATCCATATCATAGGAATATCAGAAGAATAAGAGTTTGAAAACCTGTTTGAAAAAGTAATGACAGAAAATTTTCCTAAGTTGATGAGAGGAAAAGTCATGCAAGTCCAGGAAACACAAAGGGTCCCAATGAAGATGAACCCAAACAGGCCCACTTCAAGACACAGCATAATTAAAATGGCAACATTCAAAGACAAAGAGAGAATCATGAAAGCAGAAAGGGATAAACAGCTAATAACATAAAAGAGACATCCAATAAAGCTTACATCAGATTTCTCAACAGAAACACTACAAGCCTAAAGGGAATGGCAAAAAAGTATTCCAAGCAATGAAAAACAAAGACCTACAAGCAAGACTACTCTACCCAGCAAGAATGACATTCAAAATTAAAAGTGAAATAAGGAGTTTCTCAGATAAAAGAAGGCTAAAAGAATGCATCTCCACCAAACCAGCACTGCAAGAGATGCTAAAGGGTCTGCTTTAAGAAGATGAAGAAACAGAGAGGAACAAAAGTAAAAAGGGGAAAAATGACAATCAATAAGTACCTATCAATAATAACCTTAAATGCAAAGATAAGGGGGGGATAAAGGAAGAGGGTAAGAAGGGGAAGGGTTTAGTCAAGGAACATGTATAAATGACTCATGGACATTGACAACGGGGTGGGGGTTAACTGTGGGAGAAGAGGAGGGCAGGGTGGGGGGAAGCAATGGGGAAAAAGTGGGACAACTGTAATAGAAAAACAAACAAACAAAAACTTTTAGTGGGAAAAAAATAAAAGCAAATAAATAAATGAATAAACAAATAAGCCAGCAACCCGCCCCCCAATAAACCTTCGTATGTAGGAAAGTGAACAAAAGAAAGTGTAAAGTATGGAAATACAATTTTAATAAATAGTAGAAGGACAAGGATTTTCTTTCACACTGTATATATTTTCTCCATACATGATCTCTTCAGAATTTGGTATTCTGAAGAAGTAATGACATAAGGTTCTTTGCATAAAACTAGTAATACCAGTTATTAATAGAGGTTTTGTTAACCAAGACTTTGACTGGAATGTCATGCCTAAAGGAGACATGCTTGAGCTCTGGTTGCTAACAAAAAGCCCTGAGGAAGTGAGATTGATTTTTGAAGGTAATAAAAGCCCATGAGAAAAAAGGTCCGGTACCTTGGTTGGTTGTGTGGTTCTTTCCAGGGGAGAAACTAAGGTTGCTTTCCTGAAAGATGGTTAGAAGGAACATTAAGGCATGATGGAAAACATGAAAGAATTGGAAAAAGCATAGGTTTTACAGGCAAGGCCAGATGGCAAGTGTGTGGCTCAGCTTTTGTGCCCTGGAGGGAAGACTGAAGGTCAACCTAGAGGTTCCTTGTGTAAATTCCAGCAAAGCAGACTTAAAGATCATATATGATAATTTGCTGCTCTTGTCGTGTTTATGCCAACAAACAGGTTACATTAAAACTGGACTTAATGCAGTCCTTTAATGACAAGGAGGGTAATCTTAAGGAGAAAAATTGTAATTCAAGGAAAATCACAATGCTCAGTGGTAGACTATAAAGTAGTGCAGCTAACTGTCTTTAAAGTTTATTTTTATTTGAAAGTTAAACTAGGTCTGTGACATCACCACAGATGCTTACTTTACAGGCGAGAAGAATGTCAAATGCCTTGCAACTGGATGTCTTACTAATAAGACAGTCTTGCAGATTTAGAGACTGGTTTGTGGGTTATGTTGGGAAAATTAACATGTGTGTTCTGTTTAAATAGGACATATGCCTGTGATTTTATTACCTGAGTGATTGCCTCTATGTATAGGCCTCACTTAATTCGGTCTGCATCACCACCTCCTGAGACTCAACAATGTGGCTGAAGTAAGTGGTTGGGTTGGTGAAGTATATGGTGGTCTATGGGCTTCACTTTAAAACTTGTATCTCTTTTCTGTCCTAATGGCTTAGACAGAAAGGGTCCACAGGTCTGAGAGGGGGGAAATCTAAAATATTCCCCTCAGCCCAAACTAAGTATAGTGGGCAAAATGGCTTTGGATGGGTGTGATGTGCCTTGCACACCTTCATCCAAAGAAGCCTTTTTTTCTTCTAATATGAGAAATTAAAAAATTAATCCCTGCCTTCTGCCATCTAGTGGTTATGGTTTTAATGATGCCCTTTAATCCTGTTGCCAAATTTGTTGCCCCCAGAATACAACAAGGATGCCATCCTGCTAAACCAAGCATACCATTGTCTGGGAACAGCCAACTGACCTGGAGTCTACAAAATCCTTCCCCATGTGGAAAGGCCACACTCCCCTTCATGCCCCCACTCTTATTAGAGATTTCTGGACCCAAGAGTAGGTAGTACTATGACCATGTCCAGCTTGAAGCAACTAGAAGAGCTTGAGACCTTGCCCATTGTCCTTTATAAGATAATAAGGGGTCTTTGGTCTAAGAGGAGAAAATTGTTACAGAGCGGGGGTATTCCCCAAATTAAATTAAATTAAATTTTAAAAATGCATTTAATACACCTAACTTACCAACATCACAGCTTAGCCTAGCCTATCTTAAACGTGCTCAGAACACTTACATTAGCCTACAGTTGGACACAATCATATAATGCAATGCCTATTTTATAATAAAGTGTTGAATATGTCAAACGAAAAAAAAAGATTGCAATCATATTAAACATCTTCTTTGATCACAATGACATAAAACTGGAAATCAATTATAAAAAAACAATGTTAAAAAACACACAAACACATGGAAGTTAAAGAATATGTCAGTAAATGATAAATGGATTAACATTGAGATCAAGGAAGAACTCAAAAGATACTTTTAGGCAAATTAAAATAAAATCACAACCCAAAATATGAGACACTGTGAAAGCAGATCTAAAAGGAAAATTCATGGCCATAGAGGTTTACCCCAAGAAACAAGTACAATCTGAAGTTAACAATCTCACCTTTCACATAAACTAACTAGACAGCAAACAAAGCCCAAAGTGGGTAGAAGGAAGAAAATAATATCAGTGGAAATTATATAAAATCTAAATAAAATGATACAAATGATCAATAAAACCAAGAGCTGCTTTTTAAAAAATATAAGCTGTTAAAAAGAATAATCAAGAACAAAAGAGAGTGGGCCCAAATAAAATCAGAAATGAAAAATGAGAAGTAGACTTCCAGCCAAGCTGGAGACATAGACAGACATGCTGTGTCTCCCTCCACAGCTAAGAAGGAATATAACTAGCTCAAAACTAGAAACAACCAGAAGTTCCAGAAGATCAAACTACATGTAAGTCCAGCAAACAAAGATATAAAGAAGAAAAACTCATCCAGACAGGTAGGAGGGGTAGATCCAGGGCGGAAAGAATGCGGTGTGGTGGTGGCAGCGATGGCAGCAGCAGCAGGCCAGTGGAAATCACAGTCATATGTTTTAAAAAGTCAGGAGGGACACCTGGGGAGTATTTCCAACTCCTCACCAGACCTCGCAGCTCACAGTCACAGAACTGGGGAAAAATCAAGCCTTATTGCTTGTGACTATGCAGACCAGTAGAGGATGGGGTGGAGGCAGAAACTTCCAGTCTCAGCAGAGTCCACTTGTTTCAAGGGCTGCCACGGTCCTAGAACATCGGCAGACCCACCCACTCCGCAAAAAACAGTCAGGGCAGCAGCTAGAGGGGCACCAGTCTGGTGCGGAAGTGGGAGAGGTCCTCGGGAAAAGGGCGAATGCTGGGCTGGCAGCATTATTTACTCTCAGATCCCTCCCCCACTTATAGCACCACAACATGGTGAAACAGGTTGCCCTGTACCGATGAATCCCTAAGGCCCCGCCTGTTACAACATAACAGAAATGACAGCTCTACCTGGGATGTGGAGGCAAACAAACACAGGAGCCTGTCAGAATGAGGATACAGAGAAGTATGGCCCAAAAGGAAAAACAAATCAAGGTTCCAGTGGGAGAACTAAGTGACAAAGACAGAGCCAACCTAACAGATGCAGAATTCAAAACACTGGTGATAAAGTTGCTCACAGGCTTGACAGATATGCTTCAGTATGGCAAACACATAAGAGAAAAGTGAAGGCTATGATAAGTGAAAAAAAGGAAAATCCACACAAAACCAATGGTGAAGGGAAGAAAACCGGGGTTCAAATCAATGATTTGGAACATAAGGAAGAAAAAAACAATCAACCAGTGCAGAATGAGAGAGCAAGAATTGAAAATAATGAGGAAAACTTCCCAAATTTTGTAAGGAGATGGACATACAGGTCCGGGAAGCGTGGAGGGTCTTGGGTGAGCTGGATCCAGACGTGACCACACCAGTACACGTCATAACTGAGATGCCAAAGGTGAAAGATAAAGACAGAGTCCTGGGGGCAGCAAGAGAGAGGCAGAGAGTTGCCTACAGGGGGGTTCCTATAGGACTATTAGCAGATTTCTCAGAGGACACTTTGCAGGCAGGAAGTGACTGGAAAGCAGTATTTAATATGATGAAAGGCAACCTGCAACCAGGACTACTCCATCCAGCCTGGCTATCATTTGGAATGGGAGGGCAGATGAAGTGCTTCCCAGACAAGGTGAAGCTAAAGGAGCTCATCATCCAAGCTATTATTATAAGAAATGTCAAAGATACTTACTTGAGAAAAAGATCAAAACTATGAACACCAAAATGACAACAAACTCACAACTATCAACAACTGAATCTAAAAAATAAAAACAAAATTCCACTAAGCAAACCAGAATAGGAACAGAATCATAGGTACAGAGATCATTTGGAGGGTTATCAGATGGGAGGGGGGAGGGGGAGAAATCGGGCTATAGTGCAGGGATTAAGAAGCATAACTGGTTGGTACGAAATAGACAGGGGGATGTTAAAAATAATATAGAAAAGGTGAAGCCAAAGAACTTATATGCATGACCCATGGACATGAACTAAGGGGGATGGGATTACTGGAGGGAAGGGGGGTACTGGGCAGAGGGGAGCAAAGGGGAAAAAATTGGGACTACTATAACAATATAATCAATAAAATATATTTAAAATTTTTATTTAAGATTAGAAGTAACAAATGACATTATAGAAATACAAAAGATTAGAAAAAATATTTTTAACAATTATATGGCAACAAATTGGACAATGTGGAAGAAAAGGATAAATTCTTAGGAACATACAAGATCTCAATAATAATCAAAGGAATCAGAAAATATGAACAGATCAATTACATTCATCAATATTAAATCAGTAAAAATAAAAAATTCAATGAACAAAATATCCAGGATTGGATACCTTCACAGATAAATTTTATCAAACATTCAAAAAAGAAATTGCACCTATAATTCCTAAACTATTCCAAGAAATCCAAAACCAGGTAAAGAAAATACAAAGAAAAAATTAAAAGCCAATTTCTCTGATGAACATAGATGCATAAATAGTGAACAAAATATTAGCAAACAAAACTCAGCAACACATTAAAAAGATCAATACCGTGACCAAGTGGGATTTATTTCTGGGATGCAAGGTTTTTTCAACCTATACAGATAAGTTAATATGCTATACCAGATAAACAAAATTAAGTATAATAATCATATAATGATTAATAGATAAAAGCATTAGAAAAAAATTCAGAGAAGGAAGATGGTGGAGGAGTGAGGGGAGGCTGTGCTCTCAGTCTCCTGAGACTCATCTGTAGTTTGGACTAATTGCAGACAGAACATCTCAGTGAGCAGCTGGACACTGGCAGGAGTTGAACCTTGGCACTGCTGAATTAGAGAAAAACCATCTGGGAAAAACCTGTTTAGTGAGGATAGTGGAGGAAAAAAAGATAAAACGAGATTCCTGACTGGGGCGGCTGCCCGAGCTGCGGTTGGAAAGACACAAAGGCTTTTTAGCAACCACAGGCTTCCCCAGAGGGGAGTCAGGAGGAAAGCGGATCTCTGCCTGCTGAAAGAGATGAGACTCGACCAGGTGGTATTGGCGCTGGAAGATGGGAGACAGCGTGCTGCTGAGCAAGTGAAATTGTAATATTCCTTTAAATTTTTCTCTTGTGAACTGTGGAGAGAGGGGGAAAGTTTGGGAGTGGTAGGACATTCTTGAGGAGCACAGGCGCAGAAGTGCGCTTGCCCACTCCACCCTCTCTTTGGGTCATGGGGGCGCGCATAGGGAAGTGCCCTCATTCACTGGCTCAGGTGTGTGGGGCCGCGCGTCCAGGTGCCCCTTGTACACACCCCAACAGACATAAGATCAGTGCCCCAACGGGCGCAGGGAGGGCCCACTGGACACACAGAAGACTGTGCGCAGTTGCCCCTGGCCAGCTCCAGTGGGTGCCAGGCCAGAGCGCAGAGCACTTGCCCAGGCTCTGCTCGTGCCTGCCCAGCTGAGTTCGGGAATGGTGGGCAGAAGCAGTGGGGAACAGTGGGCAGCAGCGACTCACAGACATTCACTTCTACTGAGCACAAGTGTCCGGGGCCCAGCACTGGGAGGCAAGAGACCAACTCCTAGAGCGCAGCTCGGCAGGCCTGAGGCTAGCTCCCTGGCCACCTTGGGTGCGCACAGGCGCGTGGCTGCAAAAGCACCTCGCAGGCTTCAATAGGCGCCAATTGCTCACTTCCACTGTGCACGAGTGTCAGGGGCCCAGCACTGGGAAGTGAGAGACCAACTCCCAGAGCACAGCGCGGCAGGCCTGAGGCTAGCTCCCTGGCCGCCTTGGGTGCACACAGGTGTGCCAGTGCAAAAGGACCTCTCCGGCTTCAATAGGCGCCAATCCCTCACTTCCACTGTGTCCAAGAGTCTGGGGCCCCGCCCTAAAAGGCAAGAGACCAACTCCTGGAACTCAGCACAGCAGGCCTGAGGCAAGCTCCTGGGCCCCCTTGCGCGCTCACAGGTGTGCGTGCAAGGGCAACTCGGCTAGCTCCAACAAGCGTCAAAGAAACGCACCGTGCAGGGGCACACCACTGCTGCAAATAACAGGAACCTCTGACCCGCCTCATTAGACCAGCTGTGGACACAGAAAAATAAGACAACACACAAAGTCTGAACTGACATCTCCACAAAAGAACTCAAGACAAAGTGGGTAGAGTGACTCTCAATTGCCTAGCCAGAGGGAAGATCCTAACAAAGAGCATCTGAAATATAACCAGACAGCATAAACAAATGACATAAAAGGTACCTCTAGAACATCAGGCTCAGGAGATCAAAGAGACTGCACCACTGAAACCCCCAGATCTCCTATAAAGAATCTCATAACACAAAGGTGGGAAGTCAAAGCAGACAAACCCCCAAAAAACAAACATAAACAAGAAGAATCCCACATGGTAAGACGCAGAAACAACCTCTCAATGAAAAGAAAAGAGGAATCCCCAGAAAGAGAGGTAGATGGAATACACATAGCCCAAATGTCAGACACGGAATTAAAAACAATGGTGGTGAAGAAGCTCAATATATTCGACAACCTTAAAAACAACTATGACAACCTCCAAGGAAGATACCAACAGCTCCAAGAAAATTACAGGGATCTTGCAGAGAACTACACCAGCATAAAAAAAGACATAGAAACTATCAACAAGAACCAGGAAGAAATGACGAATGCAATCTCTGAACTGAAGAACACAGTAGAATCAGTCAAAAGCAGACTAAACGAAGCAAAGGTTTGGATGAGTGAGTTAGAAGATAATGTACAAAAAAATTCTCAGACGATACAGCAAAATAAAAAAAAGTTTGAAAAAGTATGAAGAAAAAGTAAGGGAATTAAAGGATAGCATAAGGAATAACAATATCAGAGTCATTGGAATTAAAGAGGGGTCAGAAGAACAAGGAATAGATAAACTGATAAGAGAAATAGTGACAGAAAATTTTCCCAACCTAATGAGAGAAAAAGTTATGCAAGTCCAAAAAGCACAGAGCGTTCCAATAAAGAGGAACCCCCAAAAAACCCACTCCAAGGCACATCATAGTTAAAATGGCAAAATTCCAAGACAAAGAGAGAATCTTAAAAGCAGCAAGAGAAAAACAGCAAATAACATACAAGGGAGCTCTGATAAGGCTACTGACCGATTTCTCAACAGAAACTCTGCAAGCCAGAAGGGAATGGTCAAAAATATTTCAAGCAATGAAAAACAAAGGCCTACAACCAAGAATACTCTACCCAGCAAGGCTCTCATTCAAAATGGAAGGTGAAATAAGGAGTTTCTCAGACAAAGGAAGACTAAAAGAATACATTTCCACCAAACCAGCATTGAAAGAGATGCTAAAGGGAATTTTCTAAGAAAAAGGAAGAGGGAGAAAAAAAAAAAAGGAGTAGAGGAACAGAGGTACAAAGGGAAATGAATAAATACATGTTAATAATAACCTTAAATGTAAATGGATTAAATGCTCCAATTAAAAGACAAAGGGTAACGAAATGGATAAGAAAACGGGACCCACATATTTGCTGTCTACAAGAAACACACCTCAAAACAAAAGATTTACATAGACTGAAAGTAAAGAATATAAAAAATATTCCAAGCAAATGGAACTGAAAAAAAGCTGGGGTAGCAGTCTTCATAGCAGACAAAACGGATTTCAAAGTAAGGGTAATAAAAAGAGACAAAGAAGGACATTTTATAATACTTACAGGAACAATCAATCAAGAAGATATAACACTGATAAGCATATATGCACCCAACATAGGAGCACCCAAATACATAAAGCAAATACTAGATGATCACAAGAAGGATATTAACAACAACACACTCATAATAGAGGACTTAAACACACCATTATCAACAATAGACAGATCATCAAAGCAAAGAAACACAAAGGATATACAGGAATTGAACAACACACTAAACCACATGGACTTAACTGATATATGTAGAACTTTCACCCCAAAGAAGCAAAATATACATTCTTTTCAAATGCACATGGGACATTTTCAAAGGTAGACCACATGATAAGACACAAAACAAGCCTCAACAAATTCAAGAAAATTAAAATCATATTAAGCATCTTTTCAGACCACAATGCCTTGGAACTAAAAATCTGCCTCAGAGAAAAAAATCAAAGACACCCAAAGTCATGAAGAATGAATAACAAGCTATTAAATAATGAGTGCGTTAACAATGACATCAAAGAAGAAATCAAGAAATTTCTAGAAACTAATGACAATGAACACACAACAGCCCAAAACCTATGGGAAACAGCAAAAGCAGTCTTAAGAGGGAAGTTCATAACAATACAGGCATATCTGAAAAGGATAGAGAATTTCAAATAAAAAATCTAATCCTAAAGCTACAAGGACTAGAACAACAACAACAAACAAAGCCTAGGGCAAGAAGAAGGAAGAAAATCATCCAGATCTGAGCAGAATTAAATGACATATAGACTAAACTAACAATCCAAAAGATCAACAAAACTAGGAACTGGTTCTTCGAAAAAATAAACAAAATTGACAAGCCTCTAGCCAGGCTCATCAAGATAAAAGAGAGAAGACCCAAATAAACAAAATCAGAAAGGAAAGAAGAGAAATCACAACTGATAGCACAGAAATACAAACAATTGTAAGAAATTACTACAAACAACTGTATGGCAAGCAATTTGACAACCTAGAAGAAATGGACAAATTTCTAGAAACATATAACCTTCCAAAACTGAATCAAGAAGAAGTAGAAAGTCTCAACAGACCAATAACAAAGAAGGAAATTGAAATAGTAATCAAAAATCTCTCTGCACACAAAAGCCTTAGACCGGATGGCTTCACAGGCGAATTTTACAAAACATTCAGGGAAGAACTAACTCCTACCCTCCTCAAACTATACCAAAAAATCCAAGAAGAGGGAAAAATTCCAAACTCTTTCTATGAAGCCAGTATTACCCTAATCCCAAAACGAGGTCAAGACACAACAAAGAAAGAAAACTACACTAATATCACTGATGAACACAGATGCTCAAATACTCAACAAAATATTGGCAAACAGGATCCAGTTATACATCAAAAAGATCTTATACCACTATCAAGTGGGATTCATCCCAGGGATGCAAGTATTGTTTAATATTCACAAATCAATAAATATAATACATCACCTAAACAAAATGAAAGACAAAAATCACACGATCATATCAATAGATGCAGAAAAAGCATTTGATAAAGTACAACACCCATTTATGATGAAAACACTCAGCAAAATGGGAATAGAGGGAGCATACCTTAACATAATTAAGGCTATATATGAGAAGCCCAAAGCCAACATCATACTCAATGAACAAAAACTGAAAGCATTACCCCTGAAATCAGGAACTAGACAAGGCTGTCCACTCTCTCCACTTCTATTCAATATAGTGTTGGAAGTCCTAGCCACATCAATCAGACAAGAAAAAGAAATAAAAGGCACCCAAATTGGGAAAGATGAAATAAAACTATCACTATATGCAGATGACATGATGGTATACCTAGAAAACCCTAAAACTCCACTAAAAGGCTACTCGATATAATAAGTAAATTTGGCAAAATAGCAGGGTACAAAATAAATATATAGAAATCTAAGGCATTTCTGTACACCAACAATAAAATATCAGAGACAGAGACAAAAATGAAAATACCATTTACTATAGCAACAAGGAAAAGAAAGTACCTAGGAATAAACTTAACCAAAGAGATAAAAGACCTCTACACTGAAAGTTACACAACATTGAAGAAAGAAATTAAGGAAGATACAAACAAATGGAAGCAAATACCATGTTCTTGGATGGGAAGAATCAACAGCACCAAAATGACCATACTACCCAAAGTAATTTACAGATTCAATGCAATCCCTATTAAAATACCAATGACATATTTCACTGACCTAGAACAAATACTTCAAAAATTCATATGGAACCAAAAAGACCCCGAATAGCAAAAGCAATCTTGAAACAGAAGAACACAACAGGAGGAATCATGATACCAGACATCAACCAATACTACAAAGCCACTGTGATCAAAATGGTCTGGCACTGGCATAAGAACAGACATATAGATCAGTGGAACAGAATAGAGAGTCCAGAAATAAACCCAGGCCTATATGGTCAACTAATCTTTGATAAAGGAGGAAGGAACATAAAATGGAGTGAGAAGAGCCTCTTTAACAAATGGTGCTGGGAGAACTGGATGGGGACATACAAAAAAATGAAACTAGACCACCAACTTACACCACACATGAGAATAACTCAAGATGGATCAAAGACTTAAATGTAAGCCATGACACCATAAAAGTCCTAGAGCAAAACGTAGGCAGGAAAATTTCAAATATCCCACATAACAATATCTTCACAGATACATCTCCTAAGGCAAGAGAAATAAAGGAAAAAATAAACAAATGGGACTACATCAAACTAAAGAGTTTCTGCTCAGCAAAAGAAAACATCAGCAAGATGAAAAGGAAGCCAACCATATGGGAAAACATATTTGCCAATGATATCACAGACAGGGGACTGATCTCCAAAATATATAAAGAGCTTATATGACTCAACATCAAGAAAATAAACAACCCAATTAAAAAATGGGCAAAGGACCTGAACAAACACTTCTCTAAAGAGGACATACAAAAGGTCCATAGACACATGAAAAAATGCTCAACATCATTGGCCATCAGAGAGATGAAAATAAAAACCACAATGAGATACCACTTTACCCCTGTCAGAATGGTCATCATCAACAAATCAACAAACAACAAATGCTGGCAAGGATGTGGAGAAATGAAAATCCTACTATACTGTTGGTGGGAATGCAGACTAGTGCAGCCACTATGGAAAACAGTATGGAATTACCTCAAAAAACTAAAAATGGAACTGCCTTTCGAGCCAGCTATTCCACTGCTAGGATTATACCCGAAAAATCCTAAAACCCTAATTCAAAAAAACTTATGCACCCTTATGTTCATAGCAGCCGTGTTTACAATAGCTAAGTACTGGAAACAGCTTAAATTCCCATCTGTAGATGAGTGGATCAAAAAACTGGTACATTTACACAATGGAATACTATGTAGCAGAAAGAAAGAAGGAACTCCTGCCATTTGCGACAACATGGATGGAACTAGAGAGAATTATGCTTAGTGAAATAAGCCAGGCAAAGAAAGCAAAATACCATATGATATCACCTAATACAGGAAACTAAAGATAATCACAAACAAATGAACTAAATAGGACAAAGAGTAGAATAGTAGTCAATAGGGTGAAGGGGAGAGGGAGAGAAGGGGGATAAATAAGGGAAGGGCCTAATCAAGGAACATGTATGGATGACTCATGGACATGGACAATGGGGAAGGATCTGATTGCGGGAGAAGGGGTGGGCTGGGTGGGGGGAGCAATGGGGGAAAAATGGGACAACTGTAATTGAAAAACCAAATAATAAAAGAAAAGAAAAAAGAAAAAAATTCAACACCCATATAAGAACTCTCAGCAAAATGGGAATAATAGAAACATACTTCAGCATACAAAAAGTCATATGACAAATACGATGCCAACATTATACTTAACTGGTAAAAACTTAAAGCATTCTCTGTAAGATCAGGAACAAGATAGGGATGTTCACACTTACCACTTCTGTTCAACATAGTACTGGAAGGCCTAGCTGCAATAATCAGACAAGAAATAAAAGGCAACAAAATTGAGAAGGAAGAAGTAAAACTCATTATATGCAGATGGCATAATGCTGTTTATAAAGAAGCCTAAAAATTCCACCAAAAATGTACAAGAAATGATAAATGAATTCAGTAAAGAAACAGAATACAAACTAACTATTCAGGAATTGGTTGCATTTTTTATACATTAATAATGAACTATCAGAAAGTGAAACTAAGAAAACAATACTATTTACATTACATAAAAAAATACTAAAGAATATATTTAATGAACGAGGTAAAAGACCTGTATTCAGAAAATTCTAAAACATTGAAGAAAGAAATTGAAGAAGATACAAATAAGTGAAAGCACATACTGTGTTCATGGTTAAGAAGAATTAATATCATTAAAACATCCATATTACCTAAAGCAATCTATAGATTCAATGAAATTCCTATCAAAATACCAAAGGCACTTTTCCCAGAACTAGAACAAATAATCCATAAATTTGTATAGAAACACAAAGGAACTCAAATAGCAACAGCAATCTTGAAAAAACAAAGTGAGAGGAATCACACTACCTGATATGAAATTATTAGAATAGTAATCAAAACAGCATGGTACTGGCTTTTAAACAAACACATAGGTCAATGGAACCAAATAGAGTGCTCAGGATTAAATATATGTCTTGATGGTCAATTAATAGACAAAGGAGGTAAGAACATACAATGTAGTAAAGATAATCTACTCAATAAATGGTGTTGGAAAAATTGGACAGATACATGAAAAAAAAAATACAAAAACACTGACCACCTTCTAACATCATATGCAAGAATAAACTCAAAATAGATTAAAGACTTAAATGAAAGACTTGAAATAATAAAACTAGAAGAAAACACAGGCAGTACAATCTCTGACATTTCTCTTAGCAATATTTTTTCTGACATATCTTCTTGGGCAAGGGGGAAAAAAGAAAAAAATAAACAAATGAGACTGCATTAAACTAAAAAGTTTTTGCACAGCATATGGACCCATCAACAAAACAAAAAGACAGTCTACTAAATGGGAGAAGATATTCACCAATGATACATCTGAAAAGGGGTTATTATCCAAATTTTATAAAAAAACTCATACAACTCAAGAACACCAAATAACTCAATTAAAAAGTGTGCAGAAACCCAGAATATATATTTCTTCAAAGAGGACATACAGATGGCCAATAGACATATGAAAAGATGCTCAAAATCACTAGTCATCAGAGAGATGGATGAAAATCAAAACCAAAATAAGATGTCACCTCACACCTGTCAGAATGGTTACCATCAATAAATCAACAAATAATAATTGTTGGTAAGAATGTGGAGAAAAGGAGACTCTTGTGCACTGTTGGTGGGGATACAAATTGGTGAAGCCATTATGGAAAACAGTACCGAAGTTCCTCAAAAAATGAAAAATGAAACTGCCTTATGATCACGTGATTCTATTTCTGGTTATATATACAAAGAAACCCGAAACACTGTTTTGAAAAAAATATATACAACCCTATGTTCATTAGTGTTGTTTACAATAGCCAAGATATGGGATCAACTCTAGTGCCCATCAATAAACAAGTGGCTGAAAAAGTGGTGGTGCCTATACAAAATGGAATATTAGCCATAAAAAATAATGAAATCTTACCTTCTATGACAGCATGGATGAGCTTAGAGAGTATTATACTAAGTGAAATAAGTCAGTCAGGGAAAGACAAATAATCATATGATTTCATTATGTGTATAATCTAAATAACAATACAAATGAACAAACAAAACAAATTCACTCATAGTTAGGAGAACAGACTGGTGGTTGCCAAAGGGGAAGGGAGGAAGTTGGACTGGATGAAAAGGTGAAGAGATTAAGAAATACAAATTTGGAGTTATAGAGTAGTCCAGGAATATAAATTACAGCATAGGGAATGTAGTCATTAATATTGTAATAATAATATATGGTTCATTGTGGGTAATAAAAGTATCGGAGGAACACTTTGTAAAGTATTTGTGTAACTGCTCTTCTGTACACCTGAATTAATACAAAAAAATTGAATGTAAACTGTAATTGAAAAATTAAAAGTGAAAAAAGGTCTTGTGATTAACACCCTTAAAGGAAGAAGTATTTTTAATTAAAGATATATGGTTAAACAAATACCTGTGCTCTATAAATAATAATCTTTGAGGATTATTGCTCAACAGAAACTAAAGAATTGGTGTGTTCCATGCATAAACATTTGCAACTAGTGTATTTGTACAAATAGCATTACACAGCAGAAATATTTTCACTATTTAAATATTATATTAAGAAAATTTCTTTTAAAAAAGGATTCCAATATACCTTATATCACATATAAATGTAACAGCATGTGTGAAATGTGTTAAAGAGCTTGTTAAAGATTCTATAATAAGAAATACTAGGAAAAGTAGTTATATCTTATCAAAACAATCTAAAAAATCTTAAGAATGCTGCTTTTGTAGTAATACATAAATATACATGAACACAAGCAAGAATCCAAATAAAGAAATAGTTCTTATTCATTGACAGTTTTATTATTACACCAGCCTGAAATAACATATAATAGTGTGTGAGTGTACACTGGAATTTCTAAAAGCAGTTTTTAAGATAGGCCTGTGAGAAGGGTTCAACTCTCTTCTTTGAATTATGGAGGATGAGTTCTCCTTGGGATAAAAGGGAGAAGTGTACGTAAAGTTTTTTTTTTTTTATTGTATTTTTCTCCATTACAGTTTATCTCCCTTATACTCTCATTGCAATCTCTATTCTTGACACAATTTGTTGTATTCTTTTGTTCACCTTTACTAATTGTATAGCCACCATATGCCAGGTTCTTTGGAAATTGTGAGAGCCTTGATAAATGCACACTCTCAGAAAGCTCAGAGCACAAGAAATATACAATATTTTCAAGGAGAATATCAGAGGTAAGTTAAAGGTATTTAGGAACACTATAAAGAGGGAAATCTTCCAGGAGGAAGAGATATCAAAACTAAAGGACCAGAGATAAGTAAGATATAACCAGGCCTTGAGTGGGAGAGTGGAGACTCATTAAGCAGTATGAATCCTGATAAATTCCTTCTAGACATGGCTTCCTCAATTTTTATTGACATGAGTTGAGACTCCTTTTAGATGATCAGCAAAGGATGGGCTGAATTAGCAGAAATTTGTAGGACTAAAACAATTGAGTTAAGATATTGTAAGTGTTGGTTTGCAATTCGAATGTGTATAAATAATGGACAAGGTTGACTCAGAGAGGGAAGCCAGCTAGGCACACTGGGGACCAATAAGAATGACAGCTACCCTCGAGTGAGCTGCATAGAAAGAAAGTGCAGTGCATTTTTTCTGGGCCATGCCTTCTGACTCCAGGGAACTGCCTTCTTTCTGGGTGAGGGACCACAATAAATGAAGCTTATATGTTGAACCTGAATGTGTAGGTATTTCTTGCTCTTACACACAATTAAAGAAACCAAGAGTGCCTATGTCTAAGGGCAGGAGAAAATAGATATCCTGACAAAGAGAAAATTTGCCTTTTCTTAGCCTTCATGTTCTATGCAGGCCCTAAACCAGCTGCATGAAGCTCACCCACACTGGAAAAGATGGTTTTCCGCATAAAAAATATTACCATATTGTGCACACCTCTCAATCAATATATTCCTAGATATTTTATTTTATAACTTTGTTGCATAATAAAACATTTTTTATTGCAGCTTTAAACTGGTTATTGTTGATATATGAGAAAACTAATGACTTATTTTGTTAGTTTGTAATTAGTTAGGAGAAATGCATTATTTTGTAAACCTTCATGACTAAGAATGTGTTTCTTTTGTTTTCATATATGTACTATAGTTTCAATGAGTGTAGAATTCTATGTTCAGAATATTTTCTTTTCATGGAAAACTGCAGAGTATAACTCGACTGTCAACAGCATTTATTGTTACCAAGATGTCTGACACTAGTCTGTTTCTTTTTTTTTGTTTGTTTATAAACTTATTTTTCTTTCACTGTTGTAGTCTTATAGAATACTTACACTGTCAGAAATTTAAAATATTTCACCCAAGTATATTTATGTCCAATTCTATTCATTACATTTTTTCCTCTGGTATATCCCAAATATAAAATTTTCAAATAAGGGAGTTTTAAAAAATGATTTAATAATTTTGGTTCTTTTCCATGTGCCTTGTGAGTAATATAAATTTCTATTGTAAATACGTTTCTCTATTTATGTTAATTTTTATTTTATTTTACATATATTTTATTGATTATGCCATTAAAGTTGTCCCAATATTTTCGCCTTTGCCCTCCTCCATCAGGTATCCACTTTCTTCCAGCAATCCCCTCCTTAGTTTATATCCATTGGTCATGCATGTAAGTTCTTTTGCTTCTCCATTTCCTGTATTATTTTTAACATCCCCCTGTCTATTTTGTACCGACCAATTGTGCTTCTTAATCCCTGAACCCTTTTCTCCATTCTTCCCCTTCCTCTGCTCCACTGATAACCCTCCATAAGATCTCCATATCTATGATTCTGTTTCTATTCTAGTTGTTTGCATAGTTTGTATTTGTTTTTTAGGTTCTGTTGTTGATAGTTATGAGTTTGTTGTCATTTTACTGTTCATAGTTTTGATCTTCTTCTTTTTCTTAAATAAATCCCTTTAACATTTTATATAATAAAGGCTTGGTGATAATGCATTCCTTTAGCTTTACCTTGTTTGGAAAGTAGTTTTTTGCCCTTCTATCCTAAATGATAGCTTTTCTAGATAAATAATCTAGGTTGTAGGTTCTTGTTTTTCATTACTTTGAATACTTCTTGCCAGTCCCTTTTTGTCTGCAAACTTTCTTTTGAGAAATCAGCTGATGGTCTTATCGGAACTCCTTTGTAGGCAACTCTCTGCTTTTCTCTTGCTGCTTTTAAGATTCTCTCCTTATCTTTAACCTTTGGCATTTTAATGATGATGTGTCTTGGTGTGGGTCTCTTTGGGTCCAACTTGTTTAGGATTCTCTGTGCTTCTTGGAATTATATGTGTATTTTTATTGCCAAATTAGGGAAGTTTTATTTCATTATATTTTCAAATAAGTTTTCAGTTTCTTGCTCTTCCTTGTCTCCTCCTGGCATCCCTATGATTTGGATGTTGGCACTTTTGGAGATGTCCCAGTCTTATTGTCTGCTCCCACACTCCCTTTTTTAAAGTATATTTTATTGATTATGTTGTTACAGTAGTTCTGATTTTTTCCCCTTTTCTCCCCTCTGTCCAGTACCCCCATTTCTTCCAGCAATCCCACCCCCCTTAGTTCATGTCCATGGGTCATGCATATAAGTTCTTTGGCTTCACCCTTTCCTATATTATTCTTAACTTCCCCTGTCTATTTTATACCAAATGATTATGCTTCCTAATCCTTGCACCATATCCCCATTTCTCCCCCTCCCCCTCCCAACTGATAACCCTCCAAATGATCTCTGTACCTATGATTCTGCTCCTATTCTGGTTTGCTTAGTGGAATTTTGTTTTTATTTTTTAGATTCAGTTGTTGATAGTTGTGAGTTTGTTGTCATTTTGATGTTCATAGTTTTGATCTTCTTTTTCTTAAATAAGTCCCTTTGACATTTCATATAATAATGGCTTGGTGATGATGAACTCCTTTAGCTTTACTTTGTCTGGGAAGCACTTCATCTGCCTTTCCATTCCAAATGATAGCCAGGCTGGATGGAGTAGACCTGGTTGCAGGTTGCCTTTCATCACATTGAATACTGCTTGTCAGTTCCTTCCTGCCTGCAAAGTGTCCTCTGAGAAATCAGTTGATAGTCCTATAGGCACCCCTCTGTAGGCAACTCTCTGCCTCTCTCTTGCTGCCCCTAGGACTCACTCTTTATCTTTCATCATTGGTATCTCAATCATGATGCATCCTGGTGTGGTCTCCTCTGTGTCCAGCTCAACTGGGACCCTCTGTGCTTCCTGGACCTGTATATCCATATCCTTCGCAAAATTTGGGAAGTTTTCCTCATTATTTTCAATTCTTCCTTCCTCGTTCTGCACTGGATGATTATTTTTTTCTTCCTCATGTTCCAAATCATTGATTTGAACCCCGGTTTTCTTCCCTTCACCATTGGTTTTGTGTGGATTTTCCTTCATTTCACTTAGCATAGCCTTCACTTTTCTCTTATGTGTTTGCTATACTCAAGCATATCTGTCAAGCCTGTGAGCATCTTTATCATCAGTGTTTTAAATTCTGCATCTGCTAGGTTGTCTGTTCTCTCATCTGTTAGGTTGGCTCTCTCCTCATCACTTAGTTCTCCCACTGGAACCTTGATCTGTTCCCACTTTTGGACCATACTTCTCTGTCTCCTCATTCTGACAGGCTCCAGGTAGAGCTGTAGCTCCTGTTATGGCATAAGGGGCGGAGCCTTAGGGATTCGTCAATGCAGGGTGATCTGTTCCACCACGTTGTGGCGATGTATGTGGGGGAGGGGCCTGAGAGGAAATAATGCTGCCAGCCCAGCACTCACCCCTTTTCTAGGCACCTCTTCCAATTCCACACCAGACTGGTGCCCCTCCAGCTGCTGCCCTGGCCATCATTCCCAGAATGGGTGGGTCTGTGGATTTCTAGGACCATGGAGGCCCTTTAACAAGCGGACTCTGCTGAGAGACTGGTAGTTTCTGCCTTTACCCCAACCCCCACTGGTCTGCACAGTCAGAAGCAATGAGGCTTGATTTTCCCTGGTTCTGCTGCGAACGTGAGCTGTGGGGTCCAGTGAAGGGTTGGGAATGCTCCCCAGATGTCTCTTCTGACTTTTTAAAACATATGACTGCACTTTCTGCCTGCCTGCTGCTGCTGCCAGTGCCACCGCTGCCGCTGCCACCACACCACGTCCTCTCCACCTTGGCTCCACCCCTCCTACCTGTCTGGATGTGTATTTCTTCTTTATATCTTTGTTTCCTGAACTTCCATGCAGTTTGATTATCTGGAGTTTCTGGTTATTTCTAGCTTTGAGGTAGTTGTATTCCTTCTTAGTTGTGTAGGGAGACACAGCGTGTCTGTCTATGTCTCCATCTTGACCAGAAGTCTGCTTTCCCCTTTTTAATTGTTGTTTCTTCATTCTGTATTGGTTGACTGTTTAATTCTCCTAAGTTCCAATTCATTAATTTGACCCCTGGCTTCTTCCCCTTCACTATTGCTTTCCTGTGGATTTCTTTCTTACTTTCACTTAGTGTAGCCTTCACTTCTTCCCTTATGCATTTGCTGTACTCAATCATTTCTCAGAGCATCCTCATCACTGGTGATTTCAACTCTATCTCTGATAGGTTGGCTATCTCCTTTCCACTTAGTTATTTTTTCTGGAGTTTTGATCTGTTCTTTCATTTGGGCCATACTTCTTTGCTTCCTCAATTTGACAGTCTCCTGTGTTTGCCTCTGTGTATTAGGTAGAGCTGTCACATCTGTTACATTGTAAGGGGTGGAGCCTTTGGTATATGTCAGTGTGAGGAGACCTGTTTCACTGCTTTGTGGTGCTTTATGTGCATGAGGGGTCATAAAGAGAACAATTTCACTTGCTTGGCACTCATCCCTTTTCCAGTCACTTCACCTGCTTCCTGTATGCTATTGGCACCCCTCTAACTGTTGCCCTAGTGATGGTTTCCAGAGTGGGTAGGTTAGAGTACATTCTAGGGCTGTGCAGGAGGGGTCATAAAGAAAACAATGTCACTTGCTTGGCACTCACCCCCTTTCCAGTCACTTCACCTGCTTCCTCTATGCTACTGGCACCCCTCTAACTGTTGCCCTAGTGATGGTTTCCAGAGTGGGTAGGTTAGAGTACATTCTAGGGCTGTGGGGGTCCTCTAAATGGAATCTCTTGAGAGAAGAGCAGTTTATTTTTCTGCCCCACCCCCTCCACTGGTTTTCACAGTCAGAAGCTATGAGGGCTTTAGTTTCCTGGATCTGGAACCATGAGCTGTGTGATTTAGTCTGGGGCTGTGGTTGTTTCCCAGGTGTCCCTTCCAGCTTTTAACCACCACATGTCTATGTAGGACAGCTTGTTATGTCAGCCGCAGCCACTGCCTTGCCATCACCACCTTGCCTCCATCACACCACGTCCTCTCTTCCCCAGCTTCCTGGCTCTGCCCCTCCTACAAGTCTGGATGTATATTTCCTTTTTAAAATCTTTGGTTGATGGACTTCCATACAGTTAAATTTTCTGGCAGTTCTGGTTGTTTTATTGTTTTGAGGTAGTTGTAATCTTTTATGGTTGTGTGAGGAGGTGAAGCATATCTACCTATGCCTCCATCTTGGCCAGAAGTCCTATAGTAAATATGTTTATTTCCTATGTATTTTCTCATTGTCTTATCCTTTCAATAGAATTATCTCATAATTTTTCTTCAAGTTACAGAAGATTGAAGAGCTTCCCTTCTATTTTATTAATTTATTTTTCTAAAGTGTTGAATCTACTCTTCGTTGTCTATTACATTTTAATTTTGGAAATTTACAAAATTTGAAAGCGTTTTATTTTTTTATAATTAACATAGAATCAATTAAGAAAACAATTAAATATATTTTAAAAACTATTTTTCTGTTAATCTTTTAGTAGATTTATTGTTTATTTCTTGGGTGTGTTTCATGTTGTGGGAACTATAGCAAAAGGATTCCTTGCTATTACCACCTGCTTCCCTATCTGGTGTGATTTCCTGGGGGGTAGAACCTACAGTAACATTCCCACTTCACTCAACAAGCCTCCCTTGCCAAATGAAAGGCAGAGCTGCTACTTCCTAAAGCTCTGACTAAAGGAGAGCTTCTTTAAATATTTTTGTAATCATATTTCTGGCAATAGCTCAAACATAGTTGCAGTATTGATCCCTTTCTCTAATTGTAAACAACTGCTCTTAAATGGAGCTCACTGTCTTAATGTTCTTGCTTTTAGGACACCATCCAGGCAAAGTATAGGGAAGGATGAGAACTGCAGTCTACTGGTCTAAGTATGGCAATTGTAAAGTTAGAACTTCCCCTCTGGCCTTTCCTAACCTAATGTCATTTCTACCTCCCTCTCTTTTATCTTTGGGGTATCTGTGAGTTACTGTCCTTTTAAGTCCCAGATAGGCAACTTTGTACAAAATAAAAGTCAGGCTGGCTGATTTTCACAAGTTATGGCTCACTTGAAGTCCATATTCCTTTCTATATTTTCTTTCCCTCTCTTCTTTGTTGCCTCCTTCCCTCCCTTCCTTTTTCTTTCTTCTTTCTCACTTTTTCATTTCTCTTTCCTTCCTTCCTTCCTTTGTTCCTTCATTCCTTCTTTTTTTCTTCCTTTCTTTTTTCTTTCTTTTGAATACCTAATGCAATGTTTCTCTATTTTTATATTTTTTGTTATTTCAATGGAAACATTAGAATAGAGGATGTTTGTGTGGCATAAAATTATTTTCTTAACCAGAAGTCTACCTTTCTGCATTAATTTTTTATATTTTAGTCTCATTAGCTTTAAATATGAGAAGGATTTTATACCAAAAAACTGAACAACAACAACAACAAACAGAGAAGGGAGGGTTGGAGAGAAGGAAGATAGGAGGAAAGGAAGGAGTAAAGGAGGGAGGAAATAAAAAAGTACCCAGACAACAAAGTTATAAAAACACAACAGTGGTCAGCAAATCTACTATAATTAACTATTTTTAAATGCCAATAGTTTGATAGCCAATAAAATCAGTGATAGATACCTCATAATATTAAAATATTTTGAAGGAGAAGTTACAGTAAAAAGAAATCTACCAGTATACATCTAATTTCATTATCCAAGATAAATTCTTCAGTCCACCAAATTCACCCTATGGGTTTACAACAAATCAAAGTCAGTGCTGACCTTTGAGTAACGTCATGTTGATGACTTTGGTCTTTTTTGGAAAAACCTGGAGTAGCTTTAATTAAAAATTTCTCTTTTTAAAGCATGACAACTTGTTAAGGTGTTGCAGCCCAAGTCAATCCCTCCAGTTTTATGATATAATTTTATATTACAAAATTGCAATTAAAAATGGATGGAGCACTCTTACAAAACTCTGTGACCTGTTGGCAGGAGAATTCTTGGAAGGCAGGTTGGTGTCCTGCAGCAGTTCACTGTGTTGGATAGACTCACACACTTCCTAGCATTGCTCCAGCTGTCCTCCTTTTACACATGGCTACCTGGCCATCCATTACAAATGAAATAAATCTTCATGAAGTTTACTTGTAAGCAAACAACTACATTAAAAATTTAAGTTGTAAGTAGTTTACTAAATTGTGGTGTACTATAATGCAGTCATTAAAAATACTTACAAAGAAATTTTCAGTATAAAATTTTAATAATGTGAGAAAACTTTATAACACACAAAAATAAAGGTTATGCACAGAAGATAACTAAAGAAACTGTGGAAAGGAAAATGATTTAAGAGAGTGAAAGAGAATATACTAACATGCTAACACCTATTTCCTCAAGAATGTGGTAGTAAGCATAATAACATAAATATCTTTAAATTTCTAGAAAATTAACTTTGTGGCAATTTGTATTTTTAGTAACTTAGTAATTTTAAGTTTCTAATAACACGAAATGTCAAGTAGATAATAACACATTATAAAATATCTATACAGTATAGTTTCAACTAAAAATAATGTATAAATAAGAGATGGTTAAAATACAGGAAAATTAATAGGAATTCTCTTCTCTAGGTGAGATAAAGGTTGAATATATTAATTTCATTTTAGATTATAATGCTTGAGTAATACAGCAGAGATACAAGAAAGTCACTATGCTCCTAATACTTCTAATAAACCAGTGTGCTTCAAACAGTTTGGATAAAAGATACAGTTGTCTTCAGAAAATAAAGACTTTACTTCACATATTTTGAGATAACATGTTTCACACTAATTCACAAGTGGCAAACAGTTTCTCAAAAATATTCTCATCCTAAACTGAAGTTAGCCCAAATTAAATGAAATCTGTGAGAAAAGAAAAAATAAAAATATGTCTAGCCAAAGGCACATCAGTGAAACAAGGATACTGCCAGGACTCTGGGATGCAAAGAAAAAAGTATTGTGAATATACACTTAAAATGCAGGGCCTCCTTTTCTACTTAAAAAAATTTTTTTTTTCTATTTGTTTACAGCCATTGGAAAGACACTTTGTTGCAAAAAAGTAGAGGAATAGTTGGGCAATCTTCTAATTCTCTAAGAAATGGAGACAGTATGCCCTCTGACTCCACTGTCCAAAGCATTCATTGTTAACAAAGTGTGTATTTGCATATCCCCTGGATAAATTCTGTGGTGTGTGTTTGGTTTGGTGAGGGAGTAAAGTCAGGAAATGGCTTGAATTGGGAGGTTATTGCTCTTCACAAAGGAAGGAAGTGCAAGTGCAAAGGCAAACATATTCTGGTGGAGTCTCCAAACCATCCAAATCAGATATTATTTTACATGTTTGCAGAAACTCATGGTGATTTGATAATTTTTATGTAACTATTCAGAACCTCTATCTGACAGAAAAATGCAAAAATCCCAGATGATTTATCCATTAGGAAAGACTAAGACATGACACTCAGTGGACAAAGATAAAATGCAAAAAGCTAAGTACATTAAAGGATGTCAGGCATGGACCATAACTTTACTAATTCTTTGCATAGTAGAAAAGGAGAAAGTAAATATTGAATCCTATTCTTTATATTTCCATAACTCTCTAAGTAAAAAGATATATATTTATTTAATTCTGAATAATTATTTTCTTCTGGAAAGATGTTTTAAAAAAATCCTGGTAGACTTTCAATCAAAATGATGGACTAGGTAAAGTCTCTGCTCAGCTCTTCAAATGATCATATCAAAGTAACAAATAAATTATGGAACAACAATCACTGAGAACCACCTGAAGACTAGCTAAACACAATTCTGAAAACTAATAATATAAAGAACAAGCCACATCAACTGATAGGAGGGGCAGAGAGGCAGAACAGTCAGGTCCCACACCCAAAGTGTGGCAATTAAGATTTGGGAGGGATATGTTGGCTGTGTAGGTATCCATGAGGAGTGAGGGGTCCCAGCCCCACATTGGGGTCCCCAGCCTTGGGCACCACTGCCTGGAAGAGAAGTCCCCATAACATCTAGCTGTAAAAACAACAAAGATTGCCTCTGAGAAAGACAAAGGGCTGATAGATACTTAAGTGCTGCTCTTAAAGGGCCTATACACAGATTAATATGCTCACAACCTCACTTGCTCTAAGCTCTAGAAGAGGGGCAGCAGGCCAAAACACACCAAGGACTTATGGGGAGCAAATAAATTTATTAATTTCAGGGCAAGAGCTGGAGGGGCAGCATTTGGGGCAACTCTCTCCTGATATGAATGCTCTGGCAGGCACCATTTGTTTTATTTTTAAATTTTTTTTTGTAGAGTTAACCTCTTGCCTAGTGGAGACAAATCTGAGCTCTCCATTAACTTGGATTCCCTGAGGATTCCCTGAGATTACCCCCACACATGCCCAAGTTGATTACTCTGCCAGAATCTCTTTCAAGTTCCCTACACACAAGCAGCCTACATTGCCTCATCGTACAACCTCATTCAAAGGTCCACAAATAAAAAAAGGAAGCGGCTGGCCTTAGCATGCCTTGTAACTCCTGCCAAGTGGATCCAAGCAAAGTAAAACCAGTGACTGGTCTCATCTTGCTCTGTAAGTCCCATTGGTGTCCTCAAGCCTGGCACAAGTGCTGGCCCCTCTTTGCCTGTAATGTAGCTCCACCTAAGTGACCATAAGCACAGTACAAATGGTGGCTGGCCTTAGTTTACACCATAGTGCCCACCAGAGGGTCCCAAGCCAGGTATACATGGCAGCCAGGCTCAGTACACAGCAAAGCCTCTTTCAAGTGTCCCCAAGGTCAACAAAAGTGGCAATCAGTCACAGATCACTTTGTACCTCTTACCAAGTGGCCCCGATCCTGGCACAAGCAGTAGCTAACCTTAGCGTACAATAGAGAACCTCCCAGAACTCTCCAAAATAAACATACATGATGGTCATCTTCAGAATCCGTGGGCCGCTCCCCTCTCAGACCCTGGAAAGCTACAGTGGCTCTCCCCACCTCCACTGGCTGACACAGGTCCGCCTACTCCTATGGAAAACTGTCTCAAGGAGGCAGCTTAGGTAAAAAATTGGAAATCTCTGTCTGCTTTCCCAATCATTGTCAGGCAGGGACAGGCTCCAAAGTGGGAGCCCTACTTGTTATCAGTACACTTTGACCCACTACATGGATTTCTTAATCATTTCTGCCTCTAAATCTGGCCAAAAAAAAAGTCATTTTAAATTACTAGTCTGTTGTACTCCCTAAGTCAAATGTTTAGCAACCTAATTGGGCTTAAGCTTTAAAGAATTTATTATGTTCATTTTGAAATGTCTTTTGAAATGCCCCTAAACATATAAAATAAATAATGACAAAAATAAAAGAAGAGATAGGAAAAATACAATAATAGTAAGGAATTTTAACAATCCATTGATATCAATAAATACACCATCCAGACAGAAAATCAACAAGGAAAGAGTAGCCTTAAATGACATATTTAAACCAGCTTGAATTAGTAGATATTCCTAGAACATTTCACCCAAAAGTAACAGAATATACATTCTTTTCAAGTATACACAAAACATTTTCTAGGTTAGACCACATATTAGGTAGGGTACAAAATAAGTTTCAATAGATTAAAGATGACTAAAACTATATGAATGATTTTCTCAGATCACAATGGCATGAACCTAGAAATTAACTGAAGGAAGATAAATGGAAGCAACAGAAATATGTGGAGATTAAAAAAAAATTTTTCTAAACAACCAATGTATCAAATTAGAAATCAAACATTAAATTAAACATAAAACCAGAAACTTTGAGACAATGGAAAATAAAAACACAACCTTACAAAATTTACAGGATGCAGCAAAAGCAATTATAATAAGAACATTTATGGCTATTAGAAGAAGCAACTAAACAATATAAATATATACTGTAGGAAACTAAAAAAAAAGTGAGGAGAGGAAAAAATTAATAAAGATCAGAGTGGAAATCAAGGAAATGGAAAATATAACAACAATAGAAAATATAAAAACAATAGAAAAGATTAATAAAACTAAGAGCTGCTTTCTTAAAAGGATAAATAAAGCTGACAAACTTCCAACAAAACTCATTAAGCCAAAATGAGAGAGCGGCCAAATACATAAAATCAGAAATAAAAAGAAGTGAAACTGATATTACAAAAACACAAAGGGTTATAAGAAAATACTACAAATAATTATATTCTGACAAGCGAGACAACCTGGAAGAAATGGATACATTCGCAGAAACATACACTCTTCCAACTGAATTGGGAAAAAAACAAAAATATGAGCAGACCAATAACTACTAGCAAAATTAAATCAGTAATCAAAAAACCCAAATGTGCAAGTTGGAGATCAGAGATTTCACAGGTAAATTTTATCAGACGTTTTAAAAATAATTAGTTCCTATCCTCAAACTATTCAAAATTGAAGTAAAAGGAAGGTTTCAAACTCATTTTATGAAGTGAGCATTACAATGATACCCAAAACAGAAAAAGACACTACAAAAAGAGAGAGAGAGAGTGAAAATTACAGGTCAATATCTCTGATGAAACTAGATGCAAAAATTTACAACAATATATAAGCAAACCAAATTCAGCAATACATTAAAAGATAATACACCTGTTCAAGTGGAATTTCTTCCTAGGATGAAAGTTTTGTTCAATATCTGAAATAAACCCAAACTTGAATGGTCAGTTAATCTAGGACAAAGAAGGCAAAAATATACAAGAGACAAAAGACAGTCTCTTCAATAAATGGTGTTGGGAAAACTAGATGAATACATGCAAAAATAAATAAATAAATAAAAGAGTCTAGACCACTCTATTACACCATATACAAAAATGAACTAAAAACGGATTAAAGGCTGAAATGTAAGACTCAAAACCATAAAACTCCTAAAAGAAAACATAGGCAGTAAAATCTGTGACACTGCTCTTAGATAAAAATGTTTTTACCTGTCTCCTCAGGCAAGGGCAACAAACAAGCAAACAAAAACAACTAAGTCTATCAGCCTAAAAGGTATTTTTTGTACTGTGAAAGAAATCATCAACAGAACAAAAAGATAACCACCACCTGAATGGAAGAAGAGATTCACAAATTATCATTACCATCAGATAAGTGGTTAATAGTCAAATATATCAGGAATTCATACAACTTAACAAACAAAAAAGAAAAAGAAAAAAGAAAGAAATTAAAAAGGACAGCCCTTGCTGGCATGGCTCAGTGGATTGAGTGCCTACCTGTGAACCAAAGGGTGTCTGGTTTGATTCCCAGCCAGGGCACATGCCTAGGTTGTGAGCCAGGTCCACAGTTGGGAGCATGTGAGAGGCAACCACACATTGATGTTTCCCCTCTCCCTCTCTTTCTCCCTCTCTTCCTTTTTCTGAAAATAAAGAAATAAAATACTTAATAAATAAATAAAAAGGCAGAGTAAGTACCTGAACAGACATTTCTCCTAATAAGACACCCAAATAGCCAACAGACCTATGAAAAGATGCTCAACATCATTAATCATCAGGGAAATGCAAATTAAAACCACAATGAGATATTACCTCACACCTCTCACAATGCCAATCATTAGTAATTAAGAAATAATTTCTCCTGAGAGTGTGGAGAGAAAAAGAACACATTCACTATATGTGGGATTGTAAATTGGTGTAGTCACTATGGAAAAGAGTATGAAAATTCCTCAAAAAATTTAAAATAGAATTACTATATGAAAAGGCAGTTCCACTGCTGGGTATTTATAAAAAGAAATGCTAAACACTGATTTGAAAAGATATATGCACCCCAATGTTTATTGAAGCATTATTTACAATAGTCAAGGTATGGAAGCTACCTAAATGTCCATCAATACCTGAATGGATAAAGAAGTGTTACATATACATAATGGACTACAGTCAAAGCTTGGTCCTCGAAAAATGTCCCCCATTTCAAACAATTCTGTTTTTGATTAAGTTGTTCATGGAAAAAATGTCCCAGTTGTTGAACAAAACTTCAGTTCTTGACTCAACAACCTTTTTAAACTGATATTTGTATGATCGATCAGTCATGTGTCTCTCAGGTGACCAACAAAGGGGAGAATGTGCATTGTGAACATCTCAGGAAATTGTGCTGTGAATAGTTTTGTGTTTTTTTATTTTGTTGCTACTAATTATTATTAAATACATGCAGTAAGGCACTATGGGTCCTGAGAGGGTTATAATAGCAGCAAAATAAAAAGGAAAATTATGAGAACAACAATAAATCTTAAAAAAGAAATAATTGCAAAGTATTAATAGAGGTATTTAGCTCTTTGATCTGGCTACTGAGTAAGGCATTAACAATTAGCACAATTTTAAAACATAAAAAATGATGATGTTTCTAAGGGTGTTAAAGTGCTCAGGAAACAACAATCACAGGCAATTGAAGAGGTAGACAAAAGGTTGATTATCTAAATGAATAAAAGGCAGGTAGCCAGTGGTAACATTTAAGAGGCAATGATATATGAAAAAGCAAAGATGCTGCTTGCTCGCCTCCTGAAAGACACCCCTGGAATGAGTGTTGAAAGTGATTTATTTAAGGATAGTAGTGGGTGGTTTGAAAATTTAGGAAAAGAAGTAGCATTCATAGTGTAGTGAGGCATGGGGAGGCTGCCAGTTCTAACAAAGTAGCTGCTGATAATTTTGTAGGAGGATTTTAAGAATGTGTAGAGGATTTGTTCCCCAACAAGTGTCCAAATGTGATGAGACAGGCCTCTGCTGGAAGAAAATGCCAAAGAGAACCTACATCACACAGGAGAAGTCATTTCTAGGACACAAGCCAGGGAAGGACAGGCTGACATTATTACTGTGCGGGAATGTGAGTACTTTAAATTGAAGCCCCTAGTCATTTATCATTCTGAAAACCCATGAGTTTTCAAGAAAAATAATGTCATGGAAAATAAGGTGAATGTGATGTGGAGGGCTAATAGCAAAGCTTGGGTAACCGGAAAATTTGCTATTGACCAGATTCATGAAGTGTTTGCCCCAAATGTGAAGAAATGCCTCCAGGAAAAACAATTGCCACTCAGAGCACTTTATGTAATGGATGATGCTCCTGCCCAGCCTCCAGACTTGGAGGCCAAGTTGGTGAAGTACAGCTTCATCATTGTTAAGTTCTTGCCTCCTAACACAACTCCTCTCAGCCAGCCCATGAGCCAGCATGTCATTTCTAATTTTAAGTAACTCTATATAAAGCACTGTTTCAGAATTGTTATGGGATGGCCTCTAAAACTAATTTAATATAAGGGAGTCCTGAAGAGAACATTTCATTAATAATATCCTCACTTGCTTGAGGCTCATAGACAAAAGTATGTGGGCAAGTGTCTTCCAGGACCATGCAATCAGCCTGGAAGAAATTGTGACCTGAGTCTGTTCCTGAAAGAAACTGGGGGTTTTGAAGATAAGCCTGTGTCTGTTGTGGGGCATATTGTGGTTCTAAGCATGTCCGTGTACTCAGAAGTGGATGATGATGATGATGATGATATGGAGGAATGTGGTGGTTACTACATTGAGCTGACCACCAAGGAACTCCAGGACCTTCAGAGAGAACAGCAACAGATGGCAACTGAGGAACTTTGCTCAGAGGAGGAGTGGGGAAGGGAGGATATTCCTACTTCACTGATCACCCTGACATAGAAGTAGCAAATTGTGCAATAAACTTGTTTCGTGATGATGCAGTGTTTCACTTCAGGCAAGTGTTAAAACACAAGCAAAAATAACCATCATTGGATAGTTTTTTACTCAGATATAGGACCAGCGACCCTGAAGTAAGTTCTAGTGGTGCAAAGAGATAAAAGGGAGGGAAAGAAAACAGAATAGCCTGCTTGACATTTTTATGGACAGGATTCCCCTTCCAAACAATAACATCCTTCCATCCCTCTTCTCCATATTTATTCATCAATAGCTCTTACCATTAAGGATAAGTTTTAGTGTGTACATTAATTTTTATTTTTATTATATATTTCTATTTATTTCTGTTAAATTTTCATTTACATTTTATCTCCTTTTTGTTTTTAAAGTATTTAAAGATTAAACAGTACATTAGACATGTACTGTATATGATAAAGGCTAAACAGGGAATCATTTGGGGGTCCGGAGTGGACTAATTCAATTTACATTATTTTTAATGGGAAAAAAATGATTCAGTTTTCAAACAAATCACTTTTTGAATAGCCTCCCAGAACAAATTAAGCTTGAGAATCAATGCATCACTGTAATAGTCATAAAGAATGAAATCTCACTGTTTATAAAACATCATATCAGCTTTTATTTTGACTTTATATTTATTAACTAATAGTAAGTTGATAGTAAATGCATTAATGGAAAGGAGAAGAATAAAAATGTCATAATTATCTCATGTAGTGCTTGGATTAGAGAAATTATACCTATTTAAAGCAAAATTTAAAAATGACTACATTTCAAAATTCCAAAGAGGAATCTTCATTATACCATTTATTTCCTTTTCAAAATTTGTTATTTTTAATTACAGTGGACATTCAATATTATATTAATTTCATGTGTACAACATAGTGGTTACACATTTTTAACTTAAAAAATGATCCTTCCATAAGTTTAGTACCCACTTGATACTTCATGTAATTATTAAAATATATTGACTATATTCTCTATGCTATACTTTACCTCACCATGATTATTTTGTAACTGCCAATGTGTCTTCTTAATCTCTCTCTTTTCACCCCACCTCCAACCTCCTTCCCATTTGGTGACCATCAGTTTGTTCTCTGTATCTGTGAGTCTATTTCTGTTTTGTTTATTTGATTTTTTTTTTTTTAGGTTCTACATATAAGTAAAATCATATGGTATTTTTCTTTCTCTGTCTGACTTACTTCATTTAGCCTAATACCCGCTAGGTCCATCCATGTTGTCACAAATGGTATTGTTTTATGACCAAGTAATATTCCATTGTACCACTTATTTATCCATTAATTTTTTTTATTGGAGTATTTAATCCATTTAAATTTAAAGTAATTAGTGATAGGTTTGCAGTTATTGCTATTTAATCAATTGTTTTCTGATTATTTTTGTAGTTCTGTGTTCCTTTCTTATTCTCTTGCTCTCTTGTATGTTAATGGCTTTCTATAGTGTTATGTTTAAATTTCTTCCTCTTCATTTTTATATCTTATGGAGTTTTGATTTGTGGTTATCATGAGCTTTATATATGCTATACCATGTTTACAGCAATCTCTTTTAAGTTGATGGTCACATAAGCTCTAACACATTCTAAACTCACTATAATTGTACTTATATCTCCACATTTATGTTTTTTCCTTGTCTTTTACTTCTTGTGTATGTACGTGTTTTTATCTGTGTATAGCCTTAATTTATTGTGGCAAGTACACATAATTTGTCTACCTTTTGTTAACTTTTTTACTGGCTTTATGGTTGGTTGATCCACTGCTTTTCTTATTTCTTTGTCTTTATCAGTAGATTTTTCCCTATATTTTATTTATGCATTTCATCTTCTTCTTAAGGAAGTCTCTTTAACATTTTCTGTAATACTGGTTTTATAGTGATAAACTCTTTCAGCTTTTTCTCATATGGATAGGTCTTCATCTCTCCTTTGATTCAACCTAATAGCAATGCTGGGTAATAAAATCTTGGCTGTAGGCCCTTGCTTTTTAATCACTTTGAATATTTTCTGCTAATCCCTTCTGGACTATAAAGTTTCTGTTGATAAATCAGCTGAAAGTCTCATGAGAGCTTCCTTGTAGATAAATAACTACTTTTGTCTTGCTGCTTTTAAGATTCTTTTCTTGTCTCTAGCCTTTGGCATTTTAATTACCATGTTTCTTGCTGTGGGCCTCTTTGGGTTCATTTTGTTTGGGACTCTCTGTATTTCCTGTTTTTATATATCTATTTTCTTTACAAGGTTTCAGAAATTGTCAGTCATTATTTCAAATATGTTTTCAACTCTGTGCTCTCTCTCTTCTACTTCTGGTATCCTTATGATGTAAATGTTGTTATTATTGATGTTATCCCAGAGGTTCCTTAACTATCCTCATTTTTATTTATTTATTTTATCTTTGCTGTTCCAAATGGGTTTGTTTTTCCTACTTTGTACTCCAAATTGCTGATTCAAACTTTGGCTTCATCTAATCTGTAGTTGATTCCATCTAATATTATTGTATTCTTTATTTCTGATTAGTTCTTTGTTATGTTTTCTATCTCCTTTTTGTTTACTATCTCTTTGTTGAAGTTTCCACTGAGATTATCTGTTCTTCCGCTAAGTTCATTAAGCATGCTTATAATCATTGTATTGAACTCTACATCTGATAGATCGCTTGCCTCTATAGTTCTTATTTATTTATTTATTTATTTTTCTGAAGTTTTGTCTGGTTCTTGGGACATGTTTCTTTGTCTCCTCATTTTGGCTGCCTGTGTTTGTTTCTATGTATTATGTCTTTATTATGTATCCTAGTCTTCAAAGAGTGACTTTCTTAAGTAGATGTACTATAGGGCCAAGTTGTATAGTCTCCCTATTGACCTGAGCCAGGTGCTCCAGGGGTGTTCCTTGTGTGACTTGTGTGTACTCTTCTGTTACAGTTGAGCCTTTATTGTTGTTGGCAGGTCAGTGGGTTGGATTGACACTTAGACTGATTTGCTATGAGGCCAGGCCATGAGATAGTGGACAAAGTATTGTGAGGGGACTGACCCTAGGGAACAGGGTTTGCTTTAGCACGTCTCTGGTGTGTGCTCAATCCACTCTTTAGGTGTGTCACTCGTGGAGCTTATTGAGTGCTGCTATGCTGTGGTCTAAAGCCTATGACTAAGTGTGTTGGCTCTGGTACCTCTTGAGAGACACTCTGGTGCAGGAAAAAATTAGCCCTTGCCTGTGTCTGCCCTGGGGCCACCTAGTAGTAGCTGCAAAATGATCCCTGCTTGGTAGCTACCTGTTATGGGCTTGGAGACACCTGGGAGTAGTTATGCTGTGAACCAAGACTGGCTGACCCTAGTGCCAAGTTTGGAGCCACTGAGCAAGAGATACAGGGCATGCCAAGGCCAGCCACTTTTTATACGGGATTAGTTGACCTTAGAGAGGTTTTAGGAAATTCAGTAGCATGGTCACAGGCCAGTCACTTCTGTGGAACCTACACTGAAATAGCTTTGGCCTGGAGAGTAAATGCATGGACTCAGTACTCAAAAATCACCACGGTTGGGTAAGAGCAAAGTGAGCCACCTTAATAGGGACTGAGGTTTGGTGTCTACCTGTGCTGGAGACTGTGTTGGGAGGGGGTCTCAACAATGGTGTTTGCTGGCACTTTAGTCCTGGAAGTAACTCTTCCCCCCAACCCTTGCCCTGAAGCCAGATAATTTATTTCCTCCCTGTATGTCTTTTACATTTTTCAAGTTGTTGTCCCCTAGCTACACATTAGGGCTAGTGTTAGTGAGTGAATGTGTCTGTGCTCAGGCCTTTTCAGAGAACGCCTGGGTGTATAGCAGTTTTCTGTCTCACCTGAACTAAGTCTTTGCTGATTTTCAGAATCAGCTGTTGTGGGGATGCCCATTTCCTGCACTGATGCTCTGAGATGGAAAGTTTGATATAAGGATGAAAGCTCTTGTACTTCAGGAGGGACTTCCAGAGCCAAGATATCACTCCCAATTTTTAAATACCACATGTGTGTGTGGGACCAAATGTTTTGAATTTCCATCAGTCTTACCAGCCTTGACATGGCTTCTTTATATGCATAATTATAGGAATTAAGTTAGGCTATAGGTGGCCCTGGCTGGTTTAGCTCAGTGGATTGAGCGTCGGCCTGTGAGCTAAGTGTCGCTGGTTCGATCTTCCAGTCAGGGCACATCAGAGAAGGAAAACTCTGACTCCAAAAAACCTCCGCTGCCTTGCGGCATACCTCTTCAGGGGAAAGGCTAAGGGAGTAAACCCCGACAGAAAATCCGGAGCCGGAGTCCCTAAGGCTGTTTGACATTGTAGTCAACACCGGCAACTCCTGCGGCGCACCTGAACCCAAGCTGTATCGACTCCGTCTTTCACTTGGACCCTTCAGCTGCGAAGAGAGGGGGGGTCTGCTGCATGGGCAACAGCAGACCCTCCATATTACCCTGCCCAGGCTCTGTAGCTTCAGCGTCATCACAAGATGTCGATTCAACATGGGAGGAGACAGATACCATGTCACTCCCGAGTCGGACTGCACAGCCATTCTCGGCGGTGCAGATAGACTCTTAAGAAGCTACACCATCGTCTCTCGAGACGGACGGCTGCCGACGACGAGGTGGCTCTCAAGTGTAGTTTTCATATAACTTAGTTATAATTTTGATGTAGTCATGGAAGGAGAATGTTTACCTAATCTGCCATCTTGACCTAAGTCTAGTGCTGTTTATTTTTTCTTAATATACATATTTTTCTGTTTTATACCCCATCCCAAATAAGTCAGAAATACACTTAAATAAAAATTTTAGGAAGCTTTTTATCTCTATGTGATATTAAACTTAAACAAGATTTTGCCAAATTTAAATAAATATTGTAATATTTGTGAAACATTTTATCAAAAGAAGCTATATATTTTTCTGCTTAACCTTTTGTTATATAATTTTTACTTCAATATTGTAAATTAACTTACTGAGGACTTCCGGCCAAGATGGAGGCATAGAATGACACACTCTGTCTCCCTCCACAACCAAGAAGGACTACAACTATGATAAAAACCAAAAATAATAAGAAGTTCCAGAAAATAAAGCTACATGGAAGTTTAACTTATGAGGTCATAAACAGGTGGTGCTTGTCTGGACAGGTAGAAAGGGTGAGACTGCGGCTGAAAGATCAAACTGTGCTGGAGGCGGCAGCCACAGCAATGAACAGCGGGACCCGGTAAGCAGATACCCGTATTTGGGGGGAGAAGAGAAGTGCCTAGGAGCTGGCCCTGGCTGCAGACCAGGCCCGTTGGCTCATGATTCCAATGCCGGGGAGAGCAGACCCCATTGTCTTGGACTGTGGGGATGGAGGACGCTCCCAGGTCCTCGGTAGAGGGTAACAGCAGGAATCCATCTTGGACCCCCGCCCCCACATGAAGCACCACGGTGTGGTGAGAAAGATCGCCAGGTTGTGACGAGAACATGGGGCTCTGCCCAATATAACATAGAAGGTGTGACAGCGCCCCGCCCAAGAAGAAAAGATAAAACGGTCAGAATAGCAAAATTAATGATTGAAATATCAATCACACAGCTAATGAAAAAACAAATAAAGGCCTTGACCTATGAACAAATAGTGAATTTTTCTGAGGCTCAATTCAGAGCTATAGTCATAAGGCAGCTCACAGACCTAACAGCAGGGCTGAATCAAGACAGGGAAGGAATGAAGGTTAGTCCTGCTGAAATGAACAAAAATACATACAAGACAAGTGGTGAGGAAGGGAAAGCCATGGATCAAATCAACAAATTGGAACATAGGGAGGGAACAAACAGTCAAACAGTGCAGAAACAGGAAACAAAAAGTGAGAAATATGAGGAGAGGCTCAGAAACCTCTGGGACAGCTATAAACGAATGAACATTTGAATTATAGGATTGCCAGAGGGTGAAGAAGAAGAACTAGAAGTTAAAAAATTATGGGAAAAAATAATGAAGCAGAACTTCCTGAACTTGGGGAAGGAAATGAACTTATAGATCCAGGAATCACAGAGAGTTCCAGATAGGCTAGACCCAGGGAGGACCACACAAAGACACATTATCATCAAAATGTTAAAAATTAAAGATAAAGAGAGAATCTTAAAAGCAACAAGAGAGAAGAGAAGCATTATGTACAAAGGGGTCCCAATTAGACTATCAGCGGATTGCTCAAGGGAGACCCTGCAGGCAAGAAGGGACTGGCAAGAAATATTTAAATTAATGAAAATCAAAAACCTACAACCACAATTACTCTATCCAGCGAAGCTGTAATTCAGGATAGAAGGGCAGAGAAAGTGCTTCCAGGACAAAGTAAAACTTAAGGAGTTTGTTAGATCCAAACCACTGTTATATGAGATGTTAAAGGGACTTGTTTAGAAGAAGGAGGATCAAAACTATGAACATTAAAATGAAAACTGTACCACAACAACCAACAGCAGAAGCTAGGGAATCAAAACAAAAGCAAACTAAGTAGGCAACGAGTGGGGAAAAAGAATTACAGGTATGGGGAACATATAGAGGGGAGGTCAGCGGGAAGAGGAAAGGGGGAAAAGGGAGGGAGATGATGCAGGAATTAAGAAACATAGTAGGAGGGAGTGAAGTAGACAGGAAGATGTTGAGAAGAACTATATGCAGGACCAATGGGCATGGACTAAGGGGGAGGACATGTGGAGGGAGGGGGTGTCACAGGGTGGAGGGGAGCAGGGGGAAAAGAAAGTGGGACAACTGTAACAGCATAAAAAGAAAAGAAAAGAAAAAAATAAAATAACTTACTGAATTTAAAAAAATTAATATATATTTATTAGACATGCAAATGATGCAGAGATTTTTAAAGGTCTTATTCCTCATTACTTCTCTCTTCAAGTCTAATATTTGTGTGTTTTTGCATATATCTTTATATTATGTGGAAACATAAGCACACACAGATGGGATATGTAATATGTATTTGTATAGACAATACCGTACATCTCAATATTTGATTCTATAACAGTTTTTTTATTTCTTTCCTCACAGACATACTTCCATATGAAAATTAATGGATTAATGTTATTCTTTTCTGTGGAGGTCAAGTATTACATTTCAGGTTTGTACCATAATTTATTTAACAGAATCCATATTGATTATTCAGTTTTAGTCTTAAATGAGAACATACATATGTCTAAACATTTAAAACAAATGAAATGATCTAAAACAGATGTTTATGTCCTCCTCTTTCTCAAAAATGTAATTTATTTTATTTTATTTTATTTTACATTAGTTTCATTTTTCTATTTCAGTTGACATTTAGTATTATTCTGTATTGTTTCAAGTGTGCAACATAGTCATTAAAACAATCATATACTTACAAAGAGTTGGCCCCAATATTTCCAGTACCCACCTGGCACCATACATATTAATTGCAATGTTAATGACTATATTTCCTATGCTATAATTTACATCCCTGTGACTATACTGTAACTACCAATTTGTACTTCTTAATCCCTTTACTTATTCACCCTCCCTCTGGCAACCATCAGTCTGTTCTCTATCTATGAGTCTATTTCTGTATTATTGGTTTGCTTATTTTGTTTTTTATATTCCACATATAAGTGAAATCATATGGTATTCGTCTTTTTTCTGTCTGATTTTTTTTCTCTTAGCATAATACCCTCTATGTCCATCCTTGTTGTTAGAATTGGTAGATTTTATTCTTTTATATGGCAAAGTAGTATTGCATTGTGTTTCTGTACCACAGTTTTTTTGTCCATTTATCAATGTATGTTGGGTTCTGTGAAATAATTTTTCTGCCATGAACATATGTTCCTTTGAACTTGTATTTTGGGTTTTTAGAGATATAAACCCAGAAGTAGAGTCACTGGGTCATAAGGCAGTTTCATTATTTATTTTTTGAGAAACTCCAAATGCAATGGCTGCATTAATCTGCATTCTCACTAACAATGCATGAGGCTTCCTTTTTGTCCACATCCTTGTGAAACCTTGATTTTTTTTTATTCATGAAAGCCATTCTGACAGGTGTGTCATCTCATTGTGATTTTAATTTGCATATCTCTGATGATTAATGATGCTGAGCAACTTTTCCTGATGTCTTCTGGTTATCTGCATGTCTTCTTTGGGGAAGTCTCCAGGTCCTCAGCCCATTTTTTAATTCTTTTTAAAGATTTTATTTATTTATTTTTAGGGAGAGGGAAAGAGAGGGAGAGAAATATCAATGTGCAGTTGCCTCTTGTGTTCCCCTCAACCGGGGACCCAGGCATGTGCCCTGACTGGAAATTGAACCGATGACCCTTTGGTTCACAGGTCAGCACTCAATTCACTGAACCACACCAGCCAGGGTCTTAGCCCATTTTTTAAAAATCAAATTGTTTGTTTTTTGGGTGTTGACTTACTGTACATGAGTTTTTAAAAAGTAAATTTTGAGTATTAACTGCTTATTGGATGTTCTTCCATCCAGTAGGTTGTCTATTGGTTTTGTTAATGGTTTCCTTTCCTTCATAAAAACTTTTTTGCTTGATGAAGTCTCATTTATTTATTTTTATTTTATTTCCCTTACCCAAGGAGATATATCAGAAAAAATTACTAAGAAAAATATAATATCAGAGATTTTACTGCCTATTCTTTCAGGAGTTTTATAGTTTCAAGTCTTACATTTAAGTGGTTAAACTGTTTGGAGTTTATTTTTCTATATGGTATAAGCAGATGGTCTAGTTTCTTTTATTTCCTTCCTTCCTTCTTTTTTTCTTTCTTTCTGCATGTATCTGTCCAGTTTTTCTAACACCACTTAGTGAATAACCTCTCTTTATCTTATGATATATTATTGCCTTCTTTGTTGTGTATTAATGAGCCACATAAACATGGACCTATTTCTGGGCTTTCAATTCTATTTTATTGATCTATGAGTCTGCTTTTATGCCAGTACTATGTTGTTTTGTGATTACTAAAGCCTTGTAGTGTAGTTTCATATCTGGTAGCATAATACCTCCAACTCTGTTCTTCTTCTAAAAGATTGTTGTGTTTATTTGTGGTCTCTTTTTGTTCCATGTACATTTTTGGGTTATTTGTTCTAGTTCCTTGAAAAACACCATTGGTAATTTCATAGAAATTGTGTTGAATTTATAGATTTCTTGGTTTAGTATGGGTATTTTAATAATGTTAATTCTTTGTATCTATGAGTATAGTATATGATTGCATTTATGTATATCTTCTTCCATTTTTTTTCTTTAATGGCTTATAAATTTCTGAATACAGGTCTTTTACATCATGGGTCAAATTTATTTTAGGTATTTTATTTTCTGATGTAATTGTAAATAAGATTGTTTTCTTAGTTTCACTTTCTGAGAGTTCATTATTGGTATAAAAAAGGTAACTAATTTCTGAAAACTTATTTTGTATCCTGCTACTTTAAAAAATTTATTTAGCAGTTCTAGCAGTTCTTTGGTAGAATTTGTAGGGTTCTTTTTATACAGTATCACGTCATCTGCAAATAATAACAGTTTACTCATTCCTTTTATTTCTTGTTGTCTGATTGTTGTGGCTAGGTCTTTCAGTATTATATTAGATACAAGTGGTGAAAGTGGATATCTCTGTCTTTGTTCCTGATTTTATAGAAAATGTTTTTATCTTTTCACTGTTAAATATCATATTATCTCTGGGTTTGAATTAAATGGCCTTTAGTATATTGAGGTATGTTTTCTCTATGTCCACTTTGCTGAGAATTTTTATCATAAATGGTTGCTACATTTTATCAGATGTCTTCTACATCTATTAATATAATCATGTAATTAATAGTCTTTTTTTACAACATCTATCACATTAATTGGCTTATGGATATTGCACCAACCTTGCATCCCAGGAATACATCTCACTTGATCATGATGTTTGATTATTTTAATGTTTTGCTGAACTTGATTTTCTAATATTTTGTTGTGGATTTTTGCACATATGACCATCAGAGATATTGTTCTGCAATTTTCTTTTTTTTGTAATGTACGTCAGGTTTTGGAATTGGGATAATGTTGGGTTTCCAAAATGAGCTGGGGAAGCATCTCTCCTATTGAAGTTTTGGAATAATTTGTAAAGGACAGGGTTAATTCATTTTTGAAGGCTTGATAAAAACTCACTTGTAAAACCATCAGGTTTGTGACTTATGTTTTCTTTTTGATTAATGAATCTACTTCTTTTGTTGTAATCATCTGTTCAGATTTTATGTTTCTTGTTGAGTCACTCTTGGAAGGTCATATGGTTCTATAACTTTTTTATTTCTTACAGATTTTTCAATTTGTTGGTAAATTATACTTCTTCAAAATCTTTTGTATTTCCATGATGTTGGTTGTCACTTCTTTTTTTATTCTGATATTATTTATTTTGGTCCTCTCTCTTTTTTTCTTGATGAGTCATGTTAAAGCTTTATCGATCTTTGTATATTTTCAAAAAAACTCACAATTTTATTAATATTTTATTTTCTTAGATTTTTACTTTGTTTATTTCTTCTCTGATGTTTATTATTTTTTTCTTCTCACTTTGTACTTTGCTTTTTTATTTTCTGTTTCCTTTGGGTGTAAGTTTAGATTGTGATATTTTTCTTACTGTTTCCTGAGTTAGGCCTTTATTGTTATGAATTTCCCTCTTAAGACTGCTTTTGCTGTGTTCAATAGATTTGTGTTTATGTGTTTTCATTTTCATCATTTAAGTTATCTTTCATTTAATTTCATTGTTAACCCATTTATTATTTAGTCACATGTTATATTTAAGAGCTTGATATTTAGCCAGTACTTTGGAAACAGTGAAGAACTAAAGATATAGGCCCAGCCATCAGTGAGTTCACTTAGCTTTAAAAATTTTTTTTAAAGATCAGTGTTCTTGGTATTGTGGGGTAGGGAAACTCTTGTAACAAGTGAAGAAGAGAGAGGTTACTGTTATGGGATATAAAGCAATGCATTATTTATAGAAGTAATTTGTGTCCCTGCCATTAAGTCTTTCTATAGCCTGAACCTGGAGATTAACATCTAGAAACTTTCTTGAAATGTAATACATTTTCTTAGCATAATATACTCATGTTTGAAAATTCTGTGCTTCTTGTCAGTAGTAGTGCTCTCTCTAACTAGGCACAAAGTCAAAGTATGGAATATGCAGTGATTCAAATGTTAGTAATGTATACACAATGAGGTCTGTCCAGAAAAAGTCCAGCCATTATTAATATAATGAGAATGGTTTGCATGACAGCAATATAACCTGGCATCCAAGGAAAGTGGGCTGGAATGCACATTCAGAAACAATGATGATTTCACTGTACTAGTGAAAGGGAGCAGTTGACACTGCTGAGTGAGCATGTGTACATCACATTCAAAATAACTAAGTGAGTAGAGTAACAACTTAGCATTAAATTTTGTGTTAAGCTTGAATATTTCTCCATGGATACTATTTGGATGATTCAGAAAGCTGCAGCTATGGACAACTGGTGACTGGCAGTTTCATCATGACAACATCCTCACTTATGCATCACATCTGTACAGAGGTTTTTGGCAAAACATCAAATCACCCAGATGACTCAGCCCGAATATAGCCTAGATTTGGTGCCCTGCAACTTCTGGCTTTTCCTAGAACTAAAATCACCTTTGAAAGGGAGAGATTTCAGACCACCTATGAGATTCAGAAAAATATGATGGGGCAGATGATGGTGATTGGGAGAACTATGTGAAGTCCTACAATGCCTAGTTTGTAGGGGACTGAGGCATGATTTTCCTGTGTACAATATTTCTTGTATCTTATACCTTCTTCAATAAATGTCCCTATTCTTCATATTACATGGCTGGATAACTTCTGGAAAGACCTCATGTATGTTTGTGCTTCATTTTTATTATTTACGGCGGCCACTATTCAGATAATGTAGTTTGTTAGTAGTACATATACCAAGGTTGCAGATTCCATCCCCAGTCAGGAATCAACCAATGAATCAATCCATAAATAACTAGAACAATAAATCAGTCTCTCTCTCTTTCAAATCAGTAAATTAAAAAAGAAAATTAAGGCACATAAATGAACTAAACAGCCCTGGATTTGAATTTTAACTAAGAAGTTTATTAGCCATATGTATATATATTACATAATTTTATATTAATTGCTTCTAGTCCGTTTTCTTCACTTGATAATTTGGGAAATTATTAACAGGGGAGGATTCAATGAGATAGCATATTAGGCTCACGACCAAAGTTGTTAGGCATTTAATTATGCCACCTTGTTATTTATGTCAAGGGAAAAATTAGATGTTTACCTGATATTAAAAGGCAACCTCCTAAAAAATGCTGTTAAAAATACTGTTTAAAACAATATAAGTGATTTAATCAAGGTATCTTGATTTCTTCTTTGATGTCATTATTGGCCATTCATTGTTTAGTAACATGTTATTTAGCCTTCAAGTGTTTGTGTATTTTTCAGTTTTCATTTTCTTGTTATTAATTTCTAGTTTTGTACCATTGTAATCAAAGAAGATGCCTGACAGGATTGCAATCATCCTATATTTATTGAGACTTGTTTTGTGGCTGCCCTAACATATGATCTAACCTGAAAAATACTTTATGTGCACCTTAAAAGAATGTATATTCTGTTGCTTTAGATAAATTGCCCTGAAAATGTAAATTAAATCCAACTGGTCTAATGTGTTATTTAAGGCAGCTATTTTCTTGCTGATTTTCTGTCTGTAAGATCCATTCATTGATGTCAATTGGGTAACAAAGTCCCCTAATATAACCATATTACTGTTAATCTCTCCCTTTATCTCCATAAATTTTTTTTTACATGTTTAGGTACATCAAAATTTACATGGGTTGTATTCTCTTGTTGGATCGATCCCTTTATCATTAAGTAATGCTCTTTTTATTATTTATAGCAATGCTTTGTTTTATAGCCTATTTTGTTTAATATTTGTATTGTTATTCCAGCTTTTTTGTTTGTTTGTTTCTAGTTACATAAAGTAAATTCGAACCCTTTTCTTTTAGTCTGTGTGGTCTGTGTGTGTCTTTTGATCTCAGGTGGGTTTCTTGTAGATATAATATCTATGGGTCTGTTTTTCTTATTCATTCAGCTGCCCTATGTCTTTTGATGGCAGCTAAGCCATTTACATTTCAAGTCATTATTGATAGGTATGTATTCATTGCCATTTAATTCTTTATATTTATTGATTTTTCTTTTTTCTTTTCTTCTTTTAAAGAAGTCCATTTGATACTTTTTGTAGTATTAGCTTGGTGGTAATGTACTTCTTTAGCTTTTTATTGTCTGAGTACCTCTTTATTTCTTCTTCAATTTCAAATGATAGCCTACTCAGGTAAAGTAGTCTTGGTTGCAGGTTTTTGTTTTTCATCACTTTAAATATTATATACCAGTCCCTTCTGGGCTGAAAGTTTTCTTTTGGGAAATTAACTGGCAGGCTCATGTTAGCTCCTTTGTAGGGAACTGTTTTTCTCTTGTGGCTTTTATAATTCTCCCTTTGTCTTTAACTTTTGCCAGTTTAATTTTGATGTGTCTTGGTATGGGCCTCATTGGTTTCCTCTTTTGGGGGATTCTCTGAACTTCCTGGACTTGTGTGTCTTTTTTCTTTTACCAGGTTAGGGGAGATTTTAGTCATTTGTTCTCTTCAAATATTTCTTAATCCCTTGGTGTCTCTTTTCTTCTGTGGTATCTCTATAATATGGGTATTGTTCCATTTGTTGTTTCAGAAGTCCCTTAAACTATCTTTATTTTTTAATTCTTATTTTCTTTTTGCTGTTCAGATTGTCTTTTTTATGTTATTTTGTCTACTAAATCACTGAAGATTCTCTGCTTCATCTAATCTGTTTTTGATTCCTTCTAATGAATTATTCATTTCAGGTATTATATTATTCATTCATGACTGGTTATTTTTAATGGCTCCTTTCTCTCTTTTTTTTTATCCTCTTGAAGTTCTCCCTAATTTCCTTGAGCATCCTTATAACCACTGTTTTGAACTTCATATATGATTGATTGCTTGCCTCCATTTTATTTAGTTTTTTTTTTTTTTTTTTGAGATTTAGCCTGTTGTTTTATTTAGGGCCTGTTTCTTTATCTTACCATTTTGGCTGCTTCTCTCTATTTGTTTCTGTATATTAGGTAGATCTGCTATGTGTCCCAGTCTTGGCTGGTTGGATGGTCTATTGGATCCAGTGGCACAGTCTCTCTGATCACTCAAACTGGGTGTTCCAGCAGTGTCCCATTAGTAGATATATAAGCTCTCCTGTTGTGGTTGAGACTTGATTGCCAATGGCCCATTTGTGGGTGTGGTTGGCCATCTGGCTGTTTTTTTGTGAGAATTGGTCAAGGCTACAATTTATGAGCTGCTGTGTAAGCACTGACCGCATGAAGTAAAATTTGCTCCAGCAAGATCTGGTGTGCTACTTTTGGAGCAAATTGGGTCATGCTTTGTTGTAATTTGCAGCTAGTCACTGAATGTCTTGGTTTTGATGCCTCTTGGGAGGGATTCTGGTGAAGCTCAATGTCAGATGCTGCCTATGAATGAACATGGCTACCTATTTGGAGCCACAAAATAATCCACACTCAGTAGATCCCCGTGCTGGTCCTGGGTGTGTATGGGTGGGGTCAAACTGTGTATTGAGGCTGACTGCCACCAGTACCAGGCCTAAAGCTGGTCAGGGAAAAGCCAAAGGCACACTGAGACCTGCCATTGCCTGCTGGCTGCATGTTAGACTCAGCCACTGAAAGATCCTCATGTGATATGTGAGTTATATGAGGTGGATTCTCAGGGACTCACCAGGTAAGGGTAAATAGTAGTCACTAGGTTAATGTAGATTCTAACCTGGCACCAGTGCTGGGTCTGAGGCTACTCAGAAAACATCTCAGGATACACTGCAACCTACTGTCACCTACCTGAGGTCTCAGACTTTTGCAGGGGGTGGGATCTCAGAGTGTTATTAGGGTGGAGCCAGTAGAGTTTATCATACTATATTTATTACAGTGTGCTTTGGCTTTTTGAATTGAGGGTTCAGCACATGAATTGTGGCACCCTTCAGGCATATGTGAAGTCAGCCGTTGCCCTACAGCTACACAATTTAGCCTTTCTTTATGTGTCTCTAGTATCCCCTGAGCAAGCTTCTAAGTCTCCAAGAGTTTTTAAAGAAAACAACATGGGCCTGGGCTGGTTGCTGCTGGAAAAGCCTATAGGCATGCATGAGTTGGGTAGGGCCAGGCCACATGGGGTGGCTCTAATGCAGCATTCTAGTCCAATGCTGAGTATGAAGTAGGTTTCAAGACAGGAACTGTGGTGCCAATAAGGCACATGGCAAAATCCATAAAATTCACCCAAAAGCCATAAAATTCAGCCCCTCCTTGTGTATCTATGGCACCCTTTGAGCTTACCAGGAATTCCTTGGAAGTTTTTCAAGAAAGACTGAAATTTTAGCCCAGGTGGGATGCTGTCAACAGAGCCTAAAATTATGTACAAGCTGGGTAGGTTGGGGCATCTTGGAGTCATCAAGGTGGGGAAAGTGTAGTTGCCCAAGTTAATACCATATGGAGGGAGTGGTTGACCCAGGAAAGATGACATTCATGGGTGGTGTAGAAAAGGAATTTGATACAGGCATATCAGCTACTATTCCTCCAGCCCTCTCCCAAAAGCCACACAACTTAGTTTTTTTTTATAACCTGGCACCCAGTTGCCATCCCTTCACTGGAGTCCAGGATGAGTGCCAGTGAATGAGATATTGTATAGTGTTCCTTTTAAAGGATGCCTCAGTTCCCAGAAGCTTTCCATCTCATTTGGTTGGATGGAATCTCAGCTAATTTTCACAACTAGATGTTAATGGATTCCTCTTCTTGGCACTCATGTGACTTTGAGACATCTCACTCCTCAGAAGATGTGAGATATAACTGCAGATTCATAACTGCCACATATAGGTGTGGGGCCAGCCCATTTTACCGCTCTGCCTTCCTACAATCTTGATGTGGTTTCTTCTGTGGGTCCTTAGTTATAAGACTTCTGTTTAGCTAGTCTTCAGATGGCAATCCAAGTTGATTGTTCCATAATTTAGTTTTAATTTTGATGTAGTCATGGGAGGAGTTGAGTGCAACTTCCACCTTCTTTACCATCTTGGATCTCCAAAAGGTATTCAATTTTAAATAGTATCATTTTCAGGACACCTGATGGTTAATATTATAACTATTAGGTAATAAATGTGTTACTTGATGTGTTACTTGATAAGTGTTTGTTATTTTTCTTTCAGTAAATTTAAGAATTTAACATATTACAACTCCTTTTGCTTTCTTTTCCTTCCTCTTTGTCTTCTTTTTATTTTTTTATGATGTTAAATCTTATAAGTTTTACATTCAGTTTTTCTTATAATCATAATGAAGTATTTCCTTTTTTGGCCAGTGCATAAAATGTGTTTAATATCACAAAGGCACCCGTGGTAACATGATTGGGAATGAATCATTTGTTGTTGAGTCGTGCTGTGTTATGAGCTCTTGAGAAGATAATGTAATCTTGGGTGCATGCATAATATTTTCCCAATACTGAGATCCAAAAGACTCTTCTCTAAATTTATTTAAGCATTTTTAAAGTTGAATTTAGTTTTAATGGAGATATAACCAAGTGTTCTTACCGAAACATAGACCTAGTTTAGCATCTCAGAAGCTGTGTTCCAAAGCCAGCCCCTTCCATTTCCTGGGTCTCATTATTCTCATTTGTAGACAGGAAAACTTAGTTTGTCTCTGTTCATTTCAGTGTTTTAATATTCTAAATTACTGAATATTACAAAGACATGTGTTGTAGATACAATAACATGGCAGCCCTAGAGCTGAAGTTCTAACAATATTTCTAATTTTACTTTTCTAAGCGACCCGGAGTAATTGCCAAAGACTTATTTTCCTTAACGTCTTTACTATTTTTGGTACTTGGAGAGATTGGATTGGCCAAAAATTCCATTTATATTTTCCTGTAAAACACAAGACACTTTTTAAAATTTCACCAATAACTATTGATTTGGATATTTTGAGTATGTAAGTTACCACCTGCTATTGGCTTCTTCTAGTGGGTAGAGGCCAGAGATGCTGCTAAACATCTTCTAATGCATAAGATAGCCCCACAGCAAAGAATTATTTGGCCAAAATGTCAATAGTATCAAGAAACTTAACAAACCACTTTTGACACATTTGATCAGTCATAGCACCTTCCCCATACACTGCAAAAATATTTTTCTTTTTGCACTTTAGTTGCATTTTTACCTTTCTTGAAATGATCAAGCATATTACACCAAAAATCTTCTATCTCCAATATTAAAATGGCTGCACAAAAATTCACCAGTTTTGATTTTTTAAATGCATGCTGATATGACAGCTGTCACAATACAATCTAACAAAGTGGTTTAAAATGAAGTTAAAGACAACTAAGCACTACTAGAGCCACAGTATGGAAAAAAATCATAACCAACACTTTAGCCAACTCAATATTTTGAAAATGTGAGGCAACAACCATTAATGGCTTTATTAGTTATTTTTGTTTGCTGCAAAGAAGAGCACTCCTACTAAATCCTAGCACATACATTTTAAAATGTAAAATTATTATTTACCACTCTCCACTTTAATCAGAGCTAATATTTGCATAAAGCTGGATATAGCAATATATTGTACTAAATAAAGGAACCAGTATTTTATTGTCACTTTTCCATCCAGGCCAGGGCCTAGGTTTGTTTCATTTCTCTCTCTCTTCTAATGGTTGTAGAATAAACACTGGAAATGGATATTTTGATTCAAAATGCTGAATTGGGGCATACAAAGCAAAAAGTCGCATGTAACTCAACAAAGTCCTGTAAGTAGGATCTACCAGGTTTTCCACAAAGTCAGGAATAATTTCTGGTAGATATATCTTAATGCTTCCCTCTCATTTTCCTTACTGGAGAAGCCTGACCCAACACTTGGCCTTTCAGCTCCTGCAGATGTTGCTCAATGTCTCTTCCTGCCAATTTTGGCTCAGCATGGTGTCTCCTAGGCCCACTGACTGTCAGTTGCCATAACAACATTAAGCAAAGGAGGGAGGCCTGGCTGAGCAGTGGTTGGGCCAGGTGGAGAGGAGGAGGTTGAACAGAGAGCTGAACCACACCAAGTCCCCAGCTCTGTTGAGGATGATCAGGAGGCAGGTGTTCATAGGAAATGAAGAAGTTGCTACAACAATGAAGTGATATGAAAGAAGCAGAATCAGGTACTGTAAATTAAGCAGTCTGTTTTCAGATGCTGCTAAAGTTAGAGAGAAACAAAAAAGCTTGTGAGGAAAAGTGAAAGAAAAAAATGAAAAGATTAAAAAGCTTACAAAGAAAAATGTGAACCAAAAAGAGACATTTATGCAAGTGAAAAAATATCAAACTCCAATATTGTGAATATAGTCAAAAGCATCCTTTTATGTGACCCATTCATGCTTGGACTAATGTTTTAGCATGAAATTAGGGAAAAGGGAGAGAAAACTTTAGGACAAGGATGATATGTACCAATCTTCGTTAAGATAGATTACTCGTTCAGGCCTTACTTAAATTTGTAAATTATGGTTGAAAATACCTAATTTGTTTTCCCTCCCAACTGTTAATGATTTCAATGAGTTTTTGAATGTTCAAATGCTTCGTGAACTCTAAAACATTGTACCATTCTAAGAACTATTACGTTCTCTTGATTTTATCATTATCAATATTGAGTACTCTTTTCTTTCACTTTCCCATTCTCCTTTGAACTGTCTTTGAAAGATTATTTTATTTTTTCATTAATTATTGGATACTTGGACCCATATATGTTTCTCACAGGAACAATTAAGATTTATAATCAAATAAGTCCAGGTAATTTTTATCTGTCATAGTTACTATCACTAGAAATAAAATAAAGTTGGAGCCTAATTCAATTCAGTTATACCTATCTCCATTCAATCAAAAGATCCTTTATCCTATATGTCTTTGATGGATTTATTTTTTCATGAACCAAATTTTCCAGGAAAAAGAAAGCAAAATAAAAAAGATAAAATATATATTGTATAAATGTATAGAAAAGCTCAATGCTATAGCTGAAAGTGACTTTAAAGATCCACAAGTACAATGTTCCTTAAACTTTAATTTGATATGGGTCATCTAGTGATCTTATTAAAATACAGATTCTGATTTGGAAGGTCCAGGGTGGAGCAAGACTGAAGTTCTAAGAAGTTCCCAGATGTGATGATACTTGAGGTCCCTCAGAAGCAAGGATGTATTATAGTGGTTCAAAGATTTTGAGTTGAAGACCCCTTTCTTTTTACAAAATCTGATAAAATAACTTAAAGTACACCTGCAAACTGAAGTGATGGTGAGGCACCCAGAGACTGAGCTTTTCTCTCACAGTCCCTAGAGGCTTTTGAGTCATTTTCTAGGCACTTTCTATAAAAAATCTTGGAATCTGTGGAACATACAAAATGCACAGGCTACTCTAAAAAATTGTTTTGCTCAGAAGTAAACAAGAACTCAGGAGAGTTTAAATATCAATAAATGAATTCATAATGTTTTATATCCATACACACACACATATATATACACCCAATATACATAAATTTAAAACATTTACATTAAGACATCCGTACATGTATCATAGAGGACAGTGCTGCTTTTCAGCATCTAAATTCTGTTTGGGAAGAAGCAACTAGTAGTTTAAAGCTGACAATCCTTCTCTCTGTCTCTTGGTAGGTAACCAGAGAACAAGTGATCTAGGCTCACCTAATCCAAAGCTCATTCCAGAGACTTTAAACCTAGATAGAATGAAGCTAAAATTCAGAACATCTATATGTTTTTGTGTGGTGGTGACTTTGTAAGCAAAAGTTCAAGATTGGTGATTTGAGGATTTAAGAAAAACAGCCTGGCCAACATGTTGAAAGTAAAGAGATACCAAGTGGAGCAAATAGAATGTAAAAAAGTGGGAAAGAAAAATAGCTTAACAAAATCAGAGAAGAGTTTTCATATGAGTGAGTACACAAGAACAAGGTACATGTTTGGATTGTGTGGGTGACCAGCTATTTACAGGGACTTAAATGATAGCTTGGCATATTTCTTCAGATAATCTTTAAATTTCATGAGGGAAGAATTTTATCCATAATCTCAGGCAACAGATAAACCTTTTACTATTTGCCAAATAGTTGACTGATACATACATACTATACAAACACATATTCATCATTTCTTATATGGTACCCTTTAGAAACATGTAGGACAAGTTGATGTTCACAGGTGAGACTAGGACACTGACTAAAAGATCATCATAAACTTCAAAAGTAAAAAGAAATGAATGTCAGAAAAATTTTTTCTAAAATATCTATGACTTTTTGACTGCTCCTGTTAATATTGAAGGTAATGGAACTAGAATTATTCTAGAAAAGCAAATGTATTTCTGTTTCTTTCAAGAAGCTTTCCAAATGAAAAGAAATATAAAGCTATCAAATTTGAAATAAGTACAAATAGTTGCTAAGGTACTAAGGGGACAAGATCACTGTGTTTATTTTTGGTAAAGGGGGTGAATTTGGAGTCAGGAGTACAAATTTATTAAATTTTAGTCATATTTATTGGCTTAAGGTTTTCAGTTTTATATTTATAATTTTATTACTTCTTGGTTTTCTTGTTATTTTATTTGTATATTTTCAGGTTTTTTTTTTTATGTATCCTAGTTTTAGTTCTTTTACTTTTCATAATTTGGAAATCACTTTTTTCTACTAATGGTTATTTTTTAAAATATGCTTTATTGAATATGCTGTTACAGTTGTCCCAGTTTCTTTTTCCTTTGTTCCCCTCCAACCAGTGACATCCCTTCCTCCAGTTGCTCCCCACCCTTAGTCCATGCCCATTGGTTGTGCATATAGTTCTTCTCAACATCTTCCTATCTAATGGTTATTTTACATGTAAAATACCTGTATATATTTGTTTAATTCTACCTATGGAAATGTTTATCACTTCAAAAATAAAATACATGTTATGGAGAACCCCCTACACACAATAAAATGAAACATTTTGCAAACAATTATTCACATACATATTCTCAAATTTTGTTGGTGTGATCTGGGATTTCATATCCTGAATATTATCATTATTAAAACATTTTTAATATTTTTGTAAGGATTCCTTAAATTTTTTTCTATATTTAACTTCTCCCTAAATTAACAATGGTGATTTAACTATTGATTTTTTGACTTCGTTTTAATTACTCACTATTTCTTTTCTTTTTCAATACAATCTAATCCTTTTTGATTTTAATTACTCACTATATTTTCTTTTCTCTTTTTTTAAAAATTTATTTACTTATTTGTTTGTTTATTTATTTTATTTTTAGAGAGAGGGGAAAGGAGAAAGAGAGGGAGAGAAACATCACTATGTGGTTGCCTCTCACTCATGCCCCCAACTGGGGACCTGATGTGCAACCTAGTCTTGTGCCCTGACTGGGAATGTAATCAGCGACACTTGGCTCACAGGCCGATGCTCAATCCACTGAGCCACAGCAGCCAGAGTATACTTTCTTTTATAATGTGTAATCCTCATTATTTAGTGTTTTATTTTGATTCATTCCTCAGTCAGGTGGAATTTTTTTAAGTTTACTTAAAATCTTTTTCTTTCACAGAAAAGAAATCCATGGGTAAAAACATTTGGAATCTTTTTATGTCTATTAATTTTTCTCTATTGCTCTCAAATATGAATGATTGTCTGGCTATAACATTCTTGAGTTTCAATATATTTTCAAATTGTGGAGAGTCTAAATTAATCTATTTTTTTCCTTTTATAAACAAACTTTCCTCTGTCATTTTCATGCTTTATTTTTAAAAAATTTATGAATTTGATTATCATATTTTTAGGTAAGTAATTATTTCTGAGTTTTAAGTTGTCACAATCAAGAAAGTATTTTTTCACTATTTCTTTGGGAATTGCTTTGCCTGTAACTGCTCTGTTTAATACTATATGTATCTTTGGCTTCTTATGGTTGTCATCAATGCCTATTATATTTTTGATTAGTATATTTATGTTTTTATGTTTTACTTTAAATTCTGGGACTATTTATCAATCTTGTATAATAATTGGTTTATTATTCTGGGTATCAACATATGAGGTCTTTCCATAAAGTATCCAGCCATATACTATGAAAAATAGAGACATTTATTGAAGAAGGTACAAGATAGAAGAAACATTGTACATAGGACAATGACACCTTAGTCCCCTTCAAAGTAAAACCTTGGGACCTCACACAGTTCTCCCAGTGTCTCTTCCACTGTTCAAATGTTCTGCAAAATCCTTTGTTGGATTGCCATCAACTAACCCACCGTATTTTTCTGAATCTCATCCATGGTCTGAAATCACTCCCTTTCAAGATGATTTAAGTTTTGGGGAAAGCCAGAAGTTACAGAGTGCTAAACCTGGGCTCTTAGTGGGCTTTAGTCACTGAGGTGATTTGGTGTTTCACCAAAAACTCTGGACAAGATGTGGTGTATGAGTGGGAACATCGTCATGATGAAGCTGCCTGCCAGTCACCAGCTGTGGCTGTTTTCATCCTGTTGCATCTCTCAGCTGACAAGGAACATTGAGGTAGAACTCCTTATTAATTGTTTGATTTGGAGAGACATACTCATGATGGACAACACCTTCCCAATCAAAAAACACAGTTAACATGGTCTTGATCTTGCTGCAAATTTTCCACACCCTCTTCAGGCATGGAGAACCAGGAGACTTCCATTGGGATGGCTGGCATTCACTTCCGGATTATAGCCATAGACCCCCATTCATCTCTGGTTATGACCCTCTTGTGAAAATCTGGTTCATTGGTAGTGGTTTGAATCAAGTCATTAGCAGCAACTGCAGCACGATATTCCTTCTGCTCTAATAGCAGAACCCACAGAACAAATTTCCCCATGACATTTTCATGCCAAGATCCTGCATGAAAAACTCAGATGCATTAGTTTCTGGAATCCCCAGATCAGCTTCTCATTCTCACATTGTCAGTTGCTGATCTTTGCTGATCGTAGCCCATATATGTTCAACACTCTCATGTGTTCTGTTTGCTGAAGGCCTCCCAGTACATAGATCACTTTCAACAGATTCTCCAGCACCTTTGAAGCTTTTGTGACACATTTTTATTTGCACTACACTTATTGCATTATCCCTGAAAGCCTTCTAAATCATATGGATAATTTCCACAGAGGATTGTACAACCTTAATGCAAAATTTGATGTAGATTCATTGTTATATTCTCTCAGTCATTTTTAATGTGACAGCCACACAGTACACATGCTCATTCAACAGCGTGTACCACCCCTATGGACTAGTACAGTGAAGTCATAATTGTTCATGCATGCACATTCCAGTCCACTCTCCTAGACTTCCAGTTTACATCAATTTTTCACAAACCATTTTCATTACAGTAACAATGGATAGACTTTTTCTGTATAGACCTCATATTTTTTGCCTTCATGCTGTTACTAAACTTTGTTCATCAACTTTTTCACCTGAAACCTATCTTTTCTGATAGGTGCACTGTGTTAGGAGATAAAATAGTTCCCTTAATCAGAGAAATTTAAAAGATTTTTCTCTCATTTCTTGCAGTAAATATGCTCCATACATTTTCAGAAGCATCTATTTTGCAAATGAATAACTGGCTATTCCATATAGCTAGTCATGTTTCTCTGTTCAACTGTACAGTTGACAAGTTTATATATTTTATGTTTTGTTTTTCAGTAATACTAAGAGAAAAACATGGTACCTATAGGATACATTGTACTGCTCTCACACCAATTTAATAGGAAATGGAAAGTTAACTTTGTCACCCCAGACTTTCTCTTGACTGGAATAAAGGATGATTCAATAAGAGAAGTGAAGCAAGGTCAACAGTGCCCTTTATTCTTTTTTTCTTTTTCTTTTTGTATATTTAATTGATTATGTTGCTACAATAGTTCCAATTTTTCCCCCTTTGCTCTCCTCTGCCCAGTACCTCCTTCCACAGCAGTCCTACACCCCCTAGTTCATGTCCATGGGTCATGCATACAAGTTATTTGGCTTCACCCTTCCCTATATTCTTCTTCTTTTTTAAATTAATTAATTAATTTTTATAACAATGAAACATAACAATTCCCCCCTCTCAGACTTAAGATCATTTATAATCTTATAAAGGACAATGGTCAAAGGTCTCATGCTCCTCTGGCTGCTTCAAGCTGGACATGGTTGTCGTCCTACCCATGTTTGGGTCCAGAAATCCCTAATAAGAGTGGGGGTGTGGAGGGTAGGGTGGCTTTCCCACATGAGAAAGGATCAAGCAGACACAAAGTCAGTTGGATTTCTGCAGACCATGGCATGCTTGGTTTAACAGGCTGATATCCTTGTTGTATTCTGGGGCAACATATTTGGCAACAGGGTTAAAAGGCACCACTCAATCCATAACCACTAGATGACAAAAGGCAGGGATTAATTTTCCAATTTCCCATATTAGGGGGGGAAAAGGGGGTCTTTGGAGGAAGGTGTGCAAAGCATGTCACACCCTTTTTCCCAATATACTTAGTTTGGGCCAAGGGGAATATTTTAGGTTTCCCACCTCTCAAACCTCTGGGCCCTTTCTTTCCAAGCCTTTAGGATAGAAAAGAGGAACCAGTTTTAAAGTGAAGCCCACAGACTACCCCATGCTTCACCAACCCAGCCACTTAGTTCAGCCAAACCATTGAGTCTCAGGAGGCAGCAATGCAGACAGGATTAAGTGAGACCGATACATATGAACAATCACTTAGGTAATGAGATCATAGGCTTATGCCCTATGAAAACAGAACACATATGTTAATTTATACAACATAACCCACAAACCATTCAATATATCTTCAAGACTCTCTTATTGGAAAGACATTCAGTTGCAAGGCATTTGACATTCTTCTTGCCTGTAAATTAAGCATCTGTGATGATGTCACAGACCTAGTTTAACTTTCAAATAAAAATAAACTTTAAAGACAGTTAGCTGCACTACTTTATAGTCTACCACTGAGCATTGTGGTTTTCCTTGAATGGTGATTTTCCTCCTTAAGATTACCCTCCTTGTCATAAAAGAGACCGCATTAAGTCCAGTTTTAATTTATCCTGTTTGTTGGCATAAACACAACAAGAGCAGAAAAAGATTACATATGATCTTTACATCTGCTTTGCTGGAAATTACCCAAGGAACCTTTAGGGTGACTTTCAGTCTGCCCTTCAGGGCACAGGAGCTGAGCCACATACTTGCCATTCAGCCTTGCCTGTAAACACCTGTCTTTTCCAAGTCCTTTGGATTTTCAATTGTGCTTTAAGGTCCTCTCTAGCCATCTTTCAGGAAAGGAACCTTCGTTCCTTCCTTGGAAAGACTGTCATGAATCACACAACCAACCAAGGTACCAGGCCTTTTTTCTCATGGGCTTTTATTACCTTCAAAAGTGAATCTCAGTGCCTCAGGGCTATTTCGTAACAACCAGACCTTAAGAATGTCTCCTTTAGGCATGACATTCCAGTCAAAATCATGGTCAACAAAACCTCTATTAACAACTGGTCTTATTATTTCTGTGCAAAGAACCTTATGTCATTACTTACTTCTTCAGAATGCCAAATTCTGGAGGAATCAGGTAGGAAAAAAATATACAATATGAAGGAAAATCCTTGTCCTTCTAATATTCATTATAATTGCATTTCCATATTTTACATTTTCTTTTGTTCACTGTCCTACATGTGAGTTTTTTGGGGGGAGGGAGAGGGGGGTTTGCTAGCTCATTTATTAATTTATTTTGCTTTAACTTTTTCTTCCCCACTAAAAATTTTTGTTTGTTTGTTTTTTTATTACAGTGTTCCATTTTTTTTCTCTATTGCTTCCCCGAACCCAGCCCACCCTTTCTACCACAATCAGTTCTCACCCAGTTGTCCATTCCATGGGTCATTTATACATGTTCTTTAACTAGACCCTTCCCCTTCTTACCCCCTTCTCCTCCCCCCCCCTTGTTACTGTTAATCTGCTCCTTGTTTGCATACCTCTGGTTCGATTTTGCTCATTTGTTTATGTTGTTCATTATTCTCCCATAATAGGTGATAGCATAAGGTATTTTTCTTTTATTACCTGGCTTATTTCCCCAAGCATAATTCTCTCTAGTACCATCCATGTTGTTGCAAATAGTAGAAGACCCTTCTTTCTTTCTGCTACATACTATTCCATTGTGTAAATGCACCAATTTTTTGATCCACTCATCCACTGATGGGCACTTAGGTTGTTTCCAGCACTTGGTTATTGTAAATAGTGCTGCTATGAACATAAGGGTGCATAGGTTTTTCTGAATTGTTGTTTGAGAATTCTTCAGATATAATCCTAGCAATGAAATTGCTGGTTCAAAAGGGAGTTCCATTTTTAGTTTTTTGAGGTAATTCCATATTGTTTTCCATAGTGGCTGCACCAGTCTGCATTCCCATCAGCAGTGCACCAGGATTCTCTTTTCTTCACATCCTCGCCAGCATTTGTTGTTTGTTGATTTGTTGATGATGGCCATTCTAACTGGTGTGAGGTGGTATCTCATTGTAGTTTTAATTTGCATCTCTCTGATGTCTAGTGATGTTGAGCATTTTTTCATATGCCTTTTGACCCTCTGTATGTCCTCTTTGGAAAAGTGTTTGTTCAGGTCCTTTGCCCATTTTCTAATTGAGTATCTGTCTTCTTGGTGTTGAGTCCTATCAGATCTTTATATATTTTGGAGATCAAACCCTTGTCAGAGGTATCATTGACAAATATATTTTCCCATATGGTTGGTTCTCTTTTCATCTTGCTGGTGTTTTTCTTTTGCTGAGCAGAATCTCTTTAGTTTGATGTAGTCTCATTTATGTATTCTTTCCTTTATTTCCCTTGCCTTAGGAGATATATCATGAAAATGTTGCTATACAGGATATCTGTAATTTTCCTGCCTGTGTTTTCCTCCAGGACTTTTACCGTGCCATCGCTTACATCTAAGTCTTTGATGCATCTTGAGTTTATTCTGGTGTATGGATGCATCTTGAGTTTATTGTGGTGTATGGTGTAAGTTGGTGGTCTAGTTTTATTTTTTTGCATGTCCCTGTCCAATTCAACAACACCATTTGTTGAAGAGGTTCTTTTCACTCCATTTTATGTTCCGCCCCATTTGTCAAATATTAGTTGACCATATAGTCCTGGGTTTATTTCTGGGTTCTCTATTCTGTTTCGTTGATCTATATATCTATTCTAATGCCAGTACCAGATTGTTTTGATTACCTTAGCCTTTTAGTATAGTTTGGTATCAGGTATTTGATTCCTCCTACCGTGTTCTTTTTCCTCAAGATTGCTGTGGCTATTCGGGGTCCTTTTTGGTTCCATATAAGTTTTTGAAGTATTTATTCTAGGTCTGTGAAATATGTCATTGGTATTTTAATTGCATTGAATCTGTAAATTGCTTTGGATAGTATGGACATTTTAATGATGTGGATTCTTCTCATCCATAAACATAGTATATGCTTCCATTAATTTGTATCTTCCTTAATTTCTTTCTTCAGTGTTATGTAGTTTTCTGAGTACAGTTCTTTTACCTCCATGATTAAGTTTATTTCTAAGTACTTTATTTTTCTTCTTGTTATAGTAAATGGAACTTTTTCTAATTTCTCTCTCTGATATTTTGTTTTTAGTATAAAGAAATAACTTAGATTTCTGAATATTGACTTTGTACTCTGCTATTTTGCCAAATTCACTAATTAAGTCGAGTAGTTTTTCATGGGGTCTATAGGGTTTTCAATATGCACTATCATGTCATCTGCAAATAATGACAGTTTTACTTCCACCTTTCCAATTTAGATGCCTTTTATTTCTCTTTCTGGTCTGATTGCTGTGGCTAGAACTCCCAAGTCTATGTTGAATAGGAGTGGAGAGAGTGGACATCCTTGTCTTGTTCCTGACATCTGCTAGGATGTTTTCATTTTTTACCCATTGAGTATGATGTTGGCTTCAGGTTTCTCGTATATGGCCTTTATTTTGTTGTGGTATGCTCCCTCTATTCCCATTCTGCTGAGAGTTTTCATCATAAATGGGTGTTGTACTTTATCAAATGCTTTTTCTGCATCTACTTATATGATCATGTGATTTTTGTCTTTCATTTTGTTTATGTGGTGTATTACATTTGTTGATTTGTGAATATTAAACCATCCTTGCATCCCTGGAATGAATCCCACTTGATCGTGTGTATAATCATTTTAATGTGTCGCTGGATTCGGTTTGCCAATATTTTGTTGAGGATTTTAGCATCTATGTTCTTCAGCGATATTGGCCTGTAGTTCTTTCTTTGTTGTGTTTTGACCTGGTTTTGGAATTAGGGTAATAATGGCTTCATAGAATGAGTTTAGGATTCTCCCACGTATTTGGTTGCTCCTATGTTGGGGGCATATATGTTTACAAGGATTATATCTTCTTGATGGATTTTTTTCTTTACGTATTATGAAATATACTTCTCTGTCTCTTTTTATGGCCTTTGCTCTGAAGTCTGTTTTTTTCTGGTATAAGTATTGCTACCCCAGTTATTTTTTCATGTCCATTTGCCTGAAATATGGTTTTTCATTACTTCACTTTCAGTCTGTGTAGATTGTTTGTTTTAAGGTGGGTGTCTTGTAGAGAGCGTATATGTAGATCATGCCTTCCAATCCATTCAGCTACCCTGTGTCTTTTGATTGATGCATTTAATCCATTTACATTTAAGGTTATTATCAATAGGTACTTATTCATTGTGACCCTGGCTGGTTTGGCTCAGTGGATTGAGCATCGGCCTGCGAGCTAAGTGTCGCTGGTTCGATCTTCCAGTCAGGGCACATCAGAGAAGGAAAACTCTGACTCCAAAAAACCTCCGCTGCCTTGCGGCATACCTCTTCAGGGGAAAGGCTAAGGGAGTAAACCCCGACAGAAAATCCGGAGCCGGAGTCCCTAAGGCGGTTTGACGTTGTAGTCAACACCGGCAACTCCTGCGGCACACCTGAAGCCAAGCTGTATTGACTCCGTCTTTCCCTTGGATCCTTCAGCTGCGAAGAGAGGGGGGGTCTGCTGCATGGGCAACAGCAGACCCTCCATATCACCCTGTCCAGGCTCTGTAGCTTCAGCTTCACTGGAGAGGACACTCCAGCGTCATCGCAAGATGTCGATTCAACACAGGAGGAGACAGATACCGTGTCACTCCCAAGTCGGACTGCACAGCCATTCTCGGCGGTGCAGATAGACTCTTAAGAAGCTACACCATCGTCTTTCGAGACGGACGGCTGCCAACGACGACGACGACTTATTCATTGTCATTTCCCCCCTTTGTACTTGTGTTCTTTTCTGTCTCTCTCTGTTTATTCATCTTCTTAAAGCAGATCCTGTAGGATCTCTTACAATGCTGGTTTGGTGGAGATGCATTTTTTTAGCCTTCTTTTGTTGGGAAACTCCTTATTTTACCTTCCAGTTTGAATGAGAGCCTTGCTGGGTAGTATATTCTTGGTTGTAGGCCTTTGTTTTTCATTGCTTGGAATATTTTTGCCATTCCCTTCTGGCTTGTGGTGTTTCAGCTGAGAAATCTGATGATAGCCTTATTGGAGCTCCCTTGTATGTTATTAGCTGTTTTTCTTGGTGCTTTTGTCTTTGAATGTTGCCATTTTAATTATGATGTGTCTTAAACTGGGCCTGCGGGGGTTCATCTTCATTGGGACCCTCTGTGCTTCCTGGACTGTGTGACTCTTTCTCTCATCAAGTTAAAGAAGTTTTCTGTCATTAGTTTTTTAAACAGGTTTTTCATCCCATGCTCCTCTTCTTCTCCTTTTGGAATTTATGTGATACAGATATTATTACATTTCATGTTGTCCTGCAGCTCTCTTAAAATCTCTTCATTCTTTTTTTTTTTTTTTTTCATTTTGTTACACTGTCTGGGAATTTTTTTCTACGTTGTTGTCCAGCTCGCTTATCCAATCTTCTGCTTCCTTTAGCTTGTTTTTAATTCCTTCTACTGTGTTCTTCAATTCAGAAATTGTATTCTTAATTTCCTCCTTGCTCTTGTTGATAGCTTTTATGTCCTTTTTCATGCTGGTGTAATCCCCAATAAGTTCCTAGTAGTTTCCCTGAAGTTCTTTGTAGTTTTCTTTGAGCTCACTGACCTCATTGAGCTTCCCTATAATACATCTTTTGAATTCCATGTCTGAATGTTTGCTTCCCTATATTTCACTTAGCACTCTTTCTGGGGATTCTTTCTTTCCTTTCAATGAGGGTTTGTTTTTCTGTCTCCCCATTTTTGTGACTCTTTTTGTTTGTTACTGGTTCTTAGATTGATCTGCACTTCCTGGGTCTGCCCCTGGTGGCATCAGATTGTGTACCAGCCTGGGCCTAGGCAGCATATTGGAGACTACCAGAGATCTACTGCACTTTTCTGTCTCCTTTAGCTGTTAATTTATTCTATCTGTGATCAGCTGCCAGCCTTGAAGGCTGAGTGTGGTGCAGCTTAATTTCTGTAGCCAGGACTTTTGCTTTTACTCAGGCTGATGCCACTTGGAGGTGAATGGTCTGCCTGCAGTATGGGGAATGAGTCAGCGCTGGGATCTGATCAGCTGCTCCCTTAGTTCTCCCCTCAAAGCCACTGCTCCAAATTCTCCCCAAGCATCACTAGTCAGTTGGTTATTCTAGGTGATTTCTCCACAATTAAGTTTTAAGTCCAGACTGGTCCTGGAAAAGGTTAGTGTAGTTTCCACTTACTACTCCACCATCTTGTATCTCCAAGAGTGTCCTTTCTTCTAAGTTTAGGACTACATTCATTAGAGACTGGGGGAAGCAGCATGTGTTACAAAGCATGATGTCAATGTCATCACATATCTCTGGGAACACTGTACACATCTATCATTGAGCTCATATCACTGAACTTTCTTAAGAATGTCACTGCTGCCCATTGACATTTCAGTGGCACATCTTGGCTCTTGCACCTGCTGAAAACTTCCTGCATCCTGTGTGGTTTTCCCACCACCTCAAATTCTTATTCTTATAGAAAATTTCTCTATTGTATTTGTTTATCAGTTCTAATTCAATCCTGTCTCTCCTAGACTGTGTTTTATGAAAATTCTTCCAAGCATCTGACATAAAAATATTTTCCTCCTCTTACTTTTAGTACTTTACAAGTTTTATTCCATTTGTTTATCTTTTTAGTTATCTTAATTGTAAATGAATGAATTACATACTGGATGAAGGTTGCCATTTTCTTCCGAATGTCTTGTCTCTCCTAAATTTTTCTTTCACATTTCTGACAATATGAAAACAGACTAATACTATTTTTTTGCAGCTGATTAGTGAACTTCTGATATTAAATTAACAATCCCCCAGATCAGCTTTGTCCAATAAAATTTTATGCAATACAACTTGTAAAACTGAGGAACTGAATTTTAAATTTAATTAAATTTAAATTTATGGAGAAATGGGAACCCTACTGCACTATTGGTGGGAATGCAGACTGGTACAACCACTGTGGAAAACAGTATGGAATTACCTCAGAAAACTAAAGATGGAACTGCCTTTTGAACCAGTGATTCCACTACTAGGATTATACCCAAAATATCCTAAAACCCTAATTCGAAAGAACTTATGCACTTTCATGTTCATAGCAGCACTGTTTACAATAGCGAAGTGCTGGAAACAACCTAAGTGCCCACCTATAGATGAGTGGATCAAAAAACTGTGGTACATTTACACAATGGAATACTATGTAGCAGAAAGAAAGAAGGGACTCCTGCCATTTGCAACAACATGGATGGAACTAGAGAAAATTGTGCTTAGTGAAATAAGCCAGGCAAAGAAAGAAAAATACCATATGATATCACCAAATACAGAAAACTAAGGAACGACACAAACAAATAAACTAAGTAGAACAAGGAACAGAATAACAGTTATTAGGGGGAAGGTGGGAGGGGAGAGGGAGAGAAGGTGGATAAGTAAAGGAAGGATTTAATCAAAGAACATGTATAAATGACTCGTGGACATGGACAAGGGGGGGGATATGATTGTGGGAGAAGGGGCGGGCTGGGGAGGAGCAATGGGAAAAATGGGACAACTGTAATTGAAAAACCATAAAATAAAAATGAAAAAGAAAAAGCTGCAGTTGAATTAGAAGCTTTGCAGCAGATAAAATTCTGCAGAAAACTAAAGTGCAAATCTGTAAGAGAATTTTAAGACCGGCTTAGATAATACCAAAAGTGACAGATAAGTATAGTTGCTCATGTAATATACATTCTAGTGTGTCTTAATAATAAAGCCACACTTACTTTCAGAGAAAAACATTTAAATTTAAATCGCTACTTTCATCTAGTAATTAGTATATTGGACAACACAGTCCTTCAGAAGGAATATTTGTTTCAACACCTTTGAAAATGATGTCTCTCAACCTCACACTAAACTTATAAAATCATATCTTGTTTGTATTGGCATGGTGATTGTATTTTTAAAAGTTCTCTCCATGATTCTTAGTGTACACTAGGTTGGTCTTAGATGGTTACTTTGATATCAGGAATAATGGAAATAGGACTTGGAAGGGCAATGACGTTGTGTTCTCCTGAGCTTTAATGCAAACTCAGTAGCAATGGATTATATACATTAGAAGAAGTTTGACTCAAAAATGCTGAACCAGTGTGGTTATCACCCTGCCTTGTCTCATATAGACATAGCCTGTCAAACACTCTCGATTTTCTGTCCAACCTGTAAGCAGGATCTTTCTCAAAAAGGGTTGTAGTAACCCCTGAGGATCAATCCTAGGGAGGAAACATATTTGCCATCTACAGTAGATTAGGGACCTACAAACATTTTCTGTAAAGGGCCTGATAGTAAATATTTTAGTTGTTATGGTCCATATTCTCTTTGTCACAACTACTCAATCTACCACTGGAGTATGAAAGCTGTCATAGATAATACATAAATAATAGGTCTGGGTATTTTCTAATAAGACTCTGTGGACAATAAAATTCAAATTTTACTTAATTTTCTTATATAATAAAATATTATTCTAATTTTTATTTTTTCAACCATTAAAAACATATAAAACTATTCTCATGTATTGGGCTAAATTTGGTCTCATGTGGTAGTTTGCCAGACATCATCTAGAAGACAACTAAGGTCTCTTCTATTTCTTGTTTATATTTATTTGTTTTTTAAAAGATTTTATTTATGTATTTTTAGAGAGAGGTGAAGGGAGGGAGAGAGGGAGAGAAACATCAATGTGTGGTTGCCTCTTGTGCAGGATCTGACTTGCAACCTGGGCATGTGCCCTGACTGGTACTTGAACCAGTGACCCTTTGGTTCACAGGCCAGCACTCAATCCACTGAGACACGTCAGCCAAGGCTCTCTTCTATTTCTAACATTTTATGTGTCAAAGACTTTGCTATACATTTACTGGAGTAAAATATGCTTTGGCTCTTTTGATCTCCTAGTGATATCAGCTTCTGCATAATTCAATATATTAAACTCAGACATAATAATGATGACTTCCTAAGGTCAAATCTCTATATTATTAAGATATTTTTAAGTTAAGTTTTACAGAATTTTATTTCAAAATTCAGATCAGATTTTTATTTCAAAAAAACAGATCAACAAAAGTTTTCATTAGAAAAAATTTTAATAATGTTATTTTTTAAATTCTATTTACATGTAAATTGCAATTGTTCCAAATTAGAACAATATTTATTTCTACAACTTTACTACTGATTTTAGTTAACATTTAATTTCAATGCATATTAAAGTGGATGAATAAGCAACAAAAGCAAGAGTGTCTTATAAACTTGCTGAGAGATCATTGTGGGTATACCCCCAAATATTAGCTGCTATCACCCAATAATGCTCAGTACCTACTTTACCCTCCCATGTGATTCACATTTCTAGGTCAGAACATATTATTGTGACTGGAGCTCTGAGGCTAGGAACAACGTGCAATTCACATTTCAGAAATAGCCACAAACTTTATGCTTTGCTTATTTGCTTATCATTATTATTATCATGTGCCATCGTTTGAGCTGAGTTCATGGAGAGATAATACCGTAGTCCCCTGACTGAAGGCACAATGCTTGGGACTTCTTGGCCTGAGTGCCTTCTGGGGTATTTCCATATGCAACAGCCCAGAGGCATAGCCTTGAGTAGCCACAGACAGGTTTCCTTTTCACTTCCAGACACATAAGTCACTTTCATAGCACTTGGGGAATAGAAATACCTACAAAAGTGAAGGTCAAGGGCTCTCCCCGGGTATTTCATTCATTACTCAGCTTCCTTTGTGACCATATCAGCCAACCCACTGCCAGCTGCATTCCTCATCCTCATTGCTTCTCTCATGATATAAATGAAACCAAAGGCCTCAGCATGCCCTGGGAGGGCAGGTCCTCTCTCTCCCATGATGGGTGCAAGGTACTCCATCCACACATGTTATCCACTTCTCCAAGATAACATATCCCTTTTCATACAAGCCCTTTGCAGCAGAATCCAGAGTTGGATTATAGTTTACGTTCCTGGGAAGCTCATTATCTTCATTTGATATCTCCACCTACATTTAAAATTTTTTAAAAATTTAATTTATTACAAAGTTAAGATAAACAGCTAAATATCAATATGTGATTCTTGTATATTCAAAATTTTAAAGCAAAACATTGCACACTCTTTCATCTTTTGTTGTGGATTTAATTTTTTTTTTAAATATGCTTTTTTAGCTAGTCTTGAAACAAATTCTCAAACATATTAGGTCACCAATAGTCTTTTCTATAAAGATGGTCTCTTCTTTGTAAACTCCTATTTTCTTAACATCTATATTTATATTTTAATTTAATTTTCCTTTTTATATATCCTACTATGTTGAATGCAACTTTTAAAATCTTCTCTACCTAAGACTCATGATTTTAACTTATTTAACAAAACATTCTTTCCAAATAAAGTTACTAGCAACTTGTGACTGGGTTGTTAATTACTATCCTGGGGCAAAGTTAATGTAGCATTGTCAGCATAACTAAAAACCAAAACCAAAAATACATGAAGCAAACTTACTTACAAATTCTAAAATAAATATATACCAAAGTTAATTTTTTCAAAAAAGGTAAACATTTCATTTTTACTTATTATTCAGTATTTTTTTAAGTAAAATTTTCTAAAGGACTGAAAATGCTGAAGAAAATTAAAAACTTCATTAGAAGAAAAATACAGAAACAACACTTCTTTCCTTCTCCTAAAATTTCAAATGCAAAGATACTTAACCATTATATAAATTGATAGGAAAAAACCATCATTATATTTTAAATAAAAATACTTAATATTTTGCCTTATCCCATTCAATCTACAAGAGACTTATGAGTCTAATATAACAATTTTACAGCTAAAAGAAACTAAAAAGCCTTTATTTCATAGATAATAAATGTAGTCTGGAAAAACCAGAAAATTGGTATTCATTAACAACAGAATCAGTACAGGAACATTTACTAGGTAGTTCCTTAGCCTGCCTGTAGTGGTCAGTGATTTATGTTAAGTGATTTGATTTCAAGTGATTCTTTCTGGTTAAATAATAATTTTTATATTAAAAATAGACCATATTTATGCTAAATCTGTAGTTTATATTACTTGTAGGGTGAGATAACCAATATGTTAATATTTTACCCTAAAACCCCAAATATAAGTAGTCACACTAAAATGAAATTCTTTGACTATTTGACCCATTCAGTTGGGTTGAGAATATGAACAAATGACAGCCACTCAACACATCCTCATCATCATCTTCAATTTTTTAATAGAAAATATAGTTTTCTGCCAACCAGTGTGCCTAATATACAAATAACCACGACTATGAGAATATTTTCACTGGCATAATAAGCATGCCCTGGCTGGTTTGGCTCAGTGGATTGAGCGTCGGCCTGCGAGCTAAGTGTCGCTGGTTCGATCTTCCAGTCAGGGTACATCAGAGAAGGAAAACTCTGACTCCAAAAAACCTCCGCTGCCTTGTGGCATACCTCTTCAGGGGAAAGGCTAAGGGAGTAAACCCCGACAGGAAATCCGGAGCCGCAGTCCCTAAGGCGGTTTGACTTTGTAGTCAATACCGGCAACTCCTGCGGGGCACCTGAAGCCAAGCTGTATTGACTCCGTCTTTCCCTTGGACCCTTCAGCTGCGAAGAGAGGGGGGGTCTGCTGCATGGGCAACAGCAGACCCTCCATATCACCCCGCCCAGGCTCTGTAGCTTCAGCTTCACTGGAGAGGACACTCCAGCGTCATCGCAAGATGTCGATTCAACACAGGAGGAGACAGATACCGTGTCACTCCCGAGTCGGACTGCACAGCCATTCTCGGCGGTGCAGATAGACTCTTAAGAAGCTACACCATCGTCTCTCAAGACGGACGGCTGCCGACGACGAGATAATAAGCATGGTAAGTCAACATTAAGCAAAACAAGAAAAGAGCACAGACTTCAGAGTCTAAAATATTCAGGTCTAAATGAATGCTTCCTAATGCAGCCTAAGATCTTGTGAACCTGTTTTCTCGTGTGTCAAGCAAATTTATAATAAAAGATAGTATACACATAGTACTGTTTGTGAAGATGAGTAAAACTGTATGTAAAATATCTGGTAAAATATCTGAAGTAAAATCCCCTCAATGAGAGTATTATTTCTCCTTGTCTGTTACTCTCTGTGGGAGTTCCTGTAGTAATTTGGTAAATATTACCACTTTTGTCTGACACAATTATTACAACTTTATATAACTAACTGCTACAGTTACTTAAACAAGAATGATGTATAATTACTGAATTATAAAATCATTAGCCTAAATGATTAAAAACAATCATTAAACTCAAACCTCGTCTCTCCAGACCATTGAGCCAAAAGTGAAGTGAATGATTTCCATTCTGTATTTTATAAGGATTACAGAAAGAAAAGCTTGAAAGAATCAGACTCACACTTCTGGAGAAATGAAACTAGTAAGCTATTTTTTTTTCCATTTTAGAAAGAAGAGAGATTGGGGTTTACCTTCTAACACCCCATGCAATGACTCTTCAGAAAGTGGTGCGGAAGACTTAGAAAATCTAAACTTCAAAGGAAAATAATATGAACATATCTCTGCAATAAATAACTATCCCTATTTCACACACCAACCCGACAGCTATTATTAGACCCCACTGGTTAATTAGACAAACATATTTGGCTAATTTCCCTTCAATTTACCATCAATGTCAGCACATTTGGATAAACCAAAAAGGCTGGAAATTTACAAGTCATAAACATTTAACAAAATAGCTAAGCTTCTTAAAATACTTTTCCCATCTATGTTAAACCACAATAAATCTAACCAGAACAGCATTATATCCCCAAGCTTACATGAGGTTTAATTAGAGATATTAAGTCACTTAGAGTTTTTGCTTTAAGTGTAGGTGGAGAAACAACATAAAACAAGAAGAAGAAGAAAAAAAAAGTAGGTTTTGCTTATGTTAGAAACCTAAGATTAGTAAGTAAAAGGACTTATTAGCTTACAGTTAAGTAATCATTTTTCACTGTGCAAACATATATGAGGTATACTAAACCCTTAACAGCTCAGTTTTTGTTCAATGACCCAATTAGAAATCATATGTCAAAAAGGCTCTGGACAGCCAGGCTCCAATTATCTTCCTCTACCACTGGGCTGAAGCCAGCCTTACCTCTTGATTTCCTTAAATTCACCAGCTCTTTCCCTCCATGGGGACTTGTGTTTGCACAGAACACTCTTTGTCTAACTGCTCCTTCTTCAATCAGTTCTCTGCTTAGATGCCACCAACTCAAAGAGGCCTTCTCTGATTAGCCTTTAACAGTAGGTTCCTTTTTCCTGGGAATTCTATGTCACCTTACCTTTTTGGTTCTTTTCTTTGTAAGACTAAAAATTTGTAATTAATTTGCTTTCCTTCCAGATTTCAAATATTTGTGTCATCTCTGAGCATGGAATGATTATATATAAATAATCCTTTTAGTTTTTTACAAAATAAAAGACACACTTTTCATTTTCACCAATAACTTTATTGACTTAGATATTTTGAGTATGTTGGCTATTTCCCAGGTGGTATATGTTGATTTTTCTTAATTAATGTCTCAGTTAGATCGCTATCAACTTCAATTGATCTACCCAACTGTGGAGCATTGTCCATTGAGAAATCTCCAGTACAAAACTTCACAAACCACTTTTGACATATTTGGTCAGTCACAGCACCTTCTCCATATACTGCATACATCCTTTTTGCATTTCAGTTGCATTTTTACCTTTCTTGAAATAATAAAGCATAATGTGTCAAAAACGTTTATTTTCTTCCATCTTCAATATTAAAGTGGCTACACAAAAATTCACCAATTTTGGTAAGATTTTTTTAAATGCATGCTGATACAAACTATCACAATACAATCTAACAAAATCATTTCAAATGAAGTTAAAGACAACTAAGCACTACTAGAGCCATCTTATGGAAGAGAACCAAACAAATGTTTTGGCCAACACAAAGATCACACCACCCTTTATCATCATTTTTTGACTTATCTTTTTGCTTTCAGTGAGTTCTCTGCTTACTCATTTTCTAAGGACCCCTGCCAGTAATGCCACTTGTCCAGTTGGGGCTCCCTGAGTAGTCACCTAATACTGACCTCAATAATACATTAGTTACCATATTTCTTACCCTCTTTTCCCACACACATTGTTTTTCTCATTCTTTTTTTCTCCAGTGACAGAGCTCTCATTATTTTACACCCCTGTACAAATCCATCTACTATATGTAATTTTCCTGGAGGCACCTCCCATCACACACAAGCAAACAACAAACACATTTACAAATTAAACCCTTAACAACAATAACAACATAAGCAAGTCTTCCATCCCATACTTTGTACACAAAACATATTTTAAAATATTTTATTTATTTATTTTTAGAGAGAGGGGAAGGGAAGGCTAAAGAGAGGGAGAGAAACATTGAGGTGAGAGAAAAGTATGAATTGGTTACCTCTCATATGCACCCCAACCAGTGACCAAACTGGCAACCCAGACAGGTGCCCTGACCAGGAATCAAACAGGCAAACTTCTGCTTTGTGGGATGACGCCCAACCAACCGAGTCACACTGGTCAGGGCCCTACACAAAATATCTTCCCTATCTGCACCCTGGAAACTTCAGTTTGCTGTAAAACTTTTGACATTGCATTTCTGTTTTTCTGGAGAACCACCTTCTTCCACACACACACAGTGCAAAAAATATTGAAACTATGTGCCAATATTGATTTTAGATATCTATTTGGCCTTCCTACTATACTAAATGCCAGCCATTGAATACAAACTAGTTACTTTCTCTAGCACTAATTAGCAACCCTAAGGGCATAAGAATTCCATGAGTATGTACAGATTTTTGGCTCCTAATCATAGCAACTCTGACTTAGTAAACCTGCTGTGGGGCCTTTACTCTGTGTTCCAACAAGTACCCTAGGTGCTCTTAATTCATAGTTTTTAGAATACTGCTTACCATACTCTGATTGCTGCTTCGAGACTAGACTGAATCAGAACCATGATATTAAGGGTCTGCTCCTTGGAACATTTGCTCTGTCAGTAACTGTCAAGATCTGTGATAGGAAAGCCTTAGAAGAAAAATCAAATTCTTTACATTACTTTTAATGTTACATTATGCTAATTAACTCTAGAAACTCATTGCTGAGCCCAGCCCATACCTCTGCCAGGCTCTTCCTCCTCTGCTTTATGTGGGACAGAGGGCAGAGCATGTTTAAAGGCTAAGGCTGAACTTGTAAAATTTTTTTTTGTATGCCATAATAATATAGTAATATATTATCTTCTTCTTTCTGATATTTATGCTTCTATTCACATTTCAAATACTATTGCATTTATTAGAGCAGTCAAATTAATATAAGGAACAACCTTTTTCTTTATTGATTTTATTCCTGCTTAAAAAGAGTTTACTTTTAGTGCACTAAAATGGTACTATCAGAATATGAACCAGGAACCATCTGCATCAAAATAACGTGATATTCTTGTTAAATATCCAGAATCCTAGGTTCAGTTAAGAGATATTAAATGGATTCTCCATAAATCTGCAAATCTGTAATTTAACATTCATTCTTGGGGTAAACTTCAACATGTATTTTGCAATATTTATGAATAAAATAGGTAATATGTATATATAAAAGTATTGTATTACACATAATAAAATATATATTTAATAAGTTAAAATTCACATGGGATTTTGCATGTATTTTAATAAGTATATTTTGCATGTGTTAGAAGTTTACATTTTGTTTTCTTATATTAACTTTACCTACTGTTGGTATCAAAGTAATACAAGTCGTATAAAATATTTGAGAAGTTTTCCCTAATATGTGTTTTTTTTAAATTACTTACATAAAAATATATGTAAAGTACCATATAAGTTTCTGCACTAGGAAAATAGAGGTTAAATTGTATTTCCATTTAGTTAATGGATTGCCTATATTTTCTTATTTCATGTTGGCAATTTTATGATAAAAATATATTTTAATAAATTTCAAAAAGTGTAATAATTGTTTATGGATTTATTTTATTTTCTTTTTTATTTAAATAGTTGGTATATAATATTATATTACTTATATTAGTTTGAGGTGTACAATATAGTGATTTGACATTTTTATACCTTATAACATGCTTACCTCACTAATTCTAGTAATCATCTGTCACCATAGAAACTTCTCACAATATTATTGGCTATATCCCCCTCCACCTTTTCCACCCATTTCCCAATGCCCCTCAAATCTGGTGACCACCAAATTGTTATATGTATTTATGAGATTCTTTCTGTCTTGTTTGTTCATTTATTTTAATTTTTAGGTTCCACATATAAGTGAAATCATACAGTTTTTGCTTTTCTTTGACATTTAATTTAGTATAATACCTTCAGGTCCACAAAAATGGCAAGATTTTATTATTTTTTAACACTGAATAATATTCTAGTGTGTGTGTGTATCATTTTTTCTTTATCTACCCATTTATCAGTGGACACTTAGGCTGTTTTCAAATGTTGGCTATTGTAAATTATGCTTCAATGAATATAGCTGTGCATATTTTTCAAATTAATGGGTTTTTTCTAAAGCTGTGCATATTTTTTCAAATTAATAGTTTTTTTTCTTTAGATAGATAGGCAGAAGTGAAATTGCTGGGTCACATAGTAAATCTACTTTTAATTTTTTGAGAAATTGTTATACTGTTTTCTATAGTTGCTGCACCAAGTGACAGTGCCACCGACAGTGCACAAGGGTTCCCTTTTTTTTTTTTCAATTTTAAAGTATATTTTATTGATTATGTTGGTAAAGTAGCCCCAATTTTTTCCTCTTTGCTCCCCTCTGTCCAGTATTCCCCTTCCCCCAGCAATCCCACCCCCTTAGTTCATGTCCATGGGTCGTGCATATAAGTTCTTTGGCTTCACCCTTTCCTATATTTTCTTAACTTCCCCCTGTCTATTTTGTACCAACCAATTATGCTTCTTAATCCCGGCACCATTTCCCCATTTATCCCCCAACCACCTCCCAGCTGACAACCCTCCAAATGATCCCCATACCTATGATGCTGTTCCTATTCTGGTTTGCTTAGCTGGATTTTGTTTTTATTTTTTAAATTCAGTTGTTGATAGTTCTGAGTTTATTTTGATATTCATACTTTTGATCTTCTTTTTCTTAAGTAAGTCCCTTTGACATTTCATATAATAATGCCTTGGTGATGATGAACTCCTTTTGCTTCACCTTGTCTGGAAAGCACTTCATCTGCCCTTCCATTCCAAATGATAGCTTTGCTGAATAGAGTAATCTTGGTTGTAAATCCCTATTTTTTATCACATTGCATACTTCTTGCCAGTCCCTTCTTGCCTGCAGTTTCTTTTGAGTAATCATCTGATAGTCTCATAGGCACCCCCTTGTAGGTAACTCTCTGCTTTTCTCCTGCTGCTTTTAAGATTCTCTATTTATCTTTCATCTTTGGCATATTAATTATGACGCATCTTGGTGTGATCCTCCGTGGGTCTAGCTTGTTTGGGGCTCTCTGTGCTTCCTGGACTTATATGTCTATTTCCTTTGCCAAATTTGGGAAGTTTTCCTTCATTATTTTTTCATATAAACTTTCAGTTCCTTGCTCTTCCTCTTCTCCTTCTGGCACTCCTATGGTTCAGATGTTGGCAAGTTTAAAGTTGTCCCAGAGGTTCCTAAGTCTCTCTTCATTCTTTTCAATTCTTGTTTCCTCATTCTGTATTGATTGACTGTTTTTTTCTTCCTCACATTCCAAATCATTGATTTGAACCCTGGTTTCCTTCCCTTCACCACTGGTTTTATGTGGATTTTTCTTTGTTTCATTTAGCATAGCCTTCACTCCTTCCCTTATGCATTTGCCATACTTAAGCATATCTGTAAAGCCTGTGAGCATCTTTATCACCAGTGTTTTGAACTCTATGTCTGTTAAGTTGGCTATCACCTCGTTGCTTAGTTCTCCCACTAGAACCTTGATCTATTTTCTCTTTTGGGAAATACATTTCTGTCTACTCATCTTGACAGGCTCCTGTGTTTGTTTGCCTCTGTGTCTTAGGTTGAGCTGTCATTCCTATTACATTGTAAGGGGTGGAGCCTTAGGTATTAGTCAATACAGGGCTGTGGTGCTGTTTGTGGGGGAGGGCTCTGAGAGGGAACAATTCCACTTGCTCAGGACTAACCCCTTTTCCAGGCAATTCTCCCACTTCCGCATGGGACTGGCGCCTCTCTAGCTATTGCCCTGGCCATCTTTCCCAGAGTGGTGGGTCTGTGGATATTCTGGAACCATGGGAGCCCTTTGAACAAGCAGACTCTGCTGAGAGACTGGCAGTCTCTTCCTCTGCCCCAACCCCCACTGGTTTGCACAGTCAGAAGCAATGAGGCTTGATTTTCCCTGGCGCTGGGGCATGAGCTGGAAACGCTCCCCAGGTGTCCCTCCCCACTTTTTAAAATGTGTGACTGTGCTTTCTGCCTGTCTGCCACTGCCACCACTGCTGTTACCACCACTGCTGTTACCAACACACCGTGTCCTCTCTTCCTTGGCTCCACCACTCCTACCTGTCTGGATGAGTATTTCTTCTTTATATCTTTGTTTGTTGGACTTCCATGCAGCTTGATTTTCTGGAACTTCTTGTTGTCTCTAGTTTTGAGGTAGTTGTATTTCTTCTTAATTGTGGAGGGAGACCCAGCATGTCTGGGTTCCCTTTTCTTCACATCCTTACCAACACATGAAATTTGTTGAATTTTTGATAGTAGCCATTCTGACTTGAACAAAGTGGTATCTCATTGTAGTTTTTTAAAAATCTTTTTCATTGTTATCCTATTGCAGTTGTTTCAATTTTTCCCTATTGCCCTCCTCTACCCATCCCACCCTCCACTCCCCCAGTCAATTCCCACATTGTTGTCCATGTCCATGGGTCATTCATACATGTTCTTAGTCTAGTCCCTTTCCCTTATTTCTACCATTATCCCCTTTCTGTCTCCCCTCTGGTCACTCTCCATCTGATCCATGTTACCTGCCTATGGTTCTATTTTGTTTGTTAGTTTATTTTGTTAATTAGATTCCTCTTTTAGGTGAGATCATATGGTATCTGCCTCTCACCGACTGGCTTAGTTCACTTTACATAATATTCTCCAGGTCCACTGATACTGTAGGAGTTCCTTTTTTTTTTTTCCGCTTGTAGTACAGTATTCCCTCACTTAACATGGGTATTATGTTCTAGAGTTCCCTGCGATAGGTGAAAATCCTCAAAGTAGGAACCTTACATTTATTTTAGTATTTATATATATTTTAAGGCTTTATAGACCCTTCCCCACACTTATAAACTGTTCCCAGTCCCTTATTAACCTTTTCTACACTTTTATAAACACTACTTATGTTCTTAAACATATTCTACACTCTTAAACCTACATAATTTTAACAACATACGTATACAGTACTGCAAAATCCCACGATATAGTGAAAAATCCATGATAAGTAATTAAATATAATATTTTTAAAAATCCCGTGATACAGTGAGGCCGCAGTAAGTGAATCGCGATATAGAGAGGGACTATTGTATTCCATTGGGTAAATGTAGCGCAGTTTTTTTATCTACTCATTTGCTGATGGGCATTTAGGCTGCTTCCAGCACTTGGCTATTGTAAATAGCACCGCTATGAACATAGTGGTGCAGAAGTTCTTTTGAATTGGTAACTTGAGACTCTTAGTTATATTCCCAGATGCAGAATCGCTGGGTCATGTAATTTTGATATCATTGATTTGTATGTACCCCCTGGCTGGTTTGGCTCAGTGGATTGAGCGTTGGCCTGCGAGCTAAGTGTCGCTGGTTCGATCTTCCAGTCAGGGCACATCAGAGAAGGAAAACTCTGATTCCAAAAAACCTCCGCTGCCTTGCGGCATACCTCTTCAGGGGAAAGGCTAAGGGAGTAAACCCCGACAGAAAATCCGGAGCCGCAGTCCCTAAGGCAGTTTGACGTTGTAGTCAACACCGGCAACTCCTGCGGCGCACCTGAAGCCAAGCTGTATTGACTCCGTCTTTCCCTTTGACCCTTCAGCTGCGAAGAGAGGGGGGGTCTGCTGCATGGGCAACAACAGACCCTCCATATCACCCTGGCCAGGCTCTGTAGCTTCAGCTTCACTGGAGAGGACACTCCAGCATCATCGCAAGATGTCGATTCAACACGGGAGGAGACAGATACCATGTCACTCCCGAGTCGGACTGCACAGCCATTCTCGGCGGTGCAGATAGACTCTTAAGAAGCTACACCATCGTCTCTCGAGACGGACGGCTGCTGACGACGATTTGTATGTCCCTAATGATTAGTGGTGTTGTTTAGTATCCTTTTCTATGTGTGATGGCAATATGTATGTCTTCTTTGAAGAGATGTTTATTCATGTTCTCTGCCCATTTTTTTAAATGTGATTTTGTTGTTGTTGAATTTTGTATGAGTTCCTTATATATGTTGGCTATCACCCCTTATCAGATATATCCTTTGAGACTATATTTTCCCATTTGGTAGGTTGTCTTTTTCTTTCTTCCTTTCTTTCTTCCTTTCTTTCTTTCTTCCTTCCTTTCTTTCTTTCTTTCTTTCTTTCTTTCTTTCTTTCTTTCTTTCTTTCTTTCTTTCTTTCTTTCTTTCTTTCTTTCTTTCTTTCTTTCTTTCTTTCTTTCTTTCTTTCTTTCTTTCTTTCTTCCTTCTCTCTTTTTTATTGATGGTTTCCTTCACTGTACAGAAGGGTTTTTGTTTGATGAAGTCTTAGTTGTTTATTTTTGTTTTTGCGTTTCTTCTTCAAGAGGACATATCTAAAAAGAGGTTACTCAGATTGATGTGAAATGGCTTATAACCTGTGTCTTCTTCAAGGAGTTTTACAGTTTCAGGCCTCACACTTAAATCTTTAATCCATTTTGTTTTTTTTCTTTTGCAGTTTATATTATATATATATTATATATTTTTTTATTTTATTTTCAGGTGTGCAACACAACAGTCAGTCAATGAAACACTTCATAAAGTGCTGCCCACAATATTTCCAAACCCACCAAACACCATTAATAATTATTATGACGTTATCAACTATATTCCCTATACTATACAAGACATTCCCATGACTATTTTGTAATTACCAATTTTTACTTCCTTTTTTTAATTTTATTTTTTAAATATGCTTTATTGATTATGCTGTTACAGTTGCCCCAATTTCTTTTCCCTCTGCTCCCCTCCACCCAGTGACATCCCTTCCTCCAGTTGTTCGTCCCTACCCCTTAGTCCATGCCTATTGGTTGTGCATATAGTTCCTCTCAACATCTTCCTATCTACTCCACTCCCTCCTACTATGCTTCCTAATTCCTGAATCATCTCCCTCCCTTTCCCCCCTTCCCCCTCCCTGTTGACCTCCCCCCATAATGTTCCCCATACCTATAATTCTTTTCACACTCTCATTACCTACTTAGTTTGCATTTGTTTTGGTTCCCTAGCTTCTTCTGTTGGTGGTTGTGATACAGCTTTCATTTGAATGTTCATAGTTTTGATCCTTTCTCCTAAATAAGTTCCTTTAACATCTCATATAACAGTGGTTTAAATCTGATGAACTCCTTCAGTTTTACTTTGTCCTGGAAGCACTTTCTCTGCCCTTCTATTCTGAATGACAGCTTTGCTGGATAGAGTATTCGTGGTTGTAGGTTTTTGATTTTCATTACTTTGAATATTTCTTGCCAGTCCCTTCTTGCCTGCAGGGTCTCCCTTGAGAAATCTGCTGATAGTCTAATTGGGACCCATTTGTACATGATTCTTTTCTTCTCTCTTGCTGCTTTTAAGATTCTCTCTTTATCTTTAATTTTTGACTATTTGATTATAATGTGTCTTGGAGTGGTTCTCCTTGGGCCCAGTTTTTCTGGAACTCTCTGTGATTCCTGGGACTGTAAGTCTATTTCCTTCCCCAAGTTCAGGAAGTTCTGCTTCATTATTTTTTCACATAATTTTTCAATTTCTAGTTCTTCTTCTTCGCCCTCTGGCAATCCTATTATCCAAATATTCGGTCTCTTATAGCTGTCCCAGAGGTTTCTGATCTTCTCACTTTCCTTACTTTTTGTTTCCTCTTTCTACACTGGTTGTCTGTTTGTTTCTTCCCTATGTTCTGGTTTGTTGATTTGATCTTTGGATTTTATTTCCTCACCACTTGTCTCATATGTGTTTTCATTTGTGTCAGTATGAGTGGCTTTTATTCCTTCCCTGTCTTGTTCCAAATCTTTTGTTAATTCGGTAAGCCACCTTATAACTATAGCTCTGAATGAGCCTCTGAAAGGTTTTTTATTTGTTCCTCTGTCAGCTTCCTCATCTGCTGCCTGGTGAGCTGCATCACCGGGATTTCAATAATTGCTGCTTCATTTTGACAGATTTGTGTTTTGTTTTGCTTCCTGGGCAGGCTGTAGTGGGTGGAGCCCTGTGTACTTGTCACTATCTGGTGATCTGCGGTGGTCTGAAACCTTTTTAATTGTGCTGTGGCGCTTTGTGTGGGGGCGGGGGTCCAAGATGGATTTCTGCCATCATTCTTCACTGGGAGACCGGCATCTATTCCCCCACCCTCTGGGCCTCTTCATCAGAGGCAATAGGGGGGCTGCCTTTCCCAGCGTTGGGGTCGCAAGCTGCCAGGACTCAACTGCAGCTCGGATTGCTCCCCCTTCCGCTATCCCTGCTGCTACCACAAACAGCACCGCTGGACCTTTTCATTCCGTTTCCCATTTCACCCTTCCTACCTGTCTGGACAAGCACTGCTGGTTTATAACTTCATATGTTGGGCTTCCATTTAGTTTCATTTTCTGGAATTTTTGGTTATCTTTTGTTTTGAGGTAGTTGTATTCCTTTCTAGTTGTAGAGAGAGACCGAGTGTGTCTGTCTAAGCCTCCTTCTTGGCCAGAAGTCTCATTTTTACTTAATCTCTTCATCTTTTTTACCCGGTCCCTATACCACCCTTCCCTAAGTCAACTGTCACTTTGTTCTCTATATCTATAAGCCTGTTTCAATTTTATTTATTTTGTTCTTTAGATTTCACATATAAGTGAAGTCATATGGTATTTGACTTTCTCTGATGCATTTCACTTTGCATATCTTCTCTGCCCATTCATACTATTGCAAATGGCATGATATATTTTTTGTGGCTGAGTTATACATATACACTAGTACTTTTTTATTCACTCATCTATCAATAGGCACTTTGGTCACTTTTATATTTTGACTATTGTAAAAAATAGTGTAATATACATAGGGGTGCATACATTCCTTTAAGTTACTGTTTTAAGCTTCTTCACACCTATACCCAGAAGTGGAATCACTGGGTCATAAGGCAATTCATTTTAAATTTTTGGAGGAAATTCAATATTGTTTTACATAGTAGTCGTACCTGTATACATTCCTACTAACAGTGCACAAGGGTTCCCTTTTCTTCACATCCTTCCCAACATATGTTTTTATTTTATTTTTTGGGTGTGGATTTATTGATGATAGACATTCTGACAAGTATGAGGTGATATCTCACCATAGTTTTAATTTGCATTTCTCTGATGATTAATGACATTGAGCATCTTTTCATATCTTTGTTGACCATCTGTCTATCTATCCTCTTTGGAGAAGTCTCTATTCAAGTGTTCCATTTTTCCATTGGATTCCTCTTTTTTGTTTTTCTTTGGGGCTCTTTTTTTTTTTTTTTTTTTTTTTGGTGTTAAGTTGTATAGGTTTTTAAATAAATTTTGGATATTAAACCCTTATCCGCTGTATCATTGGTGTATATCTTTTCCAATTCAGTAGTTTGTTTTTTGCTTTTGTTTTTTTATGGTTTACTTCAATTTTTATTTTTATATAGTCCCATTTGTTTGTTTATTTTTCTTCTGTTTCCTTTACCTGAGGAAATATATCAGAAAAAAAATATTGCTAAGAGAAATGTCATAGATTTTACTACATAAGATTTCTTCTAGGAGTCTTATGGTTTTAAGTATGTCATTTAGGTCTTTAAGCCATTTTTAGTTTATTCTTGTATATGGTGTAGAAAGATGGTCTAGTTTTATTTTTGCATTTAGTTGTCCAATTTTTCCAACACCATTTATTGAATAGACTGTCTTTATCCCATTGTATGTTATTGCCTCCTTTGTCAAATATTAATTGATCATATAGATATGGGTTTATTTCTGATGCCTCTATTCTGTTTCATTGATTTATGTGTATGTTTCCATGCCAGTACTATGCTGTTTTAATTACAATAGCCTGTAGTATAGTAGTTGTTCTTCTTCTCAAGACTGTTATGTGTATTGGTGGTCTTTTGTGGTTCCACATAAATTTCTGGATTATTTTTTCTAATTCTGTGTAATATGTCATTGGTTTTTGATAAGAATTTTATTGAATCTATAGACTGATTTAGGTAGTATGAACATTTTAATTATGTTAATTCTTCTTATCCATGAGTACAGCATATGGTTCCATTTATTTGTATCTTTCAATTTCTTTTTTCTTTTTAATTTTATTTTTTGGTTTTTTAATTACAGTTGTCCCATTTTTCTCCCATTGCGTCCCCTCACCCAGCCCACCCCTTCTCCCACAATCATATCCCTCCCTGTTGTCCATTTTAATTTCTTTCTTCAGGGTTGTATCATTTTTTGAGTACAGATCTTTTTCCTCCTTGGTTCAATTCATTCCTAGGTGTTTTATCATCTTTTGATGCAATTGTAAATGGGGTTGTTTTCTTAATTTCATCTGACAGTTTATTATTGATGTATAAAAATGCAACCAATTTCTGAATATATATTTTACATTTTACTACTTTACTGAATTTATTTATCAGTTCTCAGTTTTTTGGTGAAATATCTAGGGTTCTCTATATAGACTATCATGTCATCTGCAAATAATGACAGTTTTACTTCTTTCCTTCCAATCTGGATATATTTTATTTCTTCTGATATCTGTGGCTAAGACTACAATGCTGAATAATGGTGACAGCGGACATCTCTAATGTGATCTTAAGAAAATAATGTAGTTTTCTTTTTCATTTCATATAATGTTAGTTTTTATTTTGTTATATATGGCCTTTTTTATGTACAGGTACATTCCCTATATTCCCACTTTATTGAGAAGTTCTTATAATAAATGGGTGCTGAATTTTTCAAAAGCTTTTTCTTCCTCTACTTATCTGATCATTTAATTTTTATCATTTATTTTGTTTATTTGCTATATCACATTAATTGGCTTATAGGTAACTTGTATGTTAGGAATAAATCCCACTTGATCATTGTGTATAACCTTTTTATTTATGAATTTGGTTTGCTAATAATTTGTTGAGGATTTTTACATCTCGTTCCATCAGGAATATGGGCCTATAATTTTCTTTCTTTGTAGTTTCTTTATCTAATTTTGAAATTAGGATAATGCTGACCTCATAAAATGAGGTTGGGAATCTTTTTTCCTTTTCAATTTTTGAGAATTGTTTTAGAAGGTTATGTGTTATTATTTGAAGCACTTTGTGAAGCCATCTGGTCTAAGACTTTAGTTTGTTAGAGATTTTTTATTAAGGTTTTGATTTTGTTGTTGTAAATAAACTATTCATATTTTCTGGTTCTTGATTCAATATTGGAAGATTGTAGTTTCTAGGCATTTACTTATTTCTTCCAGGTTGTCTAATTTGTTGGCATATGGTTGTTAGTAATATTTTCTTATAATCGCTTGTATTTCTGTGGTGTCAGTTGTTACTTCTCCTCTTTCATTTCTGATTTTATTTATTTGAGTCCTATCCCTTTTTTTCTTGACTAGTCTGATTAAACACTTATCAATATTGTTTATCTTTTCAAAGAAACTGCTTTTTAGCTTCATTGGTTTTTTTTTTTTGTTTGTTCCTTTTAGACTATTTCATTTATTTTTTTCTCTGATATCTATTACAGTCATACCTCGGTCTGCCTCAGAACTTGTCAAACCCTGTACTGGTTACATTTTGATGAGAAAAAAAATATTGCAGCACTTGGCACTTGCTCAGGACTCATCACACTTGCTAGAACTTGTATTAGTCAGGACACTGCCCTACAAGAGAAAATGTTTCATCACTCATCATGTTTGGTACTTGTCAGTTTCAGTATTCATCATGAGTTCTGGAACAAGGTAATGGTGAGTACCAAGATACCACTGTATTTCCTTTCTTCTGCTCACTTTGCTCTTTGTTTGTAGTTCTTTTTCAAGTTCTTTTAAGTGTAAAATTAGATTATTTACTTGAGGGTTATTTTGTTGTTGTTGTTGCTTTCTATTTCTTGAGGTAGGCCTATAATGCTATGAATTTCTGTCTTAGGACTGCTTTCATTGTGTTTCATAAATGTGGGTTTAATGTTTTCCCACTTTTGTTTGTCTCAAGGTATCTTTTGATTTCTTCCTTGATGTCATTTTAACAATGACATTCATTGTTTAGTAATGTGTTACTTAGCTTCCACGTATTTGTGTGTGTGTATGATTGATTTCTAATTTCATACCATTTCAGTCAAAGATGTTTGACATGATTTCATTCTTTGTTGCCTAACATGTGGTCTATCCTAGAAAATGTTTCTTGTGCATTTGAAAAAAATGTATGTTTTGCTTTGGGGTGAAACGCTCTAAAAATATCAATTAAATTCTGGTCTACTGTGTTATCTAAGGCTGCTATTTTTTTGTTGATTTTCTTTCTGGAAGATATGACTGTTTATATCACTACATTAAAAATCCCATACTTTGACTGTGTTAAATGGGTATGTCTCCCTTTATGTCCATCAAGATTTGCTTTATATATTTAGGTGCACCTATGTTGGGTGCATAAATGTTTACAAGGGTTATATCCACTTGTTGGATTGATCTTTTGTCATTATGTAATGTCCTTATTTGTCTGATAGTATAGCTTTTGTTGTAAAGTCTGTTTTCTCAATATAAGTATTGTTACTTCAGCTTTTTAAAATTTCCATTTGAATTAAATCTCTTTTTCAATTCTTAACCTTCAGTCTGTGTTTGTCTCTTTTCTTGATGTGGATTTCTTTTAGACAGCACATGCATAGGTCTTGTTTTCTTATCCACTCAACTGATATTTATCACCATTTTAGTCTTTATAATTATGGTCCTTTTTTTGCTTTTTCTCTTTCATCTTCTTAAAGATGTTCATCAACATTTATTATAATACTGATTTGGTAATAATGAATTTCCTTATTTTTTTCTTGTCTGGGAAGCTTTTATTTCTCCTCCAATTTTAAATCATAGCCATAGTGCTGGGTAGAGTAGTCTTGGTTGTAGGTCCTTGTTTCTTATCATTTTTAATCTTTTTTATGGTTTCTATATATTTTTTTTATGCTCACTATCTTTTGTTTAAGTTCTTACTGGGCTTATTCATTACTCTTCTAAGTTTCTTGAGCATCCTTATAACCATTGTTTTGAACTATATACTGGTACCTTGCTTGCCTCCATTTTATTTAGTTTTTTTTTCTTTCAAATTACTCTTGTTCTTTCATTTGGGGTATGTTTCTTTGTCTCCCCATTTTGAATGTATCTCTTCTTTTTGTTTCTGTATATAGGTATGGCTCAGTGGATTGAGCGTCGGCCTGCGAGCTAAGTGTCGCTGGTTCGATCTTCCAGTCAGGGCACATCAGAGAAGGAAAACTCTGACTCCAAAAAAACTCCGCTGCCTTGCGGCATACCTCTTCAGGGGAAAGGCTAGGGGAGTAAACCCCGACAGAAAATCCGGAGCCGGAGTCCCTAAGGCGGTTTGACGTTGTAGTCAATACCGGCAACTCCTGCGGCGCACCTGAAGCCAAGCTGTATTGACTCCGTCTTTCCCTTGGACCCTTCAGCTGCGAAGAGAGGGGGGGTCTGCTGCATGGGCAACAACAGACCCTCCATATCACCCTGCCCAGGCTCTGTAGCTTCAGCTTCACTGGAGAGGACACTCCAGCATCATCGCAAGATGTCGATTCAACATGGGAGGAGACAGATACCGTGTCACTCCCGAGTCGGACTGCACAGCCATTCTCGGCGGTGCAGATAGACTCTTAAGAAGCTACACCATCGTCTCTCGAGACGGACGGCTGCCGACGATATAGGTGTGTCTGCTATGTCTCCAGTCTTGGTAGGGTGGCCTTATCTAGTAAGTGTCTTGTGGGCCTCAGTGGCACATTCTCCTCGATAACCTGTGCTTGGTGTTCCAGGGGTGTCCTTTCTTTCTTTCTTTCTTTCTTTCTCTCTTTCTTTCTTTCTTTCTTTCTTCTTTCTTTCTTTCTTTCTTTCTTTCTTTCTTTCTTTCTTTCTTTCTTTCTTTCTTTCTTTCTTTCTTCTCTCTTTCTTTCTTTTTATGACCTCTCCCCAGCTCCATTCTCACATTTTCTTTTTTTTTTCTTAAGTAGAATTTTGATTTATACTTCTTTCTTTCTTTCTTTCTTTTTTCTTTTTTTTTTTTTTTGGCTTTTCAATTACAGTTGTCCCCTTTTCCCCTAATTTCTCTCCCCCACCCAACCAACCCCCTCTCCCACAATCATATCCCTCCCTGTTGTTTATGTTCATGAGTCATTTATATGGGTTCTTTGACTAAACCCTTCCCTTACTTATCCCCCTTCTTTCCCTCTCCCCTCCCCCCTATTGACTGCTATTCTGCTCTTTGTTCTATTTAGTTCCTTTGTTTGTGTTGTTCTTTAGTTTCCTGTATTAGGTGGTATCATATGGTATTTTTCTTTCTTTGCCTGGCTTATTTCACTAAGCATAATTCTCTCTAGTTCCATCCATGTTGTTGCAAATGGCAGGAGTTCCTTCTTTCTTTCTGCTGCATAGTATTCCATTGTGTAAATGTACCACAGTTTTTTGATCCACTCCTCTACAGATGGGCACTTAGGTTGTTTCCAGCACTTAGCTATTGTAAACAGTGCTGCCATGAACATAGGGATGCATATGTTCTTTTGAATTGGTGTTTCAAGATTCTTCGGGTATAATCCTAGTAGTGGAGTCGCTGGTTCAAAAGGCACTTCCATTTTTAATCTTTTGAGGTAATTCCATACTATTCTCCATAGTGGTTGCACCAGTCTGCATTCCCACCAGCAGTGCAGTAGGGTTCCCTTTTCTCCACATCCTCGCCAGCACTTGTTGTTTGTTGATTTGTTGATGATGGCCATTCTGACTGGTGTAAAATGGTATCTCATTGTGGTTTTTATTTGCATCTCCCTGATGGCTAATGATGTTGAGCATTTTTTCATGTGTCTATGGATCTTCTGTATGTCCTCTTTGGAGAAGTGTTTGTTCAGGTCCTTTGCCCATTTTTTTATTGGGTTGTTTGTTTTCTTGATGTTGAGTCGTATAAGCTCTTTATATATTTTGGAAATCAGTCCACTGTCTGTGATGTCATTGGCAAATATGTTTTCCATATGGTTGGTTTCCTTTTCATCTTGCTGATATTTTCTTTTGCTGAGCAGAAACTCTTTAGTTTGATGTAATCCCATTTATTTATTTTTTCCTTTATTTATCTTGCTTTAGGAGATGTATCCATGAAGAAATTGTTCCATGAGATATCTGATATTTTCTTGCTTATGTTTCCCTCTAGGACTTTTATGGTGTCAGGGCTTACATTTAAATCTTTGATCCATCTTGAGTTTATTCTCGTGTGTGGTGTAAATTGGTGGTCTAGTTTCATTTTTTGCAGGTCCCTACCCAGTTCTCCCAGCACCATTTGTTAAAGAAGCTCTTCTCACTCCATTTTATGTTCCTTCCTCCTTTATCAAATATTAGTTGACCATAGAGGCCTGGGTTTATTTCTGGACTCTATTCTGTTCCACTGATCTATATGTCTGTTCTTATGCCAGTACCAGACTGTTTTGATCACAGTGGCTTTGTAGTACTGTTTGATATCTGGTGTTGTGATTCCTCCTGCTGTGTTCTTCTGTCTCAAGATTGCTTATGCTATTCGGGGTCTTTTTTCGTTCCATATGAATTTATGGAGTATTTGTTCTAGGTCTGTGAAATATGTCATTGGTATTTTAATAGGGATTGCATTGAATCTGTAATTGCTTTGGGTAGTATGGCCATTTTGATGATGTTGATTCTTCCCATCCAAGAACATGGTATTTGCTTCCATTTATTTGTATCTTCCTTAATTTATTTCTTCAATGTTATATAATTTTCAGAGTACAGGTCTTTTATCTCTTCGGTTAAGTTTACTCCTAGGTACTTTATTTTTCTTGTTGCTATAGTAAATGGTATTTTCTTTTTTGCCTCTGTTTCTGCTATCTTATTGTTGGTGTACAGAAATGCCTTAGATTTCTGTATATTTATTTTGTACCCTGCGATTTTGCCAAATTCACTTATTATATCGAGTAGTCTTTCAGTGGAGTTTATAGGATTTTCTAGGTATACTATCATGTCATCTGCATATAATGAAAGTTTTACTTCCTCTTTCCCAATTTGGATGCACTTAATTTTTTTTCTTGTCTGATTGCTGTGGCTAGGACTTCCAACACTATGTTGAAAAGGAGTGGAGAGAGTGGGCAACCTTGTCTAGTTACCGAGTTCAGGGGGAATGCTTTCAGTTTTTGTCCATTGAGTATGATGTTGGCCTCAGGCTTCTCATATATAGCCTTAATTATGTTAAGGTATGTTCCCTCTATTCCAATTTTGCTGAGTGTTTTCATCATAAATGGGTGTTATACTTTATCAAATGCTTTTTCTGCATCTATTGATATGATCATGTGATTTTTGTCTTTCATTCTGTTTAGGTAATGTATTATATTTATTGATTTGCGAATATTAAACCATCCTTGCATCCCTGGAATGAAGCCCACTTGTTCATGATGTATGATCTTTTTGATGTATTGCCGGATCCTGTTTGCCAATATTTTATTGAGGATTTTAGCATCTATGTTCATCAGTGATATTGGCCTGTAGTTTTCTTTCTTTGTTGTGCCTTGACCTGGTTTTGGAATAGGGTAATACTGGCTTCATAGAAAGAGTTTGGGATTTTTGCCTCTTCTTGGATTTTTTGGAACAGTTTGAGGAGGATAGGAGTTAGTTCTTCCCTGAAGGTTTTGTACAACTCGCCTGTGAAGCCATCCGGTCCAGGGCTTTTGTGTGTAGGGAGATTTTTGATTACTGTTTCAATTCCCTTCTTTGTTATTGGTCTGTTGAGACTTTCCACTTCTTCTTGATTCCGTTTTGGAAGGTTGTATGTTTCTAGAAATTTGTCCATTTGTTCTAGATTGTCAAATTTCTTGCCATACAATTGTCTGAATTAATTTCTAACTATCATTTGTATTTCTGAGGTATCAGTCGTGATTTCTCCTCTTTCATTTCTGATTTTGTTTATTTGGTTCTTCACTCTTTTTTTCTTGATTCGACTGGCTAGAAGCTTGTCGATTTTGTTTATTTTTTCGAAGAATCAGCTCCTAGTTTTGTTGATCTTTTGGATTGTTTGTTTAGTCCTATGTCATTTAGTACTGTTCTGAGCTTGATGATTTCCTTCCTTCTTCTTACCCTAGACTTTGTTTGTTGTTGTTGTTCTAGTTCCTGTAGCTTTATGGTCAGGTTTTTTATTTGAGATTCTTCTATCCTTTTCAGATATGCTAGTATTGCTATGAACTTCCCTCTCAGGACTGCTTTTGACGTGTCCCACACGTTTTGGGCTGTTGTGTGCTCATTATCATTAGTTTCTAGAAATTTCTTGACTTCTTCTTTGATGTCATTGTTAACCCATTCATTATTTAATAGCATGTTATTCAATCTCCATGAGTTTGGGTGTCTTTGATTTTTTTCTCTGAAGTTGATTTCTAGTTTCAAGGCATTGTGATTTGAAAAGATGCTTGATATGATTTCAATTTTCTTGAATTTGTTGAGGCTTGTTTTGTGACCTATCATGTGGTCTATCTTTGAAAATGTCCCATGTGCATTTGAAAAGAATGTATATTTTGCTTCTTTGTGGTGAAAAGTTCTATATATATCAGTTAGATCCATGTAGTTTAGTGTGTTGTTCAATGCCTGTATATCTATCCTTGGTGTTTCTTTGCTTTGATGATCTGTCTATTGTTGATAATGGAGTGTTGAAGTCCCCTACTATGAATGTGTTGTTGTTGATATCCTTTTTGTGGTCTTCTAGTATTTGCTTTATGTATTTGGGTGCTCCTATGTTGGGTGCATATATGTTTATCAAAGTCATATCTTCTTGATGGATTGTTCCTTTAAGTATTATGAAATGTCCTTCTTTGTCTCTTTTTATTGCACTTGATTTGAAATCCGTTTTGTCTGATATGAGGACTGCTACCCCAGCTTTTTTTTCTGGTCCGTTTGCTTGAAATATTTTTTTATCCCTTTACTTTCAATCTGTGTAAATCTTTTGTTTTCAGGTGTGTTTCTTGTAGACAACAAATATGTGGGTCCTGTTTTCTTATCAATTCTGTTACCCTATGTCTTTTAATTGGAGCATTTAATCCATTTACATTTAGGGTTATTAATGACGTGTGTTTATTCATTGCCCTTTGTACCTCCGTTTGTCCTGGCTGGTTTTGGCTCAGTGGATTGAGCATCGGCCTGCGAGCTAAGTGTCGCTGGTTCGATCTTCCAGTCAGGGCACATCAGAGAAGGAAAACTCTGACTCCAAAAAACCTCCACTGCCTTGCGGCATACCTCTTCAGGGGAAAGGCTAAGGGAGTAAACCCTGACTGAAAATCCGGAGCCGGAGTCCCTAAGGCGGTTTGACGTTGTAGTCAACACCGGCAACTCCTGCGGCGCACCTGAAGCCAAGCTGTATTGACTCCGTCTTTCCCTTGGACCCTTCAGCTGCGAAGAGAGGGGGGGTCTGCTGCATGGGCAACAGCAGACCCTCCATATCACCCTGCCCAGGCTTTGTAGCTTCACTGGAGAGGACACTCCAGCGTCATCGCAAGATGTTGATTCAACACGGGAGGAGACAGATACCGTGTCACTCCCGAGTCGGACTGCACAACCATTCTCGGCGGTGCAGATAGACTCTTAAGAAGCTACACCATCGTCTCTCGAGATGGACGGCTGCGGACGATGTACCTCTGTTCCTCTCCTCTCTTGTTCTTTTCCTCTTTTTTCTTAGAACACTCCCTTTAGCATTTCTTGCAATGCTGGTTTGGTGGAGATGTATTCTTTCAGTCTTCCTTTGTCTGAGAAACTCCTTATTTCACCTTCTATTTTGAATGAGAGCCTTGCTGGGTAGAGTATTCTTGGTCGTAGGCCTTTGTTTTTGATTGCTTGGAATATTTTTGACCATTCCCTTCTGGCTTTTAATGTTTCTGTTGAGAAATCAGTTGATAGCCTTATCGGAGCTTCCTTGTATGTTATTTGCTGTTTTTCTCTTGCTGCTTTTAGGATTCTCTCTTTGTCTTGGAATGTTGCCATTTTAACTATGATGTGCCTTGGAGTGGGTTTTGGGGGGTTCCTCTTCATTGGAACTCTCTGTGCTTCCTGAACTTTTATAACTTTTTCTCTTATCAGGTTCGGAAATTTTTCTGTCACTATTTCTTCTATCAGTTTTTCAATTCCATGCTCCTTTTCTTCTCCCTCTCTAATTCCTATGATCCTGATATTATTTCTTATCATGCTATCCTGTAATTCCCTTACATCTTGTTCATATTTTTTCAATCTTTTTTCATTTTGCTATATTGTCTGGGAGTTTTTCTCTACATTATCTTCTAACTCACTAATCTGATCCTCTGCTTCGTTTAGTCTGCTTTTGACTGATTCTACTGTGTTTTTCAGTTCAGAGATTGCATTCTTAAGTTCTTCCTGGTTCTTTTTAACAGTTTCTATGTCTTTTTTTATGCTGGTGTAGTTCTCTGCAAGTTCCCTGTAATTTTCTTGGAGCTGCTGGTAACTTCCTTGGAGGTTGTCATAGTTGATTTTAAGGATGTCGAGTATATTGAGCTTCTTTACCACCATTGTTTTGAATTCCATGTCTGACATTTGGGCTATGTCTATCTCATCTATCTTTCTGAGGATTCCTCTTTTCTCTTCATTGAGGGGTTATTTTTGTGTCTTACCATGGTGGGTTCTTTTTTTTGTTTTTATTTATTTATTTGTTTTTGGGGGGTAGTCTTCTTTGACTTCCCTCCTTTGTGGTGTGAGATTCTTTATGGGAGATCTGTGGGTTTCAGTGGTGCTGTCTCTTTAATATCCTGAGCCTGATGTTCTTGAGTTACCCTTTATGTCATTTGTTTATGCTGCTTGGTTATATTTCAGATGTTCTTTGATAGGATCTTCCTTCTGGCTAGTTGGTTGAGAGTCACTCTATCCACTTTGTCTTGAGTTCTTTTGTGGATATGCTGTTAAAAACATAAACACACAACCCAGTCAGGATACCTACACCCTCAAAAAGTATCCCGTACTCTATACCGCTATCGTCAGCCAATGAGCCCGTATTAATATAAATGTAAAGAGATTAGAGCTTTTATACTATAGGAAGAATAGATAAGAGTTGTTTTTGGGGAGGAAAAATATAATTTTTGATAGAGGGAGTGATAGATTAATAATAGTTGAGACTGTGCAAGCCAGTAGGTAATATTTACATTGTATGGTAATAAAAATAGAAGAAAATGATGGAAAAATGCATTATATAGTAAGAAAGTGGGATTGTATTGTATTGGGTTTATATAGTAATTATATTCTATTATTTAGAGTGATAGGGGGGCTAAACTAGACACACAAACGAATAAACAACGATTAAAGAGAAAGGATGAGAAGGAGAGGTTATATGCAACACGTTAGAGATAAAGTTTGTTGTTCTTTTGGAAGGGGAGAAAAAAAACACCCCCCAAAAAAAACCCAAGAAAAGAGAAGAAAGAAAAGATGAAAGAAAGAAAGAAAAGAAAGAATATAGAAGAAAGAAAGAAGAGAGAAAAAAATTGAAAAAAGAAACCCATAAAACCCCCCCATAAAAACCCAAGAAAAGAGAAGAAAGAAAAGAATAAAGAAAGATATGAAATAAAAAATAAAGAAGAAAGAAAAAAAGAGGAAAGAGAGAAAAAAATTGAAAAAATAAATAAAGCGATGTTTTTACTCCGTTTTAGCCTTGGTGTGTTGCCTTCTTTTTCTGCGTCCGCAGGTGGTCTAGTGTGGCGGTTCAGAGGTTCTTGTTTCTTGCAGCACTGGTGTGCACCCGCGGTTGCCACAATGGTGCGTGCCAGTGGTTGCCGGCACGGCGCGCTCCCTTGCTGCCCGCTGGAACCAGTTGAGGTGTCCTTGCACGCGAGCCCCTGCACAGGCGTAGCGGCCAGAGAGTTTGCCCCGAGGTTGGAGCCTATTGTTGCCAGGCCTAGGTGGTTCCGTGTTCGCGCCGAGGTGTCCCTGCGCGCGTCCCTGCACGCGCAGCGCGGGTGGCCCAAGAACTTGCCCCGCTATTGGCGCCTATTGTCCCCTGGCTGAGGTGTTTTCACGCTCGTGCGCCACCCGTGCCCTTAGTCCTGCTGAGCTGAGCTCCGGGAGTTGGTCTCTTGCCTCTTAGGGCAGGGCCGCGGACACCTGTGCTCAGTGGAAGTGAGCGTCTGTGAGTCGCTGCCGCCCACTGTTCCCCTGCTGCAGCTGCCTGCCTTCCCTCACCCATCTGGGCGGGCACAAACAGGGCCTGCGCTAGTGGTCTGCTTTCTGGCCTGGGGCCCGGCGCCCACGGGAACTGTCTAGGGGTATCTGCGCACGGTTCTCTGCGTGTTCAGTGGGCCCTCCCTGTGCCCGTTGGGGCACTGATCTTATGTCCATTGGGGAGTGTCCGAGGGACCCCTGGACTCACAGCCCCACGCACCTGGGCCAGTGAGTGAGAGGACTTCCCTATGCACGCCCCCGCGACCCAAGGGTAGGGTTGGGGAGTGGATGAGCACGCCTCTGCGCCTGCGTTCCTCAAGAATGGCCTACCACCCCCAAACTTTCCTCCCCTCTCCACCGTCCACTAGAGAAAAATATAAAGGAGAATTATGTTCTCACTTGCCTGGCAGCACGCTGTCTCCTGTCCTTTGGCGCCAATGCCTCTTGGTCGAGTCTGGTCTCTGCCAGCGGGCAGAGATCCGCTCTCCTCCCGACTCCTCTCCGGGGTAGCCTGTGGTTGCCAAAAAGCCTTTGTGTACTTCCAGCCGCAGCTCGGGCAGCCGCCCCAGTCAGGAATCCCGTTTTGTCCCCTTTTCCTCCACTATCCTCACTAAACACGTTGTTCCCAGATGGATTTTCTCTAATCCATCAGTGCCATGGCTCGACTCCTGCCAGTGTCCAGCTGTTCACTGAGATGTTCTGTCTGCAATTAGCCCAAACTGCAGACGGGTCTCGGGAGCCTGAAACCGCAGCCTCTCCTCACTCCTCTGCCATCTTACCTCTTCCATTCTCACATTTTCAACTGGCAACCTTAGTGTGTCATGTGAACTTCCTCATTATAGTTCAGTCTTGATTGTTGTTGTCTCTACCATGAGTGGGGTTGACCCTCAGGCTGGTTGACTATGAAAATGAACCTGAACCACAGTGCACAAGCTGCTGTGCAGGGGCTGACCACATGAAGTGTAATTTATGCCATTAGTTTCTGGTGTCTTCTGAAATCTCTCTTTGGGTATGCTGCTTGTGTAGCTAATTGGGTCCTGCTCTGATCTGGTCTGAAGACTGCTACTAGGTGTGTTGCTTTTGAGGCCTCTTGGGAGGGATTCTGGTGGAAGTCAATATCAGGCACTACCTGTGACTGGACCTGGGCTACCTGTTAGGAGCTACAAAATCATACACAGTTTGTGCCTGCCTCAGCTTGGCCTGGCCTGGGTGTGTGAGTTAGGTGCTATGCTGCTCACGAAGGCCAGCATCCACCAGCACCAATCTTGGGAGCATGTCAGCAAAAGCCTCAAGGTACCCCATGCTGTGCCTTCACCTGCCTTTTGACTTTATGCTCAGTCACTGAAAGTTAGTCTGGTGGTACATGAGTTGCATTAGGTAGGTTCTCAATAAGTCACAAGGTTGGCGATAAAGATTCAGATTTGGCTCCAGTGCTGGTTCTGAAACTACTCAACAAATGTCTCAGGATACACAAGTCCTGTCACCTCCCTCCAGAGCCTCTGGACCTTTGTGGTGGGATGGAGTCTCAATGAGGTGTCAAGCTGAGGCCATCAGAGTTCATCAGGCTAAAACAGACCAAGATCGGGCTGTTTGGAGGGAGGTCTCTGCACAAAAACAATGAATCTGGCATGCAAGGGAAAATGTCCGTTACCCTAGAGCCATACAACTCAGTCTCTGCCACCCCTGAGTGTGTTCAGACCTCCTTGAGAGCATTCCCAGGAAGTATGCACCTTGGACCCAGGCCAGTGGCAGCCAGCTGACTCTTACACAAAGCTAGAGCTTGGCATGGCCAGCAACAGGAATTCAGTAAGATGTCACTAGTGAACTTTCATGGTGGGGTTGGAATGATGCCAGTTGGGCATTAGGGGGAAAACTATTCCTTTCCATAGAACCAAATAACTCAATTTTTCCGTGTTTGTCTCTGATACTTCTAGTCTGCGTGGACCTCCTTAAGTGCCTTCCACGAAAGTCTGTATTGTGGGCTCAGGCTGGCAGCAGCCTACATATTTCTCCACAAAGCATTTGCTTAGGAGGTGGGGGCCACACAGAGTCAAAAGCCATGGGGCTAGTGGATTCCCTTAGGCTAATGCCTTATGGAGCAAAATGCTCCACTTAGAAAAGAAGGTCTCTATGGGTAACTTGGGTGAAAGACACAGAACAAATATCTTGGAGGCTATTCTTTAGTCTTCTCTTTGAAGCCACATGACCCTGAGAGCTGCCTTCTCTCTGCAGGAGCCCATAGCGAGTGGCTGTATATGAAATTTTGTGTGATGGTCAGTTAAGAGAGTGCCCATATTTCTAGCCATCTCCAATCTCTCTCTCTGGCAGCTGGAATCACTCTGATTTTCAAATTCAGATGTTATGCTCCTCTTATCCATTCTTATTTTCTGGGCTGGGGACCCCCTCATGGAGTTGAGCCCACATGTTCCTTAACTGGGGGATTTTTGCAGCTGAGACATCCCTCTGGAATCTCAGACACCACATGTAGATGCAGGACCAGAACTTTTTTATTTTTATCTCTACACTTCCTACCAGTCTCCATGTGTCTTCCTCTGTAAATCTTTGGTTATAAGACTTCTGTTCAACTAGTCTTTAGTTGGTTTATTCAAGTTGATTGTTTTATAATTTAGTTGTAATTTCAGTTTGGTCCTAGGAGAGGTGAGTGTAACTTCCACCTATTCTACTGCCATTTTGGATCTCTTGAGTTTAGTTTTATATATGGTGTAAGAGAGTGCACCAGTTTTATTTATTTATTTATTTTTCATATATCTGTCCTGTTTTCCAACATCACTTGTTAAAGAGATTGTAGAGAATAACTTGGACTACTGTAACAGCATAATCAATAAAACATATTTAAAAAGAAAAAGAAAGAAACTCTCCTCTTTATTGCCTTTGCTTTTTCTCTTCCTGCAGTTATGATGGCTCCCAACCCTTTTGCTCTGAGGACTCATATCTATTCTACTGCTTCTTTCATGACCTATTCTAAAGCTCATCTTTAAAGAAGTCTCTCCCAAATTTTATCCAATTATGTTTCTCACATTATTGGCCATTCTCAGGTAGAAAAGTTGATATTATTTCTGAAAGAGTGAACCATACCCTTGATAGTCCACAAAACTCTCACTCCTTAAATTTTCATTATTAAATATTAATTTTATTGTGTGATATACATTATACTCTCCTTGGCATTCTCTTTTTAAAATACAATATCTGAAGAAGATCTGGCATTAGACCTTTAATACTTTAATATGAATAAGATTATTGTGCACTGTCCTTTTAGCCCAGAGTACTCAACAGAATTCTAGGTGCCTAGGGAAGAGGGTAGACAGTGAAAGAAAAGAGAGTCAATGTCCAGAGTAGGACCAGTTCACCATTCTTCTTACAGCTTTGCTTATTTAGCGCATAGTATATTTTACTTTAATGTAAAAAGTAAGATTGTGAGATATAAAGTCAAAAAGCCTAGGTTCAATTCTGCTTATTTTATTTGTTTCTTTGGGCAAGGATTTTAATTTTTTATTTCTTAGTTTTCTCATTTACAGAATGAAAATAATGCACTTACCTCACTGGATTGTTGTGAACATTAAACAGGCATTGCCTATAATCACAGAGAGCAATGCATAGCACAGAATACACACTCAACATTGTTTTTCTTGGCTTTTCTCTGCCTTTATCATTGAATATATACAGCTCTAAAAGTTAGGGTACTATTGTTTTAATGTATTCACAGTTGAAATCCTCACTTGTTTCTTTCTTTATAAATCATAATAATCCTTATTCTTATCAATGTGTGGGACAGCTATTGCCTAGTACAACTGTCCTGTCTTTTTGTGAATATATATTTTTAAAGACCAAAATCTCTGTTAAGTCACAGTCAGGTTGTAATTAGCTCAAGATAGTGAGAAACCGACCCCTGGCTGGTTTGGTTCAGTGGATTGAGCGTCGGCCTGCGAGCTAAGTGTCGCTGGTTCGATCTTCCAGTCAGGGCACATCAGAGAAGGAAAACTCTGACTCCAAAAAACCTCCGCTGCCTTGCGGCATACCTCTTCAGGGGAAAGGCTAAGGGAGTAAACCCCGACAGAAAATCCGGAGCCGGAGTCCCTAAGGCGGTTTGACGTTGTAGTCAACACCGGCAACTCCTGCGGCGCACCTGAAGCCAAGCTGTATTGACTCGTCTTTCCCTTTGACCCTTCAGCTGCGAAGAGAGGGGGGGTCTGCTGCATGGGCAACAGCAGACCCTCCATATCACCCTGCCCAGGCTTTGTAGCTTCACTGGAGAGGACACTCCAGCGTCATCGCAAGATGTCGATTCAACACGGGAGGAGACAGATACCGTGTCACTCCCGAGTCAGACTGCACAACCATTCTCGGAGGTGCAGATAGACTCTTAAGAAGCTACACCATCGTCTCTCGAGACGAATGGCTGCCGACGAGTGAGAAACCTGAGAACAAAGGGTTTCATTTATCTCTACATCTCAGCACCTCACATAGCATCTAGAAAATGATAACTGTGGGGGAAAATGTCTGGATTTCAAATATATTATTGTGATAATATAGTAATAATTAGAGTTTTTACATTAATATATCAACTTTATAATATTATCTTTCTGATAGGCTGAAATTAGTCTTTAAATAGTGCTAACTAAATTATCTTTACTTGTTTCACATGCTTTTTGAATGAGGAGATTATTCCCATTTAGGAAAAAAAGTAAAACATTTATTAAATACTAGTAGATGCTAAGCAATATGCCCAGTGTTTGTGTATGATAGAAAAAGGAAAGACACAGTTCCAATTCTCTGTTCCTACCTCCCTCTTATAAGTATAGCTGGGGCTTCATTTCTCAAATAAAACATTTTCTCTTATCTGGTCTTATGACACCACTCTCATTCTTTATGTTATCTCCATGCACAATGAAAATGATTTCATAATTATATATACAAAGTATTGTTTTAATGTTCACAAATGCCCTGTGAAGTAAGTGCATTGTTTTTATTCTATAACTGAGGAAACTGGGGGATAAATAAAAGAGAAATAGTTTGTTAAAGTCACTCTTGATTGAAAAACTGATCAAGACTTTTCTTAGTGCTGTTTCATTCTACTCTTTCTTACCTTGAATATCAGTAGCCACTTAATAATGTTTGCTGTGTAATTTGAATTTGAAAGGTTGTATACTTCTGTGAAAATAGAAACAGAAATAAGGGTTAACTATATTATCTTTAAATTGTGTGATGTTATACACCCTTCCTGGAACAACAAGGCTATTCATCTTTTGTCCACTTTCTTATATCAACAATTTATTCAAAATTTTATTATTTATTTATTTATTTATTTATAATTTATATAAATGTGCGTTTTATTCTGAGCTTTTTTGGCACTATCCTTAGGGCTACATAGCACACTTTAACCTTCCTTTGTGATTAAATATACTTTTTCTTTAAAAATATGGGTCCATGAAAAAACTCTTCTCAGAAGCCACACATCTAAGTGATCTTTCTGTTTTCTTCTCACTGGAATGATATAAAAAGTTATTTCCTGAGGTTTTACTCATTCCCTAATCACCAGCCACTGTAGGAAAGAATGGAGATCCAATAAGGAATGGGCTGTGAAACCAGAGTTACCATTCTTGCTCCTTGTATTAATAATCACTGCCTATCACATAGTGATTAATCTCTCTGTTTTTATTTCCTTATCTGAAAAATAGAGCTGATAAATAAATGCTCCTTCAATTTTAGGAAGACTCAATGAGATGATAGCTGCAGAACACTTGGGAAGAATTTGATTAATGTTAGTTCTTCTCTCTATTTTATTAACTGGATTTAAGGTCAGAACAACTATTGTTTTGTGTAATCTTCTAGTCATAAAAGATTCTCTCTTGTGTACATTAGGATTATATCAACTTTTAAGAATTTAGAAAAAAGACACTGTAAACAGAAGATTAATTCCAATTCAACAAGTATTTTGCTTGAATATAAGGGGAATTCAAATATGAGAAGTAGTTTCTGATACCAACAGAGTTATATTCTTATTACTAGAGTTATAATCTATATAAGAGAACATCAGTTGCATCTTCTCTCTCTTTCTCCAAGCAGACTTTGGTATCTCTCAGCAACATCAATTTTTTCTCTCTCTTGTTTTTCAATATCCTTTTTAACATTTTGTTTAACACACCAATGTACTTTAAAATGTTTTAAATGTATTGATTTATTTTATAACAGAGAAGAAGAAAAAGAGAGAGAGAGAGAGAGAGAGAGAGAGAGAGAGAGAGAGAGAGACATTGATTTGTTATTCCACTCATCTGTGCATTCATTAGTTGCTTCTTGCATGTGTCCTGACTGGGGAATCACACTTGCAACCTTGTTGTATCAGGACAATGCTTCAACCAACTGAGTTACCCGGCAAAGACCCCAACGTACTTTTAATGCACACTTTACTTTGTATATGAGCTCTTTCTTTTAAGACAAATATCTTCTTTTCCACTCTCATCATACATCCTAAAGACTCATCCCACAAAACTTTAATAATAGTTATGGTACAATACGTATCTTACTTATATAAAATTGGCCATATTATTTAAATGTCAGATGTTAAGAAGTTTGTATCAAAAGCCAAGAGGATAATTTAGACTCTATGGGATTATAGAGGTGCTTAAGTTGAATGCCACATAGTGATAAAGAAGCAGGCTGAAATGTACCTAAGAGAAGATGGAATCAGTAGCATAGTGCAAAATACCACAGTGAGTAGGTGGGGTAAATTAAAGAATAAAGAGAGTATTCTTGAAGATGAATAGAAAAGCAAACAACTAAGTTACCAGATTAAAGAGATTAACTAAGAAAAACAGCTGTCATCACAAGTTGAGGGCTAAAGTCAACTATGAAGTCAGAAGGAAATCAAGAATAGAGGAGTTATCATTGGTCAGAGGATTCAAGGAGATCAAAATAGTTAAACAAATAAGATACCTTAGTATTCCTCTGTTCTTCCCAGTTTTTAAGGTGTACTCTCATTCCAGACTGACTGAGGACTTGTATAAGTCCTGACAAGCTCAGTTGAAGTTAGGACACCTGCTCAGGAATTTATAGCACTTCTGAGAATTGCAATGTAATGTCCCATTCTGCATCTTAAGTTGTAATTAATCTTCCTCCAAAAATTTCCAGTTTAAAACCTAGTTGATCAGTTTGGGCAATCTCTTGCTACACATATTTACTAATAATATTTTACAGTTGTTAAGAAAGTGAATGTAATGACAGGCATTTAATATTAATGTAAATTTGTTGTTTGGGTAATAGAACTCTTGGAACTTATAGTTTTGAAATAGCAACTAAATAACTTTGTAAAATGTTGGCCTATACTTTTAATAAATTTTTAAAAAACTGGAAAAAGACAATCAGAGTGATAAAATTTTTTAGATTATTGAAATATTCGATGAACTTTTTTATTGAAAATACTGAAAGGAGGGATGCTAGCTGATCTTGATATTAAAAATATTCACATATTAAGCTAATATATTTATTCTGTGGTATATCAGAAGATAGAACCATGAAAAATTGATAAATATTATAAGGAAGATTAGAGATTTATACATTGGCAACATAAGTGTCAAATCTATCCAACTAAGGCTGATGCCTTGAGATAGTGTGCATTCTCACTTTAATATTCAGCTCAATATCACTCCTTAAACTTTTACACATGCCATCAAAAGAGGCCAACCCCTGCACTTAAAAAAGATATTACCTATCCTTATTACCTTTCTCTGAACTATAATTTTAGTTTTTGCCTGTTTTTAATATTTGAAGCATAGTATTGTTTTTGTTTTTGTTTTCTTCCTGGCTATAATTTTATCTCAATGATTATTCTACTTTCAGGACCTTCAAAATTTGGCCCAGCAATCAAACACCATTCCCCTAATGTCATCATTTGGTATTCAAACAAAAGAAAGGAAATTACACATCAGAAATTATACAAAAATCACCTGCACTTAGTAGGAAATTTTACCACCTAAAAATTTTAATCCCTTTTCAAAGTTAAGTCATATTGTCATATAAACTTTATTAAAATTGCCATCTTCAGAGAAACAACTTTTTTCTTAAAGGTATAATAAAAAGAAAATCATATATATATATGAACTTAGCCTATAGTGTTTACTAAGGATCAACATTAATGACCAATTACAGTAGTAGGAGGTTCTTGTTATACCCATTTTGCTTTCTCTGTTTTATTTAGCGTCTTTTGCTTTTTTTTTTTTTTTTTTGCATATGTGTAGCCAAGTGGGGCATAGATGTGTGTGCATATATCTTAATGATTCAACTGTTAGAATCACATGTTTTTCTTTATTTTTATTGTTGACACTATTTCAGATTTCCCCATTTTTTCTTCCTTTGCCTCCCTCCTCTAAGCCTCAGCTCCCCCTTCTCTCCCCACACTGTTGTCCATGTCCATAGGTTATTCATATATGTTCTTTGGCTAATCCCTTCACCTTCTTTCATCCATTCCCCCTTCCCCCCACCCCTCTGACAGCTGTCAGTCTGTTCCATGAGTCTATGCCTCTGTTTCTGTTGTTTGAATGTCAGTTCATTTTGTTTATCAGATTCAACATATATTTGAGATCATACTGTATTTGTCTTTCTCTGACTGATTTGTTTCACTTATCACAATAACCTCTAGGTCCATCTATTCTGTCACAGAAGGTAAGATTCTCTTCTTTTTTACAGCCACGTAGTATTCCATTGTGTGAATGTACCATAGCTTTTTCATCCACTCATCTACTGACAGGCTCTTGGGCTGTTTCCAGATCTTGGTTATTGTAAATAATGCTGCTGTGAACAAAGGAGCGAATATATTCTTTCAAATTGGTGTTTCACATTGCTTAAAGGAACAATTATTTCTGTGGTTAGGATTCAGCTTTAGTCAGATGGTGAGAAACTAGGTAAATATTCCAGAGCTTAGTATTTTAAAATCCTGCCCCTGTTCATATTGATATAACCCCCAAATGTGAAGAGGTTGGTGATATACCTACCTCCATTAGTTTATCCACTATTCACGATTCTTCCTGTTCAAATGGTCTCCAAGTAAGGGTTTCTTCTTCCTAGTTTACTTCGCCTTGATGAAAAACTTGGCCTTGTGAGTTTAGAGGAAAACATTAAGGTGAATTGAATATAATGAGCAAAACAATTTAACAAACAAGAGAGAAACAGAAGCATAGCCACATAGACAAACGGACAGTTTCCAGAGAAAAAGGGAGTTAGAGAATTTAGTTTAAAGAAAGATGATGGTATTAAGCAAAATTTTTGGTTGGCTAAAATGCCCACTTAGGTTTTTTCTGTAAAATAAGACTCATTTTTCACTTTCACTGATAACTTTATTGGGTTGGATATTTTGAATATGTCAGCCATCTCCCACATAACATGACATTGATTTTTCTCAATTAATGTCTCAGTTTGATTGCTATCAACTTTAAGTGGTCTACTTGACCATGGAGCATCATCCCACAAGAAATCCCCAGCGTAAAACTTAGCAAACCACTTTTGACACCTTTGATTAGTCACAGCACCTTCTCTATACACTGTACAAATCTTTTTGTCTGTGTGTGGTTCAGTTGTGTTTTTACCTTTCTTGAAATAATTAAGTATAACATGCCCAATATGTTGCTTACTTTCTTCCATCTTCAATATTAAAATGGCTACACAAAAGTTCAGCAATTTTGATAATTTTTAAAAAATGCATGCTGATATGACAGCTGTCATAAAATAATCTAACAAAATTGTTTAAAATGAAGTTAAAAACAACTAAGGTTTACTAGAGCCCTTATATCTCATAGACACAGACAATAGTATGGTGATAGCTAGAGGGAAAAGGCAGTGGCAGGGGGATATTTTTCTTTGGGTGATAGAATCACAATGCAGTGTGAAAATTATGTTTCATTAAGTTCTACACTTGAAATTTGTATGTGTTTTTTAACCAATGTAACTCCAATAAACTCAATAGGAACAAAAAACTGAGTGCTAAATGTCAAATTTTATTGAGCAAAAATACTAATTATTTTATTGAGATTTTTGTTGTGTCAATGATGAATGATATTAAATAAAAAATCAAGTCATGTATAACAAAGAAAATACATGAATTGTTCAATGATATTTAATACCATATGTGGTTAGGTTTAGACAAATTTAGAAAGAATTTTCTAGTTCTGTCCTATTCTTCATTTTAAGTTTATTCACTGTCATTATTTATATCATTTATGCCCATACCCTCAAAGGTCTTAACTGATTTAGAAAATGAGTAACAGATCAGGCAAGTGGAAATTCTCATAAAAAAGTCCCGAATTTTTCACAGATAAAAAAAGATGACTTTCAACGAGCAGAATAGCAGTCAATGGGGGGGAAGGGAGGAGGGAGAGAAGGGGGATAAGTAAGGGAAGGGTTTAGTCAAGGAATGTGTATAAATGATTCATGGATATGGACAGCGGGGGATATGGTTGTGGGAGGGGGGGTGGGCTGGGTGGGGGGAGAAATGGAGGAAAAATGGGACAACTGTAATTGAAAAACCAAAAATAAAAAAAAAAATTAAAAAAAGAGATGACTTTAATGATCTTTGGACATCTTCAGTAATTTAAACAGTGCACTCCACTGGTTGAGAAAAATAATTTAAATGATGGCTCAAAGCATGTTTAGACATTGGAACATGAGACAAGTTTTAAGGAATTGCAAAATAACTATTAAATTTTTATTTTTGTTTTTACAAACTTTTTTTTTCAATGAAATAATCCCTGTCCTGCACCCCATTCAACCTTATTTGTAGAATATTCTCTTACTAACAGCAGTGCAATTAAATATGAACATGGGGCTAATAAAAATATTACACTGGGGTTTTAGATGCTTAATTTGTAGCATAAATCTCTGTTCTCAGCCCTCTGCTCTCAGACCCCACAAGGCTGTCAAGTGGTGCTGGAGGGCAGTAGAACTTAGTTATAAGTTTTAACTTTTATAATATTTCACATGATGTCAAGACATTTGTTTTCCTCTGGTTTTCAGATGATTCAGATGAAGCTTTTAGTTCCTCATGAGTCCCACATCTGGGTTTCTATTAATCTTGGTAACAGACTCAAATTCTTTCACTCTCTGATGCTTTGTCTGCATCTGTAACAAGGTGGTGATAGTGGACTGAACAAATGACTCTCATTGTATTCTGGTATCCTCACTTATTACAAAATCTTTCATAAGAGATACTACCTTGTGGATGGTATTTGTTAAAAAGGGACAAAAAGAATAATAGCTTAAAGATATAAAAAGATAATCATTCAATTTTGTATTAAAATACATTTTTTAAATGACCTTTGTAAATGTGTGGGGTTGTGTATAGTTGTGTGTTAATATGAGTTATTGAAGTTAACTTGCATATAGAGAGACGTACCCTTTATAGTCGTATACACATTTATTTATTTTTATTTTTATTTATTTAGTTATTGTGGGGAGAACCCCGCTCTATAACAATTCCTCCCTCTCAGACTTAAGACCCTTTATAATCTTATAAAGGACAATGCAAGAAGGTCCCATGCTCCTCTAGCTGCTTCAAGCTGGACATGGTCATTGTCTTACCTACCCTTGGGTCCAGAAATCCCTAATAAGAGTGGGGGTGTGGAGAGGAGGGTGGCCTTCCCACATGGGGAAGGATCTTACAGACTCCAGGTATATTGGCTGTCCCTGGGCAATGGCATGCTTGGTTTAACAGGCAGGCATCATCCTTGTTGCATTCCAGGTAACAGATTTGGCAACAGGGTTAAAAGGCATCATTCAGTCCATAACCATTAGATGACAAAAGGCAGGGATTAATTTTTCAATGTCCCACAATAGAATTAAAAAAAGGCTTCTTGGAAGGAAGGTGTGCAAGGCACATCACACCTGTCCAAAACCCTTTTGCCCACTATACTTAGTTTGAGATGAGGGGAATATTTTAGGTTTCCCCCATCTCAGAACTCTGGGCCCTATCTGTCCAAGCCATTAGGATAGAAAAAAGAAACCAGTTTTAAAGTGAAGCCCATAGACCACCCCATACTTCACCAGCCCAACCACTTCAGCCAAACCGTTGAATCTCAGGAGGCAGCAATGCAGACAGGATTAAGTGAGGCCTACACATACAGACAATCACTCAGGTAATGAAATCATAGCCTTATGCCCTATGAAAACAGAAAACACATGTTGATTTATGCAACATAACCACAAACCAGTCTCTAAATCTATGATGCTGTCTTATTGGTAAGACATCCAGTTGCAAGACATTTGACATTCTTCTTGCCTGTAAATTAAGCATCATGATGTCACAGACCTAGTTTAACTTTCAAATGAAGACAAATTTTAAATGAAAATAAACTTTCAAGACAATTAGCTGCACTACTACTTTATAGTCTACCACTGAGCATTGTGGTTTTCCTTGAATCGCAATTTTTCTCCTGAAGATCACCCTTCTTGTCATTAAAGGGACTGCATTAAGTCCAGTTTTAATTTATCTTGTTTGTTTGCATGACCACAACAAGAGCAGCAAATGATCACATATGATCTTTATGTCTGTTTTGCTGGAACTTACACAAGCAACCTTTAGGGTGACTTTCAGTCTGCCCTAGCTGTATACAGTTTTAAGTAAGATATACTTCACAGAAGGCAAAACCCACCATTTGTAATGAATAAAACAAGTTCAAGTTTTTATACACATGAACAGTTATGTAACCACCATGAAACCAAGGTATAGAATATTTCTACCACTCCAAAAATTTTCTTGTGCTCAGTTGTAATCAATTCTTTTCTCTCACCTTAGCTGCCAGCAACCACTGATCTGATTTGGACCTCATAGTTTTGTTATTTGTAGAATGTTCTATAAATGAAATATACACAACACACACACACACACACACACACACACACACACAGGCATATGGCATTTTGTGTCTGGCTTCTTTCATTTTGCATAATGCTCTGAGATTACTTCATGTTTTTACATATATCAGTAGTTTGTTCCTTCATTGAGTATCATTACACTGTATGAACATATACATATGTACATTACTGTATAGATGTACCAAAATTTGCTTATTTGCTCATTAATAGATGGACTTTTGAGTTATTTCTAGCTTTTGATTATTACAGTGGAAGCTACTATAGATATTCACATACAGGTTTTTGTGTGGACAAATGATATGATTTATCCAAAGTTAAACTAACAAAGGTGGAATTGGTGGACTGTATAATTTTATACTGAAAATTAAAATACACAGTCAGTTTTTTCCATAACAGCTGAACTACTGTTGCATTCCCACCAGCAAGGTAGGAGCATTCCAAATGCTCCAAATCTTCATCATTCTTAGGTTTTGGTATTTTGTTTCTTGTTTGTTTTTTTCTTTGCTTTTCTCTGTGTGTAATAATATCTCACTGTGATTTCAATTAGAAATTGCCCAATGACTAGTTATGTTTTATATGTGTGTGTGTGTGTGTGTGTGCCTATTCGTACTGGTGATATATGTTTATTTAGGATGAGTGTTACAATTGACACATTGTTTTATACTATAGGGACATATATAATGCGACCATAGGGGCCAGCATTTGACATAGTGGAAAAAGTGAGAACTGTGGAATTAAGTAGATAAGGGCTTGAATTATGACTATTTGTGTACATTTCTGTGCTCCTGTTTTCTCATTTATTAAGTGACAATACCGGCCTCATACAGCTTTTAGGAGAATTACATAAAATAATACATCTAATTGAGCTAGAGAATGCTGCAGTCACTTTTCCCTCTAGACAATTCTGACCTTAATATATATTCATCTTCCTCAAAGATATCCTGCATAGAGGTCACTGTCTGAAATTTCAGGAGTCAAAAATTTTATCTCTTGAGTGCCCTGGATAAGGGGGAGGTATTGGGAGGGTAAAAGGAAATAAATAGTAATCCTCCAAAGGTTTGGTTAGTCCAGTAAGATGTAAGCATCATTAGCTCATATCTTCACTACTGTGCTGCTTTTTAATTATAAGGGGAAATAGCTGGCCCTTGCACTAGATCATGTGCTTCACATGTGTTATTCACCTCTATAGTCCTCTTGCTAAATGATGTGTCTGGCTTGGGTTCACCTGGTACCTTAGCCGTATTGTACCTACCGCCTGAAGATTGGTAGAAGTAAACAATGGTGTGTAATAGGACTGCTATCAGTCTTTGGACATTTAAATTTATGTTTTTTCAGAGGTTTAAGGTTTAATGTCAGTTTTACATTTTCTCTAGTTGGTGTTTATGTACTCAGCTTGGCAAGCTTAGCTGGAGAGCTCCATTACACAATGGGAGAGCATATATTTTGCCTTCTTCCTCAAACCAAGAACACACTTAGTTCTGCTGCCTCAAAACTTAATAGCCCAGGAATTCCAAGGAAACCTGATCTTTCAGGTGTAGGATGAAACTGACTCAAACCCTAAACTAAATGCAGAGGGAACTGATATTTGCTGATTCATTTTGACTTATGGATTATAATAGCTACACCATGTAAACTCTTTCTATGTCAAAGCCAGTTTATTTCCATTATTTCCACAAAAAAGGCAAACAAAATAAACAACCATAAACTTAAAATCCATCACATTAATATCACAGCAATACAAACCCCTAAATATTAGATGGCCCCATGCTCATAAAAATCCCTGTTTCTTCAAATTCGGTTGAGCATTCTGACATGTCACACAGATGTTTTTATTCTGCATCTCTCTACAGAGTAAATGAAATAAAACAACAAGTTTTGTCTTATAAAACCCAAACAATTGTATTTTCTTAAAAATGATATTTCATTCCTCTTTTTTTTCTTATCTCTCCTGTAAATCAAATTTAATTTTCATGATTCTGGTTCTAAACCTTGTCATCTCTTTTCAGACATTCCTATAGCCTCCCTTTTAGACCCTTTTCAGCCAACAAGATGTCTTTCTGAAGTATAAATGTAGTCACAGACTCCTTGGGGAAGAAAAGATGCTTGATGGCCTGTGCTTATAAAATAGTTGTGAATTTCTTGTTATTAAATCTATGACCCTTCAGAATCCAGCTACAAATTAACTTTTCTAATGAACTTTTTAAGTTAAATATAAGAAAACAATTCAAAACTCTTTGAGTCTGTGCCTAACATCCAAATGCCTTAGAGCTAATTCTTCATGGATGTCTCTTGAAAACATTTGAAAATAAAAATGTTCCTTATTAAATTAATTATCTTTGTTATTTTTTCTTCCTAAAACAATCCTCTAAAGGTCAGTAAGTGATAGCCATGTTGTAAGAAGAAACACACATAACTTTATAGTGAGCGTATAGTCAGAGAGTTTGCTTTCTAATGGCCCAGGAATGTATGGCTTGTGGGAATTGAAGGTAATTCTGACATTATTAACGAGAATATTTCTTGTTGGATTTTGCAAATTTTGGGTGGGAAGAGTAATCTGGTTAAGCATATTTTAAATTTTTATCAATTGATAGATTGATTCAATGAATGAGTAAGTGAAAGAGACATATAATTAGCCAGTTAATGTTAAGGCTAAGTTGAAAGCATCACTTGAGTGGCCTTTTTAAACTAACTGAATGACAAGCAAGTTGTTATGCATGGCTTTAACACACAGATGTTGTAGCTTATCAAATGGTATCCTCCTCAATACTTCTTTTATGCAGACCTGGTTGCTGGGGAGAGGCAGGTATGAAGTTGCATAGGAACCAAGACATTCAGGGAACAAATGGACTGAGACCACAACCCATTCTATTTTAAGTCTTCATAGTAGGTATTTTCTGAATGATTTCCACATACCAAAACTAAAGTAATCAACCAGAAAAGAATGCTTTCCCATGTGCCTTACTCCTCCTTAACTAAAAGAATGACAAAAGGGTATCTTATTATGAAAGAAGAGGAGTGTACACTGAAGACTAGAATCAAAGTCAGAGCCTACCTTGTTCTTTTGTGTGAAGTGGCTGGTTGGAATGTAGCATATGAGTGAGTCCTGACTTCCCCTGTGATCCAGTGAGGCTAGCATAGCGGATATGTTTAGCAAAAGTCAGTTAGCCCCAGGTAGCATGGGAATGTAACTTAACGAGGTAACACATATTAGTGGTTAAGTTCATAACAACTGCAACCAGATTGCTGGCTTCAAAATCCATCTGTGGCAAGTTACTTGTCCATGGTTCAGTTGCCCTACTTATAATAATGTGAGGATATTAATATTATATATTTCCCTGGATTATTATGAGGATTAAATGAGTTAATATTTATAAAGTGCTTAGAATAATTTCTTGTACACATTAAATGCCTTATAAGTGTTAAATAAAATTAAATATTAGGAAGCCAAAGACATAGCAACCTTGATCGAGTATGTCAGTGATTGAACTGTCCCTAGGAACTAGATTTATTTTGTAGGGGTTAAAATATAGAATACTTCAGTTACCTAAGAAATAATGCCCTGTTCTCCTAAAATACAATATTATTTTAATTTGGTTTCCTTGCATATTCATGGATATTTTTAAAAATCACAATACATAATATCTCTGATGTTTTATTTAAAAATTTATAACTGGGTATCTTCTGACAATACAAACAATTTCCCTAGTAATGATTTTTAAAACAATTATACAAGTGTAAATGCAGATATTTTGATTGTGCTACATAAAGCTTTGTCTTTTGGCTTATGTGTCCAAGTAGTCATACACACACACACAAACACACCATATTGCAATCACTTGTTTATAATCAACATCAAAACAGAAAAGTAGACTGTTTTCCAGAGTATTACTTCATTAGAAATGGTATATCACATTTATTACTCTGTTTTGTTTTGTGGCCTAAAACTGGGCATCAGCCCATCTCATTAACATCAAAGATTTCATCAGACATTTGGTCATCTCTTTTCACTAAAACTAAAAAAATTACTTTTTGTTTAAAACAAATGCATTGTTGACCCCTCCCAGTAACAATGATGAAATGGCAACTTCAAAGAAATAAACAGCATTAGCAAATTCAAACACAGTGTTTCCTTTAATTGCTTCAGACATCTGAAAGGCAGGGAAGTATTATATTCCTAGACAAGATTGGCCACTGTTGAAAAACCAGAGACTTTAAAAATGTATACTATTTCTGTATTTGGTAATCATTCTCAGCATATAATTGCTACAAAATAAAATGGGGTGTCTTTTATACATGAAACATTAATGAAAAAAATATTAGTTTTGCAAAAATATGAGAATTTTATCTAAATTATAACAGAAACTTAATTTTATTATCTCATTTGTACACTTATTTAATAGTTCAGGTCTTTGGAATATGACCACAAATCTGAAATTAAATTAAAAGGTGGCCTATGACAACCACAAAGTCCATATACATTTTTCAGGTCTCCACATAGCATCTATCTAGTCTTATTTTAAATCTAACTTGGAGTTTGAAAGCTTGGTTTTTACAACCCATGCATATTAGAATTTGTATATTTTAGGACAATAGGGTCCAAAGACGTAAATGTAGACAGGTCCTCACCAGATTAGGGTTGACAATGCAGAAAAACCATAAAAAAAAATAAAAAAGATATAGCATCTCAAAAAAAGCATAAGTTTAAGGGTAAGTAGCCACTTGTACTTCAATAATGCTGAAAGATATTCTACAGAATACTTAATAAATATTTTTCTGAGTCATTAAAATAGGTTAAATTATGTTTAGAATAATTTTAACACATTTTAAAGAGTTCCCATTAAAAATATAAAGTGTCTGTCAATAGATGAGTGACTAAAACAACTATGTCACATTTATACATGGAATACTACTTGGCTGTAAAAGAGAAAAAAATTTTATCCTTTGTGAGAGTATGGATGGACCTGGAGAACATTATGCTAAGTGAAATAAGCCAGTCAGAGAAAGACAAATACCATATGATTTCACTCATATGTGGAATCTAATGAACAAACTAAGCTAACAAGGAAAATGGGGACAGACATAGATGGAGAACAGAAGACAGCTGGCAGAGGGAGGTGAGGAGGTGGAGGGATTGAGCAAAAAGGAAAAAGGACTCATGGACATGGACAACAGTGTTGTGATTGCTGGGGGGGAGAGAGTATAAGGGGACTAAATGGTAATGGAAAAAATACAATAAAGATTAAATAAAAATAAGCACATAATAAATAAATAAAACAAAAAATACAAATATTTTGGAAAGGGAGTGACTTAACAGTGGTAAATTTATATAAGTGAAAAAACTACTTATATTCAATAGCTCTTACTCTGTGGCTATCTGGTATTTGTGGTTCTACCAAAAAACATGATGAAACATATTTGTACAATGTTTCCTAATATTTTATCCTCTTTTTTAAGTCAGAAATTTAGAAATAATATCTATAACATATTGATTATTTTGATAGAATAAGCTGAAGCCTAGTCTAAGAGTTCATGAAGTTATTTTAGAAAGAATTTTATAAATTTTCAGTGTCACAAAAGAAAGCAAGAAAATGGAAGATGATTCTTCTCCTTTATCACCTTCATTTTGCAACTAACCATATTTGAGAGGCTATGTGTAGTGCTTTATTCTTCCTCTAAGTCCGCCATTGCTTGATGGAACCAAACATTTAAAAAAATACAGCTTAAGTACAGAGACAGCTAGAATTATGGGAACTAAAAAGGAAGTCAGCTGTCCTTTCTAAAATGTTATCAGGAAGAAATATGTGAATGAAATGATGACATTTGCTAATTAAAAGCAGATTTCAAAGATTATATATAAATAGTTGTTGGGATGTCCAATTTTGTATGGTTGAGGAAAACTCCAGAAATTCAGTTTCCAGTCTATCACAAACTAATACTAGTGATGTATTTTTTCTCTTCTAGTGTGCATTGTAGCAAATAGCCCTGCAAAAAGTTTTAAGGGCAAGACAATGCAAACTAGTGATACATTCAGAAATGCCATTGGGTTTTTCATTGCTCTGGCTTTTCACAGGTCCTTATTACATCTAGGTGGTATTTTCTTTTCTAGGGTCAGTTATGGCCTTTAGAACACAGAGGAACATCAGCAGACAGACTAATTTTATTTCACAAAATATAAAATTGTCCTTCCCTTAAGATATAAAAATATCTTGTACAAAACACTTCATTTCTCACTGATTTTATTTATAATTATTTTAAATCCAATTACTTGCTCCTTTACAAGAACCATTAAGCTAACCTTTTATGCATGTATGAGCATAATAATCACATGTTATTTCTCCATTGTCATTTTTAATGCACTTGGAGAAAACACAAAAGATGGCTTGAATTGTGAGAACTGTGGCATATAGTCTTATCTTCACTTGCATCCTGAGAAATAATTTTGATTAGAATTCTTATTACTTTGTTAATATTTCTTATTAATGGAACTTTTCATTTTTTGAACTAAACTTGAGTATGCTTTTACTAACTTACAACTAATTTTTTGGAGATAGTTTAAATTTAATTTCAGGGAGACTGAATAAAAATCTCTTATTAGAAGCCTTATAAAGTTTATATTTTATTATAACTTCAATTTATTTTACCTTGAACAGCACAAGCTGCCAGTACAAGAAGCATGTGGGTCATTTTGCTTCACAGGGTTATTGAATAGACTCTATAGAGTTCCATTAGCACAAGCCTTGGGTAAAACTGGCATAGGTGACATTTGGCTTTGCTATTCATAACCTCATCTTTTGTTGTTGTTGTTGTTGTTGTTGTTCGTTTTCCTTTCTCTGAAACTTGGTACAGCTGGTATTCCTTCTGGCCTCAAGCACCCCTGTGTGCTCTCTTTCTTTCTATCACCACATACTTGCTGCCTTAGGAAATGTCTGATCTCAGTTTTCATTTCTCTGTATGAATTTAGTTCTAGGTGTTACTCATATTGTGGAGGCAAAATTGATTGATTGGTCTCCTACTTAAAGTATTTCAGGCATCACTGAAGGTGGGAGAGGGGGTAGAGGGCCTTTCCAATGACCTAGGGGTAAGATCAGCCTTGTCACAGGAGCTCAAGTAGTCCAAGGGGAAAAATAAAAACCAAAGAAATCTGAATCAAACATCAAATATGAATGAGTTTGGCAGAATTGACTTTTTTTCATAGAATTCATTGCACTAAAATTGGCAGGCTGAAAGTCATATTGTGTCTCTTTCCTGTTATAGACATTAATTTGATCCAGGAAAACTGTTGCAAAACCACCCAACTTTTCTCTGCTTTCAAAGTGAAATTGATTCTTTCCACCTGCCCTTCATAAGGACTCTGAATATGGGTTAAATAAGGAGTGCTTTTAGATCCCTGAGTCAGATATGTGTGAAAGCATCAGAAAGATTAGTGAGGAAAAATTAATGACTAGAAAGGAAAAACTGTCTTCATTAGGAAAATGTCGGGCAAATAACCTATTTGCTCTTGATATTACCAACTCTTTGCATGATTATATTGTATCTCAACACACATTTTGCATTAAAAGATTATTTTGATAAATTTATAGGAATCTATATCTGATCTCATTACCTCATTGATCTGAATTCTTCATAAAACTCAGCCCAGCTTTCATTTTCTGCCTTACCTCTAGACATGATTTACCTATACATATTTATTTTTTAGTTCATGCTTGTCAAATGGAATAGAATGACATAAAGTCTGGGGTAGTAGTTCACTAGATGGTAGGGCATACACAAAGTTTGTGAGGTAGCCATGATACTTTATTGAAATGTAAGCAATTTTAAAATATTACTTATAAATAAGCACAGGTATAGTTTGGAACAGAATTCTGGATACTGGTTTTTAAAAGAAAGCAAAAGAATTGAAACAAAGTCTACTTTGGTAAGATTAGTTTCATTCTCACCCCACTCTTGCATAAAAAACTTTCACTCTACTCCTAAAGCATATTTAGGAACAGATATCTGAGAAGTACTTCATTAGCTATACTAGATAATTCATGGGTTCCTGAGACAGGGGGATAACTTTCTTTGAAGCAGCTTTCACCCCCTTAGGAAAAGGAATGGGTTTGTTAAAGGTTTTTAGATATTTAGGGACATATACAAAAAATACATCCCCAAAGCTTTAAGTCTTTGTGCATCATTTATCCTCTTTGGGTGATTTGTGGAGATGGCCATTCATTTTTCTGTTTACTTGAATTAGTAAAATCTGCCTTAAGAAAACAATGGCACTTGGTCAGAGATTGTATCAAATTTAAAACATGATAGCAACATCTACTCTCAATTCAGCAGAAAGTGAGAGCCTCATGGACTAAGAAAGAGAACAGGTGAATTTTGAGAAAAGAAGGAATTTGGGGAGTAATTCAAATGATGAGTGGAAAAAAGTGAGCCCTGAGCTTCAGTGAATTCCTGGGGAATTAAAAAGAGTGTGAGATTATGCAATAGAAGGTAGAGATTGGAAAAAACACATTCGCAAAGGCCCTTTCAGTTTATCCAACCCTTGGGAAATTGGAAGGCTCTTGGAACCCAATTCATCATTCATTTGGTTGAAAATAAAAACAGTTCATCCACTCAGTGGAAATAGATTAAAAATAAATTCAAAGAGAGAGTTTTTGAGGGATCATTTCTACATGTTCCTGTCCTTTCTCTTACACTTTTGAAGATAAGCCCAAATTGTAGCCATTTTGGTGTAATCTTATATCTACACTTTTCCTGTCTGGCTTTTCATTATCATCCTCTTCTCTCTGTCCATCTCCCTCCTGCTTCACAACATTGACACACAGACAAGGCAGCAAGATGAAGCTGTGTTCTTTTCCAGCTGTCAAGGCACAAAATGGAATGTAAACAAATAACTTCCCTTTTTTATCTACCCCTTTTCTGAACTCTACAGTCAGAATTCCTTTTTACACCTTTCCTACCTCCACTAACTCTAGTGGTTTTAATAGCAAGTTTATTAACATCTGCTATATGATGTTTAAATATTTGTTCTTAAAAAAATATACAAACTTGCACTTATTAATATAAAATAATTAATGTAAGGCTCACAGATTAGATAAGAACAGGACTATATAAGAACATTATTCAACAGAATAAGGATAAACTTGCTCATTAACCAACAATTCTCCCAGAAAAACATTGCCACATGCCACGTGGAATCTCTGCAAGTGATGCTTTGCTTTGGTTAGAGGCAGAGGTGTTTTAAGGTAACATGTTGTTCCAAAAAATGACTAGTTACGCATAAGACTTAGGAAAAACATACTGTGTCCTTGTTATTGTCATACAGGTTAAGTCAGAGAATCAGAGAATTTTTCAATGAAACTAAATAATACTGTTTTGATTTCACCTACATACGTAACTGGCATCAAATTTGTGGTCATCTTAGAAAATGTAGTCATTCCATGTATGGAAAAACAAAACAAAGTACTTGTGAACTAAATAGCAAAGTAATTCAATAAGATACATATATTGAAAACACATTGGCTGAAAAATCCCATAATGTTACACAGAATTTAGTGATAACTTGGTATAATTTTAAGCAACCTTTAAATTCTATGTAACATTATGGGATTTTTCAGCCAATGTGTTTTCAATATATGTATCTTATTAGATGACTTTGTAGGGTCATGTAATTAAACTCCTTCTCATCAAACACAGAAGTGCCCAAGAGATTATTTTCTTTCATTCTGCTAAACTTATTTGTGACCAGAGATTTTGTAGCTTCCTTCAATTAAACAGTACGAGGTAGATGAGTCATTCCCAAACTTTGCTGAGTAGCAGGGGATCTGCACTGCAGAGTTTGGGACTGGTCTGTTTCCTTGCTGCTGCAGAAATTAGCAGGGAGAAGAAGAACAGGCTGCAGGAAGGAGAAGGAGATGTATGGCTGTCCCCTGTGGAAAGGCTGAATTTTGCATGAGTTGTTGAAGTTTATTACTTGCGGGAGTTAAGACCGTGCTTGGCATTTATCAAAGATAACTTGATTTGATTTAAATATATGAGCACTGCCACCCACTCTCAGTGGGGGATGTGGTTCCACACCCAGGCAGCTCATGCCTCTTGTGTATAATTTCATGAAATCACTGTTACATGCAAAACTGCAATTTGGATCAGTGGTACTTCACTGGTAACTAGAAATTCTTCCTGCCAGGGGATCTTGGTTCAGTTTGTGTGATTGTGACCTCTGAGGGTCCCATGACAGCCTTGATATTCTATGACAGAGTTCTTCCTCTTTTTGGAGTTTAGTCTCCTTGACCATTATGAACAAGCATACATAATATACAGGAAACTATGCTGACAGTTACAGGAGTTGTGCAGACCCCTTGATGCTCATCAGTTAATACCTGAGTCACCTTGGCCCACTGTCATTACAGAAAGTAGTGAGTGTAGCTGGCTGGACTGAAGGCCTCACATCTTCATTTTCTTTCCATCTCTCATTTTAGAAACAGCACTACCAGGAGCAAGGACTTTTGTATATACAGTAAAAATGTACAGTATCGTCAATGCAAAACTGGATGGGTGCCAAACCCCCTCCTTCTCCCCATCCAGAAGTATCTTCATTTGAATTTAAAGGGGTGGATGAGTGACAGCAAGACTCTGTTCTCCTTCTGACAGGGCTTTGGCAGATCATTGGTTGTCATCAAACCTATTTCATTTCTTGCTCCCTGCCAGGAATTCCACCTACATGCCTGATGGCAATTAGTTCCTTGTAGGTGCTAATGAATAAAACGGAGCACGTAGACTTCATGAGGATGAAAAAGCCCACAATCCTGATCCAGAGTCACTCCCAGCATCAGCCCTCATCCCCAGGCTCCCCTTAAAGAAACCTTTCACTGTGTCCTCACTTTCTGAGACAAGTCAGGCTAGCCCCTTCCTATGTGTACTGGGGCATGGGAAATAAAAGAAAGAGCTATCCAATGAGGACACAACTCAGCAGAAATTACAATTTTAGATCCTGAAATGTTACTAGTTTTTTTGTTACTGTTACAGGCAGTGGTCCTACCATTTTAGGACAGTCTGTGTTAGGGCATGTGAGCTGAATCTCCAAACTCAAATGTGCTTTGGAAGAAGTGTTTATAGACCTTGTAAGAGAGCTTTCTGCACTGCATTAGGGGCTGTGTGATCAGTGGTTCTCAAGACTTGCTGATAATAAGAGGTACCTCTTAAAGTACAGATTTCTTGGCCCTGTGCCTAGAGATTCCTGATCAGGAGGCCTAAGATGGAACCTGAATGTTTAAATTAAAAAAAAAAAATCTTCCCAAATAAATCTGATACTTATGCCAGGTTTGGCACTGAGGGATCAAATAAGCTCCTGTGTCCCATTTAACTTGAACACTTCAGGACTAGGTGTCAATTGAAAGGTTCTCAAAGATTGTGCTCACTATTCATCTGTATCTTTATTAAGTTTTTAGCATTTAAAACAAGCAAGCAATTTCTTTTGTAATCTAACCATCTATGAAAGATGACTCAATGGTCAAAGATTCTACTGAAATAATGCTATAGGTGATTTAAAATTTTTTATACATTCATTATAACTTCCAAATTTTATACCTTTATTGAATAATGAGCATGTATTTTATAATAAAAAGATCTTCTGCATCCCAAAAGAAACTAATTTTCTCACAGGAAAAAAAAATCCAATGTGATTGCTGTTCTTTAAATCCTATGTGTTTTAACTTACACACTTAAAAACATTACTTAGACAAGAGGTACATAGACCTCACTAGACTGTCACTTTGACAGTTTTCAGGGGTAAAGAAATGTATAAGAACCCATGATATACCAAAAGCCAGTTCATTATTGCTTTGCATGTATAATAACATGGTCGTTCTAGGATCTCAAAACATGTTATAAAACCATTGCTGCTGAAGCCTTGACCATGACATAGGCTTGCAGATTGCTCTCCTCTCGTGGTGGCAAACCAAAGAAAGTGGCAAAAGAAAAGAAAAGAAAAATTTCTTTCAGTTTTCATGGACTACAAAAGTTAAGATAGTTTGAATAAGATTCCATGGAACATTCAAACTTAATCATGTTTATCAGAAAGAGAACTTAATCCATACCCTTTGAGATTTGTTCTTCTCTAGTCAATATCTATTACGGCAAAACAATCATGGTTCTAAAGAATAACAGAGAAGCAAAGAAGAAAAGAGAGATTTTTCTTTCTGATAGTGAAATGGGCAGGTGCAGTTGAGACTGAAAGGCCATAATTAAAACATTGTTCTGCTGAGGCACTGTAGAAGTTCATGCAAGACTGCACAATTCCTACCCCTGCCCCACACTCCCAAATTCAATGTTTTGGAAGGAAAGGGAGCTGAACGTGCACTGCCATTCAAGAAACAGAGCCACGGAGCCTAAACTTTAGTACCCTTGAGGGACACATGGAAGAAATTCTACACTGCTGAACCATTAAAACTGGCTTGTTTAAACCTATACATTTTAAACCACATAACAAAGAAAAGGAAAACACCTTTCAATCAAACATATAGTTATGTGGTAGAACTTAAACATATATTGGATTTCTAAAAATCTAAAGAAATAAGTATATTATTTCTATTATATAGATGAGATGTAAAGTCTAGAATATTATATAACTCTTCCAATGTCAGACTGTGATATATTTTATTTTAACTGGCTGAATTCTAAAATGAGCATTGATTGCATCTATATATGATTATATTAGAACATGCAGATTTAGGAAAGTGATGAGAACAAGGTTGGAAAAGTTTCTGGAACATCCTTTCAATCCATACCTGTGTCAGACCTTGTAAACCGTGGACTGTGTTTTTTCTTTCTAGCTCAGAAACCTGGACAATGAAACATTTAGAGAAATCACTACAGAGCAACTTGCGTTAACACATAGGTGACACATAATGCCAGGGTAACCAAGAGCAGTGGGCAGGGTGAAATACCAGATGTAGTCAGAGATGATTGATGGAGAACTCTGGTCTCTTAGCCTCTTCCCCAAGCTCTGTAAAGTGCCAACACTATAGGAAGTCCTTACACCCTTTAAAAGATCACCTAAATAATTGAGAATACACTATCCTCTGATATCAGTTTATTGTGTTATATGTCCCATATAATCATTTACAGGCTCTGGATTCAAAAGAAACAGATTGTTTTAACCCAAGGCATTTAACCTCTGTGGAATAAATAACTTACACCTTAACAAGAGTTTATTAAGGCAGCTTTATTTACTTCTTTTATTTTATTTATTTACTTATTTTTAATTTGGTAGAGCTTTCCCACATTCCTTTGTGGGTAGCTTCCTCCTCTGCATATGTGTAAACCAGTTGTCCTTTGGAAAGACACAGGTCCCCACAGTGTCATGGGGTAAGACTGGTGGGAGTTAACTGAGAACCTTGAAAAGGGATGGTAGGTGGGGCTACTAGCAGTTGTGAGCCAGGTAACACTTTGCTAGGATTCAAAGCCAGAAGACCAAGACCTTTGACCTGGACCACCATCTTTCAGGCTGCAAGCCAAGGATTGCTGAGGCCTAATATACGCAGGGAGTCAGTAAGAAGAACTTAAGAGGGTAAAAAAAAAAAAAAAAGACCCTGCTTTTGCTTAGTTCTCCAGATTGGCTCTCCAGATGGCCTTCTTTTCTCTGGTACATTATGCAACAAGCTGCTTCATCTGAGTTTTGCAGACCTGGATGATCTTGAACTGATTTCAACAAACAGGCAGACTCGTGGGGTTGCAGGGCTTTCTCCTAGTCCTCTCATCTGAGGAAGAATGCTGGGGATAAAAAAGATAATTTCTGGTACCAGTCAGAGAAATAGAGCAATATACATATGCAAAAAGTATGGTTGCTTTATGTTCACCTTCTTAAAAGAAATGATTTTGAAGAAGCCAAGAACCTGTCTTATTGGGAGAGGTTAGATTTCATCACTATTACTACAAAAGGAGGAATTTGACCTTTTTATATTCCCCCTAATTAAATTCCAGAGTCATTCTCTAGTAATACTGCTGGAATTGAAAAGGAGAAGGGTTGCTATTCAACATAAAGATGTATGAGTGTCTCACTCTCTGCTGCTATTAACATTTCCTGGAACCAAAATCAATAGTGCATGCAAATGAATCTCTGATTATTTCTTTGATTTGTAAAATGTCTCCTCTCACTGTACCCTCCAGGATGAGAGGAAATGGACTAGTTTATCAAGCCACAGGACTGTGTCTAGTGCTGAAACAGGGGAGGAGTCAACAGGAGTGGGCATCAGGGTCACTCTGTGCCTTCCTTTCTCCAGAAGCAGGATCACAGCCATGACACAGTTCCTTTATGTCCCTACAGAAAGCAGAAGCACTTGGGCCTGATTTGTCACTGAGCAGGGAAGAAAGCAGAGTCAATAGGCCAGGTCACAGGGGGAGCACATGGGTAAGTGGTGGTTTATCTCAAAGCTAAAACATGAAGTTTTAGAAAAGGAGATCAACACACTAAAAGTATAATTTGAAAACTAAAAAGAAAGAGAAAACAAATTGAAGTTTCTGTAGCAAAATTATTTTTGAGATGATGAAAGTGTAAAAAAAGTTAAATTATAATTCGCTCAATCATTTGTTCAACACAAGATTATTAAGCACCTTTCAGACCATGCATTATGTGTTAGAATGCATATAGGGACAAGATATGTTACAGAACCCCATCCTATGCTGTTCCAGAATAGCTGTGGGGCCCAATTGCCCATTTCCAAGAAGCATGGCTCCCAATACAAAAGTTTGGTGGAAAAAAGAAAGCGGTTTACTTACAAGTTTTACAGATTCAGAATAGTGGCAAGTTTCTGCCGTTATGCCCCCCTTCCTTTAAAATATCTAAAAACACATAATTCTGCCTCCCCCTGCCAAACCAGGCCAGTTTCAGAACATGCCAGTCAGAGGTATCATCCTCTAGAAAAGAAAAAGTCTGAAGATCAGCATTACTGGTCACAGTCAGCATTTCAGGCATCTTCCACTAAACTGCACTTGGTTTGGTAGGTCCCCACAATTCCAGCTTCATCATCCATGCTCTCGTGTTCTCCGGGCAGGTTACTTGGTGGGCATTCTCTTTCTTGCTCCGGATCTTAATTCAAAACTGCATGGCATCTTCTTTCCCACCAGACCTCATGGCCAATGGGGGAGGGCCCTTCTTCATCCTTTCAAACAGCATGGCTACCTTCCTTATGGTTGGCTCCTTTCCTTTGGGCTCTCTCCTTCAGAAAAGGCTCAGTTATCTCCTTGTCATTGGTATTCAAAGTATCTTAAATAGTATCATCCATCCTATTACCAGGCTCTAACTACCAGCCTGCCATAGATATGCAAAGTGCCTTAAAAGCTGTATTATTTCCTTCCAGGGGCAGATCTAACTTAGCAGGTAAAGTTTGGGAAAACTCAATAAAAGAGAAGGTACTTTTCATATGTCTATGGCCATCTGTATGCCCTCCTTGAAGAAGTGTCCCAGATCCACCATCACTAGCCATCAGAGAGATGCAAATTAAAACCATATTAAGATGTCACCTTACAGCTGTCAGAAATGTCATTATTAATAAATCAACAAACAATAAGTACTGGCGAGAATGTGGAGAAAAGAAAATCCTAATGCACTGTTGGTGGGAATGCAGACTGGTGCAGCCACTGTGGAAAACAGCAGGGAGTTTCCTTAAAAATCTAAAAATAGAACTGCCTTTTGACCCAGTGATTCTGCTGCTAGGAATATACACTAAGGATCCCAAGTCACTACATTCAAAAGAACTTATGCACCCCAATGTTCATAGTGGTGCTATTTACAATAGCCAAGTGCTGGAAATAGCCTAATTGCCCACCAGTAAATGAGTGGATCAAAAAACTGTGGTACATTTATGCAATGGAATACTATGGAACAGAAAGGAAAAAGGAACTCCTGCCTTTTTCAACAGCATGGGTGGAACTAGAAGATATTATGTTAACTGAAATAAGCCAGTCAGTGAGAGACAGATACCATATGATGTCTCCTATAAGAAGAATCTAATGAACAAAATAAACTAACAAACAAAATAGAACCATAGCCAAGGAAACAAGGAACAGACTGACAGTAACCAGAAGGGAGAGGGGTGGATAATGGTGGAAATAAGGGGAAGGGATTAGACAAAGAACATGTATGAATGACCTATGGACATGGACAACATTGCAGAATTGGCTGTTGAAGCAAGGGGTGGGATGGGTGGAGAAGGGCAAAGGGAGAAAAATTGAGATAACTGTAATAGAATGACAATAAAACATGATTAATAATAAAGAAAGAACAGGTACTTTTGTTAGATTATGAAGTTGATCAGGGTTTCTCAGATGATAAGATAGTATTTCTGATAACGGAAGAAGGAAAGGAATGGTATAAATGAAGGGGTGGAAGATCAGACTTGTGTGTGTAACAGCAGTACTCCTGAAATAGAAATGCTGGCTGAGAACAAGCTGTGAGGTCAGGAAGTGGTCATTCAAAAACATGAAAAGAGGCTGATACCTGCCCTATACATCATGCTAAGAACTTTGGATTTTCCTTTGGAAAATAGATTACATTTGAAAGAGCAAAAAAGAAAAAAGTATAACATTAGTAGAGGTAGGAGAAGGTAGATATGTAAGGGCTCAGTGAATTTAAATTCTGATTTCCCAAACCACAGCTTCCTTAGTTTTCCTTCAAGCATAAAGTCAATAACTATCTAGTGCAATGGGGCTGGATCCATTTGCTAACTCCAGATAAAATAAGCAGCTGACTTTGTTATTAGTTATGCTTCTAAGAAGGACCATTGTAATCTAACAATGAAGACAATGCTAGTGTGAATTAATCACTATTCAGTTATTCAAACACTATCTCTAGGTATATGTTCTGCAAGTCAAGCACTGTGAACAACACTAGTTAAGTGATAAAGAACATTACAATTAAGTTCTCTGAACTGTTGGAGCTTTTTTTAAAAAGGGAAAGGAGTAAACATATAAGTAAGTACATAATTATAAATCATGATACATCAAATGAAGGAAAAGACCAGAAAACCAAAAGAAGAATAACAGAGTAGAGGGGGTACCAATTTTATATGATATGGGTAGGATTTTTATAAAAAGGGAAAGGTTGTAGGAGGTAGGAGGACAAGAGTGTGGGATAGAATGAGTGAGATCATCTTGAAGAAAGAAAGAGAGGCCAAAGTGTCCTTGATCCTGTAGACAGCTTAAGGAGTTAGTCTACAATTTTACATAGAATTGAAAGGCATTAAATGGGGTGTTTTAAGATTTTTAAAGATCACTTGGGCAATTGTATCAATAGATCACAGGAAGGAAAGGTTAGAGGTGAATACCAGCTAAAGTCTATGGTCTAGGGAAGAAATAATGGCAGTTTAGAAAATATTTACTCATGAAGAGTTGTAAAACAAATAAATATGAGTATTTATGAGGACCCAATGCAAAAAAAAAAAAAAGAAAGAAAGAAACTAGAAAGCACTCTATTTAAAGTAGAAAAATGTAATCTGTAGAGTTGCTAGTCAGGCAGTGGAAGAACTAAGTCAACAGCGAAGGATGAGACAATCTTGAACTTAAACAAAGAGACATTTTCATCCTTTTGGGATGAAGGGACCAAGAGACAAAGTGGAACCACTGGTGCTCCTGAGCTAAAATAACCTGGTTGGAAGCACTGACCTCATCTGAGAAATGGAGTGGGGGAAGAAATACCTCATTCTATCTTTTCCTCCTTCTCATTGTCCTATCTATGGCTTCCATTCATGGAATATAGCCAGAAGCCTGGAAAAATAACTTTCAGGGCTATATACCTATATTACAAAACAGAGAAGAAAAAGGAGAATAATGAATCTGAGTACAACTAAACCTAGGATTAGTTTAATATTGATATTTTGTCTGTATTTCAAGGTAGAATTCACAAGACTTGGTGATGAGTAAGATGTGGAGAGATGAGAAGGAAATAAATCACTATATTCTTGGCTTAAGCAACTGGTACCTTATAAAGAATAACAAAGACATGGACCAGAAGTAGACTTGGTGAGGAACACTATAAAAATTTCAATTTGGGAGAAGTTAAGTGTAAGATGCCTATTAGGTGTATAGTCAAGAAGCCATCTGAATAAGAAAGTTGTACTTACAGACCTTATATTTTGGATTAAAATTATTTCATTTTTAAAGTATATTTTATTGATTATGCTATTACAGTTGTCCTGATTTTCCTTCTTTGCCCCCCTCTACTGGAAATCCACTTTCCTGCAGCAATCCTCTCCTCCCTTAGTTCATGTCCATGGGTCATGCATGTAAGTTCTTTGGCTTTTACATTTCCTACACTATTCTTAACATCTGCCTGTCTATTTTGTACCTACCAATTATACTTCTTAAACACTTTACTTTTCCCCCCATTCTTCCCCTTCCTCTTCCCCTTCCCTATTGATAACCCTCCAATTGATACCCATATCTATGATTCTGCCCCTGTTCTAGTTGCTGCTTAGTTTGTTTTTGTTTTGCTTTTTAGATTCAGTTGTCATTTATTTTATTTTGATTTATTTATTGTTTTTCTATTAGAGGTGTCCCACTTTTTCCCACATCCCACCCACACTTTCTCTCACAGTCAATCCCCACCCTGTTATCCATGTCCATGGATCACTTATACTAGTTCCTTGACTAGACCCTTCGCCTTTATAACTAACTCCTTTTCCCCCTGCCCTCAACCCTGGTCTCTGTTAGTCTGCTCCTTAAGCCTCTGATTCAATTTTGCTCATTTCTTTGTGTTGTTCATTAGTTTCCTGTATTAGGTGATATCATATGGTATTTGTCTTTTATTGTCTGGCTTACTTCACTAAGCATAATTCTCTCTAGTTCCATTCATGTTGTCTTAAATAGTAGAAGTTCCTTCTTTCTTTCTACTACATAGTTTTTCATCCACTCATCTACAGATGAGCACTTAGGCTATTTCCAGCACTTGGCTATTGCAATTAGCACTGCTATGAACACAGAGGTGCTTAGGTTTTTTTGAACTGGTGTTTCAGGACTCGTCAGGTATAATGTTACCAATGGAAATGCTGGAATAAAAAGCAAATTTTGAGGAAATTACATACTGTTTTCCATAGTGGCTACACCATTATGCATTCTCACCAACAGTGCACTAAGGTTCCTTTTTCTCCACATCCTCATTAGCACTTCTTGTTTGTTGCTTTGTTGATTATGGCCATTCTGACCAGTGTGAAGTGGTATCTCACTGTGGTTCTTATTTGCATCTCTCTGTTGGCTAGTGATGTTAAGCATCCTTTCATATGTCTGTGGGATTTCTGTATGCCATCTTTGGAGAAGTGTTTGTTTGGGTCCTTTGCCCATTTTTAAATTGGGCTGTCTGTCTTCTTGGTGTTGAGTCATATAAATTCTTTATATATTTTGGAGATCAATCTTCTGTCTGAAGAATCATTGGCAAATATGTTTTCCCAGATGATTGGTTCGCTTTTCATCTTGTTGATGTTTTCTTTTGCTGAGCAGAAATTCTTTAGTTTGATGTAGTCCCATTTGTTTATTCTTTTATTTATTTCCCTTGCCTTAGGAGATATAAAGGTGAAAATATTGCTACATGGGATATCTGAAATTTCCCTGCCTATATTTTCCTCTAGGACTTCTATGGTGTCATGGCTTACATTTAAGTCTTTGATCCATCTTGAGTTTATTCTGGTGTATGGTGTAAGTTGGTGGTCTAAATTGTTTGTGTGTTTTTTTTTTTGTTTGTTTTGTTTTGTTTTTTTTCATGTCCCTGTCTAGTTCTCCTAGCACCATTTGTTGAAGAGGCTCTTTTTATTCCATTTTATGTTCCTCACTCCTTTTGCAAATATTAGTTGACCATATATACCTATGTTTATTTCTGAGCTCTCTGTTCTGTTCCATTGATCTACATGTTTGTTCTTATGCCAGTACCAAACTGTTGTGATTACAATGGCTTTGTAGTATATTTTGATATCAGGTGTTGTGATTCCTCCTACTGTGTTCTTCTTCCTCAAGATTGCTGTGGCTATTCAGGGTCTTTTTTGGTTCCATATAAATTTTTGGAGTATTTGTTCTAAGTCTGTGAAATATGTCATTGGTATTTTAATAGGGATTGCATTGAATCTGTAAATTGCTTTGGGTAGTATGGCCATTTTGATGATGTTGATTCTTCCCATCCAGGAACATGGTATTTGCTTCCGTTTATTTGTATCTTCATTAATTTCTTTCCTCAATGTTCTGTAGTTTTCTGAGTATAGGTCTTTTACCTGCTTGGTTAAGGTTATTCCTAGGTACCTTATTTTTCTTGTTGCTATAGTAAATGGGATTTTTTTTCTAGTTTCTATCTCTGATATTTCATTGTTGGTGTACAGAAATGTCTTCGATTTCTGAATATTGACTTTGTACCCTGCTATTTTGCCAAATTCTCTTATTAGTTTTTAGTGGAGTCCATAGGGTTTTTTGTGTATACTATCATGTCATCTGCAAATAATGACAGTTTTACTTCCTCTTTTCCAATTCGGATGACTTTTATTTCTTTTTCTTGTCTGATTGCTGTGGCTATAACTTCCATGACTATATTGAATAGGAATGAAGAGAGTGGATATCCTTGTCTTGTTTCTAGATTCAGTCTTTGATAGTTGTGAATTTGTTGTCATTTTAATGTTCATTGTTTTAATTCTCCTCTTATTATTAAATGAATCCCATTAACATTTCATGTACTAATGGCTTGGTGATGATGAATTTCTTTAGCTTTACCTTGTCTGGAAGTGCTTTATGTGCCCTTTTATTCTAAATGATAGCTTTGCTGGATATAGTAATCTTGGCTGTAGGTCCTTGCTTTTCATCACTTTGAATATTTCTTACCAGCCCCTTCTTGCCTGCAGAGTTTCTTGTGAGAAATCAGCTGAGAGTCTTATGGGAACTCCTTTGTAGAGAACTCTTTTTTCTGTTGTTGCTAAGATTCTCTCTTTATCCTTAACCTTTGGCATTTTAATGATGATATATCTCGGTGGGGTCCTCTTTGGGTCCCACTTGTTTAAGACTCTGTGCTTCCTGGACTTGTATGCTTATTTCCTTGGCCAAATTAGGGAAGTGTTCTGTCATTATTTTTTCAAATAAGTTTCTAATTTCTTGCTCTCTTTCTTCTCCTTTTAGTATCCCTATGATTTGAATGTTGACTCTTTTGGAGATGTCTCAGAGTCTTATACTCTCATCTTTAAAAAAATAAATTCTTGTTTCTTCATTTTGTTCTGGTTGACTGTTTATTTCTTCTTTTTATCCCCCAAATCATTGATTTAAACCCCAGCTTTCTTCTTTTAATTGTTGGTTCCCTGTGGATTTTTCTTTATTTCACTTAATGTAACCTTCATTTCTTCCCCTATGCTTTGCTGTACTTAGTGAGTTCTCTGAGCACCCTCATCCCCAATGTTTTGAACTCTGCATCTGATAGGTTGGCAGTCTCAATTTCATTTAGTTCTTTTTTTGAGGTTTTATTCTGCTCTTTAATTTGAGCCATATTTATCTGTCCCCTCAATTTGGCAGCCTTCCTGTGTTTGTTTCTACATATTTGGTAGAACTGCTTTGACTTCCTGTCTTGGTGCACCTGTTACATAGTATGGGGCAGAGCCTTATGTGATCGCCAGTGTGGGACAACCCACTTCTCTGCTTTGTGGCTGTATGTATAAGGGAGGGGTTGGAGAGAGGACAATGTTTTTATCTGGGTGCTGGAGGCTTGCTCGACACTCACCCCACTTCCAGCTACTTCTCCCACTTCCCATATGCAACTGGTGCCCCTCTAGAAGTTACCTTAGTGTTAGTTTTCAGAGTGGGTGGGCTTTCATACATTCTAGGGCCATGTGGTCTCTTTAAGTGAATTTTCCTGAGAGACCAGCAGTTTCTTCCACCACCTAAGCCCCACTGGTTTTTACAACTAGAAGTTATGAGGTTTTATTTTTCTGGCATTGGAACCCTGGGCTGCACAGTCTGGCCTGGGGTTGGGATTGCTTACTCCCAAGGTATCCCTTCTAATTTTTATCCATCACACATGAACGTGAGACCACCCATTCCATGTGCTGTTGCTGCCTCACCACCACTGCCTCTTCATGCCACACCACATTTCCTTGTCTCTCCTCCCCATCTTCATCCCTCCTACCTGTCTAGATGAATATGGCTTCTTTAATTCCTTGGTTGTTGGACTTCAATTTTATGGCAGCTCTGAGTGTTTTTTGCTTTGAGGTTAGTTGTGATCCTTTTTATGGTTGTGTGAGGAGGTGAAGCGTGTCTGCCTACACCTCCATCTTGACCAGAATTCTGTTTACAGATCTTGAGCTCAAAGAGAAGAAGTCAGCACTTTTGGTTTCAAAATTGTCAACACTTAGTCTGTATTTACAGTTGTAATGATCAATAAAGTCATCAAGTGTGGAGAGCAGGACTAAATTAAGATGGCATCAGTACTGTCAACTAAGAAGCCATGCTTAGAGCATGAACTGTAGAGCAATGACCCAGAGGGCTGATCCAACCTATCAAGCATGTACGTTACCACATGGTACACAACTCGTGCTTATCTGAAAGTTAGCACCACTCTCTGAGTATGAGCAGTAGAGAGACATAGACAATATGTACTTATCTGAAGGGTAACACCAACCTCTGAGTGCATGTACATAGAGTGACATAATCAACATATGCTTATTGAAATGGTGCAAAATAACATGTGTTAATCAAAGGTTGATGAATCACTGCATCATACCAAGAGTATGAAGGCAAAAGGCTTTGGACAGTCAGCTGAGATGACCAAGAGGAGCTGAGACTGCCAAGATAATCTCTGCAGCTCTGATCAACCCTACTCTAGCTGACTTTGAAGCCTCGGTAGACTATGCCATGCAAGATGCTGACCACCTGCCTCCCAGACCTGGACCTGATCTGGATTCTTGGAACCCAAGTCCATTATCTCCCAGTTCTCTTATACAATGTTATTGCTGATCATTTCTGAGTGATTATTATTATTATTGAGTTATAGATTTGGACTGAACCTGTATTAATAAAAGCTGAATGAATATATTTTACGTTGACTCACTGTCATTCCTTGGTGCTTATGTTTCCTGTAAGGTTTGTGGCTCTGTAGGAGGCCTGCCACCTCCAGGTCATGACAAAGGCTGGGGGCTGGCTTATAGGAAAGACTATAGGACAAATTCTCATAAGGTTAGAGTATTGCTTGTGACATCAAGAAGAAAATTTAGAATAAAAAGAGGGTGAAGGCTTACCTCTGAAGAAGCCCAACATTTAGAAGAAAAACAAAAGAAGATGGATTAAAAAGAAGATATGGAAGCTCATTTTATCAAAATAATATCAGCTACCTGTTTGCTTCTATCCTTATCCCCAGGTACTCATCTCAATTCAAAAGCAAGCATGATTCTTTGAAACATGTTGGATCTTGTCATTTATATAATTAAAATTATCTAAATTTCTATTTAACTTAGAATATAAAGCCTACCAAACCCCTAAACAATTTGTCTTATCATCAACTGAAATAGCCTTTGACAATGCCACGTCAGCCTTTTTCTTGTTGCTGGTCCTCAAACAAGCCAGGATTTCTAATGCTGGGCATTTGCTTTGGATATTTTCTCTGCCTGAACAGATCTTTCACCATTTACTCACATGGAACCCTCCTTCATCATTTTTTTCGGTCAAGTATCACCTCAGTGAGGCCTCCTCTTTCAAGTTAAACCTCTTTATACTTCATAGTTTTATTTCTATCCTACATTTTTTATATTTATTTTGTTGTTTTTCCCACACTAGAAAGCAAGCTCTATAAGACCAAAGTCTTCATCAGTGTTTTTACTACCATGTCTTAACTGTTGAAACTATGCCTAATGCAGAATGTAAAATCAATGACTATTGTTGAATAAATGATGAATAAATGATGAATAAATGATGAATGATGGCTATAGAAGAATAAAGAAAACTAGGAGAAAGTTGTGTCACAAGAGCCAAAAGATGAGTGTTTCAATGAAAAAGAGAGTGATCAGTGGTTTCCAGTGCTGTTGAGGCAGCTCCTAAGACAGGATTTGATATTGTGGAGGTCTCTGATTATTTTAGGCAGAGCAGTTTCAAAGAAGTGGAAGAAAAATACAAACTAGAGGGAGATGAAGCATGGAGTTAGTGAAGACTGAATGGGAGATGATAAAGGGGATGCATTGGCCTGCAATAACTGAGCTAGGCAGAGACAAAGCAGGGAGAGAGAGCTGAGCTGAGATAATCAATGTTCTCAATACCCAATTAGCCAAGCTCCAAAACAGACAAAAAAAAAAAAGCTTTTTAAAAATTATTGACCTATCCAATTATAAATCTCTAACAATTAAATATCACTTTCAATCTTTCTATTGTCACAGTTCGAGCTCTTATTTTATCACCAATATTTCCATAGATTCTTACCATGAATATATGGGCTAGCTTCAGGTTAGCTGCATTTTTGAAGTTATTCTCAAGAGAAGTAAATGAGAGATAATCACAACATTAACAAAGATAAGGGCTGAAGATAATGACCAAGATAATCTTCCAGTCCTTACTATATCAACCCATCCATCCAAAACCACTTTCAAACAAGCATATAAAATTTAGTTTCAACTCTTACCAGGTTGGTGCTCAATAGACAATGAGGGTAGGAAAAATTGATGTGGTATTCAGATTTCTAGGTGGAAGCTATTCTTAGTATGAAGTGATTTTGCAAGCCAGGGCAGCGTATGCAGTTAAGATGTAATAATACTGACTGTATGGATAAAAAGAAACTGACAGGAGTTAATGAAGGCCTATTGTTATTAGCTGCTGGCCTGGACCAATCAAATGGGTACTAAAGAATAGAAAGAAAAGAATAAACGGACACCTAGAACCTGAGCAGACACTGCAGGGACAGGTGGGTCATGTGGGATACAGGTAGACAGAGAGACTATAAATCCAGGCTTCCATGAGCAAAATACTCCAGGAGCAGGGCAGCAAGATATTTTCAGACTTCATTCTCTGGAAACAAATATATGCTTACTATATCACCTGTTCTAGTTTTATTAAACCGGGCTCTAAGACGGTGTGAAACCTAACCATGGCTATTAAGCTGGGTCTAGAGCAAGGTGGGGTTGACACAGGTGTTCACACCTTCATTCTCTTCTTTAGTTCTATTCCCTACTCTTCAGAGATACCAGAATTATCTTCCCAAGGCACATTCTGATTACACCACTTCGTGACTTGAATGACTTAATTTTCCATTTCACAACCTGAGTCTTACCTTTCAAATCTTCATGTCCCTCTTGCTTTCTTCATTCTCTAAGCATGAAAATAGGACCAAACTCTCTTCTTTAACTTATTGATCTCATTTAATACCATTGCTACTATAATTCACACTGATGCAATGCTTCCCCTTCTCCCCTCTCTATTGGGTGAATTCCTAATCATATTTCAAAGTCCTTTTTACCATCACTTTTCTTTCTATCGATGGAATAACATTAATAATTTTTCCTATGTTCTTTTTTGTTTTGTTGTTTGTTACTATTAGAAGAGTTTATGAACTCTGTATTATAAAATACAACATAATAATAGGAATATTAAAATTTTGTGAAAAAGAAAATGGCTCTGGAGACTGAAAATTGAGCCAGGAATGAGACTGAAATAAATATGCCTATTACAAAGCCCTATAAAATTGCTAATGGGTGGGCCACAAATTTCACCTTAAGGTTTCCAGGAACTAAGATGAGGAGGCAAGTGTTCAATTACACAATGTTCTGCCCATAAAATAAACACCAAACAATTGGATGCATAACTATTCTTTGCACCCTAAGCGGAAGATAATTTTTCAAAATGTTCACCCGTAAAGGGTAACCAGGAGAATGCAACAAAAAAACACTCTTGGTAAGCATCTCCACAAGAGAAGTAACTATCAGTATCATAGATTATGCCTTAAGGATTTATGGAACATCAGCAAAGAGAAGTCGTCTTAAACAATTCCCTAGGGGAGACTTGTCCAGTTTACACAATTCTCATTTCATCTGACTTCATCTAGAAGGGCAATATATTTGTACAAAGACATCTGAAAAACCTTCCAGTTTTTTAATCTCTCCGAATTAAACACACATTTTTGCATACATTTTCCATTTCTTGGTGTTCATAAGCCTATTAAAATATGTAGAGGTTTTTCTTTGTCCCTTATCTTCTCGTGGAGTACAGTTGAAGAAATGATGGACAAATGATCTTTAAAGCATCTCCACAAAAGAACTCAAGACAAAGTGGATAGAGTGACTCTCAACCAACTAGCCAGAAGGAAGATCCTACCAAAGAACATCTGAAATATAACCAGACAGCATAAACAAATGACATAAAGAGTAACCCAAGAACATCAGGCTCAGGATATCAAAGAGACTGCACCACTGAAACCCGCAGATCTCCCATAAAGAATCTCACACCACAAAGGAGGCAAGTCAAAGCAGATCATCACCCCCCCAAAAATAAATAAATAAATAAATAAATAAATAAATAAATAAATAAAAATAAGAAGAATCCAACATGGTAAGATGCAAAAATAACTCCTCAATGAAAAGAAAAGAGGAGTCCTCAGAAAGAGAGGTAGATGAAATAGACATAGCACAAATGTCAGACATGGAATTCAAAACAATGGTGGTAAAGAAGCTCAATATACTCGACATCCTTAAAAACAACTATGACAACCTCCAAGGAAGTTACCAGCAGCTCCAAGAAAATTACAGGGAACTTGCAGAGAACTACACCAGCATAAAAAAAGACATAGAAACTATTAACAAGAACCAGGAAGAAATGAAGAATTCAATCTCTAAACTGAAAAACACAGTAGAATCAGTCAAAACCAGACTAAACGAAGCAGAGGATCGGATTAGTGAGTTAGAGGATAATGTAGGTAATAATTCTCAAATGATACAGCAAAATGAAAAAAGGTTGAAAAAATATAAACAAGATGTAAGGGAATTACAGGATAGCATTAAAAGAAATAATATCAGGATCATAGGAATAAGAGAGGGAGAAGAACAGGAGCATGGAATTGAAAAACTATAGGAGAAATAGTGACAGAAAAATTTCCGAACCTGATAGAGAAAAAGTTGTACAAGTTCAGGAAGCACAAAGAGTTCCAATGAAGAGGAAACCCCCAAAACCCACTACAAGGCACATCATAATTAAAATGGCAACATTCCAAGACAAAGAGAGAATCCTAAAAGCAGCAAAAGAAAAACAGCAAATAACATACAAGGGAGCTCCGATAAGGCTATCAACTGATTTCTCAACAGAAACATTACAAGCCACAAGGGAATGGTCAAAAATATTTCAAGCAATAAAAAACAAAGGCCTACAAACAAGAACACTCTACCCAGCAAGGCTCTCATTCAAAATGGATGATGAAATAAAGAGTTTCTCAGACAAAGGAAGACTAAAAGAATACATCTCTACAAAACCAGCATTGCAAGAGATGCTAAAGGGAGTGTTCTAAGAAAAAGAAGAAAAATAAAGACAGAGTAGAGGAACAGAGGTACAAAAGGAAATGAATAAATACATGTCAATAATAACTTTAAATGTAAATGGATTAAATGCTCCAATTAAAAGACATAGGGTAACAAAATGGATAAGAAAACAGGACCCACATATATGCTGTCTACAAGAAACATGCCTCAAAACAAAAGATTTACACAGACTGAAAGTAAAGGGATATAAAAAAATATTCTAAGCAAACGACCTGAGAAAAAAAGCTGGGGTAGCAGTCCTCATATCAGACAAAATGGATTTCAAAGCAAGGGCAATAAAAAGAGACAAAGAAGGACATTTCATAATACTTAAAGGAACAATCCATCAAGAAGATATAACATTGATAAACATATATGCACCCAATATAGGAGCACCCAAATACATAAAGCAAATACTAGAAGACCACAAGAAGGATATCAACAACAGTATACTCATAGTAGGAAACTTCAACACTCCATTATCAACAGTAGACAGATCATCAAAGCAAACAAACACCAAGGATATACAGACATTGAACAACGCACTAAACCACATGGACCTAACTGATATATATAGAACTTTCCACCACAAAGAAGCAAAATATACATTCTTTTCAAATGCACATGGGACATTTTCAAAGATAGACCACATAATAGGACACAAAACAAGCCTCAACAAATTCAAGAAAATTGAAATCATATCAAGCATCTTTTCAGATCACAATGCCTTGAAACTAAAAATCAACCTCAGAGAAAAAAATCAAAGACACCCAAACTCATGGAGATTGAATAATATGCTATTAAATAATGAATGAATTGACAATGACATCAAAGAAGAAATCAAGAAATTTCTAGAAACTAATGATAATGAGCGCACAACAGACAAACCTGTGGGACACAGCAAAAGCAGTCCTAAGAGGGAAGTTCATAGCAATACAGGCATATCTGAAAAGGATAGAAGAATCTCAAATAAAAAAAACCTAACCATAAAGCTACAAGAACTAGAACAACAACAAAAAAAGCCTAGGGCAAGAAGAAGGAAGGAAATCATCAAGCTCAGAACAGAACTAAATGACATAGAGACTAAAGAAACAATCCAAAAGATCAACAAAACTAGGGGCTGGATCTTCGAAAAAATAAACAAAATCGACAAACCTCTAGCCAGACTAATAAAGACAAAAAGAGAGAAGACCCAAATAAACAAAATCATAAATGAAAACGGAGAAATCACGACTGATACTACAGAAATACAATTGATAGTTAGAAATTACTACAGACAACTGTATGGCAAGAAATTTGACAATCTAGAAGAAATAGACAAATTTCTAGAAACATACAACCTTCCAAAACTGAATCAAGAAAAAGTGGAAAGTCTCAACAGACCAATAACAAAGAAGGAAATTGAAACAGTAATCAAAAATCTCCCTACACACAAAAGCCCTGGACCGGATGGCTTCACAGGCAAATTCTACAAAACATTTAGGGAAGAACTAACTCCTCTCCTCCTCAAACTGTTCCAAAAAATCCAAGAAGAGGGGAAAATCTCAAACTCTTTCTATGAAGCCAGTATTATCCTAATCCCAAAACCAGGTCAAGACACAACAAAGAAATAAAACTACAGGCCAATATCACTGATGAACATAGATGCTAAAATCCTCAATTAAATATTGACAAACAAGATCCAGCAATACATCAAAAAGATCATACATCACGATCAAGTGGGATTCATCCCAGGGATGCAAGGTTGGTTTAATATTCGCAAATCAATATATATAATACATCACCTAAACAAAATGAAAGACAAAAATCACATGATCATATCAATAGATGCAGAAAAAGCATTTGATAAAGTACAACACCCATTTATGATGAAAACACTCAGCAAAATTGGAATAGAGGGAGCATACCTTAACATAATTAAGGCTATATATGAGAAGCCTGAGGCCAACATCATACTCAATAGACAAAAACTGAAAGCATTCCCTCTGAATTCAGGAACTAGACAAGGTTCTCCACTCTCTCCACTCCTATTCTACATAGTGTTGGAAATCCTAGCCACAGCAATTAGACAAGAAGAGGAAATAAAAGGCATCCAAATTGGGAAAGAAGAAGTAAAACTATCATTATATGCAGATGCCATGATACTATACCTAGAAAATCCTATAAAGTCCAATAAAAGACTACTCTATATAATAAGTGAATTTGGCAAAATATCAGGGTACAAAATAAATATACAGAAATCTAAGGCATTTCTGTACACCAACAATAAAATATCAGAGACAGAGGCAAAAAAGAAAATACCATTTACTATAGCAACAAGAAAAATAAAGTACCTAGGAGTAAACTTAACCAAAGAGATAAAAGACCTGTACTCTGAAAATTACATAACATTGAAGAAAGAAATTAAGGAAGATACAAATAAATGGAAGCAAATACCATGTTCCTGGATGGGAAGAATCAATATCATCAAAATGGCCATACTACCCAAAGCAATTTACAGATCCAGTGCAATCCTTATTAAAATACCAATGACATATTTCACAGACCTAGAACAAATACTCCATAGATTCATATGGAACCAAAAAAAGACCCCGAATAGCAAAAGCAATCTTGAGACGGAAGAACATAGCAGGAGGAATCACAACACCAGATATCAAACAGTACTACAAAGCCACTGTGATCAAAACAGTCTGGTACTGGCATAAGAACAGACATATAGATCAGTGGAACAGAACAGAGAGTCCAGAAATAAACCCAGCCCTCTATGGGCAACTAATATTTGATAAAGGAGGAAGGAACATAAAATGGAGTGAGAAGAGCCTCTTTAACAAATGGTGCTGGGAGAACTGGATAGGGACTTGCGAAAAAATGAAACTAGACCACCAACTTACACCACACACTAGAATAAACTCAAGATGGGTCAAAGACTTAAATGTAAGCCACGACACCATAAAAGTCCTAGAGGAAAACATAGGCAAGAAAATATCAGATATCTCACATAACAATTTCTTCATGGATACATCTCCTAAAGCAAGGGAAATAAAGGAAAAAATAAACAAATGGGATTACATCAAACTAAAGAGTTTCTGCTCAGCAAAAGAAAACATCAGCAAGATGAAAAGGAAACCAACCATATGGGAAAACATTTGCCAATGACATCGCGGACAGGGGACTGGTTTCCAAAATATATAAAGAGCTTATACGACTCAACATCAAGAAAACAAACAACCCAATTAAAAAATGGGCAAAGGACCTGAACAAACACTTCTCTGAAGAGGACATACAGAAGGTCCATAGACATATGAAAAAATGCTCAACATCATTAGCCATCAGGGAGATGCAAATAAAAACCACAATGAGATACCATTTTACACCAGTCAGAATGGCCATCAACAAATCAACAAAGAACAAGTGCTGGTGAGGATGTGGAGAAACGGGAACCCTACTGCATTGTTGGTAGGAATGCAGACTGGTACAGCCACTATGGAAAACAGTATGGAATTACCTCAAAAGATTAAAAATGGAACTGCCTTTTGAACCAGTGATTCCACTACTAGGATTATACCCGAAGAATCTTGACACACCAATTCAAAAGAACTTATGCACCCCTATGTTCATGGCAGCACTGTTTACAATAGCTAAGTGCTGGAAACAACCTAAGTGCCCATCTGTAGAGGAGTGGATCAAAAAACTGTGGTACATTTACACATAGGAATACTATGTAGCAGAAAGAAAGAAGGAACTCCTGCCTTTTGCAACAACATGGATGGAACTAGAGAGAATTGTGCTTAGTGAAATAAGCCAGGAAAAGAAAAAAAATATCATATGATATCACCTAATACAGGAAACTAAAGAACAACACAAACAAAAGAACTAAATAAAACAAAGAACAGAATAGCAGTCAATAGGGGGGAGGGGAGAGGGAGAGAAGGGGGATAAGTAAGGGAAGGGTTTAGTCAAAGAACCTGTATAAATGACTCATGGACATGGACAACGGGGAGGGATATGATTGTGGGAGAGGGGGTGGGTTGCGTGGGGGAGAGAAATGGGGGAAAATGGGACAACTGTAATTGAAAAACTAAAAAACATAAAAATAAAAAAAAATTAAAAATAAAAAAAAACATGTAGACATCACAGTTTAAGACTCTACAGGGGAATGAATAAGTTTTCCTTAGGAAGTCCTTCATATATGTTGTTTTTCTCATATACTTGGAATTCAGATATTGTGGTCCCACTGAAGGACAAAATCATACATCATAATACCCAGGCCAGTAGTCCAGTCATGAGTGCATCATCTTATCAAATACTGAGTCACTTATCAAAGACACATACCTAAATAAATGATTATCCTACCTTAACTGAATAGGGAGAGAAAAATAATTTTTGAATTATCCTTAAAAATTATAAAAATTAATCGCTGGGGTTTCAGATCTCCTTTTCATTTCATATGATCAAAATAATTTGTCTTACAAAACTTAAAGACAAATGAAAAAATTGTTTGCCTTAACTATAAATCAATATTGATAAAGTACCAATGAGATGCCTAACTTTGACCAGGGGCTAATTTAATCTTTGTGTGCTCTTGAGAATTTCTATCACCTAAAACCATGAAAGTCTTGACAAACTCAAATGAGTTGTAATTCATTCAGAAAAAAATAGTTAGTTTCTGCAGGTATCTAACTGAAGGTTATTATGATGGGGGTTGAAAAAATAAAGGATTTAGTTAGATAAACTATAATTTATAAGTTACAAGTTAGTTGTGGAAACAAAAATCTTAATTGATTAATCTAACTTTTAGTTTCAGTCAGGAGACAGAAACCACGCCATTTATTTTAATAGAGGATTCAGTATAAAGAATTGTTAATTATTTATGGAAGAAATGAAAGAGTAAAAGGAAAATTCTAAGGTATTATGTAGGTAGCATCTTCAGGAAAGAGTCACCACCCACAGGACTGGGGGAACTAAGATAAGAGGTTGGAATTATTAACATTTCCAAGTTTGGAGGAGCAGTCTGGTGGACTGACCCCTGGACTATTGGCAGATATCACTCAGTGAGTTCCGATACCTCTGAAGGGCTTTTTTAGCCTGACTCTGTCAATGCAGGAAAAGCCGCTGCTATAGGAAGGAACTGTAATAGTTGGGGTGAAGAAGCATTGCTTGGGTGATATTTACAGAGAGGGAAAAATAAGTTCTTCTTCTTCAACCTTGCAGTGTCCCTCTAGCACTCACTATCAGCAAAAGCTAATACAGAGCCTTCAATAGGCATGAATAGGGTTTAGAGTCCAGGGCCCAGAACACAAAGTTGATGGTACAAGGTAGAAGGTGAGTTTGAAGCTAAGAGGCAAAAGCTTAATAATTGACACACTCTGTAGGGATAATGAAATATGCTTCAGCAGAATTTGGGGACTATAATTGACAGAAGTCTAAGAACCTTACCTGAAAAGAAATAGTTATTACCCTTCTTCTAGTAAAAATTCTACCTTGAACACTGCCTGAGGCAATGGTAGAGATACTTAGGTATTGCTGGTCTCTCAGGAAGCCTTAGTCATTGGTTTCCATTAGGGACAATGCAATGCCCTATTAGATAACACCAAATCAACTTCCCAATGTCAAGCTGTAATTATCCACTTCCAGGTTGTTCCCTGCAATTAAGATTTCCCTTTCTCTTTTATCATTTGTCTTCATAGAATGTCATTTTCAGCTGTTGTTTATCTTCAAAACCCAACACATATTCTTTTCCCTATGGAAAAATTTTCAGCATAAAGTGATTTTTTTTTCTGTATTCTTAGTTTCTGGTACATTTACTGTTTTTCCTTTTTTTTTTCAAATAATGGTGATATACTTTATAATGTGGCTAGGGTCCCTAGCCAAGCTCAAATCTCTCTTAACTAGTGAAAAAATTGAAAATATTTGGGAGGAAATGTGAAGGAATTGGGGGAAACTTGTGGCCTGAGCAGAGGGGCTAGCCATGCAGCCTGCATCTTATAATGGGAATTCCAAGTGAAGTTGACGTAAGTTTTATTTTCTCACTCACACCAAGTACCCCATCATCTCCATGCCCTTGGATCTCAGAGAAGCAGAACACTAATAATCTATTTCTAGCCCCTCACTGTTCATAAGGAAGGGCTTAAAATTCTCTGTCAATATAAACTTGCTTTAATTCCAAGACTGGGTATGTTTAAGGTTGTGCTTGAGTATCATTATGAGTTTCTGGAGTTGGACTAAATTTGTCGTTGTTCAGATTAAACAATACTTTGTATCCTCATGGGTTTTAACCTAGTTCTTCAATAAACTACTATGTGTAGAGGAATTATGTTCATTCTTCCCTATAAATATGTGCCTTCCTATGGAGTGAGAAAAAAAAAATCTTTTACCAACTGTATCCCAAGAATAAACTAAATTTTGCTCTGAATACAAATCTGAGTTATCTCATTATATAGAATCCCCATAATTAACTAAGGGCCATCATTAGTAAGAACATTTTACTCATGGTAGAATCCAGAAACTACATGGAGAGGCAAAATGTTCTACAGGTTAACACTACAGTCTTCCTGGAAAAAAACCTACTCATGGAAAGATTTCTTCTGACAGGTGATAGCAATCTTCCCTAATTAGTTGTAAAAATAAGTTGATAATATAAATTTTCTTTTGAAGTTCACTCTATAAAGTCCATTTTAACCAATGTTTAATGCCAAGCCAAGAATTTATGCCAGACACTCTTGTTGTTACCCAAAAGCCCTAGGAACTGGGATTGACTTCCAAAGGTAATAAAAGCCCACGAGAAAAAAGGCCTGGTATCTTGGTTGGTTGTGCAGGTCATGGCAATCTTTCCTGGGAAGGAGTGAAGGTTGCTTTCCTGAAAGAAGGCTAGAAGGAACATTAAGGCATAATGGAAAACCTGAAGGACTTATAAGACAGGTGTTTACAGGCAAGGCTGAATAGCAGGTATGTGGGTCAGTTTCTGTGCCCTGAAGGGTAGATTTAAGGTCACCCTAAAGGTCCCTTCTTTAAGTTCCAGCAAAGCAGGCATGAAGATCATATATGATTATTTGCTGCTCTTGTTGTGTTTATGCAAGCAAACAGGATAAGTTAAAACCAGACTTAATGCAGTCCCTTTAATGACAAGAAGGGTAATCTTAAGGCGAAAAATCACAATTCAATGCAAATCACAGTGCTCAGTGGTAGACTATAAAGTAATGCAGCTAACTGTCTTGAAAGTTTATTTTCATTTAAAGTTTGTTTTCATTTGAAAGTTAATCTAGGCCTGTGACATCATCAAAAATGCTTAATTTACAGGCAAGAAGAATGTCAAATGTCTTGCAACTGGATGTCTTACCAATAAGACAGTATCGCAGACTTAGAGACTGGTTTGTGGGCTATGTTGAGTAAATTAACATGTGTGTTCTGTTTTCATAGAGCATAAGCCTATGATCTCATTACCTGAGTGATTGTATGTATAGGCCTTACTTAATCCTGTCTGCATTGCTGCCTCCTGAGACTCAATGGTTTGGCTGAAGTAAGTGGTTGGGTTGGTGAATTATGGGGTGGTCCGTGGGCTTCACTTTAAAGCTTGTTTCCCTTTTTTATCCTAATGGCTTAGACAGAAAGGGCCCAGAAGTATGAGAGGGGGGAAAACGTAAAATGTTCCCCTCATCCCAAACTAAGTATAGTGGGCAAAATGACTTTGGAGAGGTATGACATGCCTTGTACACCTTCCTCCAAAGAAGCCTTTTTTTAATACTAATGTGGGACATTGAAAAATTAATCCCTTTCTTTTGTCATCTAGTGGTTATGGATTGAATGATGCCTTTTAACTCTGTTGCCAAATCTGTTGCCCCCAGAATACAACAAGGATGCCACCCTGTTAAACTGAGCGTTCCATTGTCCAGGGACAGCCAGCTGACCTGGAGTCTGCGAGATCCTTCCCCATGTGGTAAGGCCACCCTCCCCTCCACCCCCACTCTTATTAGGGATTTTTGGACTCAAGAGTAGGTAGGACTATGCCTATGTCCAGCTTGAAGGAACTAGAGTAGCATGAGACCTTTGCCCATTGTCCTTTATAAGGTTATAAAGGGTCTTAAGTCTGAGAGGAGTGATTTGTTACAGAGCAGGGGTCTCCCCCCAGATTAATTAATTAATTGATTAAAAATAAAAAGAATTTATGCATGACAGGTAGAATCACTTCCTTTAAACCTATTATTATTAACATAATAATAACGAGGTTGCCAAAACAGTTTCATTAATATTCACACATTACTAATTCAAATATTATAGCTCCCAATGAGAAATATAACTACTATTTTTTTATACCATATACCAGGCCCTGTGTTAAATGATTTATGCTAATATTTGACACTGAAATAAAATACTTTAATGGGTTGAAATCCTTGGTCCTTGATAATTTACAGGCCATGTTCTTTATACCATGTGTGCTTACTGTTTATTTGTTTTGCTAGAAATGCTTATTAAATACAGTTATTTCTGCTTAGTTTTTTGATTTCTTCTTTGCTTAATGAGTAGTGATATGAGGAAAGATGGTTTCAAAACATACAAAGCCTGTTTCTTGTGTAGATATAGCTTAAAGAATATAAACAGATGGGTTTCTCCCACAAGGACAGGTCATCATACCATCAGGAGAAAATGAGTTGGCTGCTGATTTAAGAAGCAATGAAGTCATTTCTATGCACATAATTAAAATGCGATATTTCAAGAAAAGTGAATCCAAGGAACAAAAAAAAAATTTACAGATAATACATACTGTGATTGTGGCTTCGAATTAGTATATAACCAGGTGTAGAAAAAGCAATGCAAACAAATGTCAGCCATTAAAAACAGACAAAATGGCAAAATGTTAAATGTATAACCTTCTCCACCAAACACCACTTAACACACACAGTTAAGAGTAGAATTATTCACTTTTGCTATGCTCATTTAAAATATGTAAGTGTTGTTAGCACAGCAGACTGAATTTAGAATATGTACAATAGCATGAGGCACACCACTTTGATGTCTAACAGAAGCCCTAGTCAGTGTATAATAAGACAAACAAATCCAGAAAACGTAGGTCTGGATCATGCCTCTCTCAGTGTTGTAATGATAGATCTTACATCTATACATGAATTACAAAATGGACCAGTTCAGGAAAGAAGCTCTTTTTGTCATGGCCATTATTTGGCTAACACAAGTGATCTTTTAAGCAGTCTCGGGTTTAAATAAAGAAGAGAACATTCAAGGATTTTGAACAACGTATCCTGTGCCCTTTCTGTCCAGGAAGCTGCCTAGTGAGGAGAAAGCAGCAAATGCACCAACAAGTGTTATCTTGGGTAGAAGAGATGCTTTTCTTGGGACTGTATTAGTTTCCTATCTGTATGATGTCAGGCTTTCTGGTAAAAGCTGAGAAATTCCATGGCAAATCTGGATGCTAAGAAATGTGTGGCTGTTTGGCAAAGGCATCTTTGACTCAGTTTTTCCATTTTCTCCCAATATTTTCACATCACAAAAACACCTATTAATAAAAGCAGCCAATCTGGTGTTTTGGTCTATCAATAGCCAATTTGTGTCTCAGAATGGTTGGTCCAATTGATTGTGCTGCTTTAGATGGCCAAAATGAACAGATCAAGATAAAAATAGTTGGTTAGGTAGCTGCCCAGATTTGTTTCAGTTGGTATGGTGGTAAACTAACTGAGTAGTGCTTTACAAAAGCAAATGGTTTCTCACACCTCAGAATTAAGTAATCTATCAGAAGTAAGACAACTGTCATTTCTCTTCAGTTTTTCTGATTAAAGAAATGGCACTGAAAGTAACATAATTTGCTTTGGGGAAAATACAGCCAGTCAGGGTTCATTCTCTGCTAGAACGTGTAGGTAACTCTCTTGGTGGAGCCACAAACTAAAAATTACACCAAACTATGTGTGAATATTCACAAACAGCAACTACAATTTACTTTTGAGGCTCTGTGAAATAGAAATACTGCAAGAATGAAAAAGAAAAGGCAGAAAGTAAGAGAAATCTTATTACAATTCTGTTTTACTGTGGATTACATTGACATTTCCAAGTATTTTCATTCTGGAAAAGTCTACTATCAGACTTTTGATCAGTGTTAATACAGTAAATGTATTTTATTTATAAAATTAGGGGGTATGAAGATTAGGATAGAAAATACTGAAGTTAGATACAGTTTATATAATTGCACTTGAGTAGTAGGTCTACTCAAGGAAGAGATTGATTTTTGGAAATACTTACGTATTCAGAAACTGTTGTAAAAATGTAATTTTATACCTAAGTCACCTTTGCTCATATATGTCATTCTTTTCAAATAAAGCTGACCTAGATCTCTAAATATGAGTGTAAGCATTTTTTATAGGCCTGCATCTAGGTGTCCATATGATGATTCTATAGGTGCCTTTCAAATGGCATTTTTCCCCCTCTGGCAATAAATATGATGCTATAAAAAGATTTAAAAAGAAAAAAGAATGCTAAGTCAAGCAAAAAAAATTGAAATAATATTTAAGGAAAATTATTTTTTTCATGTATTTTTAAATTTTACAGCTTTCAAAATAACTCAGCATACAGTACCCCTCAAATTGACTGACTCATCTCCATGTCCACACACTTTCTTTAAAAACAGAAAAATCATTTTTGAAAATGATCAAAACACAACATTTTGCTGGAACAGATGCCTTGCCTGCTCTCTATGGCACATTTTTGTAGTATTTAAAGTGAATGTTTCAGTTTTAAACACCATGACATGACTAATCACCAATGAAGGAGAAAAGAAGGTCCTGGCAGAGTCCAAGACCTCTGCCCCATTTGGGAAAAATACCACATCTTATGATCTGGGCACACCTAGCATTGTCATGAGGCTGCCTTTCTCAAGAATGCTTCTTAACAAGAAGTATTTTTGGAAATTTGTCTTTAGTGCAAAGAAAGTAGGTAATTTTTTTTAAATTTTATTGTTTTTCTATTACAGTTGTCCCATTTTTCCCCCATTTATCCCCCACCCCACCAAACCCACCCCTTCTCCTACAGTTGTTCCCCACCCTGTTGACCATGTCCATGGGTTATTTATACTAGTTCCTTTACTAGACCCAGCCCATATTTACTGCTTCTCTCCCTCCTCCCCAATAACTGTTTTTCTATTCCTTGTTCAATTTTGTTCATTTGTTTGTGTTGTTCATTAGTCTCCTGTACTAGGTGATATCATGTGGTATTTTCCTTTTATTGCCTGGCTTATTTTGCTAAGCATAATTCTCTCTAGTACCATCCATGTTGTAACAATGGTGGGAGTTCCTTCTTTCTCTCTGCTGCATAGTATTCCATTGTGTAAATGTACCACAGTTTTTTAATCCACTTACTTAAAGATGGGCAGTTAGTCTGTTTACAGCACTTGGCTATTGTAAAGAGCACTGCTATGAACATAGGGGTGCATAGGATCTTTTGAATTGGGGTTTTAGAATTCTTCGAGTATAGTCCTAGCAGTGAAAACTCTGTTTCAAAACGCAAATCCATTTTTAGTTTTTTTAGGTAATTCCATACTGTTTTCCATAGTGGCTGCACCAGTCCACATTCTCACCAACAGTGCAGTAGGGTTCCTGTTTCTCCACATCCTCGCCAGCATTTGTTGTTTGTTCATTTGTTGATAATGGCCATTCTGACTGGTGTGAGATGGTATCTTATTATGGTTTTCATTTGCATCTCTCTGATGGCTAATGATGTTGAGCATTCTTTCATATGTCTATGGACCCTCTGTGTATCCTCCCTGGAGAAGTGTTTGTTCAGTCCTTTGCCCACTTTTTAATTGTGCTGTTTGTCTTTTTGATGTTGACATGTGTAAGTTCTTTACATATTTTAGAGATCAATCTCTTGTCTGAGGTATCATTGGCAAATATGTTTTCCCAGATGGTTGGTTCCCTTTTCCTCTTGCTGATATTTTCTTCTGCTGAGTAGAAACTCTTTAGTTTTATGTAGTCCCATTTGTTTATTCTATTTCCCTTTCCTTAGGAGATGTATCAGTAAAAATATTGCTATGTGGGATATCTAAGATTTTCTTGCCTCTGTTTTCCTCTAGGACTTTTATGGTGTCACAGTTTACATTTAAGTCTTTGATCCATCTTGAGTTTATTCTGGTTTGTGGTGTAAATTGGTGGTCTAGTTTCAATTTTGGCATGTCTCTGTCCAAATCTCCTAGCACCATTTGTTGAAGAGGCTCTTCTCACTCCATTTTATGTTACCTCCCCCTTTGTCAAATATTAGTTAACCATATAGACCTGGGTTTATTTTTGGGACCTCTAATCTATTTCATAGATCTATATGTCTGTTCTTATGCCAGTATCAGGCTGTCTTGATCACAGTTGCTTTGTGGTATAGTTTGATATCAGGTATTGTGATTCCTCCTACTGTGTTCTTCTTCCTCAAGATTGCTGTGGCTATTCAGGGTCTTTTTTTGGTTCCATATAAATTTTTGAAGTATTTGTTCTAGGTCTGTGAAATATGTCACTGGTATTTTAATAGAGATTGCACTGAATCTATAAATTGCTTTGGGTAGTATGGACATTTTAATGGTGTTGATTCTTCCCATCCGTGAACATAGAATTTGCTTCCATTTATTTGTGTATTCCTTAATTTCTTTCTTCATAGATATATAGATTTCTGAGTACAAGTCTTTCATTTCTTAAGTTTATTCCTAGGTATTTTATTTTTCTTGTTGCTATAGTAAATGGGATTTTTTTTCTAGTTTCTATCTCTGATATTTTATTGTTGTTGTACAGAAATGCCTTTGATTTCTGAATATTGACATTGTACCTTGCTATTTTGCCAAATTCACTTATTATGTTGAGTAGTTTATTAGTGGAGTCTATAGGGTTTTCTATGTATACTATCGTGCCATCTGCAAATAATGACAGTTTTACTTCCTCTTTTCAAATTTGGTTGCCTTTTATTTCTTTTTCTTGTCTGATTGCTGTGGCTAAAACCTCCAACACTGTGTTGAATAGGAGTGGAGAGAGTGGACAACCTTGTTTTGTTCCCGAGCTCAGTGGGAATGCTTTCAGTTTTTGTCTGTTGAGTATGGCGATAGCCTCAGGTTTCTCACAAATAGCCTTTATTATGTTGAGGTATCCTCCCTCTATTCTCATTTTGCTGAAGTTTTCGTCATCATTTATCAAATGCTTATTCAGCATCTATGGATATTATTATGTGGTTTTTGTCTTTCATTTTGTTTATGTGGTGCATTACATTTATTGATTTGCAAATATTAAATCATCCTTGCATTCCTGGGATGAATCCCACTTGATCACATGTATGATCATTTTAATGTGTTGCAGGATCCTGTTTGCCAATACTTTGTTGAGGATTTTAGCATATATGTTCATTAATGATATTGGCTAGTAGATTCCTTTCTTTGCTGTGTCTTGACCTAGTTTTGGAATTAGGGTAATACTGGCTTCATTGAGTTTGGGGGTCTTTCCTCTTCTTGACTTTTTGGAATAGTTTGAGAAGGGTAGGCATTATTTCTTCCCTAAATGTTTTGTAAAATTTCCCTGTGAAGCCATCTGGGCCAGGGCTTTTGTGTGCCTGGAGTTTTTTGATTACTGTTTCAATTTCACTCTTTGTTATCGGTCTGTTGAGACTTTCTACTTCTTCTTGATTCAGTTTTGGAAGATTATATGTTTTTAGAAATTTTTCCTTTTTATTTAGGTTGTCATGTTTCTTGTCATATAGTTGTTTGTAGTAATTTCTTACAATCCTTTGTATTTCTTTGATAATGGTCGTGATTTCTCCTCTTTCATTTCTGATTTTATTTGGATCTTCTCTCTTTTTTTCTTGATGACCCTGTCTAAAGGATTTTTGATTTTGTTTATCTTTTCAAAGAACCAGCTCCTACTCTTGTTGAACTTTTGAATTGTTTGTTTTGTCTCTATGTCATTTAATTCTGCTCTGATCTTGATGATTTTCTTCCTTCTTCTTGCCCTGGGCTTTGTTTTTTTTATTATTGTTTTAATACTTGTAGCTGTAGGGTTAGATTTTTTATTTGGGATTCTTGTATTTTTTTCAGGTATGCCTGTATTGCTATGAACTTTCCTCTCAAGACTGTTTTTGCTGTGTCCCATAGGTTTTTGGTGGTTGTGTGTTCATTATCATTAGTTTCCAGAAAATTCTTGATTTCTTCCTTGATGTCATTGTTATTTCATTCATTATGTAATATCATGTTATTCATTCTCCATGACTTTGAATGTCTTTGCGTTTTCTCCTTGAGGTTGGTTTCTAGTTTCAAGGCATTATGATCTGTGAAGATGCTAGATGTAATTTTAATTTTCTTTAATATTTGTAGGCTTGTGTGGTCTGTCTTTGAAAATGTCCCATGTGCACTTGAAAAGAATGTATATTTTCCTTTTGGGGGTGAAAAATTCTATATATATCAATTAAGTCCATTAGATCTAGTGTGTTGTTCAATGCCTCAATATCCTTGGTGTTTCTTTGCTTCAAAGACATGTCTACTATTCATAATGGGGTGTTAAAGTCCCCTACTATGAGTGTGTTGCTTTTGATATCCTTGTAGCCTTCTAGTATTTTCCTTATATATTTGGTTGCTCCTATGTTGAGTGCACATATGTTTACCAGGGTTATATCTTCTTGATGGATTGTTCCCTTCAGTATTATGAAATGACCTTCTTTGTCTCTTTTTACGGCCTTTGGTGTGAAGTCTGTTTTATCTGATATAAGTATTGCTACCACAGCTTTTTTTTTCATGTCTAGTTTCTTGGAATATTTTTTTCCAACCCATCACCTTCATTCTGTGTAAATTTTATGTTTTGAGGTGTGTTCCTTGTAGACAGCATATATGTGGGTCATATTTTCATATCTATTCCACTACCCTATGTCTTTTGATTGGGGCATTTAATCTATTTACTTTTAACATTATTATTGACAGGTATTTATTCATTTCCTTTTGTACCTCTGTTACTTTCCCTCTCTCTTTTTCTTCTCTTTCTTAAAGCATTCTCTTTAACATGTTTGCAATGCTGGTTTGGTGGAGATGTATTCTTTTAGTCTTCCTCCTTATTTCATCTTTCATTTTGAAGGGGAGTCTTGCTGAGTAGAGTAGTCTTGGTTGTACACCTTTGTTTTGTGTTGCTTGAAATATTTTTTTGCCATTCCCTTATGGTTTGTAGTGTTTCTGTTGAGAAGTCAGTTGATAGCCTAATTGGAGCTCCCTTGTAGGTTATTTGCTGTCTTCTCTTGCTGCTTTTAGGATTCTCGCTTTGTCTTTAAATGTTGCCATTTTAATTATGATGTACCTTTGAGTAGGCCTCATTGGGACCCTCTGTGCTTCTAGGACTTACATGACTTTTTCTCTCATCGAGTTAGGAAAATTTGCTGTTATTACTTTTTCAGTCAGGTTTTCTATCCCTTGCTTCTCTATTTCCCTTTCTTTTATCCCTATGATTCTAATGTTGTTTCTTATCATGTTGTCCTGCAGTTCTCTTAAACCCTCTTCATTCTTTTGAAATCTTTTTTCATTTTGTTGTATTTTCTGAGAATTTTTTTCTACATTGTTCTCTAACTCACTGATCCGATCCTCTGCTTCATTTCGCCTGCTTTTGATTGATTCTACTGTGTTCTTCAGTTCAGAAATCATATTCTTCATTTTTTCTTGGTTCTTATTGATAGTTTCTATGTCATTTTTTATGCTGCTGTAGTTCTCTGTAAGTTCCTTGTAGTTTTCTTGGGGTTCTTTGTAATTCCCCTGGAGTTCGTTGTATTTTTCTCTGAGTTGGTCAAGTTCATTGAGTTTCCTTGTAACATTCTTTTGACTTCTGTATCTGATAGTTGGCTAACATCTGTTCCATCTATCTCTCTTTCTGGGGATTCATCTTTCCCTTTCATTGGGAGGTTGTTTCTCTGTCTCCCCATGCTGTATGCTTCTTGTTTGTTTTTGTTTCTTGGATTTGTCTGCTTTGATTTCTCACTTTTGTGGTATGAGATTCTGTATAGGAGACCTGGGGAATTCATTGGTGCAGTCTCTTTGATCTCCTGAACTCGATGCTCTTGGGATGCCCTTTATATCATTTTTTTAAAAGCTGTCTGGTTATATTTCAGTTACTCTTTGGTGGAACCTTCCCTCTGGCTAGTTGATTAAGAGTCACTCTGCCCACCTTGTCTTGAGTTCTTTTGTGGAAATGCTTTGGGCACTGTCCTTTTTCTGGATCTGCCTCTGGTCAAAATTCCATGGATTTAAAATATTTTCTGGCAGGCTGGCTGTGAGGGGATCTAGCTGGCTTCTAGGGCTGCTATATTCTCACTTGTGAGCCTGCTGCCACTCCCTGCTGTGAGCCGCACTGAGTTGGGTCTCTCCCCACTTATCCTGTGACACTCTCCAGCAATCCTCAGGCTTGTCTAGCAACATTGTTTTGCTGGCAAGCAGTGTGCAAGCCCCTAGTGCCTTCCCAGCATTGGATCTTATCTCCACTCCTCCTGCAAAAAACTCTCTGTGTTGCCTACAAGCTGCAGCACCAGCCTGCATCCCTGCCTGGCAGCACCTTATTATGTCCCTGTGTGTACTGCTTGCTTATCTAGGGTCCCTACCATGTCTGAGTTTTCACTGTAGCTTTCCTGTATGGGCACCTCTCCATGGCTCAGTTTTGTTTTTTTTGTTTGGTGGAGCCGTGATGCAAGCATCCACCCACGGGGCGCAAGGTTGCCATCCCAAGGAGTCCCCACCTAGACTCAGTTAATACAGTTTCTCACAGTCTGGGCTGTTCACTGTCTTCCCACACCCCTAGCTGTTTCAACAAAACCTTCTCAATGACTCCCTCCGGGACTTTGCTGGTCATAGCACCTACAGCAGGGGGATGTTTCTAAGCAAATCCCCCTTAATGAGCACGTCTGAAGCCACCCCTTTCAGGTGCGGTGCGTCAGAGGTGCCAGACTGGGAGGCCCAGGGACTCTGCTTGGAGATGATGGACTGCCCTCTTTTACACTGCTCCCCCATTCCTTTCCCTGTTTCATGCTATCTGAAATCCACACTCACTCACTCCTCTCTGTGTTTGTACTCCAGGTTCTTCCACAATAAGAGCAAGCAGACAATACTGCTACCTACTCTGCTGCCATCTTCCCAGCCTCCAAAGGAGGTAATTTTTAATATCTGAGACCAATATTCATTTTTAGGTAATTGATTTATTATTTTATTTTACATCTCATTATATTCCATGTGTTCTTTAAATTACCATCTGAATGTTAACCTTTTAGAACAGATTTTAAATCCCAGCTTAGGACAGTATAATGTCCCAATTTATGTCAGTTATTCCAACATGAGTGTTAACATTAGCCCCTTTACCTATTAACCCTGATCTGGAAGAAAAATTATATAGTGACTCAGTGTATAAAGATCCTCTGTTCAGGGAAAAATATATACAGTACTTTATTTTTCTTGTCACATTTTCTATATTAGAGTTTCAGTGATGAATGGATAAAAGTAGGTGATACTTTAAATCAGGGAGGTTTCTCTAAGTTTCTAAACATTTGGAAAACTGGAAAACTATGTGATCTTTTACATTTCACAAGAGTAAGAGATTGATCTAGATTTGCCTTATATATTTCTGCTGATTGCAATATTATAGATGGTGGCTGTGACTAGCCCAGTGATTGTCCTCTTCTTTCCTCACTACCAGATTCATGTATAAACCTCTGAAACCTGAGAGATAAGCTGAAGAAAACATTTTCCAGAATAAAGGCTTTATAGGTCATTGCAGCATAGTAAGATCAATGGACATATTAACACCAACAATAACAACAGCAACAATAAGTATTCTTCAGTGTTAAAGTATATGCTGTAGGACAAAAGTGTTTCTTTTATTAATAGATTTTTTCTCATTTCTAATCTTAACACAAGTATGTTTTGGCCTGTTATGAGCTCCAGAAATGTTGACCTGCAAATGTGACTCAAACTCTGTAACTTCTGATCTTCAATGTAAAATGTGGAATTCACAGAAAAGTTTCCATTTTGAAATGTTTGTATATGTATAAGGCAATTAAGCAGAACTTAAGATATGTCATTACGATGTGCCAGTCCATTAGGATGTGTTATAATTATTGAATGAACTACTAAAAAGGAAACAACTGAAACATAGAATGTGGGCTCAAAAATGTCATTTTAGTATCCACAGTATTGGAATTAGTGGTAAACCACTGATACAACATTTTCCTTAGAGTGTTAGTCTAACCTTTAGTCTAAAGTCTTTGTCAGAAACTCAATCACATTACATATTATTGATTTTTCCAAAGAGGACTTACAGTTCTCACCCTCAGAGCAATATGTCAATGTATAGAGGGATATAGCCAGGTGTAGAAATAGACAGGGGTTGGGGTTATGGATTGTATTTCTTTATATCATCCTGATTTATCATATTTTTTGGAAAGTACCATTTAAGTGGATTCCTGGATTGCACAAGACACCCTGTGTCTTTCCTTAATGGAAGGCATCTAATAAGTGAAGGAAGGGTTTTATTTTAACATAAAATGTAGAAATGAAGAAATCAACAAAATAATAATGAAAACAGAAACTGCTCATCTCAATTGTTCCCACAATTTTGCAATATAAACATATCAAGATATTTTTAAAGTGTTTAAAATTTAATTTATTTTGTACTTTTTTATGCAAGAAAATATTTGAGAAGCTTACACATGTACAAGAGGCAATCAGAAAGAATAAAAATACAATTCTTTGACATCTGATGACTTACAATGCTATTGAGAATCAACAATTTAAACTTATATGGAAATAAATAATTTTTTCCTGAATTTTGTCCCATGAGAATATATTGCATATATCTGAGACTCTTTAAGATATTCTGGAATAACATATATTTCAAAACTACAATAATTTCTAATATTTTATGTTATTCTTTCACAAGTTCTTTCTCATTAGATTGAAGATTTGTATTTTGGATTAGAAAATATAATTAGCATTTATAAAACTGAAATCTTGAAGGCATCTAGAGAACAATTATATTGATAAATATGTGTATATTCAGTAAGTGCTTCAAGAAAGATAAGAAAAAGTTGAATTTTTAAGGATTATAGATTGATTCAAGGGAAAAGTTGAATATTTAGGGCAATCAGAATAAGACAGGAACAATCTTGAAAATTGTGAGATGGTAAGAACACTAGCTGGCAATTTCAATAGTTAACAAAGTAGAGGAAAATAAGGTTGGATGCAGAAGAATTCTGCAAGATCTTTAAAACCAGGCATTACTTGGAAGACTTGACCTAGAGGCTGCTCAAAGTTTTGATCAAGGAGGGTGACTGTTTACTCATTGAATTTAGAAAGGTTGGTCTGGCAGTGATGTGGACTAAAGCAGGGAAAGAGCAGAATTACAGAATCCAGGCCACAAACTGGTATAATAATTCAATTATTGAATGATAAAGAGCTCAAAAGCTTTTTCTTTCACGTTATTAAAGGTACTTTTTTGTGGACTCGTAATGGCATGGCTTAATCAGTGACATTATTTAACAGACATAATCTTGAGTAAAGGCAACTTATAAAAACCAAACCACTTCAAAGAATGAAGTTTTATCATAGCTTATAATGTTCCAAAGAACACCACATAGTATCTTAAAGCAACATGCGCAAAGAAAAATATGAGTGTCAAAAATGTTTTAAGCATTGGCATCATCAAAGCTATGAGCATCTGGCCCTGCTCCATGACTTACCTGTCACATCACAGTACATCAGCATTTCTCAAAGAGCATATTTTTATGGAGCATTGATATCTTGGGGTGTTTGTGGGTGTTGAGATGGAGAAAAGGGTTTCATGTCCAAACATATTTGGAATGCTGGAGTCAGTAAAATTAAACAAAATCCTTTCAGCAAGAATTCTCAGAACATGAAATATGCTAATGTCCTATATGCATTGCAATGAGAGGGTTCTAGCATGTGGCATTTCCAATCAAACTTGACCATTCAACTTTTCTTTTATGTAGCCTCTTCTTAGACTAGTGGGTCACTGAACACACATTAGAAAATGTTCATATTTGTAGATAAAAGAACATAAAATAGTCCAATGTGTGATACAGATATACAGATATTATATAGATGTGTGTATATACACACACACATATATGTGTGTGTGTGTGTGTGTGTGTGTGTGTATGTATAATTTCATTAGGATGGAATGATTACATAACCAAAAGGAATTCAAGTAGTTCTGCCTTTGCCGATTGCCTTTGTTTCAAAGGTTGTCAGAATTCTTCTGCTCATTAAATTCATAATCTCTCCTCATGAAGGAGCATTGAGGATGACTTCACTGGGGTGTCTCACCCACTAACAGCCCCCAAATCAAGCTGTTCATCATCTGAGTTTTTTCTTCAAACACACAAAGAAACTCTTTTTCCTGGGTAGGGGCTTCCCCTGATCTCCTATCCACCTCTCTTAGGTAGAGAGTCATCCCAAAAGAGATGTGTCATTCTTGGAACAAAACTTCCCTTGGTAAACATTCACTGAGTAATTATTCAGCTAGAAGCATAAATCATCCCTGAGGGTTGGAAAAACCCATAAAGAGACTAATGGGCAAAAGGAACAGTATTTCAGGTTATTAAAATAGACACAGGCTCTGAAGTGAATGTGCTTAGATGAAACAAAGGGAATTCTCCAAGATTAAAACGTAAGACTCTGAGTAAAAAACCCTTGTCTGGGTCATATTAACTCTTCAGTCACTCAGGAAGATATTGGCCTTCAATTTTACTCAGGACAATGAAGTGATAAATCTACACTGAGCCATTTCCTGTTGACTTCACTGGGCTGATAAGAAACACCAACTTTCTTCCTTTTCCTCTTTGCTTTCTTCCCTGCTCCTCTTCCATTTGTGGTTATTATGTTGACCCTGCAGAAGATATTAGACAAATGATTAGTCAGAACTCAGGATTGTCCCATGAGTCAGAGCAGCCTATCTGCTTGGGGCAGGAAGCAGAATTGGCACCAGTCTTGCTCTGTAGGTTGGAAAAGGAGCTGAAAGAGCTGTCCTTGCTGTAGAGGCTGGCAAAGAAGTTGCTGCTGTGTGGGCTAGGCATGGGTCCAATAGGGATCAACATGTTCCCATCACAATTTAGGCAAATGCCTGGCATCAGGGGGATCCAAGCTGGAGCTTCCCAACAGGTGGGCAGAGCATTGCTCAGAAGTTCAGACCAGCAGTGGGATTGATTATTAAAAGGGGAAGATATGCAAGAAAGAGAAAAGGCATCCAAATTGGAAAAGAAGAAGTAAAACTGTCATTATTTGCAGATGAAATGATTATGTACATAGAAAACCCTATAGACTCCACAAAAAAACTACTCAAACTAATAAGTGAATTTGGCAAAATAGCAGGGTACAAAGTCAATATTCAGAAATTGAAGGAATTTCTGTACCCCAACCATAAAATCTCAGAGATAGAAACTGAAAGAAAAATTCCATTTACCATAGCAAAAGAAAAATAAAGTACCTAGGAATAAAAACCAAGGAGGTAAACGACCTGTACTCAGAAAACTACATAACACTGAAGAAAGAAATTAAGGAAGATACAAATAAATGGAAGCATATACCATGCTCATGAATGGGAAGAATCAACATCATTAAAATGTCCATACTACCCAAAGCAATTTATAGATTCAATGCAATCCCTATTAAAATACTAATGACATTCTTCACAGACATAGAACAATTACTTCAAAAATTTATATAGAATCAAAAAAGAGCCCGAATAGCCACAGCAATTTTGAGGAAGAAGACCACAGTAGGAGGAATCACAATACCTGATATCAAACTACACTACAAGGCCACGGTAATCAAAACAGTCTGGTACTGGCATAAGAACAGACATATAGATCAATGGAACACAATAGAGAGCTCAGAAATAGACCCAGGTCTATATGGTCAACTAATATTTGAAAAAGGGAGAAGGAACATCAAATGGAGTGAAAAGAGCCCTTCAACAAATGGTGTTGGGAGAACTGGACAGGGACACCCAAAAAATTGAAACTAGACCATCAACTTACAGCATACACCAGATTAAACTCAAAATGGATCAAAGACTTAAATGTAAGCTGTGATACTGTAAAAATCCTAGAGGAAAAAATAGGCAGGAAAATTTCAGATATCCCACGTAGCAACATTTTCACTGATGTATCTCCTAAGGCAAGGGAAATAAAGGAAAGAATAAACAAATGGGACTACATCAAACTAAAATGTTTCTGCTCAGCTAAAGAAAACATCAGCAAGATGAAAAGGGAACCAACCATATGGGAAAATATATGTGCCAATGAAATTTCAGACAAGGGATTGATCTCCAAAATATATAAATAACTGATATGACTCAACAACAAGAAGACAGACAACCCAATTAAAAAATAGGCAAAGGACCTGAATAAACACTTCTCCAGAGAGGACATACAGAGGGTCCATAGACATATGAAAAAATGCTCAACATCACTAGCCATCAGAGAGATGCAAATAAAAACCACAATGAGATACTACCTCACACGAGTCAGAATGGCCATCATCAACAAATCAACAACTTGTGCTGGAGAGGATGCGAAGAAATGGGAACCCTGGTGCATTGCTGCTGGGAATGCAGACTGGTATAGCTAATATGGAAAACAGTATGGAATTTCCTCAAAAAAGTAAAAATGGAACTGCCTTTTGAACCAGCAATTCCGTTGCTAGGATTATATCCAAAAAATCCTGAAACACCAATTCAAAAAACCTATGCTCCCCAATGTTCATAGCAGCACTGTTTACAATAGCCAAGTGCTGGAAACAACCTAAGTGCCCATCTGTAGATGAGTGGATCAAAAAACTGTGGTACATTTACACAATGGAGTTCTATGTAGCAGAAAGAATGAAGGAACTTCTACCATTTGCAACAACATGGATGGAACTAGAGAGAATAATGCTTAGGGAAATAAGCCAGGCAATGAAAGAAAAATACCTTATGCTGTCACCTATTACAGGAAACTAATGAAGAACACAAACAAATGAGCAAAATTGAACCAGAGCTATGTAAACAAGAAGTAGACTAACAGTAACAAGGGGGGAGGCAGGAGGGAGAGAAGGGGGTAAAAAGGGAAAGGGTCTAGTCAAAGAACATGTATAAATGACCCATGGACATGGACAACTGAGTGGGGACTGAATGTGGGGGAAGGGAAGTATAGGGTGCAGGGAAGCAAGAGGAGGAAAAAAGTGGGACAACTGTAATGGAAAAACAAAAATTTTTTTAGTTGGGGAAAAATGAAAATATGAAGAATGGAAATGCCAGTTCAGTAAATACTAGAAGGACAAAGATTTTTCTTCACATTGTATATTTTTCTTCCTATCTGATCTCTCCAGAGTTTGGCATTCTAAAGAAGTAAGTAATGACATAAGTTTCTTTGCATAAAACTAAGACCAGTTGTTAATAGAGTTTTCTTTCTTTTGACCAAGTCTTTGACTGGAATGTCATGCCTAAAGGAGACGTGCTTGGGTTCTGGTTGTTACCAAAAAGCCCTGAGGAAGTGGGAATGACTTTCGAAGGTAGTAAAAGCCCACGAGATAAAAGGCCTGGTACCGTGGTTGGTTGTGCGGTCCACAGCAATCTTTCCAGGGAAGGAATGAAGGTTGTTTTCCTGAAAGATGGCTAGAAGGGACATTAAGGTACTTTGAAAAACCAGATGGACTTGGAAAAGACAGGGGTATACAGGCAAGGCTGAATACCAGGTATGTGGCTCAGCTCCTGTGCCCTTCAGGCAGACTGAGGGTCACCTTAAGTGTTCCTTGCGTAAGTTCCAGCAAAGCAGAACTAAAGATTATAAGTGATCATTTGCTGCTCTTGTCGTGTTTATGCAAATGAACAGCATAAATTGAAAATGGACTGAATGCAGTCCCTTAATGATGAGAAGTATAATCTTAGGGAGAAAAATTGTGATTCAAGGAAAATCACAATGCTCAGTGGTAGACTATAAAGTAGTGCAACTAACCATCTTTAAAGTTTATCTTCATTTAAAGTTTGTTTTGATTTGAAAATTAAACTATGTCTGTGGTATTATCAAAGATGTTTAATTTACAGGCAAGAAGAATGTCAAATGCTTTGCAACTGGACATCTTTCTGATAAGACAGTCCTACAGATTTAGAGACTTGTATGTGGGTTATGTTACATAAATTAACGTGTGTTTTCTGTTTTCAAAGGGCATAAGCCTATGATCTCATTACCTGATTGATTGTCTGTATGTATAGGCCTCACTTAATCCTGTCTGCAGCTCTGCCTCCTGAGACTCAATGGTTTGGCTGAACTAAGTGGCTGGGTTGGTGAAGAATGGAGAGATCTGTGGGCTTTACTTTAAAGCTGGTTTCTCTTTTCTATCCTAATGGGTTGGACAGAAAGGGCCCAGAGGTCTGAGAGGGGGGAAACCTAAAATATTTCCCTTAGCCCAAACTAAGTATAATGGGCAAAAGGGTTTTGTAGAGGTGAGATGTGCCTGGGACACCTTCCTTCAAAGAAGTTCTTTTTTTTCCCCTTAATGTGGGACATTGAAAAATTAATTCCTGCCTTTTGTCATCTAGTAGTTGTAAATTGAATGATGTCTTTTTACCCTTTTGCCAAATCTGTTGCCCCCAGAATACAACAAGGATGCCAGCCTGTTAAACCAAACACGCTGTTGTCCGGGGACAGCCAACTGACCTGGAGTCTTCACAATCCTTCCCCATGTGGGAAGGCCACCCTCCCCTTAGCACCCCCACTCTTATTAGGGATTTCTGGACCCAAGGGTAGGTAAGACGACAACCATGTCCAGCTTGAAGCAGCTAGAGGAGCTTGAGACCTTCGCCCATTGTCCTTTATAAGATTATAAAAGGTCGTAATATCTGAGAGGGAGGGATTGTTATTTTTTATTATTAAAATAATTAATTATTTATTTATTTAAAAAAGAATATATGAAAGGGTGAAGCGGGAGAGCTTGTATGTATGAACCATGGGCATCGATTTGGGGGGATTGCTGTGGGAGGGGGGTGCTGGGTGGAAGGTAGCAAAGGGGAAATAATTGGAACTATTGTAACAATGTAATCAATAAACTATACTTAAAAAGGGGGGGAGGAGATATGAAAAGAGTTAGAACATGGGCTCCTGATCTCATTTACTTCCTTCTAATTGCATGATCATGGACAAGTTACTCAATTTTTCTGAATCTCAGCTTCAGTGATGTTACTAAGGCTTTTATTTTTTAGTAATGTTACTAAGGATAAAGTAAAATAATATTTAACATTTATTTAGCATTAAGTATATGTTAGGTACTATGCAAAGTGCTTGGTATACATAATTATATTTAATCCTCAAGACAATTTTGTAAGATAAACATTGTTATTATTTCCATTTTATTTGTGAGTAAACTAATACTCTGGTCACTGACTGTTAAATAGTGAACTCAAACCTGACATCAAGTACCAAGATTTTAGCCAAATGTAAATTTTTTCTCAAAACTTCTGTCCCTTGATGGTAGGTTAATGTCACCACTGCTGCTGCTCTTAAAGATGGGAATGATGTTGTTTGGCTCAATTTCCTAGTGTACCACTCTAAACCTTGGGGTAGGAGAGAAGGCTAAATCATTAACAAGGCTGTGATCTCCTTAGTCCAAAGAATGAGCTAGGGACCTTCTCAACTTATTAGAAAATGCACCTAAAGCAAAGCTCAGCCTTGAAAATGCAACACACAGCCAGTACTTGAGCACAGGGAATCATCTATAGGATTCAGTCTTCAAAATGGGGTATTATGCAGGTGGGAAGATAATAATAGAAGAGCCCAGAGAACATTCCTGGGACAATGATACCAGGTCATCATCTAACCCAATCCAGAAAGTTAGGAAAGGGTAAAGTTGTCTGCTATATGGAAGCCCACTGCATGTATTGTAAGACAAAGGATAGGCTCAGTATCAGCTTGAGAATTAGAGTTGGACTGAGCTTGCAGGTTGGAGACATTAGTGAACTGTTGTGTAATACATCAAGAAGTTTAGAGGTTTAAATTCATTGCAGATTATTTCTTTAATAACACAGTGTTTATAGTTTAGTGTAGTGTACTGTAGTATAGTATATTATAGTGCAAAATAGTGAGTACAGAATAATATAGTAGTGTGTGGCATAGTATAGTACAATGTCGTGTTGTGCTGTGTAGTGTAGTTTATAGTGTAGCATAGTACAAAGTAATGTTCTATAGCCCTTGCTGGTGTGGCTCAGTGATTGAGCACCAGCCTGCAAACCAAGTGGGAATCACTGGTTCAATTGCCAGTCAGGGCACATGCCTGGGTTACAGGCTGGGTCCCCAGTTGAGGTTGTGTGAGAGGCAACCACATATTTATGTTTCTCTCTTTATCTTTCTCCCTCTCTTCCCCTCTAAAAATAAATAAATAAAATCTTTTAAAAAGAAAAGAGAAAAAAACTTCAAATACAAATGAATCAAAAACAAAGTAATGTGATATGATACAGTGTGGTGTAGTGTAATGTAGTGTAGGGTATCACAGTGTAGTATAGAGCAGTGTTTTCATGTGTTGTATGGTGTAGTATGTTTGTTGTAGTATACTGTAGAGTAATGTAGTAAAAGAACCACTGAACTTGAAGTCAGGAATTCTGAGTTCTCCCCTTTTCTGTGCCGCTAAGAGCTGCATGGGCTTAAATAAATCACTTAGTCTTTTCTGGCTATAGTTTTTTGTAACATGTAAAATAAGGATGTTGGCAAAGATAATCTTGGAGGTCAACCCTAAAACATCTTACAGAATGGTGTTACTCATGAGACCTCTAATATCTTATATTTTCTGCCAAGATTTAGAGGTTCCTTGTACAGAATTTCCCCGTTTAGAATGCCAGATAATACTCCTGGTACAAAAGGGAAAAGCCCATAAATATGTTTTAGTACCAATGTAACATTAGAAATTAAATTAAATTAAAGTTCAAATTATTGCAACCCAGTTCTGGTTGCAATTCTTCGTAAATGAAAAACATTCATAGTCAAAATACTGAGAGGTCTGGATAGTTGGAATTCTGCTACAGAAAGTTTCCTTTGTTATATCATTGGTGCAAGAACAACTGCAATATTTGGAGAGTTAGTAGTCAGTTGGGTAAAAATTGCTGGACCAGATGATCCTACCAATCCAGACCTTCCTGATAACTGTTATTAGCAGTAAGTTTAAATGGTTTCTCTGTTGGAGGAAGTGTGAATTCAGTACAGCATTTCAACTGAACTATTAATTAATCTAAAAACAAATGTATAAGATATAAAGTTAAATCTTACAAGGAGGTTTATTATAAAACATACAGGTTTGTTGCCCTAGTCAATTTACTTGCTTCAGTTCTCCTGCCCCAAAGCAGCCACCTTTGACTCTTACTTGTTACTTCTGGTATATTTTTTAATCCTTACCCAAGGACATTTTTATTTTCATTGATGAGAGGGGAGGAGTGAGGGAAGGGAAGGGAAGGAAAGGGGAAGGGAAGAGATAAATAGATTGGTTGTTTTCTTGTACGCACCTTGACAGAAGATCTAACTCACTACCTGGGCATGTGCCCTGACCAGGAATCAAACCTGTAACCTTTTGGTCTATGGAATGACACTAAACTAACTGAGCCACACTAGCCAGGGCTATTTCTGGTATTTATACATATTTGTATTTCTTAAATAATGTTATGCTACTGAGTTTTGATTCATCAATGTTAGACATTACCTATTGACTTTCTGTAGTGATAGATTAGGCTTTAGCTCTCTAATAGCAACATTCCTTTTATGTCCACCCTCCCATATTCACAATATGTATAATACTGTTTTATGAGGTTAAACTAATATTCAGTTTTAGCACTATTATAGCTATTAAAATATTTACACCTGAGTACTATTCTGTTTTCTTTTTTACTTTAGTTTTTCTGGTTAATACATGCCTTATTTTTTTTTATTTACTTTGTTTTCTTTGTATGTATTGTCAATTGTTTAAACACCTTTCAAAAACTGGTCAGATTAATTTTTCACAATATAAATCATACTAGTAATCTTTCAATTTCTTGCTTTTGTTTTGTTTTGAGACATCTCTCAGCCTATTTCATAACTGTCATCCTGGGACTTGCCTTTGTCCATCATCCTTAGAATTGCCTTTGCCTTTCTCCTTGTTTGGGTTTTCTATGCTCTGTGACTCATGATTCCCTCTATAATGACATATTTCCTTGATTCAAAGGAGCAAATTCTTTAGCCACTCTGTCAGATTTTAAAAATATATAGGATTAGAGCTGAAATCATGATAAAAACAGCCCTCAGCATGCCTGTCTTTTGAGTCACATTGTTCCAATTTAGACTGATTTCTTTCAACCCTGGGGGCACTATTGTCATTCTGGAATTTCCATACTTTAGGATTCTGAACATTTTCTTGCTTTTCTGCTGTGTCAACTCTCCTATCTTTTGAATCCTGAGTCTTTTTCTGTATAGATTATTACCTCCTCTGTTAGATTAACATCTGCTATTGGCTTCCTGAAAAAGAGTACAAGGAAAGCAAAATGTTAAAGACCTTGCATGTTTGAAAATTTCTTCATTTTTACCCTTACAATTGAGTGATACTTTGGCGAGGTATAGAATGCTAGCAGAGAATTCCTATTTCTTTGGAGTTTTAAAGGAATCTCTCAATCACTTTCTTGCCCCCTGTTCAATGTAGAAAAGTGAGATTCCATTTTGATTTTGATCCTTTATGTATGTGTTCTTTTTTTGTCTTTGGAGGTTTATAAAATTGCTTCCTTCTCTAGCATTCTGAAATCTAACAATGATGCTTCTTGGTTTGGATCTATTTTCATCTATTTTATTGGAAACTGTGTGGGTCTTTTAATCTGGAAACTCATGTCATTTAATTCTGAAAAAAAGTTAACTATTTAATAATTTTCTTCAACCTATTTGATATGTTATCTCTTTCAGGAGAAAAATTATAAATATGTTGGGTCTTCAGCATCTTGTCTTTTACTTTCTTAAAACGTCCTTCCTGGTTTCCATTTTTTTCTACTTTTTTGGTCCTTTTCCTGGAAGAGTTCCTTAACTTTATTTTCTAACCTATTATTGAATTTTCCTCTAGTGCTATCTGTAATGTTTTTTAATTTCCAAGAGTTATTTTTTTGTTGTTGTTCTTTGAATACACACACACATACACATAACTGGTCTCATTACTCACAGATTTTTTTTTAAGTCGTATTTTCACAATTATTCATAGACAGGTAGAACTGTGAAAAATTTGAGTCAAGTGATGCACATTCCCAATTAAGGCCAAACAAGGGGATGCTCTTCCTTTTAATTTGAGCTTGCATACTATAAACAAGGGTCTTTTGGCAGTATATGTAGTACCGCATTTTTAGTGCTTTTTGTTGATTATGTGTTATTGATCAGTAGGCAAAAATGTCACCAGAAGCTCACGGGAACCTAACCCTGTACTTTCCCTTAGGAACAATGGTTCAATATTCTCTAATTCAATGTTGTAGAAATTTTATAGAACATAACAACTACAAGTAAAGAGAATCAACTCTATATATGTGTATGTGTGTATTCATATAAATATAGTTTTCTTCTTCCTGCATAGTCTCTATTTCTTCCAAGCTGTTTTTTTTCCTACCATAGTAAGTGCTTTTATCAGTTGTTTGATAACTTTTGGGACTTTGTTCATGATCAAGGTGAAAAGTAATAAGCTGATTATATTCTCAGAGCGTTTGTTGGGATCATGTTGACTCTGAGCTTCACTTTGCTGTAGAATCCATGTGTTTCAGTTATTTTTTGGTTAGTCAGATTACCCAGAAAATATATTTCAATGAGAATACTCTTATTTTTATGCATAATTATGCATATTTTAATCTAATAATTTTATTTTGAAAATAAATATTCAGGGAGAATAAAAAGACACAATAATTTAAGCAATGAAAAATATTGATTGTAGTATAACCAATTTGAAAAATTATAAAATCCTTATATTTTAATGATCAATTAATTAAGAAGAATATTTTAAAATTCCAGGGAAATATTATGCAATCATCAAATTTTATGTTTACAAAGAAATGTTAACATACAAACAAATGCTTATATTATTTAAAAAATAAAGAAAATAATATAAGATATAGTCATATTTGCTAGTATCAGGAAATATGCATAAATGGAGTTATCCTAAAAACCTAATGTCTAACTAGTAGGATTATGGGTGGCTTTTTTGTTTTTATTTATGTTTTGTCATTTAGCAAGTTTTCTATAATAATCATGCTTTAAAATAAGAAAAGTGTATATCTAAAATAAGTACTAATGGTATTTCTTTTCCTTTGCTTCCAAGTTTCTTTAGGTAACACTAGTATCAAGAACTAAGATTGTTTGATTCCTAGTCAGGGCACATGACTGGGTTGCACGTCAGGTCCCCAGTTGGGGGCGTGAGTGAGAGGCAACCACATAGTGATGTTTCTCTCCCTCTCTTTCTCCTTTCTGCTCTCTCTAAAAATAAATAAATAAACAAACAAACAAACAAATAAATAATAATTTAAAAAAAAAGAACTAAGATTACTAACAATCTTGGTTTTCCCAGGACCAAGGGATTTCTCAGGATGTGGGTATTTCATTGCTAAAACTGGGACAGTCTTGGATAAACTAGTTGTTAGTCACTGTATAACCATAATTCCTTTTACTTTTTTTATTGAATTTATTGTGGTGACATTAGTTAATAAAATTATAGGTTTCATGGGTACAATTCTATAATACATAACTTTCATATTTTATTGTGTATTCATAATCCCAAGCCAAGTCTCCTTCTATCACCATTTACCCCCTTTACCCTCTTTTACCTATGCTAAACTTCCCTTTGATAATCACCATACTGTTGTCTTGTCTATGAGGGTTTGTTTGTTTATTTATTTGTATTTTCCTTAATACCTTCACCTTTTTCACCCAGAATTCTTAATAAAAGATACAAAAACATATAAAATTGAATATACAACTGGATTATATACATATATACATGTATACACACATATATAAAACAACAAAAATGTATTATCTTCACAGAAAACCAGCTTTATTGAATTATATATACAAACCCAATCAATATTTGCCAAACCTACAGCATCAAATATTTATGCAAAAGTTTAATTGTAGTTTATATTTTACATTCTATTTAACTGTATTTTAGAGTTAATATGACACAGAAAGACTATGTGGTGGTGTTTTGTAATGCTAGATAAAGTAAAGAGCTTTCCTCCTCTTGGTTTCATCTCAATTCCCTCTCTTTCTTTGTGTTTCATTACCCAGTTCCAAGGTCCTTTCCTGTGGTATCTTCATCTGTACTCTATTAGTTACCCAAAGCAATGACTTCAGGGCTTATCTTTACACTGGGACTCTCAAATTTATTCTTTCTTCTGATTTCTAGGATTTCATTTCTATTTCTCTATTTACTGTCATTCATCATATCTCAAACTCCATTTCTCTCTCCAGGTAGCCGAGACCCTGCAATTTCCCTTTCAAATTAATTATTCTGCCAACATTCAGGTTACCATTCATTTTCATTTCTTCATTACTTTTACCATTCTCAAGGTAATCATTTGCTAACTCTTGTTAATTTTAGTTTTATAACGTCTCTCTTCTTTGTTTCTTTATTTTCATAGTTCCTGACATTCATTGGTCACAGAGTGGTACTTTAATATAGTCCCTAACACTACTAAGAAGGCAAGCATTTTGCCCTTTTAAGTCATCAGATGACTATAAGTTAGTCTTTCTCCAAATTCAGCAAGATCCTCCTGTTTTCCCAACTTCTTGTAGTTTCTCAGCTTGACTTCTACTTATTTCTAAGTTTGCTGTCTACACTAGTAAATGCTGGGCATATAGCTGATCTTTTTTTCCTTACTACTCTCCTAGTGTTTCCTGTACTGTGTTACCAAACAAACAAAATGTACTTCTGTAGTTACAATCTATGCCTCTACTTGGTACATTGATGCACATCATATCTTCCTTGCCTGAGTATATCAGACACCTGAAAGGGACAGTAAGAAACTTCTAAGGTTTCCCATGTGGTTTACCTATATAAGAAAGTCAGGAGATCCTTTTCTCATCTTCTTTCCACTGGATCCTAGAGCAGGAGAAATATTAATGATACCAAGCACTTTCTACCAGAATGGTATAGCCCCTTCTTAAAAGAGTTCCAGAATTATTTTGAAATTTTTCTAAGTGGTAAATTTTCAACTAAGCCAGCTTCATCAAAGGTAAATCACAAACCAAAAGAATACACTTTTTCCCCTCTCTTTCTAGCACCTGAAACAGAAAAGTTTGTCCCAATGAGTCATATCAGAAGAGTCAGGTGGATCACTCCATACAATGAAATAACATCCCACAAAACTTTATAACAAGTTTGAAAGAAGTCACAGCACTTCATATGGTCTTTTACTTGTGAATTTAGTACCCATGATTAGGCCACCTGTTCTCCCCAGATAGAAACAACATATAACACTTGTATTGAGATCTCAGGATCAAATCATGAGTTTGATTCCCAAGTATATGTACAGAAAAATCTTACATCCATAGCAAATAGAGGAGTGGTTTTCTATGGAACTTTTTTGAAACAATGGAACAATTTTCTTTTTTTAAGTTATTTGAAATCAAGATGTAAAACAAATAAGATTGAGACTAATTTGGTTAAAGCTAGCTAGGTGTCTCCATAGAGTTTCCATTATAACCTTTATAGAACTTTAGTGAGTTTTCTGGAAAATAAATTAAGTCATAATAAAGATAATTTATGTCTGAAATTTCATAGAGGAAATATTATATATGTGGATGTTTTCAAAATTATCTTTGTCTTCTTTCTCCAAAAATCTTAATGACAAATTCATGATGATTTAGACTTAGAATACATAAGCTGATTGAGTTGTTGGCCTATGGCATCATTTAAACTCCCAAAATCTAAGTTGATGGGTCTCCATTGACTTATAGGTTGACATCTGATATCAGGGTCTATTTAAGTTCTAGTCATTCTCAATTTCAGTTATTTCAAATTAGTCCCATGGATGTACAACAATCAAACAGATTATTTTTATAATAAGAAAAGACTATCTTATTATTTGTAGAAATTGAGATTTATTTTATTTTACAACATTAAACCAGAAAATACCTATGTTACTAAAGAATACTTATTTCTAAAGAAATGTCCAAACTTTAATTTCCTTAGAATTGATGTCAGGCAAAAAGCATATAGTGCAATTATTTCCCAGGTTTAGATTCTGAAAAATTCCCTTGCAATTTACTTTTTAAGCAAGGAAGGAAATTCTGTACATTCTTTCACAAATTGCATTTCTTTCCCTCCTTCAAGTTTACCTTGCCAGATCAATAAATGGCATATCTTTAGAAAATTTAAATGTACAGGAGTTTCTCTTCAGAAAATTTCTTCTAAAAACATAGTAATATAGTTTATCAATTCAACCAAATCACCTCTATTTGTATCTATAAATTCTGGTTATATGATAAAAGTTCATGTGTAAACTTTGGGTTACTGATCCAATAAAATGTAAATTCAAATTTCCTTTCAATTCAGTTGCCCTCAATTCTTAAAGCTGATGATCCCATAAGCATAATTAGTAACTTCTTTTAAACTAAATTCTACTTAATTTCAATAGGTCAATATGCCTTTATTATTAATGTAGTTTATTCCAGAATAAAATATAAGCATCCTTTGCAGAACAGGGTGTTAAACCTAAAGTTTCTTGCAGTAGCAAAATAGAGTTTTTAATCTCAAAATGAAGGTGCACACCAAAACACGTCTTTTAAAAAATGGTGGAAATTCAGCCTCCCAAAGCCTTCATCAAACTAAGGTCTGAAAAGGGGATCAGAGTATGTAGGGAAGGAGTTGTGAAGTATTGTCTTTCAACAAAATTGCTATGTAGATGAGCCAATCCCAACTTCATGGGAATTTGTTAGGATGGGGGGTTTGGGTGTGGGTTGTTGCTACCTACTCTGCTCAAGTATATAGAGTACTTGAAGATATTCCTGGAATATGTTTCCATAGTGGATAGGAGCATTATTCATGCATGAGAACATTGAAAGTGGTCTGAGGCTGGACAGAGGGAAATAATTTGGTGAGTAATTAGTTTCTCATCCATGGCAAGGCAAAGGGTGTGTGAGTTTTTCACATTAACCACAAACTAAAGAGAATGCCTAGAGCTATTTAAGTGTTACCCACAGATACTTGGAAGGCAGGGGATTCATCAGAAGGAAATGGACATGGAAGGAACCACCTGAGAGCAAGTGGGGAGGGGTCAGCTTATTGTAGTACTATTCACTGAGTAAGAAAAAAGAAAGAAAAAAACTGAGCTTACTCCTTATCAGTTGGTGGGTGACTGTTTAAAATAGACATTCTCAGAAGGAAGAGATGGAGGTGTCTTATCTTGGAATGAAAACTGAGATTATAATTATTATCTTAATCTGGACACAGTAATTTTTTAATTGACTGGTTTGTAATTTAAAGTCGTTTTAGTTTGTTACCTAAGACTGACTGGCAAAGTTTTGGTGGTGGGAAAAACAACTGTCTACCCCACATACACTTTAAAGAAACAAAGGAAGAAAAAGAAAAGTTGCATTTGGTTACATTTGGTTGCATTTGGTCATGACTTTTCACATATTCATTACATTTGGATTGTTGAATTCATTTCAGTAAGTATTTATTAACTCCTTACTATGAGTAAAATTAGTGTTGTTTAATAAAAAGAATATGTGGTTTGGGATAAGGAAACCTGCCTTTGAATGCCATATCTTCACATAACACACATTATCCTGAGGACCTTGACCTCTCTAAGTCTCAGTTTCCTCATTTGTTGACTGAGGATAATAAATTGAGATTATTTTTAGGATCGAATGGGATAGTAGAAATATCAGCAACTCTGGTAAATGGCACTTGGAAAGTGCAATAAATAGTCACTATATAGCTCATACTCATATACATGCACTCTTTTTTAGAGAGCTTAAAGACAAAATGTGGGTATTTGTATTATGAGATCATTTCTTTGTAATTTTGAACACCTTCTTTCTTGTCTTTGGAGGAATTACTTTTCAAATGCATGAATTAAGTAGTCTTTTGACTCCTCTCCATATTCATACTCAGGACACACATATACAGAATAACAGTAATTATCAGCCATGCTAATACTAGGTAGCCACAATGACACAAACCACTAAAATGGATATTTAGAAAAAAAACTTTAGAAAATATCTTTTAAAACATGTGTCTCATAATAATGACTTCATCTTGAGTAGTACCTGAAGTAGACCGACCTTGTGTTTTTCTAGTATCCAAAAATATATAAATTCAGCACATTCAAAACCTCAAATGACTCCTTCCAGGTTGTTGAAACCCTCATCAGTGAAAAAACATTCATATTTTGGTTAAGGATGAGCCTACAAATTCTGCTGATTTTCTTCTACATTTAAGATCCTAAGTTATAATTGGATGGACATTAAGGTGACTAATACAAATCCTGCAGTCCTCAAGAAACTTAAAATAGAGTTGAGTAAACTCAGCCTAAATAAACATAGTAACAAAGACATTTTATGCTACCTTCCTAAATGGGTTGGGGTGATAGAAAGGCAGGTAAGACACTACCACAAAAGTTCTGAAAGAGGCAGTTATTATCTAAACCAACCAATTCTATCCACCTCAGGCTTTATAATTATATGTTTTTTTGCACCCTCTCTCATGCCAGAATTTCCAAAAGATCATAGAAATACTCCACTGTGGACAAGGTCATCATTTGCCGTCACTCACTGTACTTACAGGCTTCCCTAAACAAGGAACTGGAGGACTAGAATGTGATGTAGGCCTGTCTAGAGAATGCTGTTCTTTCTCTGACCTGACTGAATACCTCACAGTCCTCAGCACCCCTTTTTCTTCCCTCAACATCTCCACATACAAGAAATGTCCTATTAAGTCCTTATAGAAGTTTAAAATCATTTTCTTGCATTTGTATTTATTCAGGTTCTCTTTTTCTGATTTCCAGTCTTCTCTTTATCCTGTTTATTCTCAATCTGTTCTGGACACTTGAAATGTATTTTTTTTAGTCCCTCAGAATCTCACCCTTCTACTACTGCTATGCTTTATGTGGTTCCTTTTTCTGGAACTTTGACCCTGTCTTCATTATTTGACATTTCTTCACATGGAATTTTATCAGCCATTATCAGGGCATGGTTCCATTTGTCTTTTCTCATCATTCTAAATTTTTCGCTGGTCTTTTCTTCTGTATGGACCTAATTTTGACTTTCATCGCCTTATTGCAAATAACTTTTGTTGGGCAAAAGATACAGAGGGAATAAATTTATACATGCCCTTAGTCCTCTTACCAATCACCTTCCATGTTTATCTTTATATTTAGAACAAGTCAAGAGAAAATTAACCTTCTCCAAAAGCAAAAGCATGCCCTATATTTTCATTTTTAAATGTAAAGATTTCTCCTTAAATGTTCCTGCTATCCTCAGGCATCATTCTTCCTGATAACAAAATTTAAAGGAGTGTCTACATGAGATACCATTTTTAGAAAATTCACCAGCATCTGCATTTTTTTCCTCTTAAATATTTTATTATGATCATTTTCAGTAATTTAGTCATGTTTTGCAAGTGGCCCTAATTTGCAACAAAGTATTTTTTCAAATCAGTAAAGGTCAAATACTTTCTGTCCTTTTTTGATTCAGTAAAACCCTGATACCTCCTCTAACCTCTTAGTAGCATTCAACAAAGTTGAATATTGGTCGTGCTTCTTTAACACCGCACTTACCTATTCATCCTTCTAACTCCCAACCACTCCTCTTAATCTATTGCTTGTTTCTTCTTATTTACCTGATTTAAGTGATGGAGTCATTTGGGCTTAGGTCTAAACCCCATTTTCTATGCACATTTTCTCCTTTAATGTTTTCATTTTGTGCCATAGCTTTAAACATCATTTATATGCTTATGTCTGTCAAATTAATGTGTAAATATCTCCTTTTGATGCAATATAAAAGCTTATTTTCATATTAAAATTTTTAAAGATAATTGATTGTTTAAAGTAAAGTGACTGACAATAAATTGTGATGTTTATAACACATGTAAAAGCAAAACATAAAACAAAGGCAAGGAGTACTGAAACGGAAGTATATTGTAAAGTCTCTTATACTGTTTTTAAAAAGCCATAATATTACTTGAGTACTGTGCTAATTTGAAGATGTATGCCATAACCTCTAAAGCAACCACTAATAATAAAGCTATAGTTGATAAGTCTACAGAGAAGATAAAATGTAATCAGAAAACTTCTCAATAAATCCAAGAGAAAGAACAAAGAGAGGAAATGGTACAAATATATAAAAGCAATCTCAAGATTGTCTATTTAAACCCAACCACCTCATTAATCACATCAGTCTATACACTCTAGTAAAAAGATTCTCATGTTGGGCAAAAAAGAGATGTTCAACATCATTTGTCATTATAAAAATGTAAATTGAAACTACAATGAAATTCTATACACCTACTGGAATGGCTAAAATTAAAAAGCCTGATCTTACCAAGTTATGAGTATGTGGAATAATTAGAGCCCTCATGTACTAGTGGTGGGAGTATAAAATGGTACACACACTTTGATAAAAATTAAATTACACTTACCTATCAGTAATAATGAACATAAAAGAATGAGAACAATACTTTAGAAATTTAAGGTTTTCTCCAGTTAGAAGCCTTTTTCTAAGCAGACAGATACTGCAACTATTTCTTCAAAATCTTTGCTGCTGTCTTTTATCAAATACACCTCTGTTAATCAATAATCATTAACAATAATTTATTAAGCACTTACTCTCTGACACTGTGCTAGATATTTAGGATATGAAAGTAATTAAAAGTCTCAATCTCAATAAGTTCTATGTGGAGGGATATAGATGCACACATAAACTAATTAAATCAAAGCTTTTTTATTTTTTTTCTCCTTCTTGAAGATGGTGGATGAGATAGGAGAGGCTATCCTTGCTTGCCCCTGAGACTGGTTTATAGTTTCAGCTAAATGCGGACAGAGCATCTCAGTTAACATCTGCATATTGACAGGAGTTGAACCTTGGTGCTGCTGGTGGCAGATGAGGCCGACTCTGAGAGACATGTCTGGTGAGGTTCTTGGAGGAGAAAGGATAAGATGTGAGTTCTGGCTGGCCTGGCTCCTCAGGAAGCAGCTGGCAGAGCACAATGTTTTATCAATGCCCCTGGGTCTCCCTTGAGAGCAGTCAGAGATAGAGATCCAGGGTGTGCCCTCTGGTAGAGCCAGGAGTTGGCCAGGTGGTGTCTGGTTCTGGGGGGCTGGAAGCCGTATTCTGTTTTGTTTTTGGTGTTTTTTTGTTTTTGTTTTTTAATTTATTGACTGTTTTTTTGTGGATTGGGGAAGAAAAGCTAGGGACGGGGTCAGATCCTTGAGGAGCGCACACACAGGAGACCACTCACAGGGGTGCGCTTGGCCCCCTAACCCACTGTCCCAGCCAAGCACCTGTCCAGCACAGGGAAACACCCTGGGCCACTCACCCACCAGAGCAGGGGAATGCACCAAGCCTGCCCACCGGCCAGCACAGGGGAACATCACCAGCCAGCCCGCCCCCCGCCCAGAACCAGGGAACACCCCTGCATGCCAGTGTGGGGAACACCCCCATTTAACCTGCTGGCACAGAGAAATGCCCCTGACCCACACATCTGCCCACCAGTGAAGGGGAACACCGCCTGACCCTCGTGCTTGTCCACCACCCAGACCCACCTGCCAGAGGGCAGGCAAAAGCACACTAACCATGATCAACCAGGGCTGCATATGAAAGAGGGTAAAGTGAAATAAAGGAGCTTTGGAAAACTTTGGGCACTGGTTCTGGAGAAAGAGCTGGAGGGCAGCAAACCAGATCCCAGGGCAGAGTCAACCCCAGTACTATGGGAGAAATCTCATAAGAAGAATACTCCCCTTCAAGAGGCATGAGCTGGAGGCAGTTGAACAACTGTCTGAAGTGGGCAGAGTGAATCTCAGTCAACTAATTTAAGGGAAGGATGCACCAAAGAGCAACACAACAACAACAAAAATCAAAATACTACTAGAGTCAAAAAAGAGGCATAAAGGGCATCTTAAGAGCATCAAGTTAAGGAGATCAAGGAGTCTGCACCACTAAATCACAAGGATTTCTACCACAGAAGGTCACACCACAAGGCAGAAAACAAAAGCAGATCAATCTAAGAAGCAGAAACAAACAAGAACAAACACCTATAATGCAGATGCAAAGAAACAACATCCCACCAAAAGGAAAGGAGGCATCCACAGAAAGAGGGATAGATGAAAGAAGCAAACAAACTATTAGACATGAAACTGAAAACAATGGTAATGAGAAACCTCACTGAACTCAACAAGCTCAAAGAAAACTACAACAAACTCCAGGGGGAAACTAAAAAGAACACCAGGGAAGCTACAAGGACCTTACTGAGAACTATACCAGCATGAAAAAAAAAACATAGAAACTATCAATAAGAGCCAGGAAGAAATGAAGAATATAATTTCTGAACTGATGAACACAGTAGAAGCAATCAAAAGCAGGCTAAATGACCATATCAGTGAGTTAGAGGACAATATATAAAAAAATTTCCCAGACAAATCTCAACATAAAATAGACTAAAAAAGAATAAAGATGGTTGAAGAGAATTGCAGGACAAAATAAAACACAATAATACCCATATCATAGGAATACCAGAAGGAGAAGAGGAGCTAGGGAGAGAAAACCTGATTGAAAGAGTAATGACAGAAAACTTCCCAAACATGAGGAAAGAAATTGTATCACAAGTACAGGAATCAAGAGGGTCCCAATGAAGATTAACCCAAGAAGGCCCACTACAAGGCATATCATAATTAAAATAGCAACGTTCAAAGACAAAGAGACAATTCTAAAAGCAGTAAGAGAAAAACAGCAAATAACATAAAAAGGAGCTCTGATAAGGCTATCAACTGATTTCTCAACAGAAACACTACAAGACATTTCCAGCCAAGATGGAGGCTTAGACTGACACACTCTGTCTCCCTCCACAACTAAATAGGAATACAACTACCTCAAAACAAAAGATAATCAGAAATTCCAGAAAATAAAACTACATGGAAACCCAAGGTATGAAGTTATAAGCAAACGGTGCTCGTCTGGATAGGTAGGAGGGGTGAAATCAGAATCGGGATGGAAAGGTCAGGCTGTGCTGTCCATGGTAGCAGCGGGGATAGCGGCAGGACTGTGAGAAACACCAGGGGAGCAATCCTGGCTGCAGTTGAGATCTACAAGCTTGCGATTCCAACACTGGGGAAGGCCCCCCATTGCCTTGGTCTGTGATCTGGTCTCTCAGCAGAGAGAAATGGCAAGAATCCATCTTGGACTCCTGCCCCCACACAAAGCACCACAGAGTGGTGAAAAAGGCCGCCAGTCACCAAGTAGTGATAAGTGAATGGGGCTCCACCCCCTACAGCCCACTCAGGAAGCAAAGGTAAACAGTAAACTGTCAAAATGAAGCAGACCATGATTGAAATCCTGAGGATGCAGCTCACCAAGCTGCAGATGAGGGACCTAACTGATGAGCAAATAGAAAATCTTTCTGAGGCTCAGTTCAGAGCTATAGTCATAAGGTGGCTTACAGAATTAACAAAAGATATAGAACAAGATGGGGAAGGAATAAAAGCTAGTCATACTGAAATGAAAGAAAACACATACAAGACAAGTGGTGAGGAAATGAAGACCAGAGATCAAATCAACAAATTGGAACATAGGAAACGAACAAACAGTCAACCAGTGCAGAAAGAGGAAACAAAAAGGGAGGAATACGAGGAGAGGCTCAGAAATCACTGGGACAGCTACAAGTGAATGAACATCCAAATAATAGAATTGCCAGGGGGTGAAGAAGAAGAACTAGAAATTGAAAAATTATGTGGAAAAATAATGAAGCAGAATTTCCCTAACTTGGGGAAGGAAATAGACTTACAGTCCCAGGAATCACAGAGAGTTCCAGAAAAACTGGACCCAGGGAGAACTACCCCAAGACACATTATAATCAAATTGTCAA